>NC_135484.1:136930055-137606055 GCF_052094955.1 Ictidomys tridecemlineatus
CTCTATCGGAGGGTACACAGCAAGGTTGTAGAAGTCACGTGGAATGGGGTCCTCACAGTCTTCTCATGGTCCACAGCAGGGGACAGAGCAGGGAATGTCTTTTCTGCTACTCCCATGTTCAGTGCTTCTCACAGCAAAACACCTCGGACATTATGTCAAGAGTTCTTCCTCCCATCCATCTCCTCCCCCCACCAGGAGCAAATAGGGAGAAAAGACACTGGACCTTGTTCTATCCACCTTGAATATGTCCTGTGAAGGTGGACATCAGGTGTTGTCCCTTTGGGGCCCTGGTGAGTCACTTCAAGGGGCAGGTCCCTTTTCTAATACCCACAGAATCCTAAAGCAAATATACTGCCAAGTTCACCTCCTCTGATGGCTCATTGCCAAAGAGAAACAGGGACTATTTTTCCCGAGAGGTCTTTACAAATAGTGGAGGAGGCGGAGGGTGGACTAAATGACCTCTGGAAGTCCAGTGGAAGTTCAGGAAGCTCCGATGTTCAGAAATGTAGGTTTTAAGTAGGGGCTTCACACAATGAAACCCTTTTTAGCATTTACTCCTGCAGGCTGATGAGCTGAATTAATCACTGTTCCTCGCAATCAAGTAAGGAAAATGGCCTTGCCTTCAAAAACAGCTGTCAGCAATGACTATAAATTGGTTCATTTTACGCAGAAAGATGCCCTGTGATAGGTTGTCAGCTAAATGAATGCTTACTTCTATGTGACTTGAAACAGAATGTCGGAAGTGACAATACAAGAATGGAACCAGGCAGGGTAATAAACAGCCGTCTCTTCCGTTGCCCTAAGACACCATATATGCATACATACACACACAGGGGGGTAAAATTTGAGGTTGAAGGATATACAAGGGGTAAAATTTGAGGTTGACAAGTACAAAATTATAATCCTAATGTTCATTGAGCACTTAATGTTTATTGAGGTATGGTACTAAGTTTATGTCACCTACCTTCGATATCTATCAAGCAGGAGTGCTTGCTATTGAGTCCTTTCAGGGCATCGATGAACTCACAGGTCCAAAGAGCCCAAACTGGAAGTCACACTGGGCTTCCAAGTTCCCTAGATGAGAAAAGGCCAGTGTTTGGCAAGACAAGCATAAAACAGAGTGGCAGGTTTGAAGTTTACTTTTGTAGAGTCCCAAGGAGGTACAAGGTATCACATGATAAGACAGGTACATCTGCACTATAACATGGCTCCCCCTGCACTATAGCATGGCCTCAGACAATTTTCCAGACCTTTCAGGTTTCTGGCAGAGCTTAGAGGCTAAAATCATATTAAGATAAATAAATCAATAAGCAAAAGCAGTTTGCCTTAAGTAGACAAATGGAAAGAGCAATTCTTTCTTTGCAAATAAGGAAATGATATTTAGCAATTTTCTAAGCATCTGTCCTCTTGTTTTCCTTTAGGGACCTCTAACATTCCTCAGAGCTGGCCAGCCTCTGGTTTGGAAGCCAACAGACACTACCTCATAGGCAGTGAGTCAGCAAGTGTGTGTGGGGGGGGCCAAGGGGTGGTGAAGAAAGGCAGAAACAGTCAGACAGATCTTGAATCTTAGCTCTCTAGCTGACTAGCTTCAGGACTTTGTAAAAGAATCACTTAATAATTCCTGCTAGGGTTCGAATGTCCCCACCAAAGTGCATATGGAAATTTCATTCTCATTGTGAGGTACTGAGGAGATGGAAAATTTAAAGGTGATTAGGTCATTAAGGCTCTGCCATGAATAGATTAACGGGTTAGTGACTTATCTCAAGATCAAGCCTGTGACACAAGCCGATTTGGCTCTGTCTCTTGTATGTACCTCTCTTATCATCGGATACCCTGTATCTTCTTGGAACTCTACAAAGAGTCTGCACCAGCAAGTAAAGAAGTATCCTGTGAAAGGCACATTGTAAAGACCCATGACCAAATTCCCTAGAACCACATCAGTGCAGGGATAGAGTTTATAGTTCTCTTGAGAAACTTAAGACCAAATCATATATTTGCAATCTGAACAAGATACCTCACCAAAGAAAGTGGAAAATAGCCATATGAAAAGATGCTCAACATCAACTGTCACTAGGGAACTGAAAATAAAACAAAGAGACACTGTAGCACACCTATTAAAATGGCTGAAATCCCAAAGTGGATATCACAAAATGCTGGAGAGGATATGGAACAACAGAAACTCTCCTTCATTGCTAGTGGAAGCACAAAATGGTACAAAATTTTGGAAGTCAGTTTGGCAGTTTTTTATACAACTAACTGACTCCTACCCTATGATCCAGAAATCATGCTCTTTGCTATTCATCCAACAGAGCTGAAGACAGAACCGCACAAAAACTACCCATGGACATGTACAGCAGCTAGGTATATAATTGCCAAAACTTGGAAGCAACCCAAGATGTGGTGAATGGATAAGTAAACTGGGGTACATCCAGATGATGGAATATTATTCAGTGATAAAATAAAGTGACCTATCAAACCTTGAAAAAGCAAAAAGGATCTTAAGTGACTGTTAAGAAGTAAAAGAACCCAATCAGGAAAGGCTACTATATGATTCCACTTATATGACATTCTCAAAAGGCAGTAAAAAGATCAGTGGATGCTCATGTTTAGGGAAGGGAAATATTGAAAAGGCAGAACACAATGCATTTGGGGATAAGTAAAATGACTCTGTAAGATACTATAAAGGTGGATACAATTATGACATAATAAGAAATGTATATTTGGACTCTGCCATCATATCCTGGCCCACAACTCCTAAGAACCCTACAATTCCAGAGGTAATAAGTGGTTTTTTATCCCTATGAGATGAATAGTGGTGGGGGATTCCAGGATACCCCCAAATTGGGAAGGGTCTCTGGGGGAATAAAGCACGTGAGGGTTGAGCTTTTCACTACCCCCACTCCTGGGAGTGGGCAGGGCTGAAGGCTGAGTTATCTTCAGTGGCTAATGATTTAATCAATTGTGCTGATACATCGATGTCTCCATAAGCACCCAAATGGACGGAGCCTAGGGGGCTTCTGGGTTGCTGAACATATGGAGAGCAGCACCTGGAGAGCGCATGAAAGTTCCTCAAACCTTTCCCTATGCGTCTCCCCCATCTGGCCGCTCCTGAGTTATATTCATAATACGTTGGCAATACGTTAGTTCTGTGAGTTGTTCTTGGAAACATCAAGTTCAAACAGGGGATGCGGGAATCTCTGATTTAAAGTCAAGAGGTCAGAAGCACAGGTGACACCTGGACTTGCCATTTGGTGTCTGAAGCAGGAGAGCATTCTTGCAGGACTGAGTCCTTTAATCTGTGTAATTTGTACTAAGAACAGACAGACAGTGTCAGAAGTGAACTGAATAGTATAACACTGCGTTAGTCAGCTTTCTTTTACAGTAATACACACCTGAGACGATCAAATTCTAAAACAAACAAAAAAAATTACTTTGGCTCACGGTTTGGGAAATTTCAGACATGATCAGGCCATTTCTTTTAGACCTCAGCGTGGGGACAGAATATCGTGTCAGGAATGCATGGCAGAGAAAAGCTGTTGAGAGCCACAGCCCAAGGGGCCCCAGCAAACTGCCAGCTGCCAGCTGATTGGCTCCTCTTTGATGATGCTCATTGGGCTGTTTCCCCCGCCCTTTCAGACCACAGAGCTGCTCATTGGGGGACTCTTTTGGCTCCGCCCACACAACCCAGCCAATCGGCCTCAAGAGCAGGAGTGGGGGGGTGAGAGGCTTGTGGGAAAGCAGTGGTGGCAGTTGGGCTCTGAGGGAGTTCCTGAAGAGCTGTGTGGTGCCAAGTGTGTTCTAAAAATAAAGTTTGTTTCTGCTTGATAAGTGGCTTGTGAATTGTGCCCAGCCAGACAGCGGCACAAAGCCATTCACCTGATGACAGGACACAAAAAGAAAATAAAAGGAGGAGCCAAGGTCCCAATTTCCCCTCATGACATGTCATTATAGATTTGTTCAACCCAGCCGCAGTGGTGCACACTTGTAAATCCCAGCGGCTGGAGAGGCTGAGGCAGGAGGATTGTGAGTTCAAAGCCAGCCTCAGCAACTTAATGAGGTGCTAAGCAACTCAGTGAGACTCTGTCTCTAAATAAAATACAAAATGGGGCTGGGGATGTGGCTCAGTGATTGAGTGCCCCTGAGTTCAATCCCTGGTACCAAAAAAAAAAAAAAAAAAAAAAATTGTCCAACCCTATAGAAAGTACAACGTGGAGTGAAGCCTAAGGTGAAGCACAGAGCTTGGGTGATGATGATGATGATGATGATGATGAAGAACACCATCAGTTGTAACAAATGTACCACTTGGTGTGAGATGTTGACGGTGCGGGAGGCTGTGATGTGTGGGAGCTGGTGCTCTAAGGGGCATCTCCATCTCCTTTTAATTTTGCTATGAACCTAAAAATTCTCTGAAAATAGTCTTAAAAACAGTGATTTCCAACAACTTGGGGGATAAAGATACACTAGTCAGGCAGCCCTGCCCCGTGAAGCCTTTAACACCCTGCAGACAGGCAGCCTCCTTCCCCAGCAAAGTCTCCCCAAGATACCCTAGGGCATTCCATCAGTGGAGCTGGAGGGGCGGTGCAGGATGAGTCCAAGGGGGATGGACAAGGTTGTCATTCAAACCTGTTCCTGCAGGAAAGGAAGCTATCAAAGGCTGCCAGAAAGAAGTCCTCAGACCAAAAAAAAAAAAAAAAAAAGTGTGAATGAAAATAAAAGAGAAGCAAAAAGACAAAGTGGCCAAATGAGACATTGATTCACCCACAAAATACAGAGAAACTAAACATTAGGAGAATCTAGTCTCTGATGAAAGAGAAAAGGAAGCCAAAGTTGATAAACTACAAAATCTTATCTGCAGTCCTGACAAGCCAGAGAAATAGCTCGCCAACGATCTCGTAAACTTAAGTTCCCAGAGTTCTAGAAAGATATTTTTAAGAAAAAGGAAATCTTATATCATCTTTTAAAAAAAAAGTATGTAAGTACATTGAAATATTTATTTTTTTAAAGAAGTGAAATCAAGAGCTGGTGGTTTATTTTTCTGAGCAACCAGAAAGTAATGAAATCTCTTAATAAGGGAGGTATTAAATGTTTGGATCTTAATATTCCATAGGTTCATGGTAGGGGAGTTTTTTAATATCCTATAATACCAAACAAAGAAAATGGCAGTTTAGAGTCACAATCCTTGATTTAATATGCTGTAAACATTTTAAGTTATTTAATTTCTATTCCTGATACTTGTTTATGGAGTTGTTTTTACAGAAAACTCTGCTTTGATCTAGGCCTCCCTAGCAGATTTAGAGGTTCACTGTGACGTCTTTGGTCCTGATCAACCAGTTTTCCCTAATAATTTTGTTAATGTGCTGTGAAAGATTGGGAGTTTTGAGCACACAGTGTTTATGATCTTAAACTGTAAATCTGTAGGACTCAAGACCTGATAGCTTACCACTATCAGAAGATATTGGCACTTGTTAATTGTTTTCTTAAGGACAATTTGTCTTCAGGATCTAAGCAGAAAAATTGGGCATGGTGGTACATTACTGTAGTCCCAGCTGCTCTGGAGGCTGGGGTGGGAGGATGACTTGGGCCCAGGAGGTTGAGACTAGAATGTGTAGCACAGCAAGGCCCCATATATATATATTTTTATTTCTTAATACTTTTTAGTTGCAGACAGACACAATACCTTTATTTTATTTGTTTATTTTTATGTGGTGCTGAGAATCGAACCCAGTGCCTCACACATGCCAGGCAAGCGCTCTGCCACTGAGCCACAACCCCATCTCTGCAAGATCCCATCTTAAAAAAAAGAAAGAAAGAAAAAAAAAGAGAGAGAGAAGGGGTGGGTGGAAAGAAAGGACAGAAAAGAGTAGTGACAAAGATAATTGTTGAAAAAGGATTACAACTATATAAGGCCTTTTGGAATTTCATTACTTATATTAAGAATTTTGGGGCCTGGGGCTGGGGCTCAGCAAAAATAGAGCACTCATCTCATTTATGTGAGGCCCTGGGTTCGATCTCAGCATGAATAAAATAAAAAGGTATTGTGTCCACCTACAACTAAAAAAAAAAAAAAAAGAATTTTGAACAGCCGGGCACGGTGGCACAAACCTGTAAGCCCAGCAGCTTGGGAGGCTGAGGCAGGAGGATGGTAAATTCAAAGCCGGCCCAGCAAAAGCAAGGCACTAAGCAACTCAGTGAGACCCTGTCTCTAAATAAAATACAAAATAGGGCTGGAGATATGGCTTAGTGGGAAAGTGCCCCTGAGTTCAATCCCCAGTACCAAAAAAGAACTGTATACAAATCTCTCAGGGATAGTGGTACACACCTATAATCCCAGTGTCTTGGAAGGCTGAATGAAGCAAGAGGATTACAAACTCAAGATTAGCCTCAGAAATTTAGTGAGACTATCTCAAAATAAAAAGTAAAAAGGATTGCAGATATAGTTTAGTGGTAAAGTACCCTGGGTCTGATCCCCAGGACCACAAAAATAAATTATGTACAAACTGTTCATAATGTCTGAGTACCAATTCTCAAATAAAAGCTAATAAACTTCTCAATTGTAAAAGAAAAATGTTAAAAATTGTGCCGAAAATGTGAAACATTTAGGGGGAAAAATTTAACAAAATATGCAAGACGTGTGCAGTAAAGATTATAAAGCATTGCTGAGAGAAAATTCAGAAATAACTGGAGCTATAGCACATTCTTGAATTGAAACACACTTGACATTGGTAAAATGTTAATTCTCCCAATTCAGTACAATCCCAATAAAAATCCCAGCAGGGTTTTAAATAGAAATTTAAAAGACAATTCTAAAATTTATAATTAAATACAAAGGACTTAGAAGAGCTAATAGGGCATGAAAAAGGAAGATGGGAGACAGGTTAGGGTGTGGCTGAGAAGGGAGAGGACGGTGTGGGAGACTGAACCACGCCAGGGCAAAGGTCTGAGGACCAGGAGTGTTCAGGTCCTGGTAGTGAGGAGGATGTGAGTGGTGACAGGGATGCATGGAGGACAACACCGGGCCCCAGCTTGGGCGCATGGGTGAGAGCAGGACCATTCTGAAGAACCACAGCCTTGGAGTCAAAGACTTGGGTCTAACTCCAAACTCTACCCCTGATTAGCCACGTAGCCTTGGGCTTGTTGCTTAACCTCTCTACACTTCAGAATTATTATTATTTTTTTTAATCTATAAGGTCTTGTAAAGGTAAAATTTCTAAGCTGATTCTAAGCTGCAAAAGCTTGAGTTAAAGTGTAAAAGACTGGGCATTGTAAAGCTTCTAAATTACAAGGCCTGGGCTAAAAAGTAAAAGACAAGGTATTGTTACAATTCCTCTGCTACCCCCAGAACCTGTAATCTCTGTAGTTGTTAGGACAATGCAGGAACTACCCAGTAAATATCTCCATTGATTCCCTGGTTGTTTAATAGCTAAGGGCTCCAGGTAGCTTGGCACGTAAGCATCTAGGCTCCAAAACCAATCAATTTAAATGTGTACCCCGCTTAGGAATGACCAATCTCCCCTGCCCAGATTGTTCCTGCCAATGAATGTACTAATCCTGTCTCAGAGTTGTTGTTCAATTTTCCCGCGCCTCATGATGATTTGTTCTGATGTATGCAAAGCCCACTGCCCTCTCTAAAAAGTGTACTTAAGCTCTGCTTGACCTCTGCTCTGGGCTCTGGGCTGCTCTCCCTTCTTGAGTGAGCACAGAGCCCCAGTGCGCTGGAACAGATCCCCAATAAATCCCCCTCTACAATTGCATGAAGTCAGTCTCTTGTGTGGTCTCTCCCTCCAACGCTCCGCCGGACCCTTTACAGTCTAAATTCCTCTATGGGACATAGGAATGACAAATACAGTTATTTTGAAATTTAAATGAGTGCTAGTGCTTTTCACCTAAATGAGGAAAACAGGGAAAGAGCGACATCTGGGGTGGGAGAAGGAAGGAGAGGAGTTCCTTGTGGACCTGTTAGGTTGGACGTGCCTGTGGATACCTGAGTACAAATGCCCTGTGGTCGTCTCACCTGCTCCCAGGAGGCCAGGAGCAGGAGGCTGAGGCAGAGACACAGGAACTTGGAAGCTAGGAGCTGGCGGTGGCTGCCATAGCCATGAAGGTGGAGAGTGCCAGGATCCAGGGACGCAGCCTGGGGAATCCCAGCATGTAAGATGCCTAGAGGGAGATCCAGAAACTGTGGCAGCAGGAGGAGGAGGAGAAACAGGAGAGGCGGAGGACAAAGGCAGGCCAGGCACAGTTAGAGAAGACAAGCTGTGAGGGACCCAAGAGATCTTTCTGTGGAATCATCTATCCCTGATGAAGACATGGAGATTCAACAAGTTTATGTGAGTTGTCGAGGTCAATGTGTAACTCCATAGCAGCCCTAATTCCTAATGAGCAATACAATTAGATTACTTTAACAAAGTGTTCTAAAATTCAAAATTGTTCCTTTCAATCACACTGGACTTTCTCCCAATTTGATGCAATCAATGAGATTTTATTATTACGTTGGAAAAAATGTTAACATTTGCATGCACAAAGGCTGGGTGGTCAAACTATGCCTCCTAAATTTTGTTGTTGTTGTTGTACAGTCAATGATTTTTGCTTGAAATAATAGGTTTAAAAGCAATAGGAGTCATAATGCATCAAACTACATTTAAATTTTGATGAGAACAAATTTATCTCAATAAATGTTTTTTTTAAAAAAAATAGTAAATGAGTTTAGTTATTTAAACTACAAAGTAACTGCTTGCTGAATTATTTTGTACATACGGGAATAAAAACAATTGGAGGAATAAAAACAATTCAATATTTAAAACTTGATTCTTCATCCTTGAGAAGAACCTTGGTTTCCCTCACTATCAAACCAGAATAATATCATCTTGCAAAACTGCTTATTATTAATTACTGTGTATGAAATTGTTGAACACAAATCCTAAATATTTGATAAATATTGTCTAGAAAGTATTACCTTGCTGCATTTATATGCATGAAGTTTCAGACAAGTTGGAATTACAAATTAAAGCCCTTTAGGAACTATATGTGGACAAACATGTTTGTATATATTTGGTCACTGTAGCTTAAAGATAAAGTCAAGGGTTGGGAAAAAAGAGGACCGACCAATTCTAAATAAAATTTTAGTTCAGCGGGATGCAGTGGCTCATGCCTGTAATCCCAGCAGTTTATGAGGTTGTGATGCAGGAGGATTGTGAGTTCAAAGTCAGCCTCAGCAACTTAGTTAGGCCCCAAGCAACTTAACAAGACCCTGTCTCTCTGATAAAGTATAAAAAAAAAAAAAAAGGACTGGGGATGTGGCTCAATGGTTGAGCACCTCTGGGTTCCATCCCCAATTACAAAAAAAAAAAAAAATTAGTTCATTTCAATAAACAAATTTTGCATAACTTTATCTGTTATGGAGTGGGCATACCTTTACATGTATTGGTGACATAGGTACGCGCTCTCTTTCTCTCTCTCTCTCTCTCTCTCTCTCTCTCTCTCTCTCTCTCTCTCCTCTCTCTCTCTCTCTCTCTCTCTCTCTCTCTCTCTCTCTCTCTTCTCTCTCTCTCTCTCTTTCTCTCTCTCTCTCTCCCCCTCCCTCCCTCCCTCTCCCTCCTCTCTCTCTCTTTCTCTACACACACACACACACACACACACACACACACACACACACACACAAGAAAAGAAAGCCACAATGATAAAAGAACAGAATAGGAAAATGTGGTTTTCATTAAGATGGAATATTTTATTTGATCAATATAATGAAAAGTATTTGAGACTGATCCTTTCTTAACCATTTAGTGGCATTGCAGTCGGCCAAACTCAGATAAAATTGTATACGTGTGATGTCAATAATAGACTTTTAAAAATTAACTAATTAATTAAATTAATAAAATTAATAAAAAGAACCAAATGACCTGGGCGCAGTGGCACACGCCTGAAATCCCAGCTGCCTGGGAGGCTCAGGCAGGAGCATCATGAGTTCAAAGCCAGCCTCAGCAAAAGCAAGGTGCTAAGCCATTCAGCAAGACCCTGTCTCTAAATAAAAGACAAAATAGGGCTGGGGATGTGGCTCAGTGCTCAAGTGTACTTGAGTTCAATTCCTGGTAATCTCCCTCACCCCCCCCCCCAAAAAAAAAAAAAGAACCAAATGATGAAACTATCTGGAAATAAGCCACATCATTTATTAAAAATTTCTTTCTGCTCCATGGATTCAGGAATGTACAAATCCTTTGCATTTCTAAGCGAAATGTTGCTATAAATCAGGGTGTTTCAACCCTCAGCATTAGTGAGACTGGGGGCGGGTGGATGATTCTTTGTTGTCAGGAGATGTCCTGTGCATCATCTGATGTTCAACAGCACCTCTGGCCAATCACCTTCCCACCAGATGCCAAAGCATGCACACACCCCCATTTGTAACAAATCAAAGCATTTCCATATATTGCCAAATGTCTCCTGGAAGCAAGATCCTCCCACATTGAGAATCACTCCTATTAACAGCATGGTTGTGGCTGGAGTCGGCGTATCTATACACGTACTGGTGACACAGACCCATAGATTTGGCAATAAGTCCTGTGTCCCAGATTGGCATTTCCCAGTAGCTGGGCAGATGTCACAGCCTGGACCCGACAGAAGGTAGAGGTATATCAGAGGCTGTTCGCAGGACACCTTGGAAGAGTCTCACCTGTTCACAGACAATCGCCAAGCTTGCCAGGACTCTTGATTCGCTTCACCTCCAGAAACTATGTGGCTAGAGTAACCTTTTGGGTTTTTTTCCTCAGTTCTCCAGAAAAAAAAAATTATCAAAAAAAAAGTTTTTTATCATTCATTGTTATAAACATATTGACATTTTGCCAAAAAAAACTAAATAGAGACATTCTATGTTTGAGTTTTCTATTTTTACATATAGAAACTTGAAAACAACCAATTAAAATAAAAGGAATGTGTAGAAAAACATAAAGAAAATACTGTTGTAAAATAGGAAGGACTCTTAGAGCTGAGTGTCCAACAGCCACACTGGCCACATTTCAAGTGTGACATCAGTCATCATGTGTGACTCATGGCTACCATACTGGATGGTGCAGACACAGGGCATTTCCGTCATCATGGGAAGGTCTATCAGACATGGATCTTATTTTACAGATGAGTAAATAAGTCCTAGGGAATACATAAGTGAACTTGCTGTGGAGAAGCTGCTAGCTCATGGCAGAACCAAGACTGAAAGTAGACCATTTAAATTCCACCCCTGTGCCTTTTCTCTTATATGGGACTACCTCAACAGAAGGTCCCAACTTAGAATGCCAGATGGGGTTTTGACCATTGTAGCTTAAAAATAAGGTAGGTCAAAGGTAGGGAAAATAATTAAGAGAACAGGGCATTTCTAAAGAAAATTTTACTTTAGTTCAATATCCTTATGATACATATCTGCCATGTTCCAGGAACTTGGTACTGAATGCTAAGTTTAAAAAAAAAAATGGATTCCTTTCCTAGTGGGGGAAAGGACTGACAGATACTCTGAATACCATGGAGTCATAGCAAAGATGAAGATATTAGTTAGGTTTCCACTGAGACATACTATAACAACATACTTGAGATAACCAACCTAAAAAGAGGAAAGGTTCATTTTTGACTCGTGATTTAGAGGTTTCAGTCCACGGCTGGTTAGCCACATTGCTTTCAGGACTTAGAAGAGGCAGTGCATCACGGCAGGGGTGTATGGTGGAGAAAGCTACTTACATCATGGTGGCCTGGAAGTGAAGAGAAAGAGAGAACAGACCAGAGTCCCAAAACCTCCTGCACACCCCAGTGACTTAAAATTCCCCAGGAGGACTCTTAAAAGTTCCACCACTTCCCAAGAGCACCACAGACGGAGGACACATGAGTCTTTGGGGGACACCAAGATCCAAACTATAATGATAAGCACAGAGCTGTTCTGCCACCTGGTGTAGTGGCACCTGCCTGTCATTTAAATTACTTGGGCAACTAAGGCAGTAGGATTACAAATTCTAGGCCAGCCTGAGTAATTTTGCCAGGTCCTAGCTCAAAATTTATTTGGAAGTAAATAAAGAGGTTTTAGCAACGTTCAGGCATGGTGAGGCCAACAGGTGAGGAAACAAATGCCATTTAAAAGGAAGACTGATATATTCACAGGTCCCAAGAAGAGAGGCATATGCCAACCCATAGAGGATCAACAGGGAGCACCAGGGTCGGTCAGAGGATCACTCAGGGAGCACCAGGGTCCGTCAGCAGGCAGAGAGAGAGGGAGAAACTTTAGCAAGGGCCTTTGCTGTGGTTTCCACGGAAGGAGTGGATGGGGCAGATAAGGTTCAAGATTGGCTCCATTAAACAATGTCCACAATCTCTGGGGCACAAGACCATCTCGAGTCTATCTAAGGATATTAGGGCAGGTGGAGTGTAGCTAGAGTATGACCCCCAAAAGGAGGTGGTTGGGATGTGGCCTCTGGGTTGGTTGGTTGGCATTTGTTCACTATCACTAGGAATTGGCCGGTGCTGGAAGGCACTGTCCCTTTAGGCTCAGCAAGCCCTGTCAAAACATCAGCAGACAGAAAATAAAAGACATCATCGGCAATCCACCTGACCCTGTGACACTCAGGCCTAATGATAGAATCTCTAGGCTTAGAGGAAAAAATGCAACAGATGTTTCATCCCTCATTCCCCAGTTCCCTAAGAGAAGCTGTCCGTGAACATGGCTCGGGTAGAGATTCAGTGTTTGGGGTAAAGTCATCTCTGGTGTCATCTCCGATGGTGAGAACTTGACTAGAACAATGTTGACTATTGTATGCGACTAGCATTTCCTCTCAAAACAGATGTCCACTCCAGTTGACAAGCGTATTATTTTTGTAACTCTACAACATTACAGCAAGACTGAGCTACTTATATAATTTGACATCAACCTCAGGCCCAAGAAGTTGTAAATATTTTGTGCATCAAGGAATTCATGGGTGCAAAACTAGACAAGGTGATATTGGCATCTGTGCCAGACCCTGACACAAAATCTCAATTGGAGGTAGCTGAATATAAAAGTTTCCAGTAATCCAAGATTTGCCCAGATGGGTGATGAGAGTTCTGTTGTAAAGAGGTTTGAAATCATGAGGCTTGCTTTGGGCCTATGTTAAGTAAACTCCTTATGACAAATACCCAAATCAAGATGTCTAAGGTTGACCCAATGTCTGTGGTTGGAGCTCTAGCATTAGCCTGCTGACAAACCTGCTAGTTTGGGACTTCCTATGTGCTCTCCGCTTCAGTAGTTGGTTCAGATGGTGACAGGCAAGGATGAGCTATAGGGCTTTGTCTTAGCCAAATTAATGGCACACCAGGCTCAGCGTTTATAATGTCCACTTGCAACAATGGCTTACTTGGACAGTTGAGGTCTCTGTTTTGCTAATTAAATCACCAAAACCCACCACCCCAAATGAGACCAATAGTCAACATAATGATGGGCAAATGCTCTTGACAAACTTTAATTTTTTTTTTTTTTAATTTTGGAAAGGGGCAGAGAGTTGATGTTTTAGGTTCTAATAGGTCCTAAGTCAGATAAGCAGCTGCCTGTCCTGTGGGACTCTATGGCTAATGGGTCCCAGAAGGGTATAGTTCTCCACCTGGCTCTAACCTATGTAGGTTGGAAAATAAGATTGATAAATTAATGAAGATAGGAGGAGACATAATTAAAGGGTCTCATATATAATGAATCTTTATATACACATAGGTGAGAACATGTCCCCCTTTATATATAGAATAGGGAGATGGGAAAGATTGGTTTTTTAATTTTTTATTTATTTTAATTAGTTACATATGACAGTAGAATGCATTCATGCACTTTGATATACATAGATGGGATATAATTTCTCATTTTTCTGAGTGTACCTGTTGCAGGATCATATTGGTCATGTAGTCACATACATACATACAGTAATAATGTCTATTTCATTCTACTACCTTTACTATCACCACATCCGCTCCCCTTCCCTCCCATCACTTCCCTTTACCTAATCTAAGGTAAAAGGATTCTTCCTTTGTGTCCCCTGCCTTACTGTGAATTAGCATCCACGTATTACAGAAAATATTCGGCCTTTGGTTTTGTGGGATTGGCTTATTGCATGATGTTCTCCAACTCCAACCATTGATTGGCAAATGCCATAATTTCACTCTTCTTTAAAGCTGAGTAATATTCCATTGAGAATGTAGACCATATTTTCTTTTAAAGTCAGTGTAAGGTGAGGGTTGGGTAAGGGGGCTTGAGTGAAGAGCAAGTCCTCGGTAAGACTGAGACCCAAGACCAGACTGGGAGTTGAAAAGGGCTTGGCTAAGGAGACCCTGACCTTCCTCCACTAAAGCAGTTATCTAGAACTCATCAGGGCTGTGGCATTTCCATTGAACACCGTCTTTAGGAGCTCAGCGTTACATATTTTGAGATGTGTGCCATGGTTACTATTAGTAATGTCTATAACTCAGAAGGGACTAGGACTGTCCTGGCAAGATCCTGCATAATTACAGCCTTAAATAGGCCGAGTCGTGTGGTTTTGATTTACATTTGGGGAATATATGAGGCAAGAGATTCTCGGAGGTTTTCCTTTTGTTTTGTTTTGTTTTACCCTTCAGGGGACAAGTCTTAGGCAGTGGTAGAATTTCTTAATAAATGTGAAGATGGGTCACTTTGGGGCTAGGGCACTCAGTGCTTAGCCTTCATCAGGGACATGGTGGCACAGGGATGGTAAGCGGCAGCACTCCAATGAGTGCCATGCAGGGCCACGCCTGTTCTACAGACTCCAGATGCTGCTTACTCGGTTAATCTAAGGGCCTCCCAGGTAGCCAAGCAGTCTGGGGGGAGGGGGAGGAGACCCACGCTGGCACCATGGCATCCGCACGGGGCTGGAGACAGAGGAAGCCACCCCCTGCAGGTAGCTTAAGGTCCTGCGAAGAAGCTTAAGGTCCAGTCTACACAGAGGAGTTTGCTCTTCTTGGGTCGTGCTAGTTTTCTCCTTTTCTCCCCTACGTGGGCTTGGTTTGATGGATACTTTGATTGACAGCTGAATCTTAAACAATTTCTTTTTTTTTTTTAAATATTTATTTTTTAGTTGTACATAATACCTTTATTTTGTTTATTTTTTATGTGGTGCTGAGACTCGAACCCAGGGCCTCGCACATGCTAGGCGAGCACTCTACCGCTGAGCCACAACCCCAGCCCTCTTAAACAATTTCTACTGCCTGTGCGTGTTTCTTCCCCGCCTTCCCCCGCCAACCCCGACACGAAAATGCACAAAGGGGAGCAAACTGCAAGGCCAACAAGATATCAAGTGGCAACTAATTAACTTTAGGTCACGCCTCCGAGCTGTTGCGCATGCGCAAGAATGGGGCTTTTCCCTTCGTGAATTCCCCTGTGGACATCTAGCTTTTTCACTGTAGCCTCAAGACGGTCGGGTTTCCCCTCACAGGAAGAGGCTTCAGGTGGAGTGCTATGAGGGCCCTGGTGGAACTGAGAGCCCTAAGGGGTAGTCCCTTCCCTGTGCACTAGTACAGCGCCTGGGAAAGTCTTTGATTCCAGACAGCCCAGTATGCAACTAGCCATTTTCATTTTGATGGTGCATGGCAGGAGACTTATAGGTGGTCTGAAGACTTCGGGAGGCCTGAGAAGAGTTTGCTACTGTAATTTGGATTTGAAACATCTCCAAAGGCTGGTGTACTAAAGGCTCACTTGCTGGACTGTGGAGCTATTGAAAATGGTGGCACCCTTAGGAGGTGGAGCCTAGGGGAAGGGAGTTGGAAGCATGCCTTTGAAGGGGGTACTGGGACCCCTGTCTCTTCCTGTCTTTTTTCCACTTCCCAACTGCCATGAGGTGAGCATCCCTCTTCCACCATACATTCCCTCACAGGCCCAAAGCAACAGAACCAAGCAACTATGAACTGAAACCTCTGAAACTTTGAGCCAAAAATAAATCTTTTCCTTTATGAAGTTTATTTTCTCAAGTGTGTTGTCACAGTAATGGAAAGCTGACTGACACAATTGTCAAAGCCTCCATAATGAAGAAGTTTCCGAGGCACTAATAGGAGTGACTGCTCATTTCTGATTTGGACAGATTTTAGTACCACATTTAAGGTGGACTGCTTTTTAAGTAGCAGCAGCAGTGACTTTAAATAAATGTGTACATGAGGGATACATTGCCACTAGATCCCAAAGAGGAGTCCATATGGGAAATGCATGAATGAATGTGTTAAATGAGCCCCGTTGGAGGAGGATATCACTAATGCATGTCATACCTGTGCTCCCAGATGAAGATGGATGTAATGAAGATCTTGTCTGCCAAGATTGGGTGTCCTGGCAAAGCTGTTGAACTTCCTCATGGTGCAATGTCTCCCTTCACAGAAGACAAACTGTGGTTGAGGAGCTGTTGGAGGCAGTATATGGACATACTAGCCGAATCAATAATACTGAAATATCTGGATGGACCACAGCATTAAGGTTGTAGTACTCCACAGAGGTGTCATTCCCCGCCCCCCTTTTTAAGCAATTAGCAAAGTTAAGAATAGGACTATTAAATGGATAAACAAATAGGACAATTATCTCTTTATTTTTACATCTTTCATAATAAGTTTTAGTTAATTTACATTGGATTACATTAACTTTGTGGGTCTGAGACCCATTTTATCAAGTCAGTTTTTAAAAGCCAAGGACTTCATTTAATTTGAACTTATTATTCATTGTATTAAAGTTTCTATGCCCTACATGGGATATTTTAGGGCAGTGAACTCTGAGAAATTTAGTCAAGGTGATAAAGTGAGGTATACTTGTTTTTTCCTCAATTTTATATTTAATTATTTTCTTAAGATTATCGGGGGTGTAATGCTTAGCTTTATTAGAATCCTCAGATATAATTGTGATTTGATCCCCAGTATTGATTTAGCCCATGAAGTTTTATCAATAGGTAAATGTTAGGCGATGCCAAATTTAATTTAGAATCTATGGTGTAGTGACAGAAAGGCCAATCAATGCTTGATTTTTTTTGCTATTATATAAATTATTTTAGAATATGAATTCTGGATTTTCACATATGTGGTTGGAGGATAAATCAGCACAGCAGTAAGACAGGCAACAACTCTAGAGACGAGGTCCAGAACAGTACTTCTTGCAGGGTACCATGATCCTGAGTGGATGCCCTCACAGGACTTCCAACACATGAGCCGCCTCTGAAGCACATTCTCCTTTTACTCAAAAGGGCAGGGTGAAAAGTATGGGAAAATAACAATTCTGTTTACCTGCCATTTGTCACTGCTGTGTAGCTGATTAATAGTCGGTCAAGTTCTCTACCACTGAGCTATGTCCTCAGCCCAAGGATCCCACCACCTCTTAACACTCCGTCCGGAAGACCAAACCGCCAACACATGAACTTTTAGGGGAACAGGCTTCAACCGTAACAGCATCGTGTGGTGAGACAGAGCAAGTGCAAACTCAGGTCTGATTTTCCCTGTTACTAATCCAATCACTGGAGCCCCTCACTCTCATAGACCTATGTAATTCTAATTACTTCTCAAAGACCCACTTCCAAATACTTGTAACATAGGAATTTGGGGATGAAGTTTCAACATGAAATTTGGTGGAGACAGACATTCAAACCATAGCACTGATAAGCATAATCCATGAGACTTGGGGGGGAAATCCCACCTTCTTTCCTTTCTTTGATAAACTTTGCTAATCAATATTAGAAAGAGGTGATCCCTGTGGGGCTGGGGATGTGGCTCAAGCGGTAACGCTCTCGCCTGGCATACGTGCTGCCCAGGTTCAATCCTCAGCACCACATACAGATGTTGTGTCTAGATAACTAAAAAATAAATATTAAAAATATTCCCTCCCTCCCCCCCTCCCTCCCTCCCTCCCTCCCTCCCTCCTCTCTCTCTCTCTCTCTCTCTCTCTCTCTCTCTCTCTCTCTCAAAAAAAAAAAAAGAGGTGATCCTTGAATCATGGTCCTGGAATCTGGGCAAGTAATTCGCTCAGACTAGACCTCAGGGAAGACTCAGCTTTTGAGTTTTAAATTGGGGGTGGGAACCGGGAGCAACAAGTAGTAACTGCAGCAAAGAGCACAAATTCGACCCTAGGCAACATGTGCCAGTGGGTGGTAAAACTTCCCCAAGGCCATCTCTGCCACCTGGTGGCACCAGCCAGGAAGCCAAGAGAAGTCTAGTGGTGTAGTATGCCAGTATGAGACCAAAATACCCTGCTCACTGTGGCAACTGTTTAAAAACATAGCATAGTATTAGAAAATTCTAGGTCAGACATGCCCATACACATGTTTGCTTAAATATTAGTTTTCACTTTGTTTTAGGAAATACCCAGGACTAGCATATCTGGGTCAAATAATAAGTATAGGCTTAACTATATAAGAAATTGCTAAACTGTTTTTCACAGTCACTGTTTCATTTGGCATTCCAAATTCTAGTTATTGCAAATACTCAACAGCACTTGGTCTTTTAATTCATTTTTTACTTTGGCTATTCTAACAGGTATGTGGTATCTTATTGTAGATTCTGATTCATTTTGTTTAAGAGAGGGAGAGAGGGAGGGAGGGAGGGAGGGGGGGAGAGGGGGAGAGAGGGAGGGAGGGAGGGAGGGGGAGAGAGAGAGAGAGAGAGAGAGAGAGAAGTTTTTTTAAATATTTATTTTTCAATGGACACAACATCTTTATTTTTTTATTTTTATGTGGTGCTGAGTTTCGAACCCAGTGCCCTGGGCATGCCAGGCGAGCGCGTTACTGCTTGAGCCACATCCCCAGCCCTTGATTCATTTTTAGAGGAGAGTGTACTGAATATGGAATCCTATGTTGATGGTTTTTCTTTATTTATTTACATTAAATATCTCATTCCATTGTTGATTTACTTCTATTGTTTTTGAAGATATGTCATCCATCATTCCTAACATATTTCTCTGTTTGTAATGCATAATTTTTTCCTGGTGAATTTCAAGATCATATTTTTGGATTTTAGCAGTCTTGTTTGGTGTGTGAGGTATGGTTCAATTTTTTTTTATTTAAGGGGGAGGGTTGGTGACCTTTTTACATCTAAAAACTTTGATTTTCCACTAAGTTTTAGAAGTTTTTAGGTATTAGTTACTCTTATGGTTTAGATATAACCCAAAAGTTCATGTGTGAAACAATGCAAGAAAGTTTAGAGGTGAAATGACTGGGTTTTGAGTGTTTTAATTTAATCAGGGCATTAATCCCCTGAAAATGGTTAACTGAGTAGTAACTGAAGGCAGGTAGGGTAGACTGGAGGAGGTGTATAATTGGAGGGTTGGGGTATATATTTTGTCCTTGGTAAGAGGAGGAGAACTATTTTTCTCTCTTTCTTTCACTCTCCTTCCTGGTGGCCATGTCTTGAGCTACTTTTCCTCCACCACACTCTTCCACCAAGATGTGCTGCCTCACCTTGGGCTGCAAGGAATAGAACCGCTGTCTATGAACTGAGACCTCTGAAACTAAGTAAACTTGTCTTCCTCCGCAGGGAAGAGATGCAAGGCACCAGGACACCATAAATACACTGTTGGCCATTACGTTTAAACCACAAAGTGACAATAATGAAGAGATGAGGACTTGATGTGTTTCAGAGGGTGATGGACTTCAGGGATCAGCTAGAGAAATGGAGGCTGAGATTCCCCATGAGCCTGTGAGAGTTCTTGAGAATAGAGTTCAGCCAAAACTGAATTACAAACTCTTCATCTTCTTGCAAGACATGGCCAGTGGGGAGGTTGGTTCTAGGCCCTGAGGTTAACAACAAGCACAAACTTCCTTTGTATCATTAATGTTCAAAACTCATGGGGAAACAGGACTGCTCTGTGAGACCACACCGTTGTTCTCTAAACCTTGATTTTCAGATAACCGTGTCAACCGTGGATTGGGTAGAGGGGAAAAGGGTGGAGTCAGCAACAGTTGCTGTTACTTACATTCTTAGTATAAATGAATAGACTTTTCATAATTTATTTACCCACAATTTGAAGAAAAGAGGGGCTTATTAATTTTTGCCCATACCAGAATGTATTTAATGGATATATAATTAATATAAGCAAAACCATAAAGGGAACACACTAGTTAATTGAAGATCTATTATGATCAGTATTTTAAAGTGACTGCAAAGAACACCATGAATTTTGAGGACCCTGTACTATTTTTGAGAACAGATCCTCCTATTCTATCCCCAACCTGAAGGAGGTAAAATTTCCCCAAAGGCTTTTGGAAATCAGAAGTATGACCCAGTGGTCAGTATATTATTTCAGTCAAGCCCAGGACAGTATCAGTGTTCAGTGGAACCCAAATCAACACAAGGCATATGGCAAGGTCTAGTCGTTCTCTTTTCCAGATTTTCTATTCTCCATGAGGCAGGTTGAAGTCTAGTCACTCCAGGATAAAGAGTGATAAAGGAGGAGAGTGGGAAAAGGTCCTCTCAACCTGTGTGTGCAGTTGTGCAGGCTGTGCACTGCAAGCCCTAACAGCACCCTTCCCATCATCTACAATGTGCCCTTTCCTGTGTGCTCTTCTATTCATCAATCGACAGCTATAAAGGTTTCTTATTAAATGAAAGAATGAATGTGTGGTAATGGCTTTGCCAATATTAGCACAGTCCCTATAAAATGAAAGAGTAAATAAATGTTAGTTTCTTTTTCTTCTTTTTGGGGGGGATTGGATGGGGTTAACGCAGCTGTCATTAAGGCACAATTTCTCTGAAATTTGGTAATTGAGATATCACTTCAGCATGAGAAATTGGGGCTCAGAAACAGCTATTGCCAGCTGTATGTATGAATGGCCCAAACTCATTTGCAATTACATGACTTTGACTTTACAAATCTATGCAGTGCCCTTAATGCTGGGTTAGGCTACACTGGTTAGCTGCACTGATTAGTTGAATTCAGAGAAGATTATTTGGAGGTAGTTACCAGAGATTGATATGTAAATTAATGTAAAGTGTATGTAAATGGATGTCTAATTTCAAATGCTGTCTTTTTTTTTTTTTAAAATCAGGTCTCCCTATCTTGCCCAGGCTAGCCTGCGGCTCTGGGCTCCAACCATTCTGCCACAGCCTCCTGTGTGGATGAGACTACAGTCATGTGCCATCATGATGATTCAAATGCTGCCTCTTGAAAAAAAATTCACAACACAATCACCGTGTGCTCCCCATAGGACTATCTGATGCCACCTGCATAAAGAGATCACAAACCAAGACAGAGCCAACCCCGGGTCTCTCGTGTCAATGACAAAGTTCCAGACCCAAGTTTTCCAAGGAGAGAAGGCTGACGTTCCCTTCAGCAAAGGCAGGTGAGCAGTGAGAAGGAGGAGGAGCGCCAGGCCCACCCAGTCCCTATCCCTGCTGGTGCCAGTCAGGTCAACGAAGCCTCCACCTGCCCTAGGTAAGGACCTACAGGTGAGTCAGTCACACAGCAGCAAGAGCTCAGATAAAGCCGGTCCTCTTGAGCAAGTGTCAGGACCCTGCTCCAGAATCCATGTCACTCTATCTAGACCAGAAGAAATGTCCCTTCAGTCACTGTCAGGTACCTTGAGCTTCCTTTAGAGCAAAGCTTAAGCCCTGACTGCAGCGAGCCACACAGCAGGAAGGGGAGGCCGAGTGCACTCTCCATCCAGATGGACAACACAAAAAATCATACCGCACTGAGTGACCTGGGCCAAGCCCCTATGGGTTAGTCCTACTATGTGAGGAAGAGACAGGAAGTAGGGTATTGTCCTATGGGGAAAGGTGTATGCATATTTTAAATTATCATTATATATTGTAAGTCAGCCTTACAAAAATACTGTACCTATGAGTGTTCCTACCAATAATATATAAGAAGACTTTTTTTTTTTCAGTTTCTCTCTGATATGGGGTTCAGTGTGCCAATTGGATATTTACAAATGTGTGCTTTGGGGCTGGGATGGTAGCTCAGCAGTAGAGTGCTTGCTTAGCACATGTGAGGCCCTGGTTCCATCCTCAGCACCGCATACAAATAAATAAACTAAAGGTCTATTGACACAATAACTAAAAAAATATTGAAAGAAAAACAATTTTAAAAATGGATGCTTTGGGGCTGGGGCTGTGGCTCGATGGTAGAGCATTCCCCTAGCACATGAAAGGCCCTGGGTTCGTATCCTCAGCACCACATAAAAATAAATGAATAAAATAAAGGTATTTAAAAAAATGTGTGCTTTTATGTTCATTTATGTTATTAGTGATGTTTGAGAACTTTTCATATTTTTATTAGATTTTTGTATCTCTTCTTTTGAAAGTGCCTATTCTTGACACTTATATGACTAAAGTGTTTGTTCTCTTGCTAACTTGTCCATTATGCATATTGCATATGCTGGAAATATTTCACCACTTGTTTTTTAACCTCGCTTATGGTGATGAATAACTAAGAAAAGTAATGATTTGAACAATTTCATTAAAAATCATCAATTGTGGCTTCTGAAACAAGTAGACCATTTTTTTTTCATGGCTGGCTGAATATGTTTGCAAAATAGTTCTACCCAATATTTGCTTGTAGAAACCTGCTGCTAAAGATGTAGGCAGAGACCTGCACCCTACAACAAATTACCAGAAATGCTCCTGGCTCTTGCTCTTCAGTGGCTGAGTGACCATTTGGTCTCCGGAAGCTTGGAGACTGCACCCAGCTAAAACAGGGCCCTGCACAGGTAGGCAGCTCAGGCAGGCACAACAGCAGGAGCCACATCTATCCCTTCCTTCTGCTGCATGGCAGAGTGAGAGAGGGCAGGACAGAGCATAGACACAGGCGCACATAGCGCTGGAAGGTAAAATTCGTAATGCATCACTCTGGCAATTTCTGTGCTATTCAAGCTGCAAATAGATGTGCTTCGGGGCTCTGGCACGCAGTATGTCAGCAATTCCTCTCCCTTTTGATGGAGGAAAAGGAGAAAGATTTGAAAAGCATCCATTAGAGCTACTAAATTACAAGGGGCTGAGGTATCCAAAAGGAATTGCTATGCTTTGGATCTGTGGAGGAGTCAAGCAATATTAAACATCTCTTTTCAACGAAAACGTTTGAACTAAAATAAGGGAACATTCAAGAGAGTGAGAGCCATTTTTTGTTAAATGCTCACATTTCTTCAGATCTGCAACTGTGAGGTACATAGAAAGCACAGGGAACCAGATGTTGGCAAGCACTTGCTAACAGACTCCTTGCTAACAAACTCCTTCCTGGCAACGTGATAATCTCAGAAGGTGCGGAGATGATAAAAAAAAAAAAAAAAAAAGAAGAAGAAGAAGTATGTGATCTGTTTTCAGTGGAGAGCCATTGGGCTCTCCCTCAACTGTGACCCATAACCTTAGTGTGCATCCTCCTAGACGGGGGACTGCATCTCAGGGTCCATGGTTCATTTCATTAAATTGTGGTAGCCAGAGTTTCTCGAACACCACCCACATTTTATCATAGACCTATATGTGGGGTTCACCTCCCTGTGTACCCTTCATGTGCTGCTAAGTGAAAATCCATTTCACTCCAATGTCTCAACTCTCCCTTCACCGACTCATTCAAACACTTTGCAAGAAGCAGAGTAAGAACTGAGAAAGGGAAGGGCTGGCAACTGAGAGGGGAGAGGAGTCACATTTTCACATAACCACGGAAGGAAATTGGAGCAAGCTCTTTGGTAGAAAATCAGCCTCTTTCTTGTGATCATCCGTAAAGAGAGTAGTGATTAGCAGTTAGAGAGGAGAAAGGTGGAGTCAATCATAAATCAATTGGTAAAGAGAAAAAATAAAGCCCAGAAGTGCACTGCCCAGCAAGTTCAGGCAGGTGTCCTGCTCTCCTGCGACACCCAGCAGCCCTGGGCAGGAGGCGCTGTCACAGCAGAACCAGCAACAGCTGTGCAAAGCCCTTGGCAAGCCAGCTCCCCTCCCCTCTTCCCCCAGGCCCAGCAGCAAGTCCCTCTGCTCTGACCCCAGCTGGCCTGCAGGAACCCTGGAGAGATTCTGGGTGGCAGATGCTTTCCATCCTGTAAAGTCGCATCTGAACAGAAACTCGTGATGAAAAGTCTCCAAGGCTCAAAGCACAAGTCTCTAATGGTGTGGTTATGAGAGACGTTGGCATAAGGACAGTGGCAGGGGGTCTTTTCAGCATCTCTCACGTCATGATGAAAAACTAGCCCCATCTCCCTAAGGCCAGCCCCTGCCTTCTCTGATGTGCAGTTAGGTAAGCCCACGGCGGCACGGAGCAGGTGGAAGGCTACAGCATCCTGTGCCTGAGAGCTGCCTCGGCTCTCCGGGAGCCAGGGGGTCTTAAAGAATTTACACAACACAAAGAGAGAAAAATGTTCTTGAGAGGGGAAAGTGTACATATCAGAGGAAATCCTAGAGTTATCACATTTTATAACAAATAAATTATAGGCCCTATTCTATCCTGATGGGTATATCATCAATATTTTCCTAACAAATACTTTTTAGTTTTCAGGTTGAAAATACTCAGCTGATTTTAAGGTCCTTCAGAGCCCAAAACCTGGAAAACCTATAATTGTTGGTTTTTAAGCTGATAAAAGTAATAACACATCAGTGGTTTCCAAGCGAGAAGCTTTCAAACAAAACAGTCATTTTCCAGGGGGATTATGGAAGAGGGGTGTTGTCCCTGTGAAATGTCGGGACTAATCCAGAATAATCCGGGTTTTGATTACTGACAAAGGAGTTTAATCAGATGCCCAAGAAAACTGCTAGGAAATCAGACTCCCATCATTATTCCTGGAAGCATTTCTTAAACTTTTCCTTTGAACCCAAGTTTTGTCTTCAAAAATAGCAAACAGAAACCAAGCCATAGCAAACAGCAGGCAGAAAGATGAGACCCGCTTTTACAGTCTGGGTCTGAAATGTCCCCCAAAGGCCCATATGTTCAAGGCTTGGTCACCATCTTGTGGTGCTATTGGGTAGAGGTGGAACCTTTAAGAGGTGGGGCCTCATGGGAGGAATTTAGGTCATTGGGGGTGTGTCCTTGAGGGGGACATTGGGACCCTTGGCCCTTCTTCCCTCTGCTTCCCAGCCACCGTGAGGTGAGCATATCTCCTCTGACACATGCTCCTGCCATGATGTTCTGTGCCACCACAGGCCCAAAGCCATGGGATCCTGCCACCATTGGCCTAAAACCTTGAGCCAAAATAAGCATTTCTTCCTTATTTTTCTTAGCTATTTCGTCACAGCAACAAAAAGTGGACTAACACCTGATTAGACAGGTAGTAAAAGGGAATTAGTGGCCACAGGTCACATCTCCAGCCCCTTGTGAAAGCCCACTCGAGGCTTCCACTGGGCCACACGTGTCCCACTGAACAAGTGCTCCAGGCCTTCGCCTTGCTCTCTGCCCCATCAAACAAAAACCAAGACACCTCAAAGAAGAGAAAGGATACATGTTAAAACTTTAGCTCTTCTTTGGAAGAGTGAAAAGCATCTAATTATAAATTCAAGTGATGGAAAAGAAATCCGTTTGCCTCCCAGTGAAAACACTGCTCTTTAACGAGACTCTGCTCCATCTTTCCTAATCTCATCACCAGGGATAACCACTATTCCACGCCTTATAGAAAAAGTGTCCTGTGTAGAGGTAGAAGTGCATTTGTTTTTATATAATAGGGATCACAATTTATACCTTTGTATTGCACCCTTTAAAATATTTTATTGTATATATTTAAGGTACCCATTTCTTCTAGGTTATTTAATTTGTTTGGTGTATAATTATTCATAGGGGTTTCTGATGCTCTTTTGTATTTTTGTAGTGTTAGTTGTGTCCTCTTTCATTTCTGATTTTATTTACCTTTTTTTTTCCTTAGTCTAACTAAAGGTTTGTTAAAGTTTAAAATTTTTAAACTTGTTCTATTATACTTCTTGTCTGTTTCACTTATTTATACTCTGAGCTTTGTTATTTCCTTCCTTTTACTGCGTTTGGACTTTGTTCTTCTCTTTCTGGTTCATTGAGAGTTATTGTTTGTTTTTGTCTTTTGTAGGGATTAATCCGAGAGCCTCTTGCCTGCTAATCAGGCTCTCCACCACCAAATACACCACCCTCTTGAGGTTTTTTTGTTGGGTCATTTACTTAAGATCACTCTTCTTTTTCAATGGGTATGTTTACTATTATACACACCCCTGTTAGAACTGCTTTTCCTGGATCCTAAATGTATTGGTATGTTGTGTGTCTGTTTTTCTATCAAGATATTTTTATTTCCCATTTGATTTTTTTCTTTACTCTACTGACTCTTCAGGAGTATACTGTTTAATTTCCAGGTATTCACAAATATTTCTAGTTTTCTCCTGATGCCAATTTCTAGTTTCATGTCAGAAAAAAAAATACTTGATACAACTTTAATCTTCTTAAATTTAGTGTGTGTGTGTGTGTGTGTGTGTGTGTGTGTGTGTGTGTGTGTCCTAAGATATACCCTATTCTGGAGAATGTTCTGTGTTCACTTAAGTAGAATGTATTCTGCTGCTATTGAATGGAATGTCCTGTGTATGTCTGGTAGGTCCACTCAGTCCAAAGTATCATGAAATCCAATGTTTCCTTATTGATTTTTCTGTCTGAACGATCAGACAATATTTTAGATGGGGTATGGAAATCTCCTATTATTATGTATCATTGTCTATCTTTAGGTCTATTAATATTTGCTTCATATTTTCAGGTATTGGGTTCATGTATGTTTACAATCGTTATATTCTCATGACGAATTGACCTCTTTATCATTGTATTATGACATCTTTGTCTCTCTCTCTTTTTTGGGGGGGGGTATTAGGGATTGAACTCAGGGGCACTCTAGCACTGAGCCATATCCCCAGCCCTACTTTGTATTTTATTTAGAGATGGAGTCTCAATGAGTTGCTTAGCACCTCGCTATTGCTGAGGCTGGCTTTGAACTCATGGTCCTCCTGTCTTAGCCTCCCTGGCCACTAGGATTACAGGTGTATGTGCCACCACTGTGCCTGGCACTTCTTTGTCTCTTTTTACAGTTTTTATTTGTTTGTTTGTTTGTTTTGTTTTTTACTTAAAATCTATTTTATCTGGTATTATTATATCGAACCCTGCTCACTTTTGGTTTCCATTGGCAGGGAATTTATCTTTCTCTTTGTTTGTTTGTTTGTTTCTTTTTTTTTTTTTTTCTGTTTTTGTGATCTGATCTTTTTCTTTCTCTTACCTTTCAATCTGTGTATATCCTTACAGGTGAAGTGAGCCTCTCCTAGGTGACTGATAACTGGGTTTTGTTTTTATATACACTCTGCCACTCTAGGAATTTCATTCATTCAGAATTATTATTCATTCAGAATAATAATTGGTAAGTAAGGACTCACAGCTGTCATTTTGTTAACTATATTTTTTATTGTTCTGTTGATCCTTTATTGCTTTCTTCCACTCTTGCTGTCTTCCTTTGTATTCTGATGTTTTGATTCTTTTCTCTTTATCTTTTGTATATCTCTTATAGACTTTTGTTTTGTGGTTTTACCATGGAGCTTACATAGAACCTCATATAATTATAATAGCTTCTTTTAAGTTGAAAACAAAGATGATGATCACATCATCTTTTTATCCTGTGTTTCTCTTAACTAATTATTGTAGTTATAATTGCTTTTTTAGTAACAATACTAACAAAGTTAAAAAATAAAAATACAATAGTAATTCTTAAATGGGAAAAGTAACATAAAGAAAAAGCGAGACAAAGGAAAAAAATGAAGAAAAAAGTAAGAAAATAAAAATCAAAGAATTAAAAACTAGAAAAACAAAAAAGTAAAAAAAAAAGAAAAAGAAAGAATAAAAGAAAAAAATAAAAATAAGGAAAATGGGAAAATGAAAGAAACAGAGAAAATATTTTAAAATAAACCAAAGACCAATGAAGGAAAAAAACTAAAGTTAACAATGTCTTTCCAGTCACCAAAAACCAGCTTTCTTGGTTAAAAGGACCAAAACCATTTGCCCCACCAGGGACTTACAAATGTATTTGAGATCCCCTAACAATGGCTCTTTAGAGGGTCACAGAAAGAAATGGGTCATTCATGTCTAGGAATAATTCACAGAGATTTTCTCACCTCTTATTCTCAAGAATTCTTTACTTCTTTAAAAAGAAAGGAGGTAGGAACTCAAAGGACTTTTTGTTTATTTGGGTCATAGTAATCAGTATTACTTTATTTAGAAATTAAAAGTCATTAAAGGCTTTGCTGCTTCTTCATTTCTAACTTGGAAAACTAATAATTATCATCATATTTTTTTTTTGGCTTTTAAGCAACTCATTGTGCCCATACTTAATTCAATTTCTTTTTCTTTAAACTCTGAGTGATTGGTCTCAAAATGATGCCTGAATTTAACTGGCAAGATGACATTATCATGAATATGTTCCCTTGCATAGATACAATAAGCTGCATTATTATGATAGAGCTGAGGGGAAGATAGCACTCATCATATTTCCATCTCTTATTTATGATTTTACCAAGTCTTTTGCTCATGAATCAGAGAGCTTGTTTTGTCCATTTCAGTACCTCTAAATCTAGAGGTTGCAACTGTGGGTCACAAAAGTCGGTGTATTTCTTTTATAAAGTAATGATCTATCATGTTCCATATCTTGGCAATACCTTAGGGGAAGGAAGGATCTTGTTTCATTTGTCCCTTCACTCTTGCCTATCTCTATATATTCTTGCTTCCATACACACATATATATGTAGTTGTAGATGGCCATAATGACTTTACTTAATTAACTAATTTAGTTTTATATGTGGTGCTGAGGATCAAACCCAGTGCCTCACACATGCTAGGTGAGCACTCTACCACTGAGCCACAACCCCAGCCCCACTCTTAGTCTCTGATCTAGATCATTTTTCTTTTCTCTAAAGACTTCTTAACATGTCTTAACAGGCAGATCTATTGGTGACAAATAACCAGTTTTCCTTTAAGAAAATCTTTTCTCCTTCACTTTTAAAGGATAATTTTTCCAAGTAATTAGTGTGAGAGTTTCTATCTGAAGTGTCCCCAGAGGTCCATGTGGTGAAGACCTGGTCCCCAACATGGCAGTGGAACCTTTAATGGGTGAGACCTAGTGGGAGGGCCTCAGGTCCTTAGAGGCGTTCCTTTGAAGGGGGATCCTTCTCCCTTCCTCTTCCTTTCACTTTCATTTTGGCCCTGATTGAGGGGTTTTGCTCTGATACATGCTCCTACTCCTGCCTCATCACAGGTCCAGCAACAATGTGGCCAATCAATCATAAGCACGAATCAGGCTTCCAAAACTGTGAGTCAAAAGGAAACTTTTCTCTTTTTAAATTGATTATCTCAGGCATTTGTTATAGTAATGGAAAGCTGACCAACATGATATTTTTTCCTTATTTGCATGATTTCTGAAGAGAAGTCTGATGTAATTTTATTCCCTGTCCTTTTACAGATAAGGTGTTTTATTTCCTCTGGCTTCTTTTGATATTTTCTCTTATTTATCTTTCATTTTACTGCAGTTTGAATATGATATGACTAAGCATATATACTTTCATGCATTTGCCCACTTAACCTTTCTCTGAGCTTCCTGACTCTGGTTTGGTATTTATTATTAATTTTAGAAAATTTTTATCCATTGTTACCCAAATATCTCTTCTAGTCCTTTTTTTTCATCTCTTTTTGATATTCCCATTATGCATGTGTTCCACCTTTTTTAATTGTCCCATTTTTTTTAAATATTATGCTCTATTTTTATTCTTTTTTCTCTTTGCCTTTACATTTGAGACGTTTTTATTGACATATCTTCAAGCTCACTTATTCTTTCCTCGGCTGTTTTCAAGCTCCTGAAGAGCCAAAAATTGTTAAAGAAAAAATCAGAGATGAGTTGAATTTAATGAAGTTTATTAGAGCAAGAAAAATGTTCTAGGGCAGCATCTTGGACCAACAGGGCTTCAGAATTCCCAGCCACCCATATGTGCTGGTTATATTTATTGCCTGAGCAAAGGAAGTGACATATGGAAACAACTTGATTGGCTGCAGTCACCATTTGTCTTCTATGGGCATGGTGTGATCAGTCGGGAGCCTGTGATTGGCTGGAGCTCTACTGTGAGAGTTACTGGGAATGAGCTCTCTGTTACAAGAATACATTCTTAAGTCAGGTCTTTATTTACATACTAAGTTTGCAAGTTGCTACATATAGAGGCGGCTTTGGGCCAACTTATATCTCTCATCTCTGGAAACAGGCCAAACTTATCAATTTAACACCATCTAAGGACATTTTTTTTTTTCATTTCTGGTAGTGTCTTCGATTTATAGCATTTTCTTTTGATTCTTTCTCAGAATGTCCATCTCTGTGGTTACATTACCCATCTGTTCTTGCATATCACCCACTGTTTCTGTTAAAGTCCTCAGCATATTATTCATAGTTATTTTAAACTCCTGATCTCTGATGATTCCAACATTTCTGCCATATCCGAATCTGGCTTGCTCTATTTCTTCAAGCTATGATTTTTTTTTTTTTTTGGCCTTTTATTATGGCTTCTAATGTTTGGTTAGCTGTGATGAACTGGGAAAAAGAAAAAACAAAAAAACCCGGAGGTAAATATGTGAGTAACATTTTATCAATCTGGTTAAGAGCTAAGCTTACTTAGGATACAGATGTTAGAGGTTCTCTGGGGTCCTTAGTTATTCTCTCCTACGTCTTTGGATTTCTCCGATGTCTTCAAAAAAGATTAAAGGTCTGCAGTTCTTTCAGTTGTGCTCTCCTGTAGCACACGAGTCCTATTTGTATGCTGATAAGGTGTAGAGACAGGGAAAATGCTATATAGATCTATGATTATGACCAGTCTGTTAGTGAGCCTGTCCCCTGGGCTGTGACCTTCAAGTGCTTCTTGGCTACCTGCCATGCACAGACACCATGCTAAGTGTGATAGGAATGCCACAGAGGGGCTGAAGTTCTGTATTACCACCCTCCAGGTGTGTTCAGCTCTGGTAAAACTCACGGTGGCTAGGCTCTGGTAAAATAGTTATTTCAAAGTGGTACTTTTCTCCTCTCCTATGGAGAGTAGGAGGGAGTTTTTCTCTGATGTTCACCCCAGTACCTGATGGAGTTCCTAGAGGTAGGCTCATAAATATGCAGCAACATCTTGAATGAGCTCCTTTTAATTTTTAATTCTCAAATTTATGCACACTGACTTCCAGCAGTTCATTCATCACAGTTCAAGTTCCCACCCCCACCCACCCCCTACCCTGGCTCCAGTAGCCAACTTCTGCTCCGGTATCCACCTGTCTCTCCAGTTTAGGGCAGCAGTTTGCCTTGTGATCTGCATACTCTGATGAACCTAAGAACATTTTATTTTTAGTTTGTTTATCTGTTCTTTTATTGTGAAGACACAGGCAACAACTTCCAACCCGGAAACCAGAAGTCTCATTTGGATTTCCTCAAGGTTTTTTCTATTACAAATCCACATCTCTTGATGCAAAATGCATATGCATTTCTATGACCTTATGAGTGAAATACCTGGGTCTTGGAATATGTTAATTTTAAATTTACCATATGACACCCGAAACAATATACTCCCTCCAGCAGTAAACTAGAGTTATAGTTCCACCTCTTTGTTACACTTTGAATCACTAATCTTTTCTATTTTAGCTGGAGTGGGGATGGATGGTGGTAAATCACTGTGATTTTAATTTGCACTTACATGATTATTAAGGAAGTTGAACACCATTTGCATATCTTCTTTCATAAATTACCTGGTTAGGTATTCCACCCATTTTTCCATTAGAGTTCTTCTTCTTACTGATTTATAGGAGTTATTTCTATTTTCTGGATCTATGAGTCCTTTGTCAGTTACATGTGTTCTATGTATCAACTCCCACACAGTTCCCACACGTTCTCTTTCAGCTGTCATTTGATAAACTAAACCTCTTAATTTGAAGGTAGTCCTATTTACCAACCTCTTCCTTTATGGCTACTATTTTTGGTGATGTGTTTAAGAAATCTTTCCCTCTCTCAATATCATAAAATAATTTTTCTTTTGAAAGTGATATTTTATTACCGCTGTTGATTGGTGACGAGTCCTTGCTTCCCCGATGTTGAAGAATAACACCAAAGAAGCACGCTGAGGCAAGGTCAGAGTAGAGATTAGAAATTTATTAAAGGACAGCAGAAGAGACTTCTCCCGGAGGAAGAAGGGGACCCAAGAGGTGGAATCCAGTTGGCGGGCAAATGTATTTCCCTTTTTATAGGTTTGGTGATGGAATGCAAGGGGGAAGGGTTAGGACACAGGTGGACCTAATTATCACCTTTTGGGATGGGATTATCACTTCTCTGGGATGGGCTATCTACAAATCTGTTGGGGCTGTTGGTTATCACTTCTTTGAGGTGGACTTTGGCCTAGGGCCTTTTTGGGACTTCATTAACATTCCATGAATTGTCCCTTGTTTTCCCTGAGTCATTCCCAGCATGGCCTCCATTTTAGATTTCACTCGATGTTAGACCCAATTTACCTAACTACACTGACTACCTAACTTTAAATCTGGCTTCAATTTTTAAAAACATTTCATTTTTAAAATTACTTTATGGTATTGATTTTTGTGGATGGCAAAGATAGGTTTCAAGTGTTATACTCAAATTCCGGACCCCCAAAAGACCACCAGAGACCTAGATCGAGGTAAGCAGTAAAAAGGTGTTTATTGCAAGCTCGCTTGGTCCTCCTCGCACACACAGTAACTGGTGACGCTGAGAGGCCCCGAGCCCAGGGTTTGCAGCAATTTTATACCTTCTTTGGAGAAGGCAGGGACCCCCACATAAATCATTTCCCTTAGCAAATCATCACACACCACGGGAAAATCAAATAACAACTCTAAAACATGATTAGCACATTCACTGGCGGGAACAAGTTGGGTAGGGGTGATTGGTTAGTACAAGAGGGGGATTTCTTTGAACTGATTGGGTTAGACCACGAGGAGGGAACATGCTGAACTACATGGTTTCCCAACATGTTATCAACCACCATAAACTACTGGGAGGGTCATCTGGCATCCCAGGTATTTCCCTGTCTCATGCTGATTGGTGGTTGCTAGGGGGTTGCTATGGGTCCCCACCTAGCCTGACCGAGTCAGGGACACCTGGCTCCGCCGATCTCTGCTGTTATTTGTAGATAAACAACTTAGCAGTGTGGGAATGTGCCTAGGAGTGCTCTGTGGGTCTTTCCAAGGACAAGGGTCACACCCCCTTCCTTGGACAGGCTTTGCTCTGAGGTAGAGACTGGTTTTTCAAAGGGAGCCATAGCTGGTATCCTGGGATCCCAAGAAGTGAGGTGGTCTGCCTTTTCATGTCTTAAGCTTCCTTTGTTCTCTCGCTCTCTTCCCCCTTATCATACATGACTAGGCCCAGGAGATGCTCGGTGGGATGGCCAAACAGTGAGAAGCATATGGATGAGGGAAGGGCTGGATGGAGCAGCCTAGGACACATTAATTAACAACTTTTATAACTCCCTATAGGGAAGGGCAACTCCTGGGACAGGTTACCTTAACAACAGGTTGGAGCAGGGGCACTCAAATCGGCCTTCTTGATCCAATCTCACTCAATTTACCTATCTATACTGACTGCCTATCTAATTCTGGCTTCAATATGACCTCGAACCATTAATTTTTTCATCTATTTTTATCATTAATCTACATCCTTTGTCATAGGTCGCATGCTCACAAAAACGTAAATCTGTTTTAGGTGATCTCCTGTATTGGTCTGTTTTCTAATCTTGTTCCAATATTGCTGTCTTAATTTCTGTGACTTTATAAAGTCTTTGTATCTAGCGTATTTCTTTTAGTTGGTTCTTCCTCTTATTAAGAATGCCTTGGCCCTCTGCCTCTCATATAAAGTTTAGAATCAGATTTTCAATTTGCTGAGAGTAACAGTAAGAATGAAGACTGAATTCATGAGTCTGTACTTTAAGAATTTTCATGAGTTGGTTGCTAGTGAAGCCAGATTTAAAGTTAGGTAGTAGTCAGTGTAGTAAGGTAAATCGGGTCTAATACCGAGTGAAATCTAAAATGGAGGCCATGCTGAGAATGATTCCAGGAAACGCAGGACAACTCATGGAATGTTAATGAAGTCCCGAAAGGCCCTAGGCCAAAGTCCATCCCAAAGGAATGTTAATGGAACCCAGGAAACAGCCCCCAGAAGATCTGAAGATAGCCCATCACAAAGAAGTGTTAATGAAGTCCTTCCTGCCCAGATTACTTCTTTGGCCCACCTGTGTCCCACCCCTCGGGCCTTCCCACCTACATTCCATCACCAAAACTATAAAAAGGGGAGACAACCGCACTTCCACAGATTCCACCTCTTGGGTCCCCTTCTTCCTCCGGGAGAAGTCTTTTCTGCTGTCCTTTAATAAACTTCTAATTTCTACTCTGAACTTGCCTCGACGTGTGCTTTTCTGGTGTTATTCTTCAACATCGGGGAAGCAAGGACTCCTCACCGGTCAACAGCGGTAACACTAGGACCTACTTTGAATGATGAATTTGAAAGAATACAAGCAGAGCAGGAAATGGGATGGTCTTTCATTAGCCTTAAGGCTGGGTAACCAGGAGGAATGTTGGCTGAGGCCTTAGGGAGCCTTTTGTGATGGAAACTGATAACTTCTCAGGTTGTAGGGTCTAAGATTTTATTATACATCACTGATTTCATGATAGATTAATGTAAAAGGGGTCCAGCAGAGCGTCGGAGGGAGAGACCACACAAGAGACTTACTCCATGCAATTGGCAAAAGGGGATTTATTGGGGATCCATTCCAGCGCGCTGGGGCTCCGTGCTCACTCAAGAAGGGAGAGCAGCCCAGAGCCCAGAGCAGAGGTCAAGCAGAGCTTAAGTACACTTTCTGGAGAGGGCGGTGGGCTTTGCATACATCAGAACAAATCATCACGAGGCGCGGGAAAGTTGAACAACAACTCTGACACGTGATTAGCACATTCATTGTCAGGAACAGGTCGGGCGGGGGTGATTGGTCATTCCTAAGCGGGTTACACATTCAAATTGATTGGTTCCGGCCCTGAGACAAACTGCACAGGGCCCTAGGCTAAATGGCCAGTAGGGCGTTGTTTTAACTCTCAGGAATTTCAGGTTCTGGGTGTAACAGAGGAACTTAATAATACCTAATCTTTTACATTCAAGCTTTCCAGCTTAGAAACTTTACCCTTTCATTAATAGTAATCTAAAAATTAAGGTGCCAACTACTAGTTATTTGTTGACAGTTTTTAGTCCCTTTAAGATAAGGAGAAATGAAAGTGGGGGGCAATCCCACTGGACAAAAAGATCATAAATTAGTAAAGAGTCATTGGGCACTATTCTGACTCACAGCTGGCTTGAATTTGAAGGAAAATTGCAGTTTTCAATGCTAATTGTTGGCTTAAGGTCTTTCATTCATACTTTAATGAGAAAACTTTGGTGTGAGTTTACTTCTGAGACCCATTCACTCCTTGTCCTACCTATTCTTTGTTATTCTAAAAAATGGGAAAATGGGTTGATTGAATATATACAGTTTAAGTTCTTTGGGGGCAGGGAGTATGTCTTCCTCATACCTGTGTTTCTGAGGCTTAACACAATGTCTGACACAGAGTTGGTTCTCAAATATCATTTGAGAAAAAAAAAATGCCACCTTCCATAATGCCTTGTTTTTAAAAAGTCTAAAAAGTTAATACTAATAGTTTTGTAAAGGTCTGGCGAACCGTCAGAGGGAGAGACCACACAAGAGACTTACTCCATGCAATTGGCAAAAGGGGATTTATTGGGGATCCATTCCAGCGCGCTGGGGCTCCGTGCTCACTCAAGAAGGGAGAGCAGCCCAGAGCCCAGAGCAGAGGTCAAGCAGAGCTTAAGTACACTTTCTGGAGAGGGCGGTGGGCTTTGCATACATCAGAACAAATCATCATGAGGCGCGGGGAAATTGAACAACAACTTTGAGACGTGATTGGCAAATTCATTGGCGGGAACAGGTCGGGCGGGGGTGATTGGTCATTCCTAAGGGGGGGGGTACACATTCAAACTGATTGGTTCGGGCCCTGTGACAAACTGCACAGGGCCCTAGGCTAAATGGCTAGTAGGGTGTTGTCTTAACTATCTCAGGAATCTGGGTGTAACAGAGGAACTCAATAATACCTAATCTTTTACATTTTAATTCAAGCCTTCCAGCTTAGAAACTTTACCCTTTCAGTTTCTAACAGTAACTTCTGGAAAACTTGATGTCAATTTCCTTTGTAATGTTATCCATTTATTTGTTAAATGACCACTTTATTTATTAATTTATCATTAACTTATTTAGGTTAAGAAAAACAAATGGAAGTAAACACCACATTAATGGCCCACTTGTTCAGTGATATCACTGAGCACACTTAAATTTTTCATCATAAATAATTCTAATAAAAGTCAGAATGGCGATGTTTTTAACAATATAAACACTATCCCTCTATTAATCCAGGCTTTGTGGGCTTAGCCCAAGTATTTGGAGCAGGTCAGAAGAAACAAGTCAATAAGACAGATCTTCTAGATGCTGGGGATTCAGAGAACTCTCCCTTAGGAAATATCTCCCTGACTTTGCAGGCATCAATTACTGCCTCAGCAGAGTTCCCAGTGGTGTGTCTTGAATGCATTCCACACCCATGGACTCTTCCAGAAAGAGGACTTAGTCAGCATCCTGGACCAAAGAGGAGAAGCAGGCCCCAAGGGAGTTAACTTATAGGGTCACCACTGAAAGGGTAAAGTTTCTAAGCTGGAAAGCTTGAATGTAAAAGATTAGGTATTAAGTTCCTCTGTTACACCCAGAACCTGGAATTCCTGAGAGAGTTAAAACAACGCCCTACTGGCCATTTAGCCTAGGGCCCTGTGCAGTTTGTCACAGGGCCCGAACTAATCAGTTTGAATGTGTAACCCGCTTACGAATGACCAATCACCCCTGCCCGAGCTGTTCCCGACAATGAATTTGCCAATCACATCTCAGAGTTGTTGTTCAATTTCCCCGCGCCTCATGATGATTTGTTCTGATGTATGCAAAGCCCACCGCCCTCTCCAAAAAGTGCACTTAAGCTCTGCTTGACCTCTGCTCTGGGCTCTGGGCTGCTCTCCCTCCTTGAGTGAGCACAGAGTTCCAGCGCGCTGGAATGGATCCCCAATATATCCCCTTTTGCCAATTGCATGGAGTAAGTCTCTTGTGTGGTCTCTCCGTCCAATGATCCGCCGGACTCCCCTTACAACCACCACCTTCCTAAGGGGACTGATGTAATATCTCTGCCCAGCAAGAAGGAGAATAACTTTTCAAAGCAATAGAATCCTTTCTTTGTGGGAATTTGAATTTGAGACTATTATAGTTTAGATGTGGTATCCCCCAAAAGCCTACGTGTGAGACAATGCAAAAAGGTCTGGAGGAGAAAGGATTGGGTCATATCCTGAACGCAATCAGTGACTTAGTCCCTGATGGGATTAACTGAGTGGTAGCTGGAGGTGGATGGGGAGTGGCTGTGGGGGAAGTGGTTCCTTGGGGGCATGGCTATAAGGTACATATTTGTATCTGGTGAGCCCAGAGTTTCTCTGTTATGCTTGAATTCGGGACCCCCAAAAGACCACCAGAGACCAAGATCGATGTAAGCAGCAAAGAGGTGTTTATTTTGAGCTAGCTCGGTCCTCCGCACGAACACACAGCAATTGGTGACGCTGAGAGGCCCCGAGCCCAGGGTTTGCAGCAATTTTATACCTTCTTTGGAGAAGGCAGGGACCCCCACATAGCATCTCTTAGCAAATCATATCACACCTTGGGAAAATCAAATAACAACTCTAAAACATGATTAGCACATTCACTGGCGGGAACAAGTTGGGTAGGGGTGATTGGTTAGTACAAGAGGGGGATTCATTTGAACTGATTGGGTTAGGCCATGAGGGGGGAACATGCTGAACTACATGGTTTCCCAACATGTTATCAACCACCATAAACTACTGGGGGGGTCATCTGGCATCCCAGGTATTTCCCTGTCTCATGCTGATTGGTGGTTGCTAGGGGGTTGCTATGGGTCCCCACCTAGCCTGATTGAGTCAGGGACACCTGGCTCTGCAGATCTCTCCTGTTATTTGTAGATAAACCACTCAGCAGGGTGGGCATGTGCCTAGGAGTACTCTGTGGGTCTTTCCAAGGACAAGGGCCATGCCCCCTTCCTTGGACAGGCTTTGCTCTGAGGTAGAGGCTGGTTTTTCATCTCTTGGCTTCCTGATCACCATGTTGATACTGCCAGTTATCAGTGCCGAGTTCTGCTCCTTCACTTGTTGAAGTCGGACATTGGGGAGGCACGCCATGGCAAGCATATAAAGCAGGGTTTATTGAAAAGGGGGTGACATAGACTTCTCCCTGGAGGGAGGAGGGGGCCATTGCTGGTATCCTGGTATCCCTAGAAGCCTAGGCTTCCTTTGTTCTGCTGTCTTCCCCTTATTTTTCTCCTTCCTGTGTATGTGACTAGGCCCAGGAGTGCTGGGTGGGACGGCCCAAAGGTGGGAAACAGGTGGGCTGAAGAGGGAAGGGCAGGATGGTGTAGCCCTGGACACATTAATTAACAACTTTTTAGCTCCCTGTGGGGAGGGGCAATTCCTGGGACAGGTGACCTTAGCAACAGGTTGGAGCAGGGGCAGGTTCTTAATAAGGGTGGAGAAAGGGCTCTGAAGGAACGAACATTTCAATCCCTCAGGGGACAGTCTCCAACTTGTGACTCACTCAAAGTTGGCCTCCTTGATCCATCCTGACTTGATTTACCTACACTGACTGCCTGTCTCATTCTGGCTTCAATGTGAGCAGCTTCCCTCCAGCACACTCTTTGACCTTACTGTTCAGCTTCACCTCAAGCCCCAAGGAATGGAGCCCGCCTTTTATGGATTGAGACCTCTGAAACCATGAGCACTCAAATAAACTTTTCTTCCCTAAAATTGTTCTGGTCATATCTTTTAGTCACAGCAGAGAGAAAGCTGACTAAAACAGAAATCAGGGGAATCAGTATCACACCCTAAATATGCCACTTTGGCACAAGGATAGTTTTGCAGATGGCAAATGAGAAACAGCAGACACAGGAAAACTCTACCCTCCCACTTTCTGCCTAAAGGCAGAACATATATTTTCTTTTGTGAAAATGTCCTGATCCCCTCACCCATATCCCAAAGAGGAGATGGCTCTTATCAATGGAACAATACCAAGCTGAATTTGCTTAAATGTACTTTATTGAAATAACATTTATATTTCCTTAGTATCCCCCATACATTCCCCTTCCTACAATTCACCACCCCTTGAAATCCAAACACCTCTGTTTTTGTCACTTCTCCACAAATTTATCGTACTTTGTTAAGATGGTATATAGACTCTGAAGCCTAACCACTTTTGTTTTGTTTTGTTTTGTTTTTCACTTCCTTTTCTGTGAGACCCCTGTGAACATATAAAATTTAAAATATTAATAGCATATAAGATTTGTTTGCCTTTTTTTGTTGTTGTTGTTAGTCTGGGTTTTATCGGTCTAATTTGCAGGGTTCTGTTACCACTCTTGACCGGTGAAGAGTCCTTGCTTCCCCAATGTTGAAGAATAACACCAGAGAAGCATACAGGGGCAAGGTCAGAGTGGGAAATTAGAAGTTTATTAAAGGACAGCAGAAAGGACTTGTCCTGGAGGAAGAAGGGGACCCAAGAGGTGGAATCCCTTGAAGGCTGAATGTGTTCCCCTTTTTATAGTTTTTGGTGAAGGAATGTAGGTGGGAAGGGTTGGGACACAGGAGGGCCAAAGAAGTAATCTGGGCATTTCAGAGTCAAGTTTGCTGTTCATTAACATTTCTTTGGGATGGACTATCTCCAAATCTGTTGGGGGCTGTTTCCTGGGCTTCATTAACATTTCTTTGGGATGGGCTGTCTTCAAATCTGTTGGGGGCTGTTTCCTGGGCTTCATTAACATTTCTTTGGGATGGGCTGTCTTTAAATCTGTTGGGGACTGTTTCCTGGGCTTCATTAACATTCTGAGAGTTGCTCAGCTTTTCTGGAAATTCATTCTCAACATGGCCTCATTTTAGATTTCACTCGATATTAGACCCGATTTACCTACTACACTGACTACCTAATTTTAAATCTGGCTTCAGTTCCAGGCACTGGAACTAAGTGGAGAGTTTTTCTTCTCCAACAGTCTCATATAGTAGTCTCAAAGTAGTACTTGCTAGTCTGGGAAGAAGCCTAAGACAGGACGAGAATAGAGCTGTGCAAGTAAATGAGCCAGGACAAGTCATCTCCAAGCAGGGGCAAGAGTTGCTGAGTCTCCACAACATCAGTCCTGGCTCCAAGAGTAGCCATCACCTGCTCAGAAGAGGCTGTTGAAGGATGGAGCTCCTGTAGAGAGCTGGACCCAGCACTGTCTGTGCATGGCCCTCCTTTCCCGCTCCATGAAGCCTGGTAAGATTCTTTCTGTTCTTTCCCTTCTATCTTCCTAGCTGACCTGAAGCCCTTGATTACCATGAATGTAAGTTAAATTTTCTCTAACTCTAATATGCTAGAATAAGATTGAGCATAGTAACAACTCAATTAGCTGAGGCTACATGTTCCAAATTTCTAATTATTTCATTTGGACTAAGCTGAAGTTTATTTTGCTAGCAAAGTTTGATTATAGATAGCTCAAGTTTTAATAAAAAGGGGCAGGGGAATTGTTTAGTAGTTTTAATTTTGCATGTTAATTTCAAACTCTCTTATTTATTAAAACTTTAAGACTCAAAAAACTTTGATTAGGTAGAATAAATAAATATTGTTAACTTTCATGTTTTTTTTTAACCCACAAATATTTATTGATCCTTTCTATGGGCCAGGCTCAGTGCTAATGTATCAGAACATAGAAACATAGAATCAATTGAATAGGAATGATACTATATCTTAAAAAATAAAAGCGCAGTATAAGAAATATCTTGGCATGATGGTTTTCTGCTACCCCCCCCCACAAATGTATGTGTGTATATATATTCACATATACAAATATACATACAGATGGCAACCAATTTACATTGATCTAATTTAGAGTTTTTCAATTTTCTGTTGGTGTGAAAGTGATACACTGCAGTCAATTGAAACTGTACCCCGAATTTTGAATTTGATATTTTCCCAGACTAATGATTTGAAGTCTGATCCTCTCTGGGGATGCTGGGCCCTGGCAGTGAGCTGTAACTCCTGCTCAGACACAGATCACAAAGGGGAGTTTTATAGTGAGCTGTGTTGCTAAGTTAGGGTGCCCCATAGGTTAGATGTATAAATGCATTTTTTACTAATCTTTTTTCAAGTTAATGATGGGTTCATCAGGATGTAACCCCATCATAAGTCGAGGTGCATCTGTGTGTGAAGAAAGAAAGGAAAAGGAAGGAGGAAGGGAGGGAAGGAGAAAGAGAGAAAAAAGGGAAGGAAAAGCCCTACTCTCAGGCACCTCAGAGACTGATGACGGAGGCAGAAAAAGGTATGAACAACATCTTTGCTGTGATAGACGCTGAGCTAGAGGTGTGTGCACTGCATATTAACTAGCAGAGAAGAGGAGAATCTCCCTTGACCTGGGAATGGAGTCCAGAGAATCTTCCTGAGCATGACTGGGGCTGAAGGTTAAAGGATGAATCTAGGTGACCAGAAGGAGAAGAGAGGACAGCCCAGGAAAAGTCTCTTCAGGCCACTACAGGAGGAGTGGGGAGTACAGTGGTTTCTTGCTCTTTGTGGTAGTTAGGATCTATGAACTTCTTACAAACACACAAGTATTTTTCCTGGGGAAAACCCCAAAGTTAGGTTCCTGTAAGGGTCTGGTTATGTTTTCATCAACTGAAACACCATTTGTGTTATCTAGGTTGGTTTGGTGACATCCTAGTACAATTCGGTCTCATCAGTATTCAAAATCTGTTCTCCACCTTTTCTCCTGCATAACATTTAGCAGGTGTTTTTCAAATTCTTCTGCCACCTCCTGATCTGAGAACATGCTTTGTCTTTAGGTATAATATTTTTCAGAGCTTATCACCTTTTGAAATTTGCAGGACAGGCATGACAAGAAGGCCTTAACATTTTTTTTTAACTATAAGTTTTTAATATAAGTTTTCTTTGGCTTTCTGCCTCACAACAAAGCTACACTTTTTTTTTCTTTTTCTTTTTCTTAGCATAAGACATTATCTCACCAATCCACAAATTTAGCTTCTTTTCCATGGTTTTATCACACATTATAGATGCTACTTCAGTTCTTTCTGGAGGGAACTCAGATATGGAAGCAAACTTTCTCTTCCTTTTCCTCCATGTACCTTATGTGGATTTGTTAACTTTGAACTTAGGACCTGCAGCACTAAAACTTGTGCCCAGAGGCGCTTGTCTAGCACAGGTATTTTTCTCCATAAGGCAGAGCAAACTTGGGAATTTACTCTTAGTAACACTTGTCAACACTTTCAACTGTGAAACAGGAATGAAAAACGTGGTAGGACAGCTGGAACAAGACGGCACAGCATTGCCTATTCAGCCTCAGATGGGAATTTGCATTGAGCAACTCAAAGTTTTTGCCACTCTGTATGTGTCTGCAAATGACCGTGAAAGCTCTGTGAGCATTGATTTCAGGGTGTTGTGTTCGGGGTTCATAGATGGTCTTAATTAACCAGATTTCCCAGGGGCCATTTTTTCCCTTTGATCCAGTTTGAATCTAAGATGAGTCTTCAACATTGTCTGACACTCAAACAGTGATGTTACAAGACAGATAGCAGTAGCAGGTTGGGGGCATGAGCCAGATGGAGTCGGGGGTCAGATGCATGCCTAAGAAGGCCTCCTCTGGAGGTCATTCACAGAGTGAGAAGGACCCTTTTCCCTTTCTCATATCTGTATTCGGTCTAGGTTGGTCACCAGCTGTGTCTTTCAAGAAGGAATTAAGGATGAGCTTTGTTTAAAGGTTTATGAGAACTGCATTAGTGTAGAAGTGACTTTGTTTCCAGAAACCTCTAGACCAGAATTGCCAGTCCTTGAGCCAGGATTCATCCTTCTAGACACCCAGTGTTTACTTTACAAGATGTTCGAATGACCTTACAGTTATTACTAGTCTTATAATCACCTTACTTCTCTTATAGTCTACAACACGGGGTTAAAAACACATTTTAGTAAGTAGCAATGCCGAGTTGGGCTGGGGATGTGGCTCAAGTGGTAATGCGCTCACCTGGCATGCGTGCGGCCCGGGTTCAATCCTCAGCACCACATACAAACAAAGATGTTGTGCCTGCCGAAAACTAAAAAATAAATATTAAAAAAATACTCTCTCTCTCTCTCTCTCTCTCTCTCTCTCTCTCTCTCTCTCTCTCTCTCTCTCTGTCTCTGTCTCTCACTTTAAAAAAAAAAAAAAAGTAGCAATGCCGCAGTCTGGCTGGGCACAAATAACCGAGCCGCCACAAAGCACTTGTATGTTCAAACAGAAAACTTCATTGCCCCAACTCCACCAGCACTCCACGCACACTCCCTGGAAACTCTCTCTCCTCCACTGGCTCTGCATGCACACTCTCTCGGAACCCCGGGAGAACTCCACGGGGACTCCAAAGTAGTGGGCACTGAGGCAGCAAGAGCCAGTAAAGGTCTATATACAACTGAATACACAGCTTAACATAACCATCATCATCTCAATGGCTCTCTGGCGTCACCTCTCAACCACTCCCTTCTGGCAAAATGCCATGTGTCATCCCTACTGGGCTGTGGCTCTCAACATAGCAATTTTACAAATACAGAAGCCCTGAAGGATAAGGATCAACTGTATTTACAAGTCATTTATATGAAAATGGATATATCCAGAACATACAGAGAATCTTACAAGTCCAATAAAAGCGCAAATAACTTATAAAAATTATTAAAAAAAGATTTGAACACTTTACCAAAGATAACATATGAATGTGAAATAAATATTCAGAATCATCAGGGAAATGCAAATTAAAACCACAATAAGATAGCACTACATACTCAGTAAGATTGTAAGGGTCCGGCAGAGCGCTGGAGAAAGAGACTACACAAGAGACTTGACTTCATGGAATTGGCAGGAGGGAGATTATTGAACCAGCACGCTGGGGCTCAAGGCTCACTCAGGAAGGGAGAGCAGCCCAGAGCCCCAAGCAGAGGTCAAGCAGAGCTTAAGTACACTTTCTGGAGAGGGCAGTGGGCTTTGCATACATCAGAACAAATCATCATGAGGCGCGGGAAAATTGAACAACTCTGAGACATGATTAGCACATTCATTGGCGGGAACAATCTGGGCAAGGGTGATTGGTCATTTCTAAGCGGGGTACACATTTAAACTGATTGGTTTTGGAGCCTAGATGCTTATGTGCCAAGCTACGTAGAGCCCTTAGCTATTAAACAACCAGGGAATCAATGGAGATATTTACTGGGCAGTTCCAGCATTGTCCTAACAGCTACAGAGATTACAGGTTCCGGGGGTAGCAGAAGAATTTTAACAATACCTAGTCTTTACTTTTTAGCCCAGGCTTTGCCATTTAGAAGCTTTACAGTGCCCAATCTTTTACACTTTAACTCAAGCTTTTGCAGCTTAGAATCAGCTTAGAAATTTTACCTTTACAAGATGACTAAAATTAATTAGACTGACAATACCAAGCATTGTCAAGGCATTGAGACCACTGGAACATGCACATAGAGCTTGTGGGAGTGTGAAATAGCATAGCTATTTGGAGAACAGTTTATCGATTCCTTGTAAAGTTGAAGGTGCACTTGTCATCTGACTCAGAAACAGCCCTCTGACTGAGAAACAGTCCTCCGTATTTACCCAAGACAAATGAACACATGTAACCACACAATGTCTTGCGCACAATGTAAATAGCAGCTTTATTCAAATAGGAAATAACACCAATGTTCTTTCATTATAAATGGATAAACAAATTGCATATATCCACACAATGAAATACTACTCAACCATAAAAAGGAGCAAATTATTTCTATGTGCAATTATGTATGATGCATGATGAATCTCAAAAGCATTCTGCTTTTTGACAGCAGCCAGTCACAAATGCCTAAATACCATCTGATCCTATTTCATGACATTTTATAAAAATCAAAGCTAAAATGACCAAAAAAAATGATCAGTTTTGCCTGAGGCCATGGATGTGAGGAGAGAAACAAGTGCAAAGCTGCAGATGGAAACTCAGAGGTGGTAGAAATCTTCTATCTGTTGATTTTTACGGTCCCTCCTCGACCATATACATTTGGCAAATACCCCAAATTGTTCAGCTATAAATGTTTACAATACCCCAATCAAGATGATTATAAAAACAAACAAAAATGTTGTCCTGAGCAAAGGAAGCTAGAAAGGACAAACCAATAACCACACAATTTTGGAAACTGGAAAGCAGATGAGCAAGTGACAACTGACTTAACATACCCAAGAAAGCTCAGAGGAGGTAGTGGAACCTTCAGGAGGCGGGGCCTAGTGGGAAAAATTAGGTCTTTGTGGGCGTATCCCGGAAGGGGGTATTGGATGCCCAGTTCCTGCTCTGTCTCTCTTTGCTTCCCAACCCCCATGGAGTGAGTAGTTTTGCTTCACCATGTGCTCCCTGACATGATGTTCTGCCACAGGCCCCAGAACAGCAGAGCAAAGCCAACTATGGACTGAAACCTCTGAAACTTTGAGCCCAAATAAACCTTTCCTCCTTATAAGTTGATTCTCTCAGGCATTTGTTATGGTGATGGGAAGTCAACTAACACATTTATATTATCCAAAGGTTCAACTATTGACAGATCCAGTTATCTCTTAGAGGGGTGGAAATGGGGTTGAAAATGTGGAAATTGGCTCAAAGTCCATTTGAAAAGCCATTAAACTTTTGGATGTAGGCTTAGGTTATGTGGCATGTCCAATGAAATTTGAATTTTAGGCATTAATGAATAATTTTAAATATAAGTATGTTCCAAATATTGCATGAGGAATATTTATGTTAAAAATTACTTGTTGTTTGGCATGGAGGTGTATCTCAGTGGTAAAGCACTTGCGTAGCATGCTTATGGCCCTGGGTTCGATCCTCATCTTGAAAAAAAAAAATCCTAGGGCTGGGGATGTGGCTCAAGCGGTAGTGCGCTCGCCTGGCATGTGTGCAGCCCGGGTTCGATCCTCACCACCACATACAAACAAAGATGTTGTGTCCACCGAAAACTAAAAAATAAATATTAAAAATTTAAAAAAAAGAAAAAAAATCCTTGTGTACATGAAATTTAACAGAACATTCTATATTTTGTTTGTTAAGTCTGTCAACCCTACTCAGACAGTCTCTATGACTTTGCCAGACAATTAGAAGATTACTTTCTGGAGACAATAAATCAGTGTCACACGAACTCTTTTGAGTGTGGAGATACTGGACAAAAGGCAAGAGGAAAATTTAGATAATTGATGTTTAGTCCCTCAGTGTCTTCCTGGAGATATGGTACCCAGGCCTATTTTCCCCAGTTGGAAGATTGGAAGATTCTTTCCTGTAGATGATAGGCTCAAGGCAAAAGACCTAAGAAATGCTGATTTGGAAGTTGATGATGTTGGCAGTGAACTTACCCTGCCAGACCACCCAGCAGCGAAGACCACAGTTGATGAAGCTTTATCAGTCCATGTGCATACAGAGCTGTCAGTCAGCTTTACAAGCTCCACTCTTACATAGGAACAGAGAGGCAAGAAGTGTCAGATGAATGAGATGAGTGTCTAATGTGAAAGACACACACAGGAAAAAAGGCAATGTGAGGAGAGATAAAGGAAAACGGCTGTCTTCTCCATCTTCATGTAAATGAGAAGATAATGAGTACATGAAAAAAAAAGGAATTGTAGGCTATAAAAATGGAACAGAGGACACAAAAGGGCTCCTAGAAACTAAAAATATAGTGGGAAAAAAATTAAACTTCAATATTAGGGTTACAAGATGATAAACATGGAAAAATTTTCCAAGTAGAGCAAAATGACCAAGAGACAGAAAATAGGAGATAAACGGTAAGAAAATTAATGGTCCAATAAAGAGGTCAGCCTCCAATGGTAGATTTACAAAAGTGGTGGGGAATGAGAAAAATGTGCCCAACCATAAATTCTATTTTTGTATATGAAGGCAAGAATGTGTATTGGGGACAACTGGTCATCTTGGCACGATAATCAATGCACGTGTTAGGAAAATTAGTCTGGTAATGGTGGGTTGGGTGGATTGGGAGGAGAAAGGCTTAGTAAATTGTGGCAATTAGTGTTTGTTGAATGAGGACAGAACTGTTGAGCCTGTGGATATAATTTGGAGGTAGAATAATAATGAAATCATATGTGAAGGGATGAAGATATAGGCTGGACAGTAGCCATCAAAATGGTCAGGACTGGAAATATCCAAGAGGGAATTTGGAAAACAAAATGATACTTTTTGCTGAACCCAGGAAGTAAGATTCAAAGCTCTTCTGACCTGGGAGTCAACAGTTATATAACACTCCTGAAAATGGAGGTGAGAAGGGGGGGCTGTCTTCTGAAAGCAAAGATGATAAGTTCAGTTTTGGACATTTTGAGTTAATCGAGAGGAAGAAGAGGTCTCACAGTGAACACGGTGCTCTTGAAATAGCATGTCAAATTGACTGCTAAAGTAGTCTCCGAGGAGGGCTGATTATCTTAAAAGAACACTTTGGGCTTATTTTTTTAATGGATAAAAATTACCTTTGAGCAAATGTGATATGTTAATACAGATCTGGGGCCCTATCAAACAGAAAAAGGAGATAATTAATATAAAAAGCAAAGCCAGACTTAGTGCCTTGCCTGCTTAGGAAGAAAATGTCAAATAGCAAATTTGTTCTTAGCTCAGACTGTCCATAAATAAGTTCAGTTCAGCTAGCTGCAGGATTATAGAAGCATGTGGGACCATTCTAAACCAGGACCTCTCCCTGGAGAGCAGATACCATACCTCCAACTTAGATGTGATTGAGATTCTGTTGAGATTGGTGTGTGCTCAGGGAGGAAGGGGAATACAGCTCAGTAACATGCACACATAAGGCCCTGGGTTCAACCCCAATCACTACCAAAAAAAAAAAAAAATCCCTTGTGTATAGGAAATTTAACAGAGCCTCCTATATTTTTATTTGTTAAGTCTGTTGACCCTATTCAGATGGCTTTTTTTTTTTTTTTTTTTTTTGGTGGTGGTGTGCCGGGGGAGTACTGGGATTGAATTCAGGGGCATTCGACCACTGAGCCACATCCCCAGCCCTGTTTTTGTATTTCACTTAGAGACAGGGGCTCACTGAATTACTAGTGCCTCACTTTTGCTGAGGTTAGCTTTGAACTCAGATCCTCCTGCCTCAGCCTCCAGAGCCACTGGGATTATAGGTACATGCCACTGTGCCTGGCTCAGATGGCCTTTTTTACTTTGCCAGACAACTAGAAGGTCACTTTTTGGAGACAGTAAAACAGAGTGTCATACAAACCCATTTGAGTGTGGAGATACTGGGCAAAAGACAGCAGGAGAGAGAAGGTCTATAAATGAACACAGAAAGCTAAATTTCCTTCTTTGGGTCATTTAAAATGATCCTCTAGGTCACCTCAGGAGTTCCAGGTGTGGGACTTTGGGTTTTTATATATGTGTGACCCTGTAGTGATTAGTGGTCCGTTCCTTTTGCCCAGTTGCTGAGACTTGGTGTTTGCTACTGTCTCAATGTTTGTGCCCCCCAAATCCACACGTTGACCTCTTCACCCTCAAAGGGATGGTTTTAGGAGGATCATCATGTTCTTTGGGAAGGTGATTAAACCATGAAGGTGAAGCCTTCATTAATGGCCTTTTGTGCCCTTATAAAATAGGCCCAGGAAGCTTCATTCACCCTTCTGCTGTGTGCGGACACAGAAAGAAAGTGCCATCTATAAAACAAAAAGCAGCCCTCACCTGAGACCAATCTACCAGGGCCTTATTTCAGACTTCTCAGCCTCCAGAACTTTGAGAAATAATTTTGTTGTTGTTGTTTAAAAGTCACCTAGGATGTGCTGTTTTGTTAAGCAGCCTGATATGACCAAACATGAATCTTATTTTCTTTTGGTTCTATAATTTCATAAGAAAAGACTGAAAAAACACTGGTTTAGAATACACCTCAATGTATGCGTCAAGTCTTGACAGGTGTTATACTTACACAGGGCTTCAGAGCGAAGCCTCTAACACAGGAGGGAAGAAGCATTGTGCTTATCTTCGTAATCCCTTATTGGCAGTATGTATGTTAACTGCAGGAACATGTTAAGTAAGCATGGCTTGTAGCCATCACCAAGTAACTAAATAAATTTCTTTGCAACTTCTCTTTTTAAAAACATCACAAAACGAATAAACTCAGGAAAGCAAAAAAGGAGTGTGGGCCAATCTTTTCCAGAAACTACAGTGGAAGTGAGCACTGGCAATGCACTGATGCTCTTTGAGGAAAAGCCAGCAGGGGCTGGGGATGTGGCTCAGTGGCAGAGCTCTTGTGTGGCAATCCCCAACACCAAAAAGAAAGGAAAGAAAAGCCAGCAGACAAGTAATTTGCTCACTAGGGTCATATGGGCAGTTGTTCCCAGAAAGAGAAAATTATTACTGACCTAGAAGAAAATGGATAAGTCTAGTCAGAAGGAACAAAACACAGTCATTACGGGTCATACAATAAAATAGAACCTAGCCTGATTCTCCCTGTGGCCTTAACCATCCTGGATCCTGCAGTACATTTGGTATTTAAGGAGGCAGAAGTGCTCTGCAAGCCCTTGGGGACAAGTTAGTGATGAGCTATCTAGACAGCTCTCAGTACTGGCTCATTGAAGAGGGAGTAGAGATACAGAGGATGTGACCCCCAAATTCCTTGTTAAGTGGTGTGTGCACACGGTGGCAACTTCTGATTTACACAGAACCTCGTTCTAGAGGTTTTTGCTTTTCTACCTTTATGTTTTCATTTTTATTTCTTTTTTAAAGGGAGTTATTTTTAATTGACACAAAATATTGTGCAAATGTATGGCGGTAGTATGATATTTCAATGCATGTGTATAATGTGTAATGATTAGATCAGGGTAAATGGCATATCCATCACCTTAACTATTTATCATTTCTTTGCATTGCAATCCAAATCTTTTCTACTAGCTATTTTGAAATATGCATTAGATTGTTGCCAAGCACAGTTATCCTGCTGTGCTATAGAGCATTAGAAGTTATTCGAATCATACTCTGGTATTTTAAAACCTGCAATGATTTTTTTTTTCTGGTAGCAGAGACTGAACCCAGGGGCACTTACTGACTGAGCTATACCCCCAGCCCTTTTTATTTTTTATTTTGAGACAGAGTCTCCCTAAGTTGCTTAGGGCTTTGCTAAATTGCTGTGGCTGCCTCTAATTTGCAGTCCTTCTGCCTCAGCCTTTTAAGTCGCTGGGATTGGAGGCATGCATCACCATGCCTGGCAGACAGGCACCTGTTAACAGTAATTGTCCTAAGAATGTCCATAATGTTGGATTTGAATTTATTATAATGGATTTTACAAATTCTCCCGTGTCTACTCTACATGTCTAGAAGAATCTTTGATGTGTCATCTTGGTTGTCAATTTGACTGGGCTGAGAGAAATTGGTAAAGTGCACTTCTTGGTGTGTCTATGAGGGTGTTTCCAGAGATGGTTGACATGTGGGTCCTCAAACTGAGCTGGGAAGACTAGCCCTAAATGTGTGCAGCACCATCCAAGGAGGTGGATGGAACAAAAAACAGGGAAGAAGGGGGAATGTTACACACACATCCACTGGGTTCTTGAGCAGCTGCATTGTTACATAAAATTGCTGTCTGGAATAGTTTGGGCCCTTATAGCCATTTTCACTTAAAAGAAATGCAAATAGGAATTTGTCTCTGGGCTGGGGATGTGGCTCAAGCGGTAGCGCGCTCGCCTGGCATGGGTGCGGCCCAGGTTCGATCATCAGCACCACATACAAACAAAGTGTTGTGTCCGCCGAGAACTAAAAAATAAATATTAAAAATTCTCTCTCTCCCTCCCTCCCTCCTCTCTCACTCTCACTCTCTCAAAAAAAGAAAAGACTCCTCGTGCTTCTTTTTTTAAAAAAAAGAATTTGTCTCCTTTGGAAAAAAAATGGTCCTCTAAAGAATGAAATTGTTTTAATTTATTTATATTTTAGCCCTGTAGAGGGTACAAATTTCTCAAAGAACAACATTAGTGAACAGAAATTTTTAGGGGATTGGTAAACAACCTTTTAACCACCAGCATGCTAGATTATATTTTTATCTCCCAAAGGTACTTTGCCTAAACACAACTATTTTAAAGCACCAATTTCTTTTCTTACACTACATGTGTGCTTATTAATTTCAGAAAGGGTTTGAGACTACAATACATACCTAACCACAATAGGATCATAAACTGTTGACCTATGACAATAGATGAAAAGGGGAAGTGAAAGTCATTCCCACAAACCTCACTGAAAACCAGAGCTGTGGTTCCAGGAAAGCAGATTGAACACATTTCCAGATGCTTCCTCACATCAAGCACCAACAAGAACTGAAAAGACTATGCATCTGTGGTGTGGATATTCCCCAGTGTGAGCCCCTGTGAAGGCTAGGAGTTGCCAGGAGTTATAGAACATTCTAGATGAGAAGAGAAACAAACTGTTAGATAAGCTTTTCTGGTGAGCTTCCTCAAGGAACCCTGAAGAAAGATATCTAAAGCTCCAAGACTACCAAAATGTGTTGCGACTTACTTTTTCATTCCAAATAATGTCATTCATAAATTATTATATTTTTTTTCCTAAAGGAAGCACTCAGATTGTGAAATTTTCTAGACCCACAGACTTGGGTGGCCCTGTGCCAGAGAGATAAGGAGGAATATCATACCCATGGAGTAAGAATAGGTAGTTATCAACACACACACATGTGCACACATTAGACATCTTGAAAATGAGAATTAGAAATTATAATTATGGTTGTTGAAATTTTAAAACTACTGAATAGATGTTTTTGAGTAGAAAAAAATGGACATAAAGAGTGAAGTAGTGGGCTAGAAAGACCAGGAAGAAGTTCTTAGAGAATTCCATGCCAATAAAAGTTTAAGAGAAAAGTTGAGAGACGTGGAGGGTAGATCTATCTCATACACTTTCCTAAAAGATATAATAGAATGGAAGACAGTGACATGGGACAGAATGAACCTAAGGGAAACCCAAACAAACTCTCTAGCTTCACTTTCTGTCTGTAAAATTGATAACTCCTAATTGACTTTTAAAAATCACACATTTTGAAGGTCACAGAGCTAAGCTATTAGTCTCCCACTAGCTTTGCTGTAGATAACAGCTCTGGTATATGGGTCATGATGATAATGGTTTCCTGAATTACTTTTCAAGGACCTGAGGGCCACTTTTGTTGAAACTACTGAATCTTCACTTGGACCTTCACACATGTCCAACAGGTGAACTTTTGGGGTCCAGAGGCTGAAAGCCCCAATCTTAGATCATGCTAACACCATCATTTTCTGAACATGTGTTCTGTGAAGAATCATGAAGTTCACTTACAGGTATGCAGACCACTGATTACTTCACCTTCAACAACCTTTCCCAAATGCCTTTAATCCTCTTGCCTATTTACCCCATAAGCATCTCCAAACTCTCTCCTTGGGAAGGTGGATTTGAGACTTGTGTCTCCCCCAAGTCTCCCCATGCTCAGCTGCCTTATGAATAAATTCTTTCTCCTTTGCAAAAGTCATCTCAGTGATTGTGTTGTGGGCAAAAGGAACATGATTCAGTATCAGGAATGATAGTTTTAAGAATTTTCTAGAATAGAAAAAGAGGGAGTCCTTCCAAATTCATTTTATGAGGCCAACATCACATTGATTCCGAAACCAGACAAAGACACATCAAAGAAAGAAAACTACAGACCAATATCTCTGATGAACCTAGATGCAAAAATCCTCAATAAAATTCTGGCGAATCGGATACAAAGACACATCAAAAAAATTGTGCACCATGATCAAGTAGGATTCATCCCTGGGATGCAGGGATGGTTCAATATACGGAAATCAATAAATGTAATTCACCATATCAATAGACTTAAAGATAAGAACCATATGATCATCTCGATAGACGCAGAAAAAGCATTCGACAAAGTACAGCATCCCTTTATGTTCAAAACATTAGAAAAACTAGGGATAACAGGAACTTACCTTGATATTGTAAAAGCTATTTACACTAAGCCCCAGGCTAGCATCATTCTGAATGGAGAAAAATTGAAGGCATTCCCCTTAAAATCAGGAACAAGACAGGGATGCCCTCTATCACCACTTCTATTCAATATAGTTCTTGAAACACTGGCCAGAGCAATTAGACAAACGAAAGAAATTAAAGGCATAAAAATTGGAAAGGAAGAACTTAAATTATCACTATTTGCAGATGACATGATTCTATACCTAGAAGACCCAAAATGGTCTACAAAAAAACTACTAGAACTAATAAATGAATTCAGCAAAGTGGCAGGATATAAAATCAACACGCACAAATCAAAGGCATTTCTGTATATCAGCAACAAAACCTCTGAAATGGAAATAAGGAAAACCACTCCATTCACAATATCCTCAAAAAAAAAAATAAAATACTTGGGAATCAACCTAACAAAAGAGGTGAAAGATTTATACAATGAAAACTACAGATCCCTAAAAAGAGAAGTAGAAGAAGATCTTAGAAGATGGAAAGATATACCCTGTTCATGGATAGGCAGAACTAACATCATCAAAATGGCGATATTACCAAAAGTCCTCTATAGGTTTAATGCAATGCCAATCAAAATTCCAATGGCATTTCTTGTAGAAATAGATAAAGCAATCATGAAATTCATATGGAAAAATAAAAGACCCAGAATAGCAAAAGCAATTCTAAGCAGGAAGTGTGAATCAGGTGGTATAGCAATACCAGATTTCAAACTATACTACAGAGCAATAGTAACAAAAACAGCATGGTACTGGTACCAAAACAGGCGGGTAGACCAATGGTACAGAATAGAGGATACAGAGACTAATCCACAAAGTTACAACTATCTTATATTCAATAAAGGGGCTAAAAGCATGCAATGGAGGAAGGATAGCATTTTCAACAAATGGTGTTGGGAAAACTGGAAATCCATATGCAACAAAATGAAACTGAATCCCCTCCTCTCACCATGCACAAAAATTAGCTCAAAATGGATCAAGGACCTTGATATCAAATCAGAGACTCTGCGTATAATAGAAGAAAAAGTTGGCTACGATCTACATATTGTGGGATCAGGCTCCAAATTCCTTAACAGGACACCCATAGCACAAGAGTTAATAGCAAGAATCAACAAATGGGACTTACTTAAACTAAAAAGTTTTTTCACAGTAAGAGAAACAATAAGAGAAGTAAATCGGGAGCCTACATCATGGGAACAAATTTTTACCCCCCACACTTCAGATAGAGCCTTAATATCCAGAGTTTACAAAGAACTCAAAAAATTAGACAATAAGACAACAATTAACCCAATCAACAAATGGGCCAAGGACCTGAACAGACACTTCTCAGAGGAGGACATACAATCAATCAACAGATACATGAAAAAATGCTCACCATCTCTAGCAGTCAGAGAAATGCAAATCAAAACTACCCTAAGATACCATCTCACTCCAGTAAGATTGGCAGCCATTATGAAGTCAAATAATAACAAGTGCTGGCGAGGATGTGGGGAAAAGGGTACTCTTATACATTGCTGGTGGGACTGCAAATTGGTTCGGCCAATTTGGAAAGCAGTATGGAGATTCCTGGGAAAGCTAGGAATGGAACCACCATTTGACCCAGTTATTGCCCTTCTTGGTCTATTCCCTGAAGACCTTAAAAGAGCATACTACAGGGATACTGCCACATCGATGTTCACAGCAGCACAATTCACAATAGCTAGACTGTGGAACCAACCCAGATGCCCTTCAATGGATGAATGGATTAAAAAAATGTGGCATTTATACACTATGGAGTATTATGCAGCACTAAAAAATGACAAAATCATGGAATTTGCAGGGAAATGGATGGCATTAGAGCAGATTATGCTCAAGTGAAGCTAGCCAATCCCTAAAAAACAAATACCAAATGTCTTCTTTGATATAATGAGAGCAACTAAGAATAGAGTAGGGAGGAAGAGCAGGAAGAAAAGATTGACACTAAACAGAGGCACGAGATGGGAGGGAAAGAGAGAGAAAAGGGGAATTGCATGGAAATGGAAAGAGACCCTCATTGTTATAAAAAACTACATAAAAGAGGTTGTGAGGGGAATTGGAAGGAAAATAAGGAGAGAAATGAATTACAGTAGATGGGATAGAAAGAGAAGATGGGGGGAGGGGGATAGTAGAGGATAGGAAAGGTAGCAGAATACATCAGTCACTAGTATGGCATTATGTAAAAATGTGAATGTGTAACCTATGTGATTCTGCAATCTGTATTTGGGGTAAAAATGGGAGTTCATAACTCACTTGAAACTATTGTTCGAAGTATGATATGTCAAGAGCTTTGTAATGTTGTGAACAACCAATAAAAAAAAAAAAAAGAATTTTCTAGGACCAAAGAAGACATAAATCCTCACACTGAAATACCCACTGAATATGAGAGGATAAAAAGAAAAAAGAGGAAAAAATGTACCCAGGTATCTAGTAGTAAACCTTCAGAACACCAAGGCTGTAAGTTCCAAAGGTGACTAGCAAAGATTACTTAAAAAGAACTGAGGTCAAGTTGACACCTGATGTCTCCTCAGAAGTATTGGAGGTGAGAGGATAATGGAGCACTATTTTTAAGAACTGAAGGAAAAATAGTAGAATATAAAATTCTATATTCAAGAAAAATATCAGTCAAGTATAAAGGCAAAATGGACACATTTTTAAGCATCTGAGAACTCTGAAAACTTACCCCATCCATACTTTCTGTGAAAGAAACATTCTAGCATGAAGAACAATTAACTCAGGAGACAAATGACATCCAAACCATTGATGGTGAGTCAAGAAGCTCAGTCAAATGTGGTGCTGTAAAAATAAGCACCAATTGCACTTTTTATACTATAATTAATATTCTTGATATTAAAATAGAGAAGGCTTTGGGGAAGTGTTTCATGGAGAGAGGAGTAAAACAGAAGTGTGCTTGGGATTCTATTTTGATAAGGAGATATTGATTCTGGCTAACTTGAGATGTTAGAAGGAAGTAAGTTTAAGCATGTGCTTGGTTAATGTAGGGTTAACTATGAGAAATAGATGCATAATTATGACTTAGTAAGGGTCGGAAAAGTGAACAAAGAAAACTAAATCCAGTGGAAAGCAGAAAAATAAGCAAATAAAAAGAACAAAATGAGATGCTCTATATATCAGTAGAAGAGCCCCCATGAAACTCTTGATAATAATTGTCTTTGTAAGAAGTCATAATGACCCTTTTCCCCAATGACAAAAGGAGATCCTTAACTTAAGATTTCTTTGTTAGTCACACAGAACACTGAAACAGACATGACTAAGTATAAAAGGTTATCAATTCTGAATTACCAAGGTATGAAAGTTCATCAAATTAATGCTTTACCTTTCTGTATTTTTTTTCAATTCCCTGAAAATATTTAATAGGAGGAAATAAAGGAAGAGAGAGGTCAATCACGGGCTTGCTGTCATTGCTAAGTTGTCTCTGACAGCCCAGGAGAAACCATATCCTTTCCTGGGCAGAGGAGAGGGGAGAGAGGCAGACAGGTAGGAGGTGGAGAAGAGGGCCAAGGATTGGCAGGCATGAGTAGGATTGCATACATCAGAGGCCATGTCCAAGTGTTCTGGAGTGAAAACCCTCACTCATCACATCTAACACATATATATTCAACTTTCCAAAAGAAACTCAATATTTGAAACTTCTTCCTCTAGCTTTTATAAATAGAAATCAATATTAATTGAAGAACAGGGAAGCCTTTCATATAAGCTACAGCCTCCTATGGACTCTTTTATTTTATTCCTTGGAGTTCCAATTCTTTGCTGACTCTTTCTCTGGCTCCTGGTGTTCAATTTGTTGCCTCTCAGAAGTAATGGTCTGTTTGTTACTTGCAGAAACAAAGCTTTTTAACGCTGAGCTTGAGCCTAGCTATGTTCTGGCCACAGAAGCATTGAAGTCTTTTTGAGCGAAATTCTTAAGTGCCTACTCTGTTCCTTAAGGGCTCAAGAACTGCTATTAGACTTATTTTTCACTTGTTTCTCAGTCTTAGATGACTGTATAATATAAGCTATTTCACATTCCTCTGTAAGTTTTACATATAGACTCAATGATTATTTTCTGCATAGTGTTCTGCCGATTTCCTTTCTTTGACTTTTTGAGGAGTTGAAGATAGTGCTTAAAATATAAATGTTGAGCAAAACTGTTAGAGAAAAGCAAGGTCTTTACATTAGATGACACCCTCTATGGGCAGCCCTCATACTTTAAGGTCAGAAAGCCACTATAAAAAGTGTTCCATTAGATTAAGGACACAATTTAGCAAGCTTAGTGATGAAATTTATTAATAATGTTTTAATGTCCCAGACGGGTTAGTATAGTTTTGTCACCAATTTTTCCCTAAGTCACATAGAAATAAGGTTAATAGGATCCAATTTTCAGTGCAATGTCTTCCACATAATAAATAGTTAATAGCTATTTTTGGACAAATAAATAAATATGGGTAAAATACAAAAATAAATAGAGATGATATACAACAACATTGATGGCTACAATGCCTGCAAATAGCCATAGTCACTATTAAGAACAGACCTGTGCTGGGAAAATAATAATCAAGAGATGATCATCAGTTCTAAGCATAGTAGCACACAAAATGTAAAGTAACTCAAAAATACTTTACTTTTTATTGAAATATTGGTCTAGTAAAATATTATTCTCTGAACATCAGTGTTATGGGTTGAATCATCTCTTCAAAAATATATATTGAATTCCCAATCCTTGTACCTCAAAATGTGACCTTATTTGAAAATAGGGTATTTATAGAGGTAGTCAAGTTTAAAATGAGGTCATTAGGGGCTGGGATGTGGCTCAGTGACTGAGCATTTGCCTCAAACATGTGAGGCCCTGGGTTCAATCCTCAGCACCACATAAAAAAAGAAAATAAAAATAAAAAATAAAAATCAATGCCCTAAATTAAATTTTTTTAAATGAGGTCATTAGGTTGGTCTCTAATCTGAAATGCCTGGTGTCTTTATAAAACTAGGAGATTTGTACACAGAAATAATCATGCATAGAAGAAAGACTGTTGCTCTGAGCCGTGTCTACTTATGGCATTCTGTTATGGAAGCCTTGTGATACAAAACCAAAATACACTCTGTACAACCATTTCATGTTTGCAGTTAGACTAATGAGAGTTTCCCCTCCAACTTTATCAGTGTAGATAAGAAAAGAATACTTTACAATATCACCTCACTAGATCTCGTTTTTCAAGTGTTTATTATATATGACTTTGAAATTGCCTAATGTTTCTGTAGAATGGATTTGTTGTCAAAATAATTTATGTGACCTATAAACTCATATGAATGAAAAAAGCAGTCAGTGATAGATTACCAAATACAGATTGTAGTTAATAAGTTTTTAAATGGCCTGCATTTTATTTTCTAAAAAAATCTACATTTTTCAAAAATTGCCCAATATCACTAAAAATACATTAAGTGAAATAAAGTATAAATAAAATTAAGTTATTGGCATAAAAATAGACATATAGATCAGTTGAATAGAATTAAGAATGCAGAAATAAATCCATAATTGATTTTTCACAAGGGAATCAAGGCAGCTCAATGGGGGAAAGAATATTCTTCAACAACTGAATGTCCATAAGCAAAAGAATGAATGTCTTCTGCCTCCTATCATTCTCAAAAAGTGAATAAAAATAGAACATAGAACTAAATGTAAGAGCTAAACCTATAAACCACTCAAAGAAGAAAAAAGGAATAGAGACCTTGTATCAAGCAATGTTTCTTAGATATAACACCAAAAGTGTTCATGGCAGAAGAAAAACATAAATAAATTAGTCTTCATCAAAAATTTTCAGGTAAAAATGATATCAGCAAGAAAGTAAAAAGACAATCCAGAGAAGGGGGAAATATTTGCAAATTATCAAAGTGTTTGATAAGACACTTAAAATTTTTTTTTTAGTTGTTGATGAACCTTTTATTTTATTTATTTTTGATGCTGAAGATAGAACCCAGTGCCTCAAAAATGCTAGGCAAGCGCTCTGCCACTGAGTTGCAACCTCAGCCCAAGACATGTTTATCTAGACTATGAAAAGAATTTTTAAGTGGGCAAAGGATCTGAAGAGACATTTCTCCAAAGAAGATGTGAAAATGGCCAACAAGCACACAAAAGGTGTGCATAGATCATTAGGCATCACTAGTCATTAGGAAAATGCAAATCACACACTAGGTTCAAAGCTGTTATTCATATAGTTGGACTAATATCTACCAAATTTGTTAGAAAAGAGTCCATATGGAAAGTCCTGTACTCCTGGAGCGTCGGGGGCTTGCAGGAAGAGCAGTATACGTGCCAGTCCCTATCAGGATCCTTAACTGATGGAAGATCACTGACCACCAGACTGTGAGCTTTCTGAGGGCGAGGGCTGACTTGCCCATCCCCTATCCCAGGTCCTGTACTTGGTAGTTTCTATTTGTAGCCTTGTTTGGGGTTCATACTTTTATCTTCCACTCTTGATGCCTTTGGGATCTTTCTTTTTCCTGGGCCACAGATTCTTATTTATAATTTATGAAGATATAATATATGTAATAAATTCATGTACTTACTGTATCATATTCAGTTTAATCAAACATGTTATGTAAATTTTTTCTTTTTGGTTTTTTAAAAAATATATTTACTAGTGCATTGTAGTCATACGTAACAGTGGAGTTAATTTTGATATAATCATATATGCATGAAATATAATTTGCTTCATTTTGATATAGTGATTCCTCTCTCTCCCTTTTCCCTCCCCCTGTTCCTTTTCTTCTACTCTACTGATCTTCTTTCTACTTATTTATTGTTTTGTTTTAACTGGTGCTTTATAGATATACATAAAGGTGGAATTCACTGTGGTACATACATATATGTACATAGTATAATTGGGTCAGTTTCATCCTGAGGTTCCTCCTTTCCCTGCCCCTCAATCCCCTTCCTCTATTCCACTGATCTCCCTTCTATTTTCATGGGATCTGCCCTAGCCTTTTTTTTTTTTCTTCCTTATTTCACTCTAGCTTCCACAGCCAGGGTGAAAATCCTTTGTTAGTTCATCAGCTATACTTCTTTTTTCAGTGCTTGTGCTAGAATCTGTAATATACATTTATAACTACCTAAGTCTACTTTCAAATAACACTGTATTGCTTCATGGGCAGTGTATCTTACAAAAAGAATATACTCTTAACTCCTCCCTCCTATCGTTATTGCTATTATTCATTTCATTCCATATGTGCTTTTTATATATGCTTAGGTATATATTCAATTATGTATGATTATGTGTGTATACAATATGCATATATATAATATGCATATATATACACTTAAGTACACTTGAATATGTTGTTGCTATTATAATTTTGAACAAATGTATCTGTAAATTAATAAAAAAATTAAAAATGAATATTTTTATTTTACCTTATTCCTTCTTTGAGTGTACTGCCTCTCTTTGTGTAGATCTGGGTTTTTAACCAATATCATTTTCCTTTTCTCCAAAGAACACCATTTCTTGCAAGAGAGGCCTAGTGGTAAAACATTCCCTCAACTTTTGTCTGCAATAGTCTTTATTTCTTCTTCACTTTTGCAGGATATTTTCACAGGTCACAGAATTTTAGTTTGGTGTTTTGTTGCTCTCAAATATTTTATTGCATTCTCTTCTTACTTGCATGGTTTCTGAGAACTTGGATGTGATTTTTATCTTTGCTCCTCTGTAGGTGTTTTTGTTCCTTGTCTTTGATTTTTTAATAAATTAATTCAATCAATCTTTTTTTAATACCTTTGTTATTTATTTATTTTTATGTGGTGCTGAGGATCAAACCCAGGGCTTCCCACATGCTAGGCAAGCGCTCTACCACTGAGCCACAACCCCAGCCCCTTGTCTTTGATTTTTGACCTAGGTGCAGTTTGGGGGGCATTTACCTTCTTTGGCGTTCTCTGAGTTTCTTGAATCTATGACTTGGTGTTTGACATCAAGTTGAGGAAGTTATCAACTACTGTTTCAAATATTTATTCTTTTCCTTTTTCTCTTTCTTCTCCTTCTGGTATCCCATTATGTGCATTTAAACCTTTTGTAGCTGTCCCAAAGTTCTTGGATATGCTGTTGTTTTTTCTCAGTCTTTGTTCTTTGTTTTTCAGTTTTGAAAGTTTCTATTGTTATATCCTCAAGAACAGGTACAGTCTCCTAATAAGCCCATCATTCTTCACTGATGTTGCAATATTTTTTATCTCTAGCATATCTTTTTGGTTCTTTCCTAAGATTGCCATCTCTCTGAGCACATTGCCCATTTGTTCTTTTTTTTTTTTTTTTTAATATTTACTTTTTAGTTCTCGGAGGACACAACATCTTTGTTGGTATGTGGTGCTGAGGATTGAACCGGGGCCGCACACACTCCAGGCGAGCGCGCTACCAGTTGAGCCACATCCCCAGCCCCGCCCATTTGTTCTTATATCTACCACCATATTACTAAATGAGCAAAGGATCTGAAGAGACATTTCTCCAAAGAAGATGTGAGGGCTGGGGATGTGGCTAAAGCGGTAGCGCGCTCGCCTGGCATGCGTGCAGCCCGGGTTCGATCCTCAGCACCACATACCAACAAAGATGGTATGAGAGAACTAATGGTATAAGAGAACTAAAAATAAATAAATAAATAAATATTAAAAATTCTCTCTCTCTCCTCTCTCACTCTCTCTTAAAAAAAAAAAAAAGATGTGAAAATGGCCAACAAGCACACAAAAGGTGTGCATAGATCATTAGGCATCACTAATCACAAATTGAAAACACTTAGCATATCAATCATGATTGTTCTCCACACTTAGCATATAAATCATGATTGTTTTCAATTTGTGATCTGATAATTTCAACAGCCCTGCCATGTCTGGTTCTGGTACTTGCTCTATCTTTTCAAACTTTGTGTCTTGTCATTTGGAATTACTTGTTATTTTTTTGATGGCCATAGTGATGTACATGGTAAAAGGAACTGCTATCAATAACCCTTTAGTAATGTGGTGGTAAATGTGTAGAGAGGAAAAGCATTCTATAGTCCTATGATTAGATTTCCGTCTATGCCTCTGGACTATGAACTTCATGTGTTTCTCAAGTTTTATTTTCTCCTGTTAGTTGGGACAGGATGTGGCCCAGGCTAGAGTGGCCTGGAGTTGGATATCCCCCTTCTCCAAAATCAGTTAGGCTTTGATACAAACCCCAACAGTTTAGGCATACTTAACTAGTCTCTCCTGAGGGCAGACCTTGTTAAGAAGAATAGAGTGCTCTGATGTATTTTAAAATGGTTCCTTTTCCCCTTTGTCTACCAGAAGTATAGGGTGATTTTCCCCTTTTACTGTGAGGACATGGGATGGCTCTGAAGTTCCCACTGTGAGGTGTTAAGAGGCTTTATGGTGTTTAGGGATGGGGCCTGTGGGAGGTGATTAGGATTAGATTAGAGTGGAGCCCCCATGATGGTACAGTGGTGGCACTGTAGTAAAAGATACTTGTGTTCCCTGTCTCTTGCTATGTGATGCCCTGAGCCACCTGTAGACTCTGCCAGTAAGGAGGCCATTATCCAGTGTGGCCCCTTGACCTTGTACCTCCAGGATTATGAGCCCAAATAAGTCTCTTTTCATTGAAACTTACCCAGTCGGTGGTATTGTTACTAACCACACACACAAAAAAAAAACAGACTAACACAGACGGTAAAACTTGCAGTGGCCTGGGTCCCTCCTGTGGTTGATTCCTTTGGTAGTTTTCAACTCTCAGGCTTGTCCATGCCTGACCTCCAGCAGTTTGTCAATCACTGGCTAGGTTTTCCTACCTTAGCAATGGTTTCCATAGAGCCTTCTGTGGGTGCAGAAGGGTGGTTTGCCCTGTGACCTCACTTCTATTACAGAGCTAAGAATAATTATTTTTTTCTCAGTTTGTTCACTCTTTTTACTTGTTAGGATAGCATGGAAATGTCCAGGCTCTTGACATAGAGAACCACAAACCAGAACACCCTCACTCTGTATTTTTAGTGAGCTCTATTTATTGGTTTGTTCTATTGGTTTGATGCAGCTTGCTGTCAGTGACCATGGGGAAATATCCTAATAGTTCTAGGAGAGCTTGGCAGTAGCTCACAGGTAAGGGGTTCATTACTTACAGGGACACTGCACTGCCTTTCCATTCCTATAATGCACAGGCCTGCTTTATGCAGAGAGCAAGTGCCACTGTTGTCAGGTACACAGCCCAAGCAGAAACTGGCCAACTGCTCTACTCTGTCCTTAGTGAATCACCTCATTATCCTAGCCTTTAAGGATATGACCTCTACTTTTACACAAGTCTTCTCCAATTTTGGATGTTTCATTCTAGGCTGTTTCTATATAAATGTGACCTTGTTTCTTCCCCCTTTTCAGTACTTTCTTAGTTTCTAGCAAACTGATGGCACTCTTTCTTACTTTCTAGTAAATAGGTAGGTTATCAAAATGGCTTTTTTTCAACCATTCCAAGAAATTTTGTTTAATAGGAAAAGTAGTTTCCATAAATTAATTTCTCTTCATTGAGAATAACAGTTACTGTAGATACTAAGGATCATCATTATGAACATCAAATATCGAGTGGTACACTCTGAATGGTATCATCAAGAGAAAGTTCTGCTACAGCTGGGTGTGGTGGCATATACCTGTAACACCAGTGACTAGGAGACTGAGGCAAGAGGATCATAAGTTCAAGGTAAGCCTGGGCAACTCAGAGAGACCCTGTCTTAAAATAAAAAATAAGAAGGGGTTGGGGATATAGCTCAATGGTCAATTGCCCGAGTTCAATTCCCATTATCAAAATAAAATAAAATGTAATTAAAGTAAATGTTAAGGTAATTCATTTCTTATCTTTAAGTTCTAAAGTGAAGCCCCAAATGAGGAATAAATATAATTTAGCTTCTATAATAAGGAAATTGGCCAGGAGTGGACAAGGCCTGCAGGCTAGCAGCAGAGTCCCTATGAAGTATGGGGTCCCTGTACATTCAGTGAGTCTCTTTTCAGACTTCCCCTTGATTTTGCACCAGTGTGCTTCACTGGATTGAGCTCTGCATAAAAGTTCCTTCCTGAAAGTGAAAAAAAAGAAAAGAAAGATGGGTTGTAACAGCACAAAATAACCAGAAAGAAGAGCTGGAGTAGAGGAAGTAGCAATATAAAAGAAGGGCTTCGTGTCCACCTGGCCTGTATTTCACTTGCTAGATAACATCAAGGGCAAAAGATGTTGGTCAGGGAAAAAATGCTTTAATTGCATACAGCTTAGAAACCTACATGATTTCACACCTTCATCAAGGGATTATTAAATTCTAGCTTAAACACTGGCATCTAAAAAATTAGGATATGTCACATACTCGTGGTTGTTCCTCATACACCAGGAATTTCATCTTGGAACTGTCTACAAGTATGAAGCTGAAATGATATATCCCATTAACTAACAAACGCTCGCTGCACTCTTTGTTAAAAGATGCGTTTTTCCTTCATTGAGTCAGATGAAGTAAAATTTGTTCTGCCTAACTAAAATGATAATGTTGTACTTTTCAGAGAAAACTAAAGGCTATATGTTCACAAAAGTACAAATGTGACAAAACAAACTACAATGTTGACATTGTCAACATCATAGAATTGTAAACATGACCAATGGATCACTAAGATAAATGCTTTGAAACCCAGAGGCCTACTTGTAATTTTCCCCTTAAGTATCTATTGTATTTACTAGTCCAAATGATACCAATGGGGTGTTCAGCTGGGTTTCAGGTTCTTGGCATCCTGAACAAAGAATTGAATGAGACATGCAAAAGGAAAAGACAGCATAAATTTATTGAATGTGAAAGTCACACTCCATGAAGTGGAGCAGAGTCGACCAAACTAGAAAGTGGCTCAAAGCCCTATTGTGTAGGCGAGTCTTATCAGATGCTGAGCTGAGCCTCTGACCCCTCTCTGCAGAGACTTGATTGAAAACCTTGGCCTATTTGTTCTCATTGGTTAACTCTCTGAACTAGAATACAGGACCTGTGGTGGAAGCTGCCATGGTGATAAGCCCTCCGTAGCTGGGGCTGTCATGGTAATGGGACCTATCTCAAACGGGGACATGATGACTCATCCATCTAGTTCTCCAGCCAGCATTTTTCTTGATGTCCCTAAACTTCTACCTCACAAGGAGACAGTAAGATTTTCTAAGAATGATAAGGAGCATATTTGTGATATGGAGGATTTCAAAATAAGAATATATTAATGGTGGAGCTTCTGCCCATGCACAGAGCACAGACACACAAAGATTCTGATTCATGGCCTCGTTTCTATTATAGTGATAATAACCAAGTTTTAACTACCTTGCAAAGACAAAAAAAAAAGCACTCCATCATCTAAAATCAGTTTTTAATTTAATTGAGAACCGTAAATCAAAACTAGAGTGTTAAAGTTGTAACAATATTTACAACTCAGTCATTTATAAATAATATTTAACAGTGTAAAATTATTATTTTTTTCTTCTTTTCCTTTGCTTTAAGGAATATACATTTTCCCATAGAAAGTTTCTTTGCGGGGCTGGGACAGGTACCCGGGATTGAACTCAGGGGGACTGGTGCACTGAGCCACATCCCCAGCCCTTTTTGTATTTTATTTAGACAGGCTCTCATTTGAGTTGCTTAGTGCCTCACCATTGCTGAAGCTGGCTTTGAACTCGAGATCCTCCTGCCTTAGTCTCCCAAGCCACTGGGATTATAGACTGCATCAAGGTAGTTGGCCAAAGTTTCATTTTTTAAGTCGTTTTTCTCTGTCACTCTTTCCATGCAATTATTTTATAATGGCCAAAACAGCACAAAGCATCACTGAGTTGTTTAAACAACAAAAGTTTATTGTCTCACAGTTTTGGAGGCCATAAGTTAACGATCAAGGTGTTGGCAGGATTGGTTCCTTCTGAGGGCTGATGGTGATGAGGGAAGGATCTGTTCCAGGCTCCCCTTTGGCTTGTAGACCACCATTTTCTCCCTGCATCTCTTCATATCTGTGAATACCTTTCTGTCTAAATATCCCCTTTCTCTGAATGAACCAGCCATACCAAGGGAAGGGCCACTCCTAATGACCTCATTTTAACCAGATTGTCTCTATTAAGGCCCTCTCTCAATAAGGCTACATTTTAGTACCTGGAGTTAGGACATGTGAGTTGGGGTGGGAAGGGAAACCATTTACCCATAACACAATACTATAAAGGATTTTTTAAAAGGAAGTAAAGCATAATAAAATAAAATAGATATTTGGTTTTTGTCCTAGTTCCCAGCCAACAGCTCATAAACCCCTTGTAATTTCTTGAGTGATGATATTATCTCTTGTATGCTAATGAGAAAACTGGTTGGGGGGGTGCCTTAGATAGCTTCAGGACAGGGGCTGATTGATTAAAAAAAAAAAAAGACATCTTTAAAGGGCTAGAACTTTTTGAGGGAGATTTTTGAGGGCTTAGGCAGCCAGGGCTAGATGGCAACACTCCTGGACAGTAACATTTGGATTCTACTCCATCCACGGTTTCTGGGGAATGGACAGGGGTTGCAGATCTTTGTTAATCATCAATGTCTAATGATTTAATCAATCTTGCTCACCTAATGAGGCCCTTTTAAAATCCCCAAAGAACTAAATTTGGAGAGCTTCAGGTTGATGAAGGCATGGAGGTACTGGGAGGGTAGTGTCCCTCCCCTGCACATCTGTCCCATTTGGCCTTTCCTGGTTTGTACCAACATAATTAACTGGTACTAAAATACTTCAGTGATTTCCTGAGTCATTTTTGACAATTATCAAAACTAAAGGCTAGAAACCATGGTAAGTCCCAAGTTTTCATTGAGCAGAAATGTGTCACCTGGGCACCCTCTTTGTGGCTGGCAATTGAGGTAGGGGTAAGATAGGAGTTTGAGGATACAGAAAAGGAAAGAAAAAAGAAGCAAATAGAAAAGGAAAGATAATATTGAGTCTCAAAAGACCACCCTGGAGACCTTGGAATGCAGAAACACCCATGAAAGTTTGAAATGCAAAACAAGCATTGTGGGCAACCCAGTCAAGTCTTTACCCCCAACCTTGGTCCTTGCCCTTGACCTCTGTACCCTTGCTTGCAAAAAAAATAATATGAGGGCAATGCACAGGCAGCAGAAAAAGTGGCACAATATCATGGTGCTCCACCCTGACTTCACCTCTAGTCTAGTCCCTAACTACTGTTCCTCTATAATTATTAATATCTCACACCAAGGCATTGTTGTCTCTTACTCTGGAGATAGCCAGTATTTTTTCTTGAATGAGTACCTTCTTTCCTAATAAATGTGTATGTGTCTCTGACTAGTGTGTGCTAAAATTCTTTTCCATCGCTTGCCAAGTATTGGGTGTGTGGGAGACTCCCCCTTCTTGGAGAACATCACGGAATCCCTTACCCCTCCCCCACCTCTCCAAAGGGCGCCAAGCCAAAGAAGAGTGCCAAATTCAAAGGTTTTCTTGACCAATCCCTGCAGGGCACAGTGTCCACTCGCTGTTCCTGAGTCACCTTGCCAATCAGCACAGCCATGTCCCCTATGCAACTCTTCTAAGCCAAAGCTTGTAAGCACACGCTCTCTCTCCTGTTTTCCCTCTTCCTCCTCTTTCTCTTCTCTTTTCTCTCTCTGCCCTCTTCCTCTCTTTCTCCCCTCCTCCTCTTCTCTCTGCTCTCTACCTCTCCTTCAGGCAGGCCCCCAATAAAATCTATTGGTTGAATCTGTCTTGGGTAAGTCACTCGCCTTTTACCAAGGACCCCATTTTTCCTGAGTCAAAGTCCCCCTCTCTTGTGTTATGCTCGAATTCGGAACCCTCAAAAGACCACCAGAGATCAAGATCGATGTAAGCAGCAAAGAGGTGTTTATTGCGAGCTAGTTCGGTCCTCAGCGCACACGGCAACTGGTGACACTGAGAGACCCCGATCACAGGGTTTGCAGCAGTTTTATACACTCTTTGGGGAAGGCAGGGACTCCACATACATCATAACATCTCTTAGCAAATCATCACACACTGCAGGAAAATCATAAAACAACTCTAAAACATGAGTAGCACATTCACTGGCTGAACAAGTGGGTAGGGGTGATTGGCTAGTACGAAAGGGGGATTCCTTTGAACTGATTGGTTTAAGCCACAAGGGGTGTATGGCTGAACTACATGGTTTCCCAACATGTTATCAACCACCATAAACTACTGGGGGGTCATCTGGCATCCCAGGTATTTTCCTTGTTTCATGCTGATTGGTGGTTGCTAGGGGGTTGCTATGGGTCCTCACCTAGCCTCAGTCAGGGACACCAGGCACAGTAGATCTCTCCTGTTATTTGTAGATAAACAACTTAGCAGGGTGGGAATGTGCCTAGGAGTGCTCTGTGGGTCTTTCCAAGGACAAGGGTCACACCCCCTTCCTTGGACAGGCTTTGCTCTGAGATAGGGGCTGGTTTTTCACTTGGAACTCCTCCAGTGACAGATCAGTCTTGTGGGATTGAGCCTTTAATTGTAGGATCTGATACTAGCTCCAGGTAGATAGTATCAGAATTTAACTGAATATCTGGTTCACTGGAGAATCAGAAAAGTGGCTGGTATGGAAAAAAAGTATACATTTTGTGTCAGAAGAAAACATCCTCAGGAAAATGAGAAGGAAGGAAAAGCTTCATTGGCAAGCAGGGGGTCTCATGGTGTTGAGTTCAGAGACTCCTTGGAGTTTTCTGAATCCCCACTCCTGTCCTTATTCCAGCTTTCAGAGCCTTGATTTTTCCTGATTCTACTTCCTAGCTTTTAGTTATATGACTTGGGGACAAACTGATAAGAATAAGTTAGCAACCCTGAAGATAAAATTTAGATTTTTAGTTTATAGCCACTTTAGCCTTAGGGTTGGTTTGTTTGTTTAGTCTTGTTTCTATTTGTTTTTAGAAATCACAGAAGAAACAATATACAGTTGAAGACCCTAACAGCACATAAAATAAACTGAATACAAAAGGATGAGAAAGGATTGAAAAGGATGAAGAAAATCCTTATTAATGTGGGAGGCCGCCATGTCATGTGACTAGTGTTTTCTTCTCCTGATTGGTTGAGGCCTTGTTGGTCACTTCCAGTGATCTGGCCCCATCGTAAAAATGACACAAATGTGTCTTCATTCATGGGCATGCCTTCCTGTATCCCCAGGGATCGAGTTACCTTACCTGTCCTTGTAACCTGCCTCTCTTGACCTTTTCTGGATGGAAATTTCTAAGAATCAGAGTTCCCCCAATAAAAGACTACTTCTGAATGTTCTCATATTCTCTCTCTCTCTCTCTCTCTCTCTCTCTCTCTCTCTCTCTCTCTCTCCAGCCTCTTGTGACATTAACCTCACTCTCCCATTTGGGGAGATTGAGGCCAGGGCAGAAGAGCTGCCCCCGGGGCTGAAATTAAAGGTAAATTGTGTGTCTGTGTTTTATTTGATACCACAGGAAATTCACTGGAGCAACCTCTAGTTTAGCTGCCCGATCTGGCCACGAGCAGTATTTTAAGGAATGAGTTATCATATTAAAAGAAAATTAAAAGAATCCATAGACACAAAGTTAGAAATGGAAATAAAAGAGTTTCACAAGGTGGACAGGGATAAGGTTATTATACAAAGGTCAACTGTACTGCTTTACATCAGGTGAGAATCCAGACCAAGCATGTGGTTTATGATAAAGGTGGCATCTCAAATTGTGAGTCTCAATAAACATATTAAGACAAAATGTTAGCTACTTGGAAAAAAATATACAAATGAATCTTACATAAATTGTTTTCAGAAATACAGTACTGAAGATTTAAAAAGAAATAAAATATAAAAGTAGTATAAAAAAATTGAATATTTAGATGGTTGGAGTAAGAGAGGGCTTTAGAAATACGGCAGAAAACTCAAGTGCCATAGGGGATTTGACCATTTGATAACTTAAAACTTCTTTATAGCATACAAAAACCCTCCACAAATGTAAAAGATAAAAGACAATTAGGGAGATGGTGTATTATAGTTTTTGATGTACTTTTATTGTCATTGAGGCCAATTTGAATGCCTGCTCAACTAACTGTGAATTTGGGCAAATTCTTCAACCTCTTGGAACCACACTTTTCCTTCTAAGAAAAATAAGAATATCTACATTCTATAAGATTGATATGGGGATTGAGTGGGATACAATATGTACAATATTTGGTACAGAGCCTAGCATGTAGTACATATTCAATAAATGCAGGGGAAAAGATCTGTAATATTTGGTAAAAACCCTTATAGTAAATAACAAAAAACTGCATGTTTTAAAAATAGGGCAAAGTATTATGAATAGTCAGCTTGAATAAATAGAAATAACAGTGATTAGTAATCATATGAAAAAATGTATAACCTGTTCATTAAAATAAGCAAACAATAAGATAGCTGTAGCTCTTTGTGTAGCTTATATCTGCTGGATCTTGACTATATCAAGAGGCCACTTCCAGGTTGTAGCCTTGACCCTGTAGGTATGTATGTGTGAGTACAACTCACAATGTTCAACAATGAAATTGCCTAACAAGGAATTCTCAGAAGGCATCTCCTTCATTAACTGATGAATGATTTCATAGGATTGAACCTATTAAACTGGCTAAGATTTTTAAAAAATTGATTATGTCCAAGCTAGTAAGAATACAGTGAAAGGGGCTGGGGATGTGGCTCAAGCGGTAGCGCGCTCACCTGGCATGCTTGCGGCCCGGGTTCGATCCTCAGCACCACACACGGATAAAGATGTTGTGTCCGCCAAATACTAAAAAATAAATATTAAAATTTTCTCTCTCGGGCTGGGGATGTGGCTCAAGCGGTAGTGCGCTCGCCTGGCATGCGTGCGGCCCGGGTTCGATCCTCAGCACCACATACCAACAAAGATGTGTCCGCCGAGAACTGAAAAATAAATATTAAAAAAAAATCTCTCTCTCTCTCTCTCTCTCTCTCCCCTCTCATTCTTTCTTTAAAAAAAAAAATTCTCTCTCTCCCTCTTTTTTTTTTTTAATATTTTTTTTTTAGTTCTCGGCGGACACAACATCTTTGTTGGTATGTGGTGCTGAGGATCGAACCCGGGCCGCACGCATGCCAGGCGAGCCACGCTACCGCTTGAGCCACATCCTCAGCCCTTTCTCACTCTTTCTTTAAAAAAAAAACAACAAGAATACAGTGAAAGATTCATTCTCTTACATTTTACTGAGGGCATAAGTTGTTATACTTTTAAGGTAACTTGTGGGTATGTATTAAAATTTAAATTTCACAACTGTTTGTCCTCACAGTTTCTTGTCTAGATATTCATCCTACTGAAATACTTTTTCAAGGAACCAAAAAATATATATACCATCTCTAAGGACTGCTAATGTAGCAAATCAAAATTACAAATAATGAAGTAAGTCTTTAAGTACTATCATGGAAATTCAAGATGTACACAAAGACAAGTTGTATGTACATATAGTGTGATTCTCTTTGGTAAAAGAAGAGTAATTATAAATATGTTAGTGTGTGCATAGAAAACTACCTATTTCTAGAAGTTAAGGGTATTGATTTTTTTTTTCAAATTTAGTGTTATTTTGATTTAATCTTAAGCATTTATAAGTGGTAATTATATATTAATAATAATTGAAATATGTGGAGAAAGGGGAGGATACCAAAATATAAGAGGTAGTCTCTTAAGAAGAAAAGAGCATCTCAAGCAAAATGGAGGCCAATACCATCCTATAAAAATCATTATTGGACAAGCTGTGTACCAATAGTTAATATGCAAATTAGATCATCATATACTCATTGAGAAAAGTGGCACAGTCATCAAGTTCTGCATCTGCAGATTCAATCTATTGCAGATCAAAAAATGTTGTTAGGACCGAAAGTTTGGGCCAGCCTGGACAACTTAGGGAGATCATCTCAAAATAAAATTTGAAAAGGAGTGGGGATGTAGCTTAGTGGTAAAGTTTCCCTGGCTTCAATCCCCCATACCAAAAAAAAAAAAAAAAAAAAAAAGTTAGGTCCACAATGGTTATGTCTGTACTGAATGTTTTCTGGTCATTATTCCTTAAACAATACAGTACAATAACTATTCACATGGCATTTATATTCTCTTAGGTATTATAAGTAATCTAGAGATGATTTAAAGTATAGGATAGAATGTACAGAGGTTCTATGCAAATATTATGGCATTTTATATAAGGAACTTGAGCATCTATGGATTTTGGTATTGTTGAAGATCTTAGAACAAATTGCACTGCACTGTCATGTATATTTAAAGAGAAAAAATACAAAAATACTGCACTGCTTTTTCATAATTTAAACTTTCCATTAATCCTCAGGAGGTCCCTCTCTTACTCCCCTGTTTTACCTGAAATTAACTCGAGAGTATAAATTCAAACATGTCTATGCAAATGCTTTGTAATGCTATGGAAGAAAAGTATATAGTAGATCGTGCATATCTTTCAAGTAGACTAGTGTGCAGCAGTAATAAGCATACAAGCTGTTTCAAGGAAAAGCAGTTTTACTGCTCTGTGACAGTAAAAGCACATATGCTTATTTTAATAGTCCAACAAGAAGCTTTATATTTTAAAATAATACTAAGCATCAAAACACTGTTTTAAAAAATACTATTTTTAAACCCAGTAGATTTTCTGAATGCAGTATTCTTCACACATTTACTATCACTGACTGAAGCTGCAATTTAGTTTTGCTCCCAACACAATCTCTCCCTTTATATACTATACCTCTATATTCATCCTTCATTGAGTTTAGGCCATTTACATAACATAGGCCATTCCCTGTATAAGTTGCCAATCCAAGTCTTTTATTCCTAATGTTAAAAAATGCCTCATTTAAAAAAAGCAACGGAGGGGATAAATGCATGGAAATGGAACTTCCCCACAGTTTGGTAAGTAGGCAGATACAAAAGACATCTGTGTAGTAGTGATCCAGGAATCAGATTACTCTACTTGTCCTTGTTTTTTTCAAGGATGGCATAAGGAAACGGTGTAACCATGGAAATGTTCCTTCCAAAAACACAAACCTTAAACAAAACCCTAAAGCCTACACACAGGAAAGCAGGAGCTCCAGCCTTCCAACAGATTCTAACAGAGAACTGGGCATTACCAGGACAGTAGCCAAGGAGAACTATCCTTTCCAGAATTGAAAGAAAAGTGCTAAAAAGACACAGCCTTTTGTCTTACCCCAGGCAAGATTCTTTTATTTTGTAAACTAAAACACTTGTCAGCAACTGCAGAATTAACTATATGTCTAAAATTTTCTTGAGGACATTCTGAGGCTAGAATCAGTCATTTTCTGTAGATAATTGTGGTGTGGCATTTAAATCCTAAATTAAAGCTGGATGCTCCTTATCTACTGGTTGAAATAGGGGTGGTCCTGTGGCAGGCACGGATCATTCTTGCACTAAACTTAATTGGAAACAACTAAAATTTGAACATAGTCATATGAAAACATCAAACAGCCAAACTGGCTGAAGTATAGACTAACAACATGGAAATTAAACAAATATTTGTCATATGCTAAGCACTGTCAAGTACTAGGCAAACAGCTGCCAAAAAAAAAAAAAGAAAAAAATAGACAGGATCATAGATTTTAGAGAATTTATATCTAATTGGTGACCAATTATTCAAGTGAAAGGGACAATTGTATACTGCATAGTTTTAAGCAGTGAGAAGGAAGTAAAAAGGCATGAGACGAGGTCGACTTGGGAGCTAGAGGTGGGAGGCTACTTGAGACTGAAAGGTCCCAGAAAATGTTTCCTATGAGCTAAAGCTTGAATGACAGGAAAAGTGAACCATCACCGACGTGGAGGAAGAGAGTTCTAGGCAGAGGAACAACCTATGCAATGGTTTTGAGACAAAAAGACGCTCAGAGAACTTCGATAAAAGAAAAGGTGGCATGGCTGGAACTTCAAGAGTACAAGAGAAACTCAGGGAGGGACAACCATACCTGGCCTCAGAGGTCACGTAAGGAGTTTGATTTTAGTTTACACAGAATAAGGAAACACTGATGGCTTTTTGCTCTGATTCATGTTTTGAAACTTCACTCTGCTCTTTCAGGGAAATGAACAGAAACAAAGAAACCAGATGGGACATTTTGGTGGCCTAGAATAGAGCAGCAGAAGTGAAGATCATACAAGAGAAAGTTTTATAACACAGTCAACAGGCACTTGCCTTCTTTTAATCTAAATTAGTTGAGGAAAAGAACCAATTGCAGGAGTAGGAACAGGCTGACCTCGCTCAGCTCTTAGAGTTAATGTAAACTGGTGGCAACAGATCTCCCCAACCAAGAAGAAAACTCTACTTCTAGGGCCAAAAAGAAACAACTTAGGAAATTACAGTAAGAAATTCATAACCATTTCATAAATGCTTAAAGAGAAAGAGAGAAAGAAAGAAAGAAAGGAAGGAAGGAAGAAAGAAAGACAAACCCAACAACAAAAACACTTCTGGAAGTTTGAGAAAATAAAAAATTTGCAAGTGTTTTTCATTTTAATTTTTTAAATAATGCTTGCAACAAAGCTGTTTAGTGAAAGCCAGTAACTAGTATAAAGTAAAAAAGAAGGTCAGATTATAAAAAATTAGCCATTTAATGTGAGAATCTAGTCAAGACTGAATATGTAAAAGACAAAGCTCAGAAGATACATGTGTATTTTAGAAGAAGTGAAGAAAGAACATAAAGAACTATGAAAACAGATTGGAAGACAATGCAGTCCAATATACTACTGCAACTTAAAAATTTTCATTTCAAGAGAAATGAATTGAATGTCCAAATGTAAACAGATATAAACCAATGGATTCCACCTAAATGCCATGTTTTAGCCTATAGAAGTAAAAGTCTGTGTTCAGGTATGCTTTGTTTATAAATTAGACTGTTACATGTTCATTAAGTGTATATTATTACATTAATTACAGTGATAATTCCAGAGACCTATTTCCCATGAAAACCTACAACCTCCTACAGGCATCATAAAATTTCAAAGTAGTCTGTGTGTGTGTGTGTGTGTGTGTATATATATATATATATATATATATAGGTTATACCTCAGAGGTAGAGTGTTTGCCTAGGATGCACAAGACCCTGTGCATGTTTAATATCCAACATTGCAAAAAATAAAAATAAAAAATATACACATATTTAACAGAAAAACACTTTTTAATTAACAAATTTTTATTTAAAAAATTAAAATGAGGGCTAGGATCCTCAGCACCACATACAAAATAAATTAATTAATTAAATAAAAATAAATAAAATAAAGATATTGTGTCCATCTATAATTTAAAAAATGAAAAACACTTGCAAATAAATACTTTTTAATAAATTACTAATAATATGGCAGATTATGATACATTCAAGGATGATATCCAAACTTTAAAAATCACTATTAGGAATGCTGATCAATCCGAAATCTCAAGTTTGCCACAGTACTGGAGTAGGATCTGGAGGCCCCTGACGGGCCAGATGTTAATACTTTAGCTGCTAGAAAGTAGAGGGGATGACCAATGAGAAGACATTTAGAAGGCTCAAGGCAGCAACATTTACCAAGTAGAATGAATGTCTTTCCATGTTTTAACAACCAGGATGGCTGTTCTAGCAGTGTGTAAGGTACTAGCAAAGCATCAGTCCTGAGCATGTCCACATAAGACTCTGCAGCCATTATATTCATTAATATTTAAATTTAATCACATTGACAGCCATCCAATAATACCTTATTACCTGAATAAGACAGATAGAGGGTGTGCCTATTCGGATCCTCTAAGTATGCTGGAATGTGTGTGTGCAACAAACTGAGATTTTATAGACTCTTGGAGGATTATGGGCAATTCTCTTTTCCTTCCTTCCACCCTTACCACTAAGGATTGAACACATGGGCAGCTACATCACCAGTCCCTTCTATTTTGAGACAGGGTCTTACTAACTTGCTTAGGGCCTCACTAAATTGCCTAGACTGACATCAGACTTGCAATCCTCCTGATTCAGCTTCCCAAATCACTGGGATTATAGGCATACTCCATCACACCTGGCAGAACCATGGAGTTTTAAACCAAGAAAAACCCTAAGAAGTACATGGTCTCTGTGTTGAGGTTGGGTAGGTTCAGGCATATTTGAAAGGAATTTATCCTACCCTCTGCTAGGTGTGTTAAAATTCAAGAATCTGCTGTTTACTGACTACATAAAATATTTCCTTACTGTAGGTTTTCAAAGAAAGAATAAAAAAATAAAGTTTTTCTATGCTTATCAAAGGTTTAGTCTCAAAACATACATTCCATGGAGCACTGCTCAGAAAACGTGGGGTCTGTCTGTTCATCTAATGTATAATCCATCCTTGGATCACACTATGCATCCAAAGGGTGACACATCAACATTACAGAACATTGGAGCCAGACACTGAGGCACATGCCTATAATCTCAGCAGCTCAGGAGGCTGAGGCAGGAATATTACAAGTTTGAGGCCAGCCTTAGCAATTTAGTGAAGCCCTAAGCAACCTAACAGGATCCTATCTCAAAAATTAAAACAAAAAGGATTGGGAATATGGCTCAGTGGTTAAGCACCCAGGTTCAATCCCTGGTACCAAAAAAAAAAAAAAAAAAAAAAGATATTGGCTCTGCATAGATTTCTTGTGTTAAAACAACAACAACAACAAAACAGCTTCATACTATTTACCGGAGGCTCGTTATGAAGTGTTCACAATATCACATGGCATCAACTTTATAAATACCTGAAGAAAAGAATTTTTCCCAGGCCTAACACCTGAGAAAGTTATACTTCTTCTGAGCAACTACTTTCTGTCCTGAAGGTCTTGCAAATAACCATGCTTTTTTTGACTTCTAGAAAACTCTAAACATTTTGGAGCCTAATTTACAATGTGCATTTTAAAAAAATTTTTTAGTTGTAAGTGGACACAATACCTTTATTTTATTTATTTATATGTGACTCTGAGGATCAAACCCAGGCCCTCATACATGCCAGGCAAGGGTTCTACCACTGAGCCACAACCCCAGCCCACATGTGCATTTTGTGTATTAACCTTAATTGGTAGCTCTGATAATAATAGCACATTGATTCTGAGCATGAAATTCAGAGCTCTGACATTTACTAACGATGTGACCTAACTTCAGTTTTCTTAATTGTGAAATGGGAATGTAAAACCTATCTCATAGAATTGTTTTGAGAACTAAATGAGTAAATATATATAAGCACATTTAACAGTGCCTAGCACACAGTAACTACTATTATAAATCCAGATTTTTTTCCTTTTTTTGCAATGAAGAAATTGATAATCAGCCACATAGATCTTCTTTTTCCAATAAAATCAAGGTAATCACATATACAAATAAAACAAGAAGTTGCTTGGGGGAAGTGCAGAAAACAGAGTTAATTTCTTCCTTCTTTTCCTTTCCTTCTCTCTCTCTCTTCCCTAGCATAAACGATAGGCACATATGAAAGCAACAGACCTACAAAAAGCACAAAAATAGAGCAGATGAAAAGAAGCTGCTCTTGTTATTCATTTTATTAATCCACTGGGATTACAAGCATGCACCACTGCACCTGGCTCCAATATCTTCTGATTCTGATGTGTCACCCTTTGGTTGCAAGGTATGATCCAAGTTCTGATCAGATGAACAGACAGACTCCCTGTCTTCTGAGCAATCCTCTATGAATGTGTGTTTGAGACTAAACTTTTGATAATGTTTTAGAACAAAAAGATGTTTTAGAATTCAAAGAAATAACCATCACAAGCCAAGCATGGTGGTGCACACCTGTAAAACTTAGGAGGCTGAGGCAGGCAGAGTGCAAGTTTGAGGTCAGCCTCAGCAATTTAGTGAGACCCTGTCTCAAAACAAAATATAAAGGGTTGGGGATGTAGCTCAGTGGTAGAGTGCTTATTAGCATGTGTGAGGATTCAATCCCAGTACCAAAGAAGAGAAGGAAAAAAGAAAAAAGAAAAAAAAAAGGAAATAACCACTCAGAACTGAAGAAGTGCCAAAGAACTTAGAAGGGTTGATGATTTTTTCCCTTGGAAAGTTTGAAGTGGCACAGAAAAATATAATGAATGTTTCCTTCTTTTCTTTCCTTTTCTTTCTTGGCAAGTATGGATTTCATTTAAAGCAGTGAAAACAATCTAATAAAAATCATATCTCCACGTTTCATATCATTAGCCAAATCTAAATGGAATTTGAGACAAAGAAGCTTGAAATTTTCTAGAAATTTCAATCATACTCAATGTGCAATTGAACATATTGCTGGAGACTTTGAGTCACATGTGACCACCAGTTTGCTTTTGAATTTTAATGGTTTTTGTACAGGTGGACAAAAAACAGCAACTGCTGGATAGCTTTGTCAAAAATCGTTGTCAAAAATTAATGAACAAGTTATGACAAAGAGTTATTAATCAGGAAGCTTCTTTAAAGTTTGGAATTATAATGAATTCTTAAATATTATCATAGATTTTAAATGTATTATTTCTTCTTCATTTTATTGTTAAGACAATTTATAGTTCTGATGGCCTTAAGAACAACTTCAGTGATTTTAGATAAAAGGCCTGAGAACACCCATTTAAGAACAAAAGGAATGAAGAGAAGGGTTTACAAGGGACACAAGAACTGCACCCTGGTAAACACCCAAGCACATTGCCATAGTTTGAAAATGTTCCCCAAAAGCATGGATTGGAAACTTAGCCCAATGAAACAGTATTGGGGAGTGGACCTATTGGGAGGTGTTTCAGTTATGAAAGCTGCTCTCTTATACATGGATTAATGAGGATTATAAAAGGGTATCAGGCAGCAAATTCTATCTCCTCCCTCTTGTTCCTCTTCTACTTCAAGCCTTCTTTGCTGAGTCTTGCCCCAACACAGCAAGACAGCAATAACCAGATGCAGTCCCTTGACGTTGGACTTCCAGCCTCTGGAATTTATAAAGACCAGAAGTTAACTTCTGGTCTTTATAAATGACCTAATCTGTGGAATTCTGTTAGAGTAGGACAAAATAGACATGCTTAGATCCTCCTTCAAAAGACTGCAGGGAAGGAGTTCAGTTCTCAGAAACTTTGCTATGTACCTCACCCCTAGAAGCTATCTTGCTCAGGGCAGCCCCATCAGGTAACTAGGCAAGGCAAGGGTGTAAAGACCAATATGAACCCAAGAGAAATACTCCAGGGCCAGCATCATAGCTTCACTTCTTATACCGCACTTCTTCATTCCTCCTTTGAAAAATAGTGACATTGAAAACAAATCTTGTATTCCAAACTCAGTGTCTGCTTTTGGAAAACCTAAACTGTGTCAGTGATCCACCTTTTACTGTTAAGTGAGAAATATAAGTTCTCAAAGAGTATGTGTTGGATAGTATAATATCACTTAAATAGAAAAATGAACTTTGACATATAGTAGGAAAAAGTATTAGAAACTTATACACTAAATTGAACTGCAGTCATCACTGGAAGAGTGGAATTACAGGGGACTTTTTGCTTCTATTTTACGCCTTTATAAAAGATCACACACATGTGAGATTTAGATATAGACAAGCTGGGCTTCAACATCCAGTCATAGATGTTAGCTCTATGAAAATATAGCACTAATTATTAAAGAATGATAAACTTTTTTAAGAGAGAGAGAGAGAGAGAGAGAATTTTAATATTTATTTTTTAGTTTTCAGCGGACACAACATCTTTGTATGTGGTGCTGAGGATCAAACTCTGGCCGCATGCATGCCAGGCGAGCATGCTACCACTTGAGCCACATCCTCAGCCCAAGAATGATAAACTTGACTATTAAAATTAGGAACTTCTTCATCAAAAGATATTTACAAGATAGCAAAACAAGATAGTCACAAGTGAAGAGAATATTTAGAATTCACACGACTGATAATATCAAGAATACACAAAGAACTCCAGATCAATAAAAAATAGGCAAAAGACATTAATAGGTATTAAGGTGAGACAACACATATGACCAACAAATGAGGGATGCTAAACTTTGTTGATAGCAGAAGAATTGCTAATCAAGACTACAATAAGGTAATTTTTACCTTTATCAACTTGAGAATATCCAGTGTTAGAGAAGATCCTGATCACAGAATCTCATTCATTCCATGGATTCTAAACTGGTACAACCACTTGGGAGAATAGTACTATTTACAGACACTTAAACATTCATAAGAATTCTATTCCTTGCTTCAATCCCAAAGGAAATAATTATTGAATATGACAGAAAGTAAGAAAAACCTTGAAACAACTAAATGTCTACCAATAGAAGAATGGAAAATAAACAATCCAACACTGTCCAAAGAGCCCATGTAGTCCTGAGAGATTACATCAGCAAGATTCTTTTTCAAAATAGAATTCAGGGTTGGGGTTGTGCTCGCCTAGCATGTGCCAGGCCCTGGGTTCGATCCTCAGCACCACATAAAAATAAATAAAGGTATTGTGTCCAACTACAACTAAAAAATTTAAAAAGAATAGAATTCAAAGTAATTATTTTCAATAATATTTTTAGGAAACAGACAACTTGGACATGCCAAGTGCATGGGAGCAAGGAAAGAGATGTGAGCTGATATAAAGGTCCTGGCTGCTGAACTGACCAGCAGCTTCATAGATACTTAATCAGTATTAAAAGTAAATAAAAAGTAGCCAGGCATGGTGCCACATACCTATAATCTCAGCAACTTGGGATGCTGAGGTAGGAAGATCACAAATTCAAGATCAATCTGAGCAATTTAGTGATACTTGTCTCAATAAATAAATAAATAAATAAATAAATGGGAGCTGGTGATGTAGCTAGCAATTCCCAGCAACATACATACATACACAGTAAATCAAAAGTAAATGGAGGCTCTGACCACTAGTGACAATGTGTCATGAACTAGAGATTACCATTAGTCTGTTTCTGTATACCACTTGAGGTACATTTTCAAAAAGTACAAATACAACAAACAAAAATTAATAACCTCAGAATAAAATTTTTATTCAGTAAAACACAGACATATCATAATGGAAGACTAGGAAAAAAATCAAGCTAAGCTAAATATTTATCTCTTAATTGAGTGTTGCAGAAGATTAGATACTGATTAATTTTCACTATTGATAGAAAGGCATATTTCGAATTTAAGCACAAGACAGAAAAGAATCATCAATAATATTACAGACAAAGGGGAAAAAGAATCAAAAAAAGCTTAAGTGAAAAGTAACAAACATCAGAAGGAGAAACACATCAATTATCACAATAAATTTGTGAGAAGAGGAAGATACAAACTCAGTACCTTAAATATAATTATTTATTCATTTAGATAATAAGAGTGACCAGATTAAGATTTGCCATTTGAGACGGTAATTTTTCTTTTTGGTACCAAGGATTGAATTCAGGGGCACTTGACAACTAAGCCACATCCCCAGCCCTATGTTCTGTATTTTAATTAGAGAAAATTAAATTAAATTACAGGTATGTGCACATGGTGGCACACACCTGTAATCCCAGTGACTTGGGAAGCTAAGGCTTGTATCCAGGTAAGGAAGACAGAGAAGCCAGTTTAGTGGGGAGAGAGGATCACAGGTTTGAAGCCAGTCTGGGCAACTTAGAGAGACCCTTCTCAAGATAAAAAATAAAAAGGGATGGGAATGTAGCTTAGCGGTAGAGTACACCTGGGTTCAGTTCCCAGTAGCGTGCAATGCATACACAACCATCTATATAGTTTATTAAATATATGTGAAGTAGGCATTGTTATTCTCCCCCCAAAACACCCCCTTTTTTAATAGATGAGGAAACTTTGGAAAGATCAAATAGTCTTTCCAGGTCAAAAGCTAGCAAGCCATTTTCTTCACATATTCAAACTCTTGACAACTGACCCAGAGCCAACACTTAACAACCAGGCCATCACTAATTCTTCAGTCCCTGTCAGATATTCTACCATGCAGTACAAAGAAAAAAATATTTTAGACCATATAAGACAACTTAGAAAAAAGTAAAACTCTTTTCCCTCCTACCTGGAAGATTACACTGTGAGCCAATCTCTTCCATGACATTGCATAAGAACTAATTAGGATGGTCCTTTGCTGCCCTCTTATGGAAGATACACGCAGATACACAAATATCCCCAGCAAATAACTAGTCTGACTTTGCCATAACTGAACTATTTCAGGCATACCTAGCTTTACATGATAGACGAGTTTCTGGAACAAAGCAATTTGTACCTAAGCAGTACACAATGAACAAAAATACACAACAAACTGAAAACTTTACCCACTGAATAATTGGTATGTATTAAGCTTGATTTTGTAAGAATCCTGTGCAATTTATTTATTTAGTTAAATAGCTAATCACCCTCCAGTTTAATCTTTTTGGTATACATATTTCTATATATTACATTTATTTGAATTATAAAATTACATCATGTAGTCTATTAACTCTCAATAAAGATATGAGTTGAGAAATATCATCATCAAAAATTTTCAGTTTAATCATCTGTTTCAAGCACTTTTGCCTTTTTTTAAACTGACATTTAACAAATAGTCAAAGTGAATGGTTCAAGTTCCTTCTAATTTCCGCCTTTTAATTTCTTGCTGGTTGGCCTTGACCATACTCTCTCTCAGGAAAGACTAAGTAACTTGAACTCTGCAGTAAATAGGGCCTGATCAATTCTCAACAAAATCTGTGAGGAACAACATTGCTGAAAGTTTTAATGTTATCTTCCTAGTTGTTTCAGTTTTGACAAGGCTGTCAATAATTAAACATTAAAGCCCACAATCTTATGGACTCAGAACAGTGAGTGATTTTTATAGCTAAACAGTAACAGGAATTGTTTCACTAACTCACAGATGAGTGATCTTCCATGGATGATCTTATACAAGGAAACTTCTTCAGACTCTCTGCTGGAATGGAGTTTTTAGATCCTAGGAATTAGACTTCACCTGGCTCTCTTCACCAGGACTAGGAAAAGCTATGGATATCATGTGCATATCACGTGTGTTCTATGTCACTCCCAAATATTGGGTAGATACTACAAGTATCTCTTCCACATACTGGGAATAATTCAAATTAAAAACAAAAACAACAAGATTGCTGGTACATTGCCTAAAAGCATTTCCTGGATTCCCCCAGTAGCTCTATCTCAACCGCACAACAACCCATGACTAACTCAGTTCTTCGAGGGCTTTGTTATTTATGTTTTCCTTCCTTTTTTTATTAATATCATGTTAGTTCAAACATTCTTACATTTATTCATCAAATACTGAATTCACGAGTAAACACCTACTATTATGTGAAAGCAGTGTGTTAGGACCTAAGTCCAGAATGGTAATCAAAAGAGGATGGTCCTGGGCTGGGGATGTGGCTTAAGCGGTAGCACGCTCGCCTGGCATGTGTGCGGCCCGGGTTCGATCCTCAGCACCACATACAAACAAAGATGTTGTGTCCGCCAAAATCTAAAGAATAAACACTAAAAAAATTCTCTCTCTCTCTCACTCTCTCTTAAAAAAAAAAAATAATAATAAAAAAAGAGGATGGTCCAATCTCACGTAGTTTATAGAGTCTAGTGAGAGAAAACAGACACTAAATCAACGTGCCAATAAACACCCTGACAGTCTGACAAGGTTTTATTGGGGAAAATAAAGTTGCTTAAAAAAAAAAAAAAAGGTATGGGAAAGATAAGATATTAGGATCTATTTGCCTTTAACATATTTAAGATATTAGGACCAGAAGAATAAGTTGTAGTAATCAAGGTGACGAGTGAGAAAAGAGAAATCCAGACAACAGAAACAGCAAAAATCCCTTAAGCCTTAAGGTAGGAAAAAAGGAGAGCATTCTTTAGGATTAACATGAGGACTGTGTGGCTCAAAGATGAAACTTGAAAACAGGGCTTAAATCAAGACCTTACAGGCCATGTTAAGAAGTTTGACTTTCTGTGAAGTGCTAAGCACCATTAACTGGTTTTAAACAGGGAAGTGACATGATCTAATTGTTTTCAAAAGCTTACTCCAGTTTTGGGGTGGAGAAAAGTTCTTGGAGTGTGACCAAGAAGCAGAGAAATCATAAAAAAAGGCAACTACAGGAGTTCCAACAAAACAGAGGCTAGGATTAAGGTGGTTACAATGGAGTTGGGGGGAAAAAGATGAAATATAGTAGATGAAATATATAATATAGTTGAAAGTTTAACATAACAGAGCTTGAGAGTCAACTAGACTGGCTTGAGCAACTGATAAAGGTGCCAATGTATCCAGATAAGGAAGACAGAAGGAGCCAGTATAGTGGGGAGAGGACATGTTTAATTTAAGATTTCTATGAGGTATCTCAGTAAATATGCCACATACTCACTCAGCACATAACTGACAAAATGATAAGATCACTTAAAGAGAACATAAAACATGGCTGTCATTCTAATTAGAAAATCTCAGTTTTGACTTACATTTCCCTAATTGCTAAAGATGTTGAGCATTTTTTCATGTATTTGTAGACATTTGTATTTCTTCTTTTGAAATATATCTATTAAATTCATTTACTCATTTATTATTTGAGTTATATCTTTTTTGGCAGTGAGTCTTTTTATATATTGTGGATATTAAACCTCTCAGAACAGTACCTAGCAAAGATTTTTTTTCTCTCATTCTGTAGGTTCTCTGTTCACAATCTCGTTTCCTTTGCTGTGCAGAAGCTTTTTAATTTGATGTCATCCCATTTATTAATTTCTGGTATTATTGCCTGAGCTTTAGGAGTCTATTGAGAAAGTCATTGTCTGAGCCTGGATGTTGAAGTTTGACCCTATGTTGTCTTCTATGGGTTGCAAACTTTCTGGTCTAATTCCTAGGTCTTTAATCCATTTTGAGTTCTTTTGTGCAATGGTGAGGGCCAGGGATATTGTCTCATTCTTCTACACACAGATAACCAGTTTTCCCAGCACCATTTGTTAAAAAGGCTACCTTTTTTCCAGCCTGTGTTTTTGGCACCTTTACATTTGACCAGTTTTTTTTTTTTAATATTTATTTTTTAGTTGTAGTTGGACACAATACCTTTATTTATTTATTTTTATGTGGTGCTGAGGATTGAACCCAGGGCCTTGCATGTGCTAGGCAAGCGCTCTACCACTGAGCCCCAGCCCCAGCCCTTGACCAGTTTCTTATGATCAGAGCTTAAGGAAGAATTGTTTCAGATAGAAATAACAGGTATTCTAGAATTCTGAATGCCTGTTGAGCCTTATCTTTGTTCAGGTCAGGCCCCCCACAGTGTTTTCATACTGCACTCTTCCTGCTTCCTGCCTTGGGGTCACACTTCTATAGTAAACCTAGCATTTGCTGGGGCCCAACCCATGCTTGGTTATGGCACCGAAACATGAAAATAAACTATCTTCTTTTTTATACATAATCACAATATTGATTTACCAAGGAGTCTTGGATGCTCCAATCCTTCCCATGCCAAGAGCTAAAAAAATATTAATTCATCAAAATTTTGTGATAGATTATTTACAAACTGATGTATCACTTAATAAGGAAGAAATAACCTGTTTTCCAAAAAAAATTCTAATAAAAGTGAAATTGTCAACTAGACAGATACTGTTAGCAAAAACTATAAATGTATATAGTACATACTTCCAATTTTTAAAAAATCGATATACATTTGTTCAGAAAACATTTCCTCTCTGTAAAAAATGAAAATAAGAAAAAGTTGGGCTGGGGATGTGGCTCAAGCGGTAGCATGCGTGCAGCCTGGGTTCAATCCTCAGCACCACATACCAACAGAGATGTTGTGTCCGCCGAGAACTAAAAAATAAATATTAAAAATTCTCTCTCTCTCTCTCCCTCCTCTCTCACTCTCTCTTAAAAAAAAAAAGAAAAAGAAAAAGTACCAGAAGTCAGGTATATTGGCACACGACACAGGAGGATTACAAGTTTGAGGCCAACCTCAGCAATTTAGTGAGGCCCTAACCAACTTAGGGATGAGATGCTACCTCAAACATAAATAAATGAATAATAAATAAAAGAGCTGGTGATATAGTTCAGTGGTTAAGTGCCCCTGGGTTCAATCCCCAGTACCAGAAAACATTTCCTAAAAACATACTTTATACATATTCTAAAACATACTCTACCCTAACAATCATCTACATATTTTTAGAACACAGAAACATACAGTGGAAAATAAAATTATTTTTCATAAAAAGTATAATTTATATTTATATAAAATTTTATAAAAAGAAATCAATAATTTTTATTGAATAATGGATTTTTAAATATTTTAAATGAATTAATAACATTTAAAATTTCAATTTTAATCTTTATTAAAAGAAATATCAATGGATATAACCCAAATATATAAAAGTTCTTGTGATATTTTATGTATCTGGGAGGTTTTGTCCATAGCTCCTCACTTATAACTCCCTCCCCAAGGCAGCAGGTCATAGAAACTCTTATCTACTCCTGCCTTTCTGATGGGACTGGCCATAAAAAAATTATCTGACCTACATTATCTAATAGTAGGTTATAAAACCCCCATTTCAGAAAGAAGCTGCCCCACAGTTGGGAAGAAAGAATTTTACACAGAGAGGTCAAGAATCTAAACAGACAAGCCTTTCTGGCATGCGGTGTATTAGTGTTAGACCTGACCCTTTGTGTCCAGTCATATTTCTACATGGTTGTCTATGCTTTCATCATGTTTATACAACAAAGTCCTCAGAAAACTCCAAAAAGACAGGGTTCAGAGAGTTTTCAGATAGCTGAACACATGGACGTGGCTGGAGGCTGGTGCACTAGAGGGCCTGGAAACCCCACGCCTCTTCCCACATACCTCACCTTGCACATCTCTTCATCTGTATCCTTTGTAATACCCTTTATAATAAACCAGGACATACAACATCTCCCTGTGTTCTATGAACCACTAGAGTAAATTAATAAAACTCAAGGAGGGGGTTCGGGGAACCCCAATTTATACTAGTTGGTCAGAAGCACAGGTTTTTACAACCTAGGGCTTGTGATTGGCATCTAAAGGAGACAGACTGTCTTGGGGACTGAGACCTCAACCTGTGACATCTGATGCTATCTCAAGATAGATTGTGTCAGAACTGAGTTGAATTAAAGGACACCCAGCTGGTGTCCACTGCAGAACTGACAAATCCATGTATATCTGGTGTCAGAAATTTTATGCATATAAAGGGATCCTCAGACCAAAATGTTTAAGAAGCACTGTCATTAGTTCAGGAAGAGAATAAAAACAGTAAAGTAGTATAGGAAGATGGTTTTGTCAATATGAACACCTGATTTAATACGAGGACTATAAAGGGAATGGGTTAAATCTGAGATAATATGGATTAGTAGCTATGTAAGTCCATTTCATGCATTATAACAGAATATCATGGACTGGGTGATTTATAAAGAAGGGAGATTGGTTTTTTACAGTCCTAGAAGCTGGTAAGAACAAGATCAAAGGCCACATCTGGTGAGGACATTCTTTCTGCCATAACATGGTAGAAGACATCACAGTATAAGAGAGCAAGAAAGGTCTGACTCTGATTCTGTAAGAAACACTCTTGCAATGATAAGCCCACTCCCATGAAGATAACATTAATCCATTCATATGGGCAGAGTCCTCATGACTTAATCACCTTCTAAAGGTCCCATCTCTCAACATTGTTGCAAGGGGGATTAAGTGTCCAACACACGAACTTTGGGGAACACTTTCAAACCATAGCAGCTACTCCTATTATGGGTTCAAAATAAAACCATAATAAAATATGGAACGAATATTTAAGAAACCCAACAAATCTCTCGGATTTATCTTATTTCAATGATTTCTTCGAAATATCCAATAATAATATTTCCCGTCAATCCTCATATACTTTTAGATACCCTTCCTTTGATGTTACCTAGAATATGTGCTTATTTTATATATTGAGCAATAAGTTCCTTGCTAATAATTGAGGCCACTAACCAGTAAGTACCACCAGCATCTCCTGGGAACATGCTAGAATTGTAGAAAGTCAAGCCTCTATCCAGACCTATTAAATTAGAATACAAATTGAACAAAATATTCCCCAGAAGATTTTCATACATAGTAAACTTTGAAAAACGCTGGATTAATATTGATCCTAAGGAATATTAGATTTATAGAAAAAAAGAAAGTTCAAAGGACTAATAAAATGGACGGTGATTATAAAGTTAAATTGACCTTCTTTGGGGTCAATTTACTTAAACCTGGCATATAAATTTGGTACTTTGTGATTATATTAGTCAGCTTTTTGTTACCCTAGAGAAATACCTGAGATGAGCTTATAAAATAAAGAGGTGTATTTAGCTCACAGTTTTGGAGGCTGAAAGTCCAAATATCCTGGCACAGGTTCTGGTGAGGGCCCAATGACAATGGTGAGGCATATATTAGAAAAAGTATCAAATTTCAAACCAGGAAGCAGAGAAAGAGTGAGGAGCATGCATGTGTGTTTTTATAACTACACTCTCCGGCAAATTACCAAGGAGTCACCAGAGAACGACTTTAATCCTTTTGGAGAGTTAAGTCCCCCAATGAACCAAGGACCTCCTGCTTGGCCACACCTTTTAAAGATTTCACTATTTCCTAATACTGCCATGTTGGGCCTTTCATGCATGAACACTTTAAGGACACTAAAATCATATCTAAATCATAGCAGTGACACACTTAAGAAAGCAAAATAAAGATATTCCTCCAACTTCACAGAATGTACAACATAATGGATATGGATAATGGATAGATTTTCAGGATCTACATAATAAATGTTTAGAATCCATGCTTATGTCAAGTTTGTGATTCTTGCTATATGGAATAACCAAATCTGAATTAATCTGCTATCTTAAGAACTAGAAAACTGGACAAAATACAGAACTATTTTCAGATGTTGGGCAACAGCACAGAATTGTTGGCCCTCAGAAAAGACAATCAAATGAAGAAAGTCCTATCATTGCCATGGCTTTTGATCTGAAAGCACATTAAGACTACAGAAAAGAGAGGGAGTTTCAAGTAGATAGAGGTCCTACTAAGTTGAAAAGCTGGTGTTTTGAAAGTCTGAAGCAACTGGGAATCACAGAGTAGGGTTCTGGAGAGCAGGGAGGTAGACAGAAAAAGAGTTCTAGAATCCTTCAGGGGGTCCCTGGACTCTGCTCTACACTATGATGCTCTTGCATTATGTGAGTCTACAGGAGGCTGCACAAAGAGGAAGTGCCCAGCTGTGAGCTAGAGGGATGTGAGAGGATGGGCAAGATAAGGATACCTACACTGGCTCCTTCTACTCAACACAGTGCCAGAAATGCAAGCCAGAGCAGTTAAGCAAGGAAAGGAAATAAAAGGCATCCAAATCATACATGAAAAAGTAATTTGGTTGTTGCCATATGACATGATCTTACATGTAAAAAACTCGAATTCTACCAATATTAGAAATAATAAATAAATTGAGCCAAGATGCAGGATTTAAAATTAAATATGCAAAAGTCAGCCAGTTTCTACATACTAACAACAAAGTATCTGGAAAAAAAAACTAATAAAAAAAATCCAATTTACAATAGTATCAAAAAGAATAAAAAACTTAGGAATAGTTTTAAGTAGGGAGGGTAAAGATCTACATACTAAAAACATCTAGTACCTTGATGGAATTAATTCAAGACAAAAATAAATGGAAAGATATTCCATGTTCAGGATGGGAAGAATCAATATTGTCAAAAATGTTTATACTATCCAAAGCAATCAACAGGTACAATACAATGAGGTTTTTCACAGAAATAGAAAAAAATTTCTAAAACTCATGTGGAGTCACAAAAGACCCAGAATATCTAAAATAACCTTGATTAAGAATAACAAAGCCAGAGGCATTGCACTTCCTTATTTCAAATTATATTATGAAGCCACAATAATCAAAACATTGTTTACCCACACAAAAACAGACACATAAACCAATGCAACAGAATAGAAAGCCCAGAAATAAATCTATTTTATTTTATCAGCTGACCCTTAATAAAGGTGCCAAAAATAAACAATGGAAAAAGGACAGTCTGTTCAATAACTGGTGTTGGGAAAGCTGGACATCCATATGTAAAAAGGTGAAATTGGATCCTAACCTTACATTTTACACAGTATCCACTTAAAATGGATTAACGACTTAAATGTAAAATATGAAATGGTGAAAATCTCAGAAGAAACATAGAAGGAAAGCTCCATGACATTAATCTTCACAATGATTTTTTTTTTTTTGGATATGTGAACAAAAGCAAAAAAAGACAAGTGGGACTATATCAAACCAAGAAGCATCTATATAGGAAAAGAAACAATCAACAAAATGAAGATACAACCTAAAGAAGGGGAGAAAATGTTGGCAAGCCATATGTCAGTTAGTAATCAGGCAGGTGTGGTAGCACACATCCGTAATCCCAGCAACTCAGGATGTTGAGGCAGGAGTATCACAAGTTCAAGACCAGGCTAAGCAACTTAGAAAGGACCCTGTGTTAAAAGAAAAAAAAAACCCAAAAACCTGGGGAGGTAGCTCAGTGGTACAGCATGCCTGGATCCAATCCCCAGAGCCACAAAAAATTTATTTTTTTAAAAAAGGTCAGTATCCAAAATATATAAGAAACTCATACAACAATTCAATAGTGAATAGTGAAAAACAACTATTTTTTTTAAAACAGGCAGAGGACCTGAACAGACATTTCCCAAAGAAGATATACAAATGGCCAACATATATGAAGAGGTGCTTTGCTGTAATCATCAGAGAAATACTATAAAATCTATAATGAGATACCACCTCACACCTATTAGGATGGCTATAATCAGAACATCAAAAAGTAACAAGTGTTTGTGAGATAACTCTTATACATTATTGGTGGGGATGTAAAATTGGTAAAACCATTATGGAAGATAATTTGGAGGTTCCTCAAAAAACTAAAAATAGTACTACCATATAATTCAACAATACCACTTCTGGACATATATCCAAAGAAAATAAAATTATTGTATCAAAGAGATACCAGTACTCCATGTTCAATGCAGCATTCCGTAGCTAACACACAAAATCAACCCAAGCATCTAGTGATACTCAAAGAAAGAAAATGTGATGCTCAGCGGTGAACATACTCCCACCCCACGCACACACACACATACACACACTATAATATTATTCAGCCCTACAAAGGAAGTCCTGCCATTTGAATGAAACAGGAAGATATTTTTGCTACGTAAAAATAAGGCAGAGACAAAAAGATAAATACCACATGATCTTATTGATATATGGATTCTAAAATAAAGTCAAAATCACAGAAATGAAGAGTAGAATGATGGTTAGCAGGGGTTAAAGATAGGGTTAATGCAGGCATATTGGTCAAAGGGTAAAAACTTGCAGTTTTAAGAATAAGTCCTAGAGATCTAATGTATAGCGGTGTGACTACAGTCAATAACAATATATTTTTTGTTAAATGTTTTGCAAATGAAAGAGAGTAGATCTTAAGTACTCTCCTCTTCAAAAGAAAGGAACAGTCATAAAGACAAGAAAAAGGAAGCAGGGAATAGAGAATGCAAGCAAGCAAGCAAATTAAGATGATTCATTTTTGAAGCAATTATTTCACATATATTAAAATATCACCTTACACATCTCATATATAATTTTGTCACTTATATATTAATAAAATTGGGGAAACTGGTGATAACTGACAAATACAAATTTGTTAAAAATCACTGAGATATATACTTAAATTGGATGATTTTATAAATTATACCTTGATAAAACTGTATAAAAATGTATACCTAAATAAAAAGCAATTATAAAGCAATATTTATACAAATGTTTTGTTAGGCCTAAGACATAAAGAAATGTAACCCACTTTTTAAGTAATAGCCTAAATGAGATGGGTAGAAGTGAAGCTGTATTGAGTTCAAGAAATGATTCAATATGGTAACCGAAGTCCGTAAAAACAAGAAATGAACAGAACTAAAATGATAAGTAAGAGAAATATAACAAAAAACTGCAAATATACATTTGCTCTCCTTTGTTCTTTCATTGTCTTTAAAAAATATACAGCAATAACTAAAATAAATGCATTGTTGGGCTTGGAAGACTTATACCACAAAAAGCAGGAGCAACCATTAAGTCACAAGAGCAACCATAAAGTCAATAACTAGGAAAAAAACATTGAAAAAAATCACTGAAGAAATTAAAATGCTACATTACAAAACATTCACTGGATGCAAAAGAAAGAATAAAGGAGGGACAGAGGAACAACAGCAAAAAAGACATAAAAACATACAGAAAACAAAACGAGGATGACAGACATAAAACCAACTATATAACAGTAATATTAAATGTGATTGGATCCAACAATCAAGTCAAAAGGCTAAGACTGTTAGACTACGTTTTTTCCAAAAAGCTAATATCCAACATGATGATTTCTAAAGGAGACACACTTTTGAATCAACTGTACAAATCATTACAAAGGAAGCTGGAATGGCTGTAACTAGGTTCAGACAAACTAATTTTAAAATAAAAAAATATTATAGAGAAACATAGGTACATTTTATAATAAAAGGATCACCTCACAAGGAAGACATAACATTCATAAGCATATACACACCTAATAACAGAGAATCAAGATACTGTATTTATAGCAAAAAAAAAATAAATGAAAAGACAAATAGATACCTCAGTAACAATAGTTGAAAGATCAAATTTTCAATTAGACTTCTAATAGATTCTGCAACGCAAAACATGACTGAAGAACTCTTCAGTGTCCCCTCACCCAAAATGTTCTCTTTTAGTCTATCTCAGTTAAATAGTAATTGCATCCATCCAATTGCTCAAGCCAAAAATTAAAGTTGCAGCCAGGCATGGTGGCCCACACCTGTATTCCCAGCAACTTGGGAGGATGAGGCAGGAGGATTGCAAGTTGGAGGCCAGCCTCAGCAATTTAGCCAGGCCCTAAACAACTCTCTCAAAATAAAAAATTAAAAGAAACTGAGGATGTAGCTCAGTGATAAAGTGCTCCTGAATTCAATCCCCAGTGCTAAAAAAAGAATAAAAGAAAAACTTTTAAGTTGCTTTCTCTGACATCCCACATACAATAATAACCTATACCTTCAAAATACATAAGCATCAAAACACTTTTTCCCTTTTAGACACTGGTCTAAGTAAACATCATCTCTCACCGGAATTACTAAAATACTTTCTAATTGGATTCCTCCTTTCCTCCTCTGACCCTCCACAGTTTCTCTCCAGAAAGCAGCCAAGTGAACATTCTAAGACAAATTAAATCACATCCCTCACTCCTCCCCCTCAACTTACTGTCCCGCAATTTTTAATGCAATTCAAATTCCACAAGCTCTCTTTCTAGCTTTCCTACTCTCTTAATCACCCTACTGTCATTACACTGGACTATTTGCTGCCCTCAGCAAGAAGCCAAATTTAAAATATAAGCCTATTTTTAAAAAATCACTAATATATATGCATAACAGTGAAAAGGGTAACTCCAAACGTGAATAAGAATATGCAATATTGCAAAACTGAAACAATCTGGAAATCTAGTAATAAGGGAAATGGTGTAGATGTAAAAAAATGTTTTCCTGAAACCAGAATTACATAAAAGTTGACACTTTACACGAAAAAGCAGACTATCACGTTTTACATGAAAGCAAGACAATTTAATATTTCATATGAAAAAAAAGCCAAACAAGCGAACATATTAATGTTGGTTCAATGTGAGGAATGGAGAGTGGGTTCTTTCCTTTTGCTTTATATGATCTTCATAATTGCACCAGACTTGCTTCAAAAACATAAAGCTAAATTACATCTTTATGGACTAAAGAAAAAAAACCCGTGTTAATATTTTGCAGCCGTGTCCACACAAATAGCTCCTAATTTTAGGGCTAGGTCTAAACTAGACAGGTTAAGGTATTATCTAAATGGGGATCTACATTCTCTTAATTGACATCTGGAGACTATAGATGGGCCAATACATTTCTTCAAAGGATTTTACGATATTCCTTATTTTAGTTTGTAGCCTTTGTTACAAACTACATGAGCCTATCGAGGGCTTATTGAAATTGATGATGGCAACGTATCTCAGAGGGTGCAAATTTAATCCCTTTCCACGCGAGGAACATAATTCAAAAATATTTTCAAATTATTTCCGTTATGCGCATCGTTTGGAATAATGCTTCAAAGGAAGCAAGCAAAGACGGTAGGAAAAAAAAATCGACATGTTCACAAATGCACGCTTGTCCCCAACACCTTATCTCCTTGAGCCAGTAAAGTTTTTGTATTGTTTTCGACGACGGGGCGCCGAGTGCGGTGGTTTCCATGGCCTCTGTTAGCAAACAGGGCTGGTCTCGGCTTTATCACACAGGAGGCGGCGGGGTCCAGGCGAGCCTGCCACACAGAACCCCGGGCCAGGGCTGTTACACCCACCTACTACTCGGTGCCGACAGGCGACTGCGGAAAAACAGCCTCACTGAGACCTCAGGTGGCAAGTGCGCCGCTGCCCTGAGGGGTAGAAGAGTACGGGCCGGGAGCTCCGCGCGCGCGAGAAAACGCATTGGGTAGGCGGCGGGCCGCGCTGGCACCAACGGGAAGAAGCAGGAAGCGCTCCGCGACAGCAGGGAGGCACGGCCGGAACCGTAAGTCCGGTGGCACATCAGATCCGTCCACGCCGGCCCAAAGATGCTAGCACGCATGCGCCTCCCTAGACCTCCGAAGGAAGGCTTCCGGGGGTCTATTTCCGCCGCTGAGCTGTCGGTCCCTTCCTCGCCGGCCGGCTTAAACGGCGCCTACGGGGGTTGCTTTCGGGTACACGTGTTCCTGAGTTCCGAAAGAGATGCAAGACTAGAATGCTGGGCATCAGTCTGACGCTTGTAAACGTTTGATGAATTAATAAATTAAGTTGATGTTTACTTTTAACTCTGGCTTTAAAAAAAAAAAAAAAGCTTTTCCAAAACAAAAAAGCAACGTAGTTTTGGGGGAGTCCCTGAAATCTTCGCATTTCACTCGCCCAAGTGGTATTACCATGCAAGTATAGTTGGTGAGGAAGTTTTAGCCAGTATGTTCTTACATGTTTTTTCTTCTTTAAAAATTTGGTTTGCGGAAGTCTGGAACTGGCTTCAAAATCACAATCTAGCATCAAATATCTGCTTGTGTGCTTGTTCTTCTCCCCCACTTATCCTGTCCTATCAGGATGCTTAGTCTCCAAATTAAACATTTCTAAGACCAAAAGGGGACCTGGGAGTTAATTCACATCATGGTTGAGAAAAGTAAAACCGGCCTATGAGCCCTCCACTAATCAAACAGCAACAAAAATATTATTTATTCACCCAACTTTGGGCCCATACTGAACCAGCTCTCAGAACTGCACACACGAAAAGAATAACCCCACTCCCTTTGTTTCCCTCTCCAGCAAGTTCCGAGAACTGCTCCGTTACAACATTGACCGTAGATCAAGCCCCGCAAATCACTCGCCTTTAGTTTCAACGGGTACCGCCCCCACTGGCCCGGAAGTTACGTCACGACGCTCCGTACTCCGTCCCCGGATGTAGGGTTTTATATCCGGATTCTTAGCGCGGAGTTAAGAGTACCGCTTTCCCCTTCGCGCGTTGCACATGCGCTACGGCTTTTTTTCACCCCCCCATTTCCACTTCCACTAGCTTCCACCGTCCGGGGAACCGCCGCTACTGCCGCCGAGGAGTCAGGAAGTTCAAGATGGCTGCCGCGGAGACTCAGTTGCTGCGGGAGCAGCCAGAGTAAGTAGTCTCTGTTAGTGGGCTGGAGGCCGGAACCCGGGGAGCCGCGGAGTGGGAAACCGTGGAGACCTGCACGGACCGGCGGGAAAGTTCAGGCCTAAACGGCGAGAGCCAAACTTTGCGTTTCTACGAGTGATCCGTTGTGGGGCGGGAGGCGTGGAGAGCAAGGCTGGCGGCCTTCGAGCTTCGCTTTCCCAGAGGCCGCGGCTGTTGGGGCAAAGGCGGCCGCGGCCTGTCGCGCGTCGTTGCCCTGGGAGGCGAAGGCACGAGCGGCCTCTACAGGTCCGGTGCGTGTGGCGACTGCCAAGGCTCTGAGGTCGCGCCTTCCTACTCCTCTCCCGGGGACGGAGCCTAGCTCTCCTGTCTGAGCACTCGGCGGCATGGTGTTGGGGACTCGAGGGGCAGTGGAGTCAGGCGGGGCAAACCTTCAGTCTTTTCTTCCGCATATAGTTCCCCGCCTCGACCTACTACTTCTGTTAGTTTTAGGACCTAAAAGGATCGAGAAAGGGGTCGCACTCTTTGACCGTCCCAGAACTGGCCCTGGCTAGCCTTAAACCTTCTCTCTCTACCCAGAACTTTTATTGCAGCAGCCACCTCGGTTTTGTTTTTTTCTTCTCCTGCCTATTGGCAACTTGCAAACTTGAGGCAAAGTAAGATCGAGGCTTGCTTTTTGGTTTGGGGGTTTGTTTTTTGTTTTTGTTTTTGCCGGATTTTATAGCCTCTCTTTAGGAGGACGAATGAAAGAAGAGTGGGAATTGCAGCTAACTGCTTACAAACCGAACTGTACTTCTGTAGTTAAGCTAGTGTAAGAATCCTTGCAACCGTGTGAAAATATACTTAAGCAAATAGTTGCTTAACTAAAAGCAGTATTTTGTTTTTCATGTTTATACTGGGAAAACTTAAAACAAGAACCTAAAAGTGGATTTTAAAACAATATTCCTGTAGCAACCCTCTTTTGCATCTATATTATTTGATTTGTTTCCAGCCATCTTAGGAAAGAGGTAGGTGTACCATTCCAGCAACTTGCGAAGGGGGAAAGTTTTACCACCAAACAATCTGACACTTCTTTGCTGTGCAGCCAGTTCTGGGCTCCTTAGTCATTTGATTTTCTCAGCTAGATGGAGAATTGAACCATTTTATTCTAGGCATTTGAAAATTGCATTTTCCCCCCATAATATGACTTAGCAGAGAAAAAAGGGACTCTAAAAGTTTTAACTAGACTTACAGCTTCTTGTTGTTTTTCAACGAGTTAACTGTGGCACAATTAGAATACAAATCTTATGCTGTATAGCATTTTGAGGAGTGAATCAGCTATATTTCATTTACATATTTGAATAATACTTGATTTTAATAATATATACCCTTTGTTTTGTCCCTTGCACTGTAAATAAGCTCAGGTAGTTTTGGGTTTCCCCTACCTTCTATACAGAATGCTTTGTGTAAATGAAATATTTAGTCTATATGTGTCCTACTTTCACTAATTTGAAAATAGTTAAAATAACATTTTGATGTGAAAGCACCTACTATGCTTGGTGATCATGGTGAGTGTTCAGATATAGCATCTAAACAGTTTTATAGTTACATGAAATGTATTCAAACTGGAAAATTTAGAATGAATAAATAAAAAGAAGGGGTTAACTCCTCAAAGGTTTTTTTAAGTAGTGGCTTTTACATTGTTAGACTCTTAAATTCAAGCTTTTTAAACTTATTTGCATAAACCAAAGATAAGATGTTCCTCAAAGCATTGAACAAACTTATTTAATTCATGTAAAACCTAAATGAGAGTAGATACTGTTATTTTCCATGTTTTTACAGATGATGAAACTGGAGCACAGAGTAACTTGCCCTAGGTCACACCAAGCAACAAACTCATTTAAACCTTGGCAGTCTGGTTCTAAAACACTGTTCCTAGTTATTGTATTGTCTGGCCTTCCATTATACATTGTGGCTCCTTTTAAAATTACCTTTAAGGTTTTCAAATCATTTTTACTTCTTGTCAGTGCCTCAGAAAGATCCATAGGAAAGGTGGCAGGTAGTGCTGGGCATTAAAAACAGGGTCTTGGTACCTATTAAACAATATCCTCCTCTACTGACCTGCATCCCAAGCCAAAAATGATTTTTTGCTGTGACATTTCTAATTTAATGAAATTTAGATTCCCAAACTTGATTTGCAAGAGGTGTTTGTTATAAGACTGGTCTTTGGGTTTACATCAGTATTGATTCTGAACCAGAGGTGTTTCATTTTGTCAGAGAAACAGACTTAATTACTTGTTTTTTCTTTTTTTTAAGCTGTGGCCTTCACTTTGTTTACCATTAAAAACATTTTTAAGAAAAATTTTCAAGCTTAAAAACTGTTCCATTTATGCACAGAATTAATGAGTTCTGTGTGTTTCCAAAGCTAAATTGAATGCTTCCCAGATAATTCATTAACACTAATCTCTAGAAAATACATGTGAAGGGGGAAGTAAATAAAAACAATGATTGGTAGTTGGTACTTTATGTTATTTTGAAATTGTTCCATCAGTGTTTTTATTGGATAAAGCTTAAATACTGTTAAAATACCTTAATATTTTCTGTACTTCCAATTCATCTTTACTCTCAAATGATGTGATTCAAAGAATGTTACCTAGAACTTAATAAGTTCTCAATAAGTATTTGTTTTATGCCAGAACTGTTCTGGACAGGTTGGTATGCACATTCACCTGCTAAGTGTTTAAAGTTAAATTGGAAAATGTAAATACAAAGCATAAATTTATATTTGTGGAATTTATATAGTGGATACTGTCAGTGTTAATGTCCAAGACCATCAGTTTTCTTAACAAGGGAACTTTTCCCAAGACTTTAGAGGAAAATTGTTGATAATGAGCCTGATTCAGCTGCCTTAGCACAAGCTCATTGTACATAATATGCCATGCCACTGTTGTGCTGAATTCAGACTACCTTTTTTGTGGAGCTGGAAAAAGGAATGAAAACCAGGGCATTGTGCATTCTAGGCAAGCAAGCACTTAAACACAGAGTGTAATTCTTGTTTTCTATGAAATTTGCTTTAAGAGATCAAATGAGGAGGGCGACAGTTTGCCATATGCATAGGCCAATACAAGAGAATGCTAGGATTGATTATTATGGTTAACAAAGGTAGCCCTTCAACCTTCTGGAACTTGGAAACCTCATCTATCACATGGAGAGACATTTCATTATTTTTTGACATAATAATATTCAATAAATTACAGTAGAAACTGGGGTCACTGATGGAAATTGTTCTTTTGGAGAGGGGCATCATGATATAAGTCCTGATTCCCAGAAGCACTAGGAACTAAATTTTTACCTTTCTCTCTATGGGCAAACTTTTTAAGAATTTTGATTTGAAATCAATTAAGACTTTTGTAAATTAATTGTAGAAAGCATTAAAAAAATAGATCAAAAAGCAAACTTTTCTTTGGGGGAAGGGGTGACTATATAAATCAGTTTAGTATTCTACATTAAATAGGTGAACATGTATTATATCTGTGCATTCTGAGGTTGGGGTTGGGCAGACTTGACTGAGAAACTGCTGATATAACTGAACAAGAGCAAAATCTTAGCTTTCAAGGAGTCTGTTAAAGTAAACAGCTTTAGTTTGGTGAATATAGCTTTTGCAGGTTGTTCTAGAGAACCTGCTGTAGGTTAAATCATCTTCTAGGTTCTAGGGATAGAGCAATGAACTAAGTAGATCAAAAATTCTGAAGAAGAGAGTATCCATCAAGAAGTAGATTAGGAATGGTGGTTATTGTAGAGAAAATTTAAGCATAGAAAGGGAGTATGTGTGGGATGGGAATTGCAACCAAAATGGAGTTGGGCAGACTTAACTGAGAAAGTAACATTTCAGCAGATACCTGGGTAGACAAAAGGAACAGGTCATACTTGTATCTGAGGAAAGCATTGCTGGAAGGAGACAACCGCAAGTACAAGTACCAAGGCCCTAAGGTGAGAAAATACTTATTGTTCAAGTAAAGCAGTTTGACAGGATGAATGCATGAGGGGAGTAGTAGATTCAAGACTTGGGGAGGTGGGGCAATAGGATAAGGCCTCACAAAGGATTTTAGTTTTACTGTGAATAAGATAAGCATTAAGTTATATGAAGAGTAGCAACATAATCTGACATTTTAAAAGCATTTTTTTTTAAAGAGAGAGTGAGAGAGGAGAGAGAGAGATAGAGAGAATTTTTTTAATATTTATTTTTTAGTTCTCGGCAGACACAACATCTTTGTTGGTATGTGGTGCTGAGGATCGAACCCGGGCCGCACGCACGCCAGACGAGCGCGCTACCGCTTGAGCCACATCCCCAGCCCCATTTTAAAAGCATTTTCAATCAATTGGTGGAGCTTCTGACTGGCAGAATAAGCCTTCTAACTGGGTTGTTGTATGTGTGACCTTAGACAAGTCTCTTAAAAATTCTCAAACCTCAAAGTCACATCTGTCATGTGAAAAGACATTTCTTCTTAAGTACTTAGTTTGACAACCTTTTATAGTGTGAACATTTCTTGTTGTTGCAGCAAACTTGATTTATCTGTAGTATTATTTCCCCAGTTTTCACAATTGAGGACAATGAAGCATAGAGAAGCAACTTACCTAAGGTTACAACAGTTATGTCATGTTAGAGCATTTTTAACCAGGTAGTTTGACTATAGAATCCATGTTCTTTGATAACTTATAACATTCATAGTAACTGCCTTGTCTGCTCCACATAGTTATATGAATAAATAAATGTATGTATCCAGTATCTACTCACTTATATCAGCTTGCTTTTGTAACACTTTGGAGTTCATATTAGGTAGGATTGTAAACCTCACAATACCATTTTAGATAGATACTGTTATTTTCTGCAATTCATAAATGAGATACCTAAGGATTGATCCTTACCAAAGCCTCAGAATTAGTAAGTTGTAGAACTAAGATTTTAACCTAGGCATTTTGGCTCTAGAGACTGTTTAATCTTCTCAGCTATCTTTTATCTGGAGGACATTTGGAGAGTATCTAGGTAGTTTGATTTCAAGCTTAGTGACTAGAATTATGTGCTTTAGGTACTTAGATTTTATGTGCCTGACAACCATTCTTGATCTCTCATAATTTGAATTAGTCTAATATTTTTCAGACATTTCCCCTGTAAGTCAAAGTTTAGGAAAAAATACATATACCCCATCTTCTGGATTGTAGGATAAGAAATTTCTGGGAAAAGGAGATGGATGGCTGTGTATCCTATATCAGGAACAAAGTTGAAATGTTTCTGGATCTTCTACTTATATCTTTGATTCTTTTTTCTTCTGTAAAAGAGCAGTGTTGGCGTTTTGTTGTTGTGTGTACAAAAATACTGCATTTTCTTTTTCCAGGTCTTTGAGGAAAAAATAATGATCCAGGGAACACTAGTATTTCTCTTTTATTTTCTCATACTCCATTAGAGTTGGCCCAGGTTAAAACCTGATGTTTTATCACAGAACACAGCTTCCTCTGCACATCTGTCACTACTGTTTGCTTTCCTATACTCTGGTACCAAAGATGGAGATTGGCAAAGAATAAAAGTTCTTTGCATTTGATGTCTGGTGATGGCTATGTGTTCTCCACTGCACTCCTCCTTTGTCACCTAATAACTCTTAGTCATATCTCCATTTTCCACACCCTTACAGCCACCCTGTGTTTATTGAAGACTGAGACCTGACTGGAGGACCACACTCTATACCTAACTCCTGCTGTAATTCTCAGAAATGTCAGTGCCTTAATAAACAATCCCACCAGCTGCCTAGTCTTGCAGTTCCTGGGCCTCTGTGACTCTAGAGAGCTTTTAGTTCTATCTCAACCTCTCACTCCCAAAATCAACTTATTTTGTCTCCTGGAATTGATCAACTTGGATATCTTTGCTTCTCTTAGACCATGTTCTTCTACAAGTCTGATGTCCTAGTCACATTGATCTGTTTATAGTTTGCTGTGTATGATGAAGTTTTTTGCAACTTTTCTCTCTGAAATTCTTTTAAATTTACTTTTCTTTAGAACAGTGATACTTAGCTTTTATTTTTAAATCCACATTTCTTCTCAGTTAACAGCTTTTCTCTTTCTTCAAAGTCCCTACTTAATAAATCACTTTGGGTTTCTTTTCTGTGATCTACAAAATACACCCCTGACCATTTCTAAAAATGAGTTTAAGTGATCCTTCAGTGTTTCCCCACTAATGCCTTTATTTGTGCCTTCATCGTTGCAGTCCCTCAGTGTATTATGGTTGTGTCATGTAACTTTGTTTTCCACTGAACTGCATTGTTTACCTGATGCCTAGCTTAATGCCTACTGTGGTGATCTTTTTTATTTTATTTTTTTTTTTACTACAAGTTGGCTCAGTAGTGCATACCTTGTAATCCCAGCTTCTCCGTTGTATGAGTTAAAAAGATCACAAGTTCAAGGCCAGAGTGTGCAACTTAGACGCTGCCTAAATTTTCTTGAGACAGGGATATAGCTTACCATTGGGTTCAATCCCCAGTATCACCTCCCACCCCCTGCCAAAAAAAAAAAACCTCAAGGATTGCTGAATAAGCTTGTGAGCTCTTACAAAAATTTTGGCTCATTGGTACAGAGTTTTCAGTCTGGAATCACTTGGCCTCTCCCTGTGACTTGGGATGGAGAGTGAGGTGGACAAACCTGCTTACCTTGAGGCTCCCAGGAGGGACAGAGAGTGGCTGAGGACAAAATAAACCCTTCAAAGGCATTCCCCCAGCCTACCTCCCAAAGTTTCCCCTACCTCCCAGTAGCACTAGCAGCTGGGAACCAAATCTTCAACATGTGAGCCCTTGGAAGACATTGCCGATTCAAACTATAACAGAATATATCATTTGAAGCCTTGACAAAATAATCCATATCTTCCTCTAAAAATAGTGTGATGTCCTGAATCCAGTTTAAAGTTTTGTTTTGGATCTTATTTTAGGATATGATTTATTATGGAATCACTTTAAAGGGGAAAGTTAAGTATAGCATTTAGTAGGGTTGGTATATAAGTTATATTTTATAAAAAGAATGTTTTAAATTTAGGGTGGGCTTATCAAGGCATAACCCCATCATAAGTCAAAGAGCATCTGTAATACTATTGAACATGTAGTTGACCTGGAATTACTAAGCACTGTGGGCTTAATACATTTAGAATCAAACTCTTAAACCCAGTACAACTCAAACATGTAAGCACAGAACTTCCCTTGGCTTTGTTTTGGTTTTGCATAGCACCTGATAATATGAACATAGTTTGAGAAACCAATGTCTCATTTGGAAATCAGAAAGATTAAATAATTTGAACAAATATTGAGTCAAACCATATAAAATTGCTTAAACTAAAGTGTAGTTGATTTGTAAAATGTTCTTTAATGTCACATAGTTGTTTTGTGGCAGCTAAGGTCAAGAGTCCTCACTCCTGATTAGTTTTCTTTGAAGTTTTAACCCTTGGGGATATTATACTGCCAACATCAGCAGTGTACATTGATTGTTTATTTTGGGACCAGCTCATTATTGGCTCAAGATATTTTTTTCAGGGTGTGCAAGGGTTGGTTGGGTGAAATATGCTCAAAACAAATGACCTGCTAGATTTATTATAGAGGAAGTTTTCTGAACTTCAAGTTGGAAAAGGAGATTTGTCTCCCAATCTACCCATTATTTGTTTGCTCTAATACTTTGTGGGTGCAACCGTGAGCAACAAGTTAAAGAAAAAATAGAGAAATAAAATGTGTTTCCTGCATTTACAGGCTGGAAGATGCTGATAATTCTGAAAAGAGTATAAATGAAGAAAATGGAGAAGTATCAGAAGACCAATCTCAAAATAAGCACAGTCGTCACAAAAAAAAGAAACATAAACACAGAAGTAAACATAAGAAACATAAACATTCCTCAGAAGAAGACAAGGATAAAAAACATAAACATAAACATAAACATAAGAAACACAAAAGAAAAGAAGTTATTGATGCTTCTGACAAAGAAGGTATGTCCCCAGCAAAAAGAACTAAACTTGATGATTTAGCTTTGCTTGAAGACTTGGAAAAACAGAGAGCCTTGATTAAAGCTGAACTTGACAATGAGTTAATGGAAGGAAAGGTCCAGTCTGGGATGGGGCTCATTTTACAAGGTTATGAGTCTGGCTCTGAAGAAGAAGGGGAGATTCATGAAAAGGCAAGAAATGGAAATAGATCTAGTACTAGATCTTCAAGTGCAAAGGGTAAACTTGAACTTGTGGACAATAAAAATAGTACAAAAAAAAGAAGTAAAAGCAGATCCAAAGAACGGACTAGACATAGGTCAGATAAAAAGAAAAGTAAGGGAGGTATTGAAATAGTTAAAGAGAAAATAACTAGGAGCAAGTCAAAGGAAAGGAAGAAGTCCAAAAGTCCATCCAAGAGAAGTAAGTCTCAAGATCAAGCAAGAAAATCAAAATCCCCTACCCTTAGAAGGCGATCTCAAGAGAAAATTGGGAAGGCCAGATCTCCTAATGATGAGAAGATTAAAATTGAAGATAAAAGTAAGACAAAAGATAGGAAAAAATCCCCAATTATAAATGAAAGTAGAAGTCGTGATCGAGGTAAAAAATCCAGATCCCCAGTTGACTTACGAGGTAAATCCAAAGACAGAAGGTCGCGGTCCAAAGACAGAAAATCAAAAAGGTCTGAAACTGATAAAGAAAAGAAGCCAATTAAATCTCCCTCTAAAGATGCTTCTTCTGGGAAAGAAAATAGGTCACCCAGTAGAAGGCCTGGTCGTAGTCCTAAAAGAAGAAGTTTGTCTCCAAAACAACGTGAAAAATCAAGAAGAAGTAGATCTCCGCTTCTAAATGATAGAAGATCTAAGCAAAGCAAATCACCTTCTCGAACTCTGTCTCCGGGTAGAAGAGCCAAGAGCCGATCCTTAGAAAGAAAACGAAGAGAACCCGAAAGAAGACGACTTTCTTCTCCAAGGTAATGTCTTTACAAAATATTAATGCTTTTTACTGATATGCTGTATTTTAAATGGAAAGTAGAACTCAAGGATAGTTAAAAATGAGGAAATCGTGAGTTCAGGATTTTTTAATCTAGTCCTGTCATTAACATGCTTTTGACAGTGAGATTAGGTATTTTTTTTTCCAAGTTCTTGGTTTAATTTAGTATCTAATTTGCTAGGTCATTCATTTAAATCCACGTAATTTAACTACTGATTATCTAAAACTCATGTGGTGGGGATGGAAGATTAGATCAAATTTTTAAATGATGTAGAATCAGAAGCCATGTGATTATAGGATCATAGAACTAAATTTGGGGATGTGTGTAGAGAGATTCAGACCATTCTGAACTACTTTAGAAACTGGTTTTATTAATATCTGCTGTATATTCAGTAATTGTATAAACTTGCTGACAAAGATTTGCTTATTAGGAAAATGTTAGTTTATAAGAATATTAATTCCTAGCCATTTACTATATTCATATTAGTTTTTTATTGTATGGGTATCAGTATAATTTTAGAGTTTAAATCATCACATTCTCAGAAATTTCAAGAGTTGTTTTTACAGTGCTTTTAGAGATAATTTTGATTCTTTGCTCTTCACTTCTAAGTGGTATGTTTTAATGAAATAGCCTCCCTTTAACTTTTTGTGTTGAAGCCCGTATTAGTCTTGTTGATTGTCAATTGTCGAATTGAAAGTGTTTCTTAGTTATCCTGATAGTCTTTCAGTTTGAAGAGGCAATTCAATACCAGACCTGTGTATTTGAAACAGACAAAATGCTTTTAATTATAAAAGTGGTATGTGCTAAAGAGAAATTCAAATAATGTAGAAACCCATAAGTTCTCTCCTCCATCCTTCTATAACCACTCCAACAATTTTGTGCCTTCTAACCCGTTTTCTATGCAAATATAAGTGTTTTCTTATAAAAATGGAGTGATTATTTACATTAACATAGTATTCTTTTATGAATACTTCAGTGACATTACATATAGAATCTTTTTAATTCTTTATAACAACATGGTATGTATTTCACAGGGTATATGTACCAAAAGTATCCAGTTTTAGATTGATTCACGATTTTCACTGTTGTGTGCAAAGATCTTCATGGCTTATGTGTGAGGCTTCAGCAAATGATTCTGAGAAGTTGACTTGCAAAATCGCCTGGTGTGTGCATTTACATTTTAGAAAGTCTTACTGCCAAATTTCCTTTCAGGAAAGTTAAACCACCTTCTGCTTCCAAGACTATGCAGACAGTCCTTTTCCCCAAACCCTTATTAACTAAGAAATCATATAATTACCAGTTTGTCACCTTAAAAAGGGGAGGGGACATTTTAAATTTGAATGCCCTATCAATAGAGTTTAAGCATTTTTATTTTCATTGCATTTCAGCAAATAATTCTCCCTGACTGCTACATTCTTATCCTATCATTTACAGTTTTTAAATGGTCTTTGAAAAGAGTGTGTAAACAGAATATATATGAAAAACAATTTTCCACAGATGGCCCTATCAAGAATTTCTGCATTTCTGAATCAAAGTCTACTTTGCTTGTTTTGGCTAGATCAAAAAAAGATTCTTTAGATTCTGTATACCATGTCCAAACACATAAGGCAGGTTGTGTTTTCATGTTTTTATCCAGGGGGAAATACTATAATGTTATTACTTGTGAAGACAAACCTATTTACAAGTTGTCCTGATTGTTTGGATTGACTAATTCTATGCAAATCTGAAAGAAATGTTCAAAACCTAAAAAAATGAAGTTGCAGAAAGGCTTATGATACCATTGATATCATGTTGAACAGACTAAAACTTACGGGAAAGTTGATTTTGCATAGGAGAGGCTGAGGTATTTCCTCAATTTTGAGGTTTACCATTGTAAGATACTATTATACAAAATTGATATTAAAGGTACAATTCTTAACTGCAGAAATGTCACGTTATAGAAATAAACTTCCAACTGAGGAAATGGAATGATATTACCCTTTTAGGAAACTTTGTTGAGTTGTTAATTTGAAATTGTAATCAATGGCTTTATGAATGCGGATAGGCTTTAACATTCTTCAAATTGTGAGGCCTAGCAAACAGACTTTTATTGAATGTTTCATAATACTAAAATGTCCTTGTGGTCCTCAATTGAATTTAAATTTTTATTTAAAACACATCAGTTTGTATCATTATCATTAGATTGATGTCTTAAGATATTCTTTATATGTAGAACAGATTCTTTTAGGTCGATTTGTTATTCTGTTAACTTGCATATTTTCCCCTTAAGAACACGACCTCGAGATGATATCCTCAGTAGACGTGAAAGATCAAAAGATGCCAGCCCTATTAATAGGTGGTCTCCAACCCGAAGAAGAACAAGTAGATCTCCCATTAGACGAAGGTCGCGCTCCCCACTTAGACGTAGCAGATCTCCAAGAAGAAGAAGCAGGTCTCCTCGGAGAAGGTAAATATAATTAATTACATATGTTATTACTGATTAATTAACCTTTGAATGTTTTTGAAGCTCCATTTAGCTCAGTTAAGTTTTCCTATAGAGCATTTTTCTCTGAAAATTTTTAGCTGAGATCCCATATTTTGTGTTTGCCAGAATGTGATGTTTCATAAACATTAATTTGTCTTTAATATAGTTTCCCATCAAATCATTGTTCATTAAAAATTCAGTCTTTTAAGGGCTGAGGATATAGCTTGGTTGGTAAAGTGCTTGCCTTGCATGCACAATGTCCTGGGCTCAATCCCCAGCACTACCAAATATATATATATATATATATATATATATATATATTTTTTTTTTTTTTTTTTTTTTTAAGTAGGACTTTCCCTTTTTTTAAAGAGAGCTAAATACTAAATGATCTAGGTTTAAAGATCTTGGTGTTTTAGCTGACAGGCTCAGGGGGTGGTAAATAAGTAACTCAGTTTCTTTTGATAATTATTATGTATAATTGACTCCTGAGGAGTCTTGGTCAAAAACCTATGTAATTCACTGTTAGAAAACCATTTTTTTCTAACTACATGTAGTTAATCAAAAAGAATGTTTTTAAAGCAGGGAATTATGTTTTTAAATGCATATGTACATTAAACCGTAGATGAACATTCACTTGCCAATCTTATAATATTTTTGATTGAATATGATTTAAAGATAACATATCCAAGGCTTGTATTTACATATCTCTGAAAATTTTTGTATATTATATTCCTGGATGTAGAAACACATGGTCTGAGAGTACTTTCGGATAGTGAGGGCTTTTTAATACCACCCTTACGCATAATTCTCTTCCACCCAATTTTATTGAATTTTGTATGCTTTAAGAGTCAGTGTAAGCATTATCCTGTGTTGGTTGTTCACTGCTGAGCAAATAGTGGTGGGAGGCGAGAAGAGGGGACCTTTCTTCTAATTCTCATTGTTGACTTCTCCACATCGTTCTCTATGACTGCTAATACAGTTATCCTTGTATTGCTTTCCTTCTGCCATCCTCTTGGTATTCCCTCTTTATTTCATGTGACTCCCATGTGATCTTTTTCTAATCATTCCTGTGTTTTGGTAACCCATCTTTAATATCTTTGTGAGCACATAGAAGGGACATTTTTTGGAGCCTTTCATCTCTAAAAAGTACCTTTTATTCTCATTGCTGATTTAGAAAGAAATAGAATTCCTGGTTGAAGTCATTCTTTGAGAATCTTTAAATCATTCTATTGATCTCTAGTTTTCAATATTGCCCTTGAGAGCCTAATTCTGATTCCTGGGTGCTTTTTTTCTTTCTTCATCTTTAAATTTATAATAAATGTCTTGTTTTTTGTTTGTTTTGGGTTTTTTTGTTTGTTTGTTTGTTTGTTTTTTAACCTGGCATTTAACCATTAAGCCATATTGCTAGGTTTCTGTTCTCGCGACTAAAAGGCTCAGGGGTCACCCAGATAAACTGGTCTAATTGAGCTGCTTAAAATAACCACACAAGAGACACAAATGCCTTTTTTTGGGGGGTCGGTGTGTCGGCTCCTCTGACCTTACGGGTCCGCAGGAAGAGAGAGCGAGAGCACGCGCTGACCCCTTTTATTGAAGAGAAGCTATTCAAATGAGGCAAGGGGTCAGTTTTCAGGGGGCTGAGTCTATCTTCATGATGTCCGCTGTCAGCAGGTTGACTGACACCTGGGTAGGTCACACCCAAGGGCACATTAAGAGAAGGGAACATACACAAGGCACTTCCATGGAAGATTCTATCCTAAACAGGGCAAGGGATTATATTACTTACAAAGGAACAGGTGAGCATAGCTCTACCCATGGGGCTGTAGCAAGACATACCCATTCATGAGACACTGACCCTCGAACCCAAGAGGGTGGAGAAAGCTCTACCACATTTCTGTGACTGAGCGCCTCAGCACCCAGCAGGGGAGGTGACTGAGTCACTTGCAAGGTTGGTCTCCCACACCATATTCCCAGCCCTTTTTAATAAGTAGCTGAGGCTGGCAGTTCTCCTGCCTCAGCCTTGGGATTACAGGCATGCACCACTGTGCCTGGCTCTCTCTCTTTCTCTCTTTTCTTGCTATCATTTACATTTTCATTTGAAGACTTTCCTCAGAAAGCTGCATCAGTCAGCGTTTTCTGTTCTAATTTCATAGTTAGACACTTAAAAAGCTGAATGGAAATTGTCTTCAACTGGAGACTACCACTTCATGGTATCACTTTAGGAACTAGAGAAAAGATTTTAAGATACCAGTCTTTTTTCTGGGCCTAGTAAGTTTTTCAGAATTCTCTGACATCCTATATATAAACCTGGTACAGTAGAGTTCTGATTCTTCATGATGTAAACTTTCCCTTCACCTCTGTTTTTGGTAAAGCACCACCAAGTATCTTGTGTCAATTTTTATAACAACCTCAAAGTAAACTTTTTAAAAGTTTCTTTATTTTTTAGTGGTGGGGATTGAATCCAGGCCTTGTGTGTACTAGGCAAGTGCTCTACCACTGAGTATACCTAACCCTAACCCTATTACCAGCCCCAAGAAAATAAATCTCCCACCCCTGCTTTTGTACCAAGGATTGAACCCAGGGACACTGTAATAATAAGCTATACCCCCAGCCCTTTTGTTGTTGTTCTTGTTATTGCTGTTGTTTGTTTGAGACATGGTCTTGCTAAGTTATTGATAACTGATCTCATACTTGCAATCTTATGCTTTAACCGTCACTGGAATTAAAGGTACATGCCACTGTGCCCAGCAAGTATTCTGTCACTTTATGAAGGGAGTGTTTGGCATTTTCCACTGAAGTGGGGAGGGGAATATACAAGAGTCTGTTTCTATAGGCTTTCAACCAATTATTTCCAACTTTTACCTCATACTCCATCCTTTAGAGTTTACAGAGTTCCTGGCCTCTTTAGAGTGTTATACTCAGATTTGTCTCTGTCCTACTTTGTGTGTTTGAACTCATGTTCAACTTTATTTGATTTGTTACTCTTCCATTCAGTTTGCACATTTCAAAGCTGGGCATGATGACACATACCTATAATCCCAGCTACTCGGGAGGCTGAAAAGGAAGGATCAAGAGTTCCAGGGTAACCTGGGCAACATAGTGGGACACTATCTCCAAAATAGTAATGATGATAATAATAATAATACCTAATTTGCACATTTGATGATTTTTCTTGGCATCTCTGCAATCATGTATACGAATTCTCTTTATATTGTGTTTATTGAAATGTAATTTTTTTAATATATATTTTCTAGGTGTAGTTGGTCACAATACCTTTATTTAATTTATTTTTATGTGGTGCTGAGGATCAAACCCATTGCCTTATACGTGCTAGGCGAGTGCTCTACTGCTGAGCCACAACCCCATCCCCAAAACATAATTTGTATAAAATAAAAGTCACCTTCTTTTGTGTAGGTTGAGTATTGGCAGGCACATACAGTCACAGGGTAGAGAACATCTCCCTTAGTAGTCAGTCTCTTCCTTCATTCCAGCCCTGGGTAACCAGCTGTGTGTTTTCTTTTCCTATAGTTTCAACTTGGTTTTCCTAGAAAACTTTTTTTATATTTTTCATAAGCTTACATAATTAATCATGTAGTTAAAAATGAATATGAATAATAGCGTAAACAGCTTAGAGAATGGGGTTGACTTTTGGTAATCATACAATTCAATTGATGAGACCAGAGGAAAACATTTTTACTGTATTCATTGGTATGGATTCCTTAGCTTTCTGTGTGCCACACAAGCCTCCCGTGGTCCTAGCGGGCTGGTACTCAGTGGGACATAGAGAGAAAAGCAGGTGAAGTTGGTGGTTGGCAGGAGCTTGGCACCCTACTGATGGCCACAGCAACACAGGGACCCTCTTATTGGGTAGACACAATGCACACAGCTTCCAGAGAGATCAAAAGCTGCAGGGCCTAAGAAGGTGGAGCGCCAGGATGGACTTGCGCCAAAAGCCACCGTGAGGCAGGCAAAGGTGCAAGCTGGGCAGCCACTGTGTGTACTCAGTACACGCTCCCACTATGCAGCCAGGACAGCGCTGCCACACTCTCAGCCTTGTAGCCACTGCTGGCGCCTCTTCCACAGAGTGAGTTAGAAGATGTGCCCAGTTCTACTGTGTGTTCCAGAGCCTTCCTGGAGAAGTGCCTCCTGTCGGGGTCACAGCAGCTGACAGCCCAACCCACTGGCCACCAACGGAGCACCTCCTGGACCAAAGGATTTTCATTTGAAAGAAAGGGAGGACAATTCCCAGCTTCCCTGTTCCGCCCTCTCTTCTCAGACGGCCAGGCCATGCCATGCCATGACCAAGAAGGCGGCAATGTCCAGAAGAAGAGACTTTTCCTGGCAGCTCCACAGTGAAGATCATGGACTGAGTTTGTTCTGCTGGGGTTCATGCTTCCTACAAGCTTTCTAGGAGGCCTTATGCCGCAGCCCTTCCTCAGGACCAGAAGAGCCTCCAGTGTTCTCTGGCTCATAGGTTTGCTCCCACACTGCCCAGGCTCCAGCTGCCACAGCCCAGTGCCTTCTGCCCTTGATGGTGATGGCATTATGGTGTGGGGAAGGCACTAGGGCCAGCTGAGTTACAGAGTTGGTAGTAGCAGATTCCCCAGTGGCATGCCAGTGCAACCCCATCCTCATCCCTACTTGATGGCTAGCGCCAGCGCTGGAAAACCCACCAACCAGGCTGTCTCTCCAGCACCTGAGAGCACCTTCATTAGGGCCAGCTCACAGCCACAGAAGCAGCTGGTGACTGCTACTACAATGAGGGCAAGTTACGACTGGTAGCTGACCTGCTTCTGCTGTCAAGCAAGGCTAATACAGTACTTTTCTAGGGCCCAGCCTCTTGTGCCGGTGCAAGTCCTTTGAGTAGTGCCAGGACACTATTGTATGTGTGAAGGGCTCTCCATTTTTACCCATGTGGTGCAGAAACAGCTTAACATGGCCACTTTGGAAAAGACCAAGACAGTCAAGTAGAGCTGGTCAACCTGTTGGTGTTGCTGACCGAATGGTCAGCCCACACAACCTATCTGGCTGTGATGGCCACAGCAGTCTGCTCAGCCAGGCCTGGTGGACCGCTACCGAATAATGACACACCGTTGCCATGGGGTGGAGCAGGTATTACTAAAGCTGCTGCTGGAGATGTCACAGGGCCTGTCACTCAACCTCAAATTCCTGATGGACTCATGCTCCATGGCAGTGGCTAGTGACAATTCACAGTACTACTGTTCACCTTCAAGGTGGGCGTCAAGTGCATGAGCACTAGCGCATTAGTACTGCTGGCCTGTGTACACAAGGGGAAGGTGGCACCCAGTTAACTACTAGGCAGTTGTTGTGCGCTCTTCAGTGGGCCCCTGGTGTAGGCAGGGAGAACACTGGTGGGCTTTACCAGTGAGCTGTAGTTCCTGCGTCCGTGGCCGATGTAAACACGGAGGCCAGGATGGGGCAGACTGCCATCTTGGGTGGTTCTATGAGCTTGATATTGACCTGAGTGCTTCCAATCCAGTGCCTCAGGGATCTGACACTATACCCCAACGGGGTGCTAAGATGTGGGACCACAGTGTGAGGCTGAGGACTTCGGCCTGCACCGTGTCTGAAGGCTGTACCCTGCTGTCTCAGGCTTTAAGAGAGAGTCTTTTCTCAGGACTCTACTGCCAGTGAATTCCAATTCTGTGAATTAGCAAATCCACAGCCTACATCCCTTCTTCCACTACCAGGCTAAAGGAAGAATCTTATTTTCTGCCCCTCTCCATTTATACCTAAGAAATCATAGGTGAACACCCATGCCTGCCCCCATGTTAAATGCCCAAGAGGAATCTTCCATAAGTCAGAGCCATGCACACAGCTCACAAACCCAGAAGGCCCAGGTGTCAAGCAGCCCACATAGAAGTGGGGAACAGAAAACTGGTAATCTGCTGATTGTGGTTTAACCCCTACGGCCCACCTCCGTTCATCAACTGAATTTTGTTATTAATTGGGCAGGAGGGAGGTCATGGATTCATTTCTTTTTTTCTTATTCCTTTTTTGTTAATTTTTTTTAAGCAGTCTCGTTAAATTAGGAGTATACTCAGTGTGGAAAGAATATTACTTTGCTGGGTGATTTAAAAATGGGGGAAAGCTACTCTGAGCATATTTTATATTAATTCTTTTTAATTATTATTTTCCTCTAACGTTTTAGTTTACACCACAGAGTGTTGTCACCCCAGTGTCAGTTTCAAGTTTTTATTTTGCATGTATTAGAGTATTTCATCTTTTAAAATATTATGTTTCTCAACATCAAAAAAAAGAATGCAAAGAGGGTCTGGGGATGTAGTTCAGTGCTAAAGTGCTTGCTTAGCATGCAAAAGGTCCTGGGTTCAATTCCTGGCACGGGGGGGGGGGGCGGTGGTGTGGGGGGCCGGGGGGAGGAATGCAAAGAAACATATTTATTCCTCATAGAGCTTAACATACAAGTCTTTGTTCATGAGGGAAAAAAAAAAATTTAGTTTAAAATGTTTGCTGAGAACAGTAGCTAGTTCTGTTATGTTTAGTTACACTGTTGTGATATTGTTATTTTTCTTAAATTACCTTTTTTTTAAGTAGATTATAAAAGAGTTTGGGGTTCATGATAAAATTGAGCAGAAAGTAGTCTTATTCTCCCCACACATGTGTCTTCCCCCATTTTGACATTTCAAAATGTGTATATATCTTCTTTACCTTCAAATAGAGACAGAGGTCGTAGGAGCAGATCACGCTTGAGAAGGAGGTCTCGTTCACGAGGTGGTCGCAGACGAAGAAGCAGAAGCAAAGTAAAGGAAGATAAATTTAAAGGAAGTCTTTCTGAAGGAATGAAGGTTGAGCAGGAGTCTTCATCTGATGATAAGTAAGAATAAAATTTAACCATAATTTTATTTTTCCTGTTTAGAGAAACTGTTTGACTAGAAAATTTAAGTGGCCACTTGATTACTTTAAGTAAATCAGTCATTTTTTCCTGAGTTAAAAGTTAACCTTTTGTGATGATTGGGCAAATTTATGGTGGAGGTGACGGTTTTCCAAATTTAGAAATGTCCACTGTGGCTGGTGTGAATTCTGAGCCATCATTTTATTGTGAGTCTTCCCTTTATTTTGCTTGGGAATAATAGACATATTTGTCCTGCCAATCTGAGTTACCAGTTTGGGGGAAGAAATTTATGACATTTCATTTTATGTTAAGTGTTGCCTGCTTGGTAGTTGGAGATAGCTGGTGGCAGGTAACAACCTTTTACAATGTAAAGATGGAGAAACTTTTTAATGACTAATAAAATAACAGAAACTAAGTTTTAAAACACACACTTGGTTGTCTAAATGGAATACCGTAAACATAAAACCAATTTAGTGCAGTAGTTTTCAAAAGGGGCTATTTACTTCCTTGGAGACATTTTGGCAATTGCTATCTAATGGCAGAAGGCCAAGGATACTGCATCCTCCAGTGCACATGCTAATCCTCCACAAATTATTGTCCATACCAAAACAATAGCACTAAGGTTGAGAGACCTTGATGAAAGTTTGATAATTAAGAAAGTTGGGTAGGGAATGGGAGCTCAACATAGATCCTGATATCATCATAACAGTTGGCTTTTGTTTCTGCACAGCACATTTAGCAGTTAGGATAATGGAAAAGTTGCATTGAAAAGCATAGAAAAGCTGAGGAGGAGGTCTTTGGAGGGACAAGAAGGGAGGGACTAGGTCAGGGACAGTATTCAATAATTGAGTCACATTACCTTTTAGATTACAAACAAGTGTTTGCATGTGTATTTTTTATATGAAAGGGACCAATACCTTTCATAAGTGTTGAAAGGGTTGTGTGACCCAGAAAAGGTCCTAGACCTCTTTGTTATAGGTGATAAAATTGAGTATCAGTGAGGTAAAATAAACTTTCTAAAGCCCTGAAAGAGCCAGTGGTGCTTTTTCTAAATTAGAGATGTTTCTTGTTCCCAGTTTGGGTACCATGAAATAAGTGAGAAGAAAATAGATAGGAAAGGTATATTACTAGCATTCTATATCAGAAAACTGACACAGTTGAAAAACAAGTAATGTGGCTTATGGCTTTTTTTGCTCTTACTTAATGACATTTTCCAGCTATAATATTAAGACGTAAAAGAGTTACAGTTATAGAATATCTTAAGGATGTTTGAAAAACGTTTTTGGTGTTTTTTGTTTTTTGTTTGTTTGTTTGTTTTTTAAGTCTCGAAGATTTTGATGTAGAGGAAGAAGATGAAGAAGCTCTAATAGAACAGAGAAGAATACAAAGGCAGGCAATTGTCCAGGTATGTGATATTTATTTATTTATTTTTAATCAGTTCTCTTGAGTAGTCACTGCTCTAGTGCAGATTTTTTACTTTAATAAATGACATCTGAAGAGGTCTTCAGAAAAGAAGCACACAAACTTAGTGAGACTTGAAGGAGTTACTTTAGTTATTAAAATAGATGTTTCTCTTTATTATACATGGAATTTTGATACAAATTTCCTTTGTAAGACATGAGAATTTGAGGTTTCATTTTCTAAAAATGAACATAAATTCTAAATAGATTAGAGAAATTTTATTTAGCAAAAATGTATGCCTTTAACTGTAAAAGCAAACATTTTAATGTCTATAAAGTAATGGCAAGCTTTCTAGTGCAAATGTGGTTGTTTATGAAACATTTGAAAAATAATTTTAAGACTAGGTGATATAAGGTTGGGGATATAGCTCAGTTGATACAGTGCTTGCCTTGCATACACAAGGCCCTGAATTCAATCCCCTGCACCACAAAGCAAAACAAACAAAAAATTAAATGGAGGAAGACTGGAGTGATGGAGAAAATTGAATGGGAAAAGGGTGTTATACACAGATCGTGATAAAGTCCTTCATTGATGAGATTTGCTACCATAGAAAACTCTGTTTCTCCTTGGCTAGCCTTAGATAAAGCTATGAACAGTAGGTCATTTGTGGGCTTCAGTCCTTCTACAATGTCTTCTCTCATGGCAGATGACAAAAAAAGAGCTACTATGATAGACCTTATCTCCAGTCCTTGGGGCCAGAGGTGCTTCAGAACTTAGAAATTTTTGCATTTTAGGAAGGTAATATGGTGCATCCGTGTATATCATTTAGCACCTCAGTGACATCTGAAGTGACCCATGATTATTACATTAGTATTTCTAAAATGAGATGTACTGATGGTTACACTGAGGGAATAAATAAGATGATAAACAGCATCTCATCTGGTCTGGTCAGGTCAGGTTTTGCCACATGGTTAATGTGCACCAAACAGGCAGGGGGCAAACTTGAGAATTCTTTTGAATTTTGAAATTACATAAGGGATTGTGGATCTGATTAAACCAAAGTATAAATATTGTTTTACATGGACACTGTTAACTTTTCAGTGCAACAACTCTTAACAAATTAAGTAGTAAATTCATTTAGCATCCAATTTCATGAAAATATGTCATATTGTTAATTACAGAAATATAAATACCTTGCTGAAGACAGCAATATGTCTGTACCATCTGAACCAAGCAGCCCCCAGAGCAGTACTAGAACACGATCACCTTCTCCAGATGACATCCTAGAGCGTGTAGCTGCTGATGTTAAAGAGTATGAACGGGAAAACGTTGATACATTTGAGGCATCAGTAAAAGCCAAGCATAATTTAATGACTGTTGAACAGAATAATGGTGAGTAAAATAGATTTATGTCCTGGCCATGCATTTCTCTGAATATTCAGCTGTATAACTTTTTAGAGAGACCATACTTTCAATGAGATTTGGGGTTGAGGAAAAGTGAAAAGGAATAGAATTGTTGCTCCTGCTAACTATATCACAGTAATATATTAGATATATTGTAATGAATGTTTTGTATAAATGTTTCTTTATTCATTCACATGTCCCAAAAAATAGTATAATGAACTCCCACATTTTCGCCACCTTCTGTTCTGCTTGCTGAGGCATTTCAAAACAGATTTTCAGGTGAATATGTATATGTAATGAAATGGATAATCTTTTAATATTATCAGTGTCTATTGACAGTTGGATGGTTTGACTCAAAATCCAATCATATGGGATAGATATCTCTTAAACCTTTCTATAGCTTTAGTAGTTCTTTCTTTCTAATCCTGTTTTGTTTTTCTCCTCTTGCTACTACTCATCAGGGTACTGAGATTTCCTCTAACTCCAGTATTTCTTGAAAATTAATAGCTTACATTAGAAACCAGTAGATTTAGGTTTAATTTTTTTGGCAAAAATATTATATTAGTAGTGTTGTACTGTTGTATCACATGTGGTGTACAGTTGTCCTGTTTTATTGCCATTGAAAGAATGTGTTAGGATATGAGAACCACATCTATTTAATATAGTTTGCCTTTGGATGTTTACCTAATGATTTTAGCAGTCCTTGATCATTACTAAGATACATTATTTCATTGGGGGTTCTAATTGGTGATTTTTTTTCTATCATTCTTTTTAATTGTTAAATTTTAGTTCTTCTATGAAAGAAACTTCCACTTTTGGTTATTCCAGAATATAATTTGTACAGGAAAAGCAGGATGAATGTATGGTTATTTCTGTGTATTGACCAATTTTTATAATAAAAAAAACAGTGCCCTAGCAATCTCCAGAGAAAATTCATTAGTATTCATTCAGTTTTTTTTTAATATTTATTTTTTAGTTTTAGGTGGACACAATATCTTTATTTTCTTTTTATGTGGTGCTGAGAATTGAACCCAGTGCCTCACACATGCTAGGCGAGCACGCTACCACTTGAGCCACATCCCCAGCCCCATTTCTTTCAGTTTTGATGGGTTTTTATTGTTAGTACCATTTTGTTTTTTGTTGTTGATATGTTTGAGTCTTTAGCCGTTTTCCCCCTTTGGTTTTCGTTTGTTTAAGCTCAAGTTATTTTCTCTTCAGTCAGAGTATGGAGGCAGCTCTTTTTAGATTTCAAATGTCCTCTGAATCAACTGTTTTAGTATTTCAAAGAGCTTTCTTACTTTCTAGAACAAGGGCCAGCAATCTTTGTATAAGGAGTCAAGTAGTAGATACATTATTGTAGACTTCCCTGCCCTCTTTCTTCCATAGTCTGAATTATGCTCTTGGAGTGCAAAACCAGCCACAGATCACTGATCAGTGGACATGGCTGTGTTCAAAGCAACCAAAAATATTGTTATGTACAGTGACATTTGAATTTTGTTTAATTTAAATTTGCCCCAAAATAGTCTTCTTGATTTTCTCTTTCCCTCCCAAAAGTGTAAAAACAGGCCATACAGAAACCACAGTGGGTTTGATTTAACCCAGTCTTTATGTGGTAACTTTTTTATTTTAGTATTCTTTTTTCTCTTACAATGAAAACCTTGTTTTGCATAGCATAGTTACTTATAGGATATTATAAATTTTAAAGACATGAGTATGAATTATCATTATTAAATAATTATTCTTTCTGTCCTTACACCATATCCTAGGGTATATAGTCATAATTCTGTGTTTTAAAATCACTTAAAATAATTCTCCTCTTTATAGCTATGCCACCAATTTGGTAGGTTTAGGAATTTTTTAGGTTTAGGTTTTGTCCTTTTGCTTTTGATCTTTAGAAAGTACGTTTGTTTTTTGTTTTTTAAGTTATTAAGACCTTTGAGTGTTTTATATCCTGTCTGGGCATACAAAAAAGCATACTAACTACACATCTGTATGATCTTCCTTATTTCTTTCTAGAGCATGTTTCATAGTTTATTCAGTCTTCTAACACTGGATATTTGTGTCTAGCTGGCTGTCAGTGGACACTAATTAATAATATTGTGCATTAAATCATTTTTAATGCTTGACCACTGTTTTCCATTAGTTCGCCAGAAGTGGGATTGCGGGTTACAAGAGTGCATGAGTACTTTTGCTATATATTGTCAAACTCTGCTCATAAGAGTTGTACAGTTTTGCCATCCCATAAGCAGTGTCTGAGTGCTTATTTATCCAGAGCCTTTTGGCAAATTATTTTAATACTTCTTGATTTGGGGCCAGTATTATAGGTGAGAACTGATATCACATTGTAGTTTTAATTAATTCACATTTCTGTATAATAACTGAAATTAGGTATATGTTCATATGCCAAAAGCTATTGCTTTTATTTATTTTATTATTTTTTTAAATACTGTGGACTGAACCTAGAGGCACTTCACTGAGCCACCCCAGCCCTTTTTTTAGTTTTTATTTTGGCCAGGTTCTCACTAAGTTGGTTAGGGCCTTGCTAAGTTGCTGAGGTTGGCTTTGAACTTGTGATCCTCCTGCCTCAGCTTCCTAAGGTCATGGGGTTTATTTTTGTGCAGTTTTCTGTGGAAATTTTTAGGAAACAAATATATACAGATTGATATTGATATGTTGTCTGTAGTGGGAATATTAGTCCTTTAGGATTTATTAAAGTACAAACTTAAGATAGTTTTTTTTTTTAATTTTTTTAGTTGTTGATAGACGTTTATTGAATTTATTTACTTTTTTTTTTTTTTTTTAACGTGATGCTGAGAATCAAACCCAGTGCTTCACACATGCTAGGCAAGTGCTTTACACTGACCTATAACCCAGCCCCTTAAAATAGTTTTTGTTTGGCGGGGGTGGGGTGGGGACGTGTTTGTTTTTAAAAGAGTACTTTCACTTTAATACGAAATTGTTCAGCTCTTTACTTGCTTACTTAGCTTAACAGTGGCCAAAGTTAACTACTATTAACTGACTTTCCATTGACTTATATTTCAATTTGTATGTTTTCATCTTTCAAATACTAAGGCTTCTTTTTTTTTTTTTTTTTTTTAAGGTTCATCTCAGAAAAAACTTTTAGCACCTGATATGTTTACAGAATCTGACGATATGTTTGCTGCATATTTTGATGTAAGTAATTTTTAAATCAACTACAGTAAAATATATATAAGAAATACATGTGTGTATGAAGCAGGACATACCCGTAATTCCAGTGACTCAGGAGGCTGACGCAGAACGATTACAAGTTTGAGGCCATCCTCAGCAGCCTAGCAAGACCATCTTTAAAGAAAGAAAGAAGGTGTATAGCTCAGTGGTAGGGTACTCCTGGGATCGATCTCCAGTGCCACAAAGTAAAAATATTTGTATGTCTGTTTACATACACGCAGAAGTGAGCATAACACTAATATAATAAATGTTAATATCTTAGTGAAGGGTACCTAGTTTGGTACCTTTCCTCTAAATCTGAATTTGTATCAAAATTTTAAAGCAAGCACAACAGAGTAATTTGAGAGCTTCATGAAAGTCATGCATCAAACGACTACATGTATAATTACTTATGTGCATATGTGTGTCTCAATACACATGTAAATAAGCGTACATTCATACGTGTGGTGATTAGGTGAGATAAAGTAATGTCAGTATTTCCCAAGCCTTTTATTAGTCTACTTTTAGACTTCTGTGTTGTATGCAGTTGAGAAAATGCACTCAAAAGTGTGAGGCTATTTTCAATATAAATTTAGAAGGATATGAGAAATATGAGGTCTTAGTAAGAGGAAGTAGGGAGGATAAGCACAATAGGGAAAATTAATGGTGTAGAATTAGTGAATGAACTCATTGGCAATTGCCTCCAGTAATCTGTGATGTATAAACTATAAGAGAGATACCAAAAAATGGATTGAGAGAGGATCAAATGAAGTATTGAACCAACTGAAGTATTGTTAGCCTTCATTTGCCTAGGTGATACTTGTGTCATTCAGCTTTCTGTTACTATAATGAAATACCTGAGATAACCAACTTAGAAAATGTTTAATTTTGCTGCCACTTTTGGAGAGTCCAAGGTCACATGGCCTCATTGCTATGGCCCTGTGTGTGGTTAGGCTATACAGCATGTATAAATACCTGGTGGAACAGATCCACTCACCTCATGGTCAGGAAGGGTGGAAGGGAGTGAAGAGGGCCTGGGATTCCGCATTTCCCTTCAAAGTCCTGTCATCAGTGACCTAAAGACTTCCTAATAGTGCTGCCCTGGGGACTAAGCCTTCAACACATGAGCCTTTTAGGGGACACTGAAAATCCAAACTATAGCAGTATTATAGAATCTTCTGGATATTTGTTCATATGCCAAAAGCTATTGTTTTTATTTGTTTTATTATTATTGAAGCAAAGTTCAAAAGAAGATTGATCCCAAGTAGTAGATTAATTTTCCAGATAGGCTCAACTGGTGCAGCCAACAACTGTCATACATTTCATGCATAAGTGAAAAGAACACAGTGTCTTCATGGAGAGGGCAGTGAAAGAAATGGTTAAAGTTGGTAGGAAAGAGTTGGACATTATAACATCAGCTAAAGAAAGCCAGATCTGATTTTGAGTTTTTTTTTTTAAATAATGAACTAATCATACTCTTTAGTTTTTGAGGATTCTTTGTTATTTTTTTCTCCCCAGAGTGGTGTTGTAATATAAGACAATTTGGTAATCCAATTTTAGCTATATTGTATTTATTTAATTTGCGACAAAATGCTAGTTTTGTTGTTAGTTATAAAGAAAGTGCTTTGAATGTGTGAATAAGTGAGTAATAATGTATGTCTCCTTAATTTCAGAGTGCTCGACTTAGGGCTGCTGGCATTGGAAAAGATTTCAAAGAGAATCCCAACCTCAGAGATAACTGGACTGATGCAGAAGGCTATTATCGTAAGTTCACATTTCTTTTTTTTTTTTTAAAGAGAGAGAGAGAGAGAGAATTTTTAATATTTATTTCTTAGTTCTCGGCGGACACAACATCTTTGTTGGTATGTGGTGCTGAGGATCGAACCCAGGCCGCATGCATGCCAGATGAGCGCGCTACCGCCTGAGCCACATTCCCAGCCCAAGTTCACATTTCTTATTAACTTAGGAGTTTATTGTAACCAACATTTTGCCTGATGTAGTCACATATTGTTGGAGAACTTCAAAAATTCCCATCACAGTACCATCACTTAAAAGTATGGCACATGTACCTATTGCATGAATCCCTATTGTATTCTAGTAAGCAGCCAAGAAGCATTGCAAATTGAGGTGAGATATAAAGACTTGATATGCAACCTATATCTAATCAAAGTGATTTTCAGCCACAAAATAATGCCTTAGAAGGAAGAGGTCTATCACTTGCTTTTCTTGATCTGAAACCAAGAAAAATGACATAGAAAGAACTTTGAATGCCAGTATGCAGTATTTGATAGGCAAGAATACAATTGAAAATGTTTCATGGAACATTTCTTACCTACTCAGTGTTAGAACAGAAACTCTTCTTGTAGTTATCTAAATGGGCATATAACTTCTAACTACATTTTTGAAAGAATGACTTTCAAATCCTGATTTTTCCCTCTTGTAGAAAACCGAATAGTACAGTTTTTACACAATTTTTAAGTGATTGTTTTGTGTTTCCAGTTTTCTGTTCATTATTATGGTAAGACCTCTAAATTTTTAATTTGTTTTCTTAGGTGTGAATATAGGTGAAGTCCTAGATAAGCGTTACAATGTGTACGGCTACACTGGGCAAGGTGTATTCAGTAATGTTGTACGAGCCAGAGATAATGCAAGAGCCAACCAAGAAGTAGCTGTTAAGATCATCAGAAACAATGAGCTCATGTAAGTTCAGGAGACAAATGAGTTGGAGCCTTTAATATTAACACAGATATTTATGAATGAGCATTTTTTCTAATATTTTTTAAAATGTGACACAATTTAAAATAAGTATTGGCTTTTTAAAGTAATGGAAACAGTTCTCTTTTACTGGATTTTTTAATTTGTTATGTGTAAAGTACTAGAACCATAGTAATAATTAATGTTTCAGTACCGTCTATTATGTAATAATTATAATAATTAATGTTTCAGTACCTACCATGTGCACTAGTATAATCGTAGGCACATACCTTATACTGCTTACTTTATACAACATCTTTTGCTATGACTATCTTAACTCAAGACCAGAGGTGAGAAATGAAAAGCTCATATCAAGTGTCACTGAATATGGTGACAAAATAAAAACTGATTTATTAGCAAATAGTGGGCATTATTGTATCTTATGTTTTTCCTTTAATAGAATAGATAATTGCCTTACTTGTGTTTCAGTACATAATCTATACCACACTCTGAGCTGGGATTAATGTCAGCTTTCTGGTTTTGAAATATTACAAGTGTTGTGGATTTTTACTGATGTCTTAGAGGGTGTTTTGTTGGGAAGTCCCAACTTAAAAAATACAAAACTACTGAGCTGGGGATATGGCTTAGTTTGGTGGCTCAGCACCATCAAAAAGAAAAAAAACCACTACTTTTCCACATCACCAATGGTTGCACATGGTACATCAGATTGGGTCTAGCAAATGTTATTCTCATAAATTCTGTGTATGTTTAGTTTAGGCCTAACTTTCTTTTTCATTTCAGGCAAAAGACTGGTTTAAAAGAATTAGAGTTCTTGAAAAAACTTAATGATGCTGATCCAGATGACAAATTTCACTGTTTGCGACTCTTCAGGCACTTTTATCACAAGCAGCATCTCTGTCTCGTATTTGAACCTCTCAGGTACAATGTCAAAGCCTATATATTAAATTTTAAAAAATGTAGCTTCTTCATCTCTACCAAACTCAATTTAGGTCAATGCTGTGACAATTTTCTGGGTATTTGATTAGTGTTTTTCAGTCATTTCTTGTTTTTGTTTTTTTTAGCTTTGGTTAACTTCTTGACAATAATTAATATGTAAACTGATAGTTGACTATATACTATGTACCTTACACTAATCTCAGGTAGTCTGTAGGTCAGCGTCTTTGAAAACTAAATACTTCAAGGGAGGGATTAAGCCAGAATGAAAGAGTAAAAGTGACTGGGTAGAAATGCAGTTTTTATCTTCAACTGTGGTTTCATTGTAGAGATTTCAAAGGTAAAAGCTCATTCTAAAAATATGAATTTTATCATGCATCTTTCCGTTTGTAGTGTTAGAGATTAAATCCAGGGGCGCTCTACCACTGAGCTGTATTCCCACTCCTTTTTCATTTTTGTGAGACAGGGTCTTCCTAAGTTGTTGGGGCTGACCTCAAACTTGCCATCCTTAGGCCTCAGCCTCCTGCATCACTGGGATTACAGGCATGTGTGCCACCATGCCCAGCTTCTATTTATTTTCAAATAAAATAATTGACTTTGAGAAGTTGTGTTGTGTATGCACAGTGTGACATGCTCTCATTTCAGTGTAAAATAATTTTTGTCAAGGATTGGGAGGGGGATTCTGGAACAGAATATTTTAAATGTAAATCGTGTTTTGTACTTCATTTTAACTTATACTTGAAAATGTTTTACCTTTTATATTTCCAGTTTGCATTTTAATTCCTTTTGTTTTTGTTTTTTCTCTCCTAAAAGTATGAATTTACGAGAGGTATTAAAAAAATATGGTAAGGATGTTGGTCTTCATATTAAAGCTGTAAGATCCTATAGTCAGCAATTGTTCCTGGCACTGAAACTCCTTAAAAGGTGCAATATCCTACATGCAGATATCAAGCCAGACAATATCCTGGTAAGTCAAAACAACCAGGCTACTTTTTACATCCATTTTTTAAAATAGAAATATGATTATTACTATTTCAGAAAAGACATCTTTGAAATGTAAGTCAGAGTATTAATAACACCAATTATGAATGACTTGACCAAATTGTACCTTTTTTGGAAATTGGGCCCTGAAGTTTTACAGAAAATTATGAAGAAAGAGGAAATGGGTCTTTGTCTGTGCCCCCCCACACACCTCTTCTGATTCATTGATTCAGAGTATACAATAACCCTGAGAATGCTTTTGTAGTAATAGTGTGTTTCTTCTGGTGTCTTTAAAAATTGCTACACATGTTGCTGTTTTGAAATAAGAAATTTTCACTTCTTTGTTCTTCAGTTTTTATAAATGGATGGAGTTAGGGATATTTAAGGGAATTACCCTCTCTTGAGCAGATATATGGTTCTGGGTTTAAAAGGTACCTACGTAGAAGTAATCCCCCTCCCCGCTTTTTTATTATTTATTGCTCTAGAAACTGGCTCCTGGAGCCCAAACAGAAAAGCTCAGTTATGGTTTTAGGTGTAATATTGAGAGGCATCTCTTGAAGGTTTGACTTTCACTATTAGTGACTTCTGTTTTAACAACATGGATTTCACATTGTTTGTAGTGTTTTTGAAATTTGAAAATACATCCTCATGGTACTGTGATTAATACTTTCACACACCTGTCCTTGGCCCCTTTTTCACCTTGCTGTGTGGTGTTCACAGTTGTAAGCATATTTACAACTTGGAGAATTCCTGTATTCTCTGCCAGCAACATGTTCTGCTTTTCCGCCTCTCTTTCTGTCTCTTTCTTTCTTATTTTAATGCACACCTTAAATGCATCCAAGAGAGCCTTAGGAAAGGCCAAACATGTAAGGTGTCCTTTACTGGGAACTGTTTAAGCTATGACACAGTAAACTCTTAAAAAATATGACTTTAACATTAAAGTTTCAGAACTCCTTAGGCTCTTTAGTTTAGGCTTCTTTTTAATATCTTGATTATTCCTTCCAGATTTTAATATTTATTCCTTTTTCACATGTGGTCTGAGCTTACATTGTGTTAATAATACTCTTATCTAATTTAACTTGGGGTTAGAGTTGCTGAATAATTACAGTGAGATGGAAGGTACATTTTTTAAACATTGTAAAATTGAATTGCATAGCCAACTTTATAGTTGTTTTCTTTAAATGTTTCTTTCTGTTTAATTGTGAAATGTAGTATCCACATCAAAACATGTAATTTAGAAGATAATTATACAGTGGACACCCGTGGAGACTAAAGATTAAGACACTTGTTGATATCTTAAATGCTCTCGGTTTTAGTGCTTAGTTTTTCCTTGAATTAGTACTAAACTAGTATAGGGTTTTAGAAACTAAATACTTTTCCTTTTTTCTGAGGAAAAAATAGACCCAGAAAACACATGGAGCTCGTGTTTGTTAATGAAAATCTCAATGTTTTAGCCTGTGGTTTTAGCCATCAGTGTGGGAAACTACCATATTCCTCCTGGAGGGAGTAGAAGTTGTATAGCTCACTTACGTTCATATGAGGGGCTATTGGTAGAGCCAGTGCTTAGTTAGCATGCTAAAGCCCTGGCATTCCCTAGCACAAAATAAGCCCACAATATTAAAAAAGCTTCTTAAAAGAATTTTTCCATTTTTAAGATATCTATTTTCCTGATTCCCAAAATAAAGAAAATTTGTAATTGATGGCAATTTAAAATAATCATTTGTTATAGTTTAGTTCTGAGGATATTGCTTACAATAGCCAAGTCTGTAAACCAAACATGCTTATGATACCTTCCTGTAAAGTCCCTAGGGCTAAAGTGTTATGTTTCTTTGGGGTGGGAACAATAGGGCCAAGTTCAAGTCCCAACTCGGAATTTGTGTGTGTCTCTTTTGAAGGGGGGAAGGGACTCTGGAATATGAATTATCTTCACTTGTTAATCCTGCACATGCTTCTGACTCATGAGTGGCAGCAGTCATGGGAGCAGCTCCAGCCTTTCTCAGCAGATGTCACTGTTACTGTGTATGTGAAAGTATTTACAAAGGAAACAAGAACAAATGACTAATATAGAGTTCGTGTTTATCAGTTTTGCCAAATATTTAACATTTCTTGACTAATATCTTCTTTATATTTTAAGGGATTTGATATTTTTAAACTTGACATGATTGCTAGATTGCTAAATCTAGACCAGCTTCATATAAAAAAAAAATTTTTTTTTTCCAGTCCAAATTTAACCTGAATCACCCTTTTGCTTTCATTGCCATTGTAATTTTGTGGCAACCGAAAGTTAACTGAAATCTAAGTTATTAACAAATGTTTTCATGTTTCTTTAGAGAGCAACTTGACTACTCAGGTATTTAGGCGATTACTAGAAGATGCTTTGTCTCCTGAAATTAGATTTTTTTTCTCTCAATCCTACCCTTTTTTAAATGTTCTTTGTTAAAATTAAATATATTTAGTTTTATCCCATGATTCCTCATTGAAGAAAGTTTTTTACTAATCATAATAAAATATTTGGGAGAGCTTAATTTTTCATATTTAGGAAAATTAAGTTATAAATAGAATAGGAATTTTTATAAATGGCTCTTGTTCACAGTATTGGAATTAATAAACTTCTTAAAGCCATTTTAATTATTCATTTATGTTTGTTTTTCCTGACATGAACTAAATTTTCTTAAAAAAATGTCTTGCAGGTTAATGAATCAAAAACGATTTTAAAGCTTTGTGATTTTGGATCGGCTTCACATGTTGCAGATAATGACATAACACCTTATCTTGTCAGTAGATTTTATCGTGCTCCTGAGATCAGTAAGTTTCTCAAAATGTTCTTTGACCTGGGCCATCATATGCGGTGGAAACAGCATATGTAATGTCTAAGCACTGTTTTCCATCACACTTCAGCAGCTGCTCGAGTTCATTCATGAGGAAGGGAACCATAGCAAGTTCATCCTCCTCAGGTGGAATGAAAGTAGTTGTGGCAGGAGTCTTGATCATGTCAAGCAAGAGTAGCAAAACAGGTGTGGAAAATCCTCGACTTTAGAAGACTGCTCTTGGTTATTCAAGGTCTGATTATTACATTTATGGATTGTATGGGACCTTTGTTTTTTCTCTTCCTGTTGCCTTGGTTGAGGTTGGTTAGCACCTCCACCAAAGGTGAAGTGAAAAAAAGAATATATATTTTCTTTTTGACCCTTCACTTCTCCCTACTTTTGAAGTTTTAAGAGTCTTCGTTAAGAATTAGTTGGGAAGAAGACAAAATTAATTGCCAAACTGACGTGTTCAAGTTATGATTATAATCAAAGTCAAGATAGTCCCCTATTAATGGAAATAAAAAAATTAATTGAAGTCAGTCATTGATATATTAAAAACTTGCATTTTGTTTTCAGTTATAGGTAAAAGCTATGACTATGGTATAGATATGTGGTCTGTAGGTTGTACCTTATATGAACTCTACACTGGAAAAATTTTATTTCCTGGCAAAACCAACAACCATATGTTGAAACTCGCCATGGATCTCAAAGGAAAGATGCCAAATAAGGTAGGACATTAGCTTAATTTTTCAAGTTTTTGTATAGACTGATGGACATTTACCATTATAGCTGTGAAATAAAAGATTTTAGAGAGGCAGATAGATGTCTACCTTCATTCCTTAGCTCTTTTCAAGTTTCTGATGTTCAAATTAGTGGCTCTAATCACCGAAGAGCTATTAAATGAACTTTTGTGTGTGTGTGTGGTGCTGGATGGAGATTGAAGCCAGGACCTTGTGCATGCAAGGTAAGCACTCTACCAACTGAGCTATATCCCCAGCCCTATCAAAAAAACATTTTCAATGATGGGGAGAGGAGGGGTTCAGTCTTGTTACGTGTTTGGGAGATAAAATGAAAAAAGATGTAGACTGGTTTAGTTAAAATGAAAGAAGTGCTTGGTGGTCAGAGAAAGAATAGTTGAACTTTGAGCTTGATAATTAGCTTGTTAAAGATTAGAAGTCATTGGGAAAGGAGGATACCAAGAAAATTCACTTATTAGGATATCTTTTGAACATAAAGCTCACCCTTAGTGCTTCAGCTATCCTACTAATTTTCTGTTTAACATGAAGGAACAACTTTATTTATGAGAAAGATATTTATGAAAATATGAGAGGGCTTTCTGTATCTTAGCTGTTCTAAGATTTCAGCTTGTTTATTGAATTCCTGAAACATTTTAACAGATTTTTCTTATGGATCAGAATCCATAGAATTGTTCAAATTCTATTACATAGAACTTGTTTAGAATAAGTTGCACAAATTAGTTACGTTGACACTTGTTTTAATGAAATCTTACCTGTATCATAGCAATTGTTTGTCAGTAACTGTGAAAATGTCATTTCATATTATTAGTAATTTAGGTATAGCATTTGGATTAGTTTTTCCAAAGATGTTAATAAGTTCTGAAAGCAAGAAACTAATACCAAGAGAGACTACGTAATAAACTTATATAAATATTGTTAGTAGGCCCAGGCTGCTTTATAATTTTAAGTTTGAAATCCAGATTTTTCTGTCTTGTTTTATAGATGATTCGGAAAGGTGTATTCAAAGACCAACATTTTGATCAAAATCTGAACTTCATGTATGTAGAAGTTGATAAAGTAACAGAGAGGGTAAGTGTTTTTAAGTGTGCTACATTAAATGAATTGAGTACTCTGTGGTACATGGAGCTGTGAATTTAAAAAAAAAATAAAATATTTTTTAATTTCCTTTTTCCTGTCAAACAGTTTCTCAATAAAATATGTCAGGTTATGAAAGGATAATTTTCAGTATCATCATGAGTTTCTTTTTGTGATAGGTCATATTCAGGCCTTCATCACCTATGCTCTTGGATCATTTCCTAGGTCTCGCTTCCCATTCAGCTTGTGTTCTGCTTCTAGAGTGATCTTTCTGAAAACAAATCTGATTATGCTAATTGTTATTGCTTAAAATACTTTGTTGGCTCCCTACTATCTATGATATTTGAGTTTTTCAGAATGACAAAGTTCTTTTTGGTATGAACTCCACCTTCAGCAGTTTCTTTTATCCCCACCATTTTACACTTGAATGATAGGAACATTGGTTCAGACTTCCCTGAGCTAATTTAATTTGCCTCCTCATCTCCTAGAAAAAAATTTATTCAAGCCTTAGCAAAAGTACATGTTGTATACATGTACTGTGTGCATAACTTTGTCAAAGCACATGTTTGTTATCAGCTTGTTTACATGTCTGTTTCCTGCCACTTAAGAATAGGGAAAGTACAGTTTGACCAGTTTTTACTCTTTGTCTTCATTGCTAACTTGGGGAGCTTTTCCATCTAAGATTTTTTTGGGTTTTTTGTTTGTTTGGGTTTGTTTTGTTTTTAGTCGGCTTGTTTATTTGGGGTTTTTGTTTGGTTGGGGTTTTTTTGTTTTTGTTTTTGATGCTAGGGATTAATCGTATGGACACTCAACCGCCAAGCCATATGTCCAGCCATTTTTATTTATTTTTTATTTTGAGACAGTGTCTCAAAATAAGTTACCTAGTGCTTTGCTATGTTGCTGAGGCTGGCTTTGAACTTGAGATCCTCCTGCCTCGTTCTCCTGAATTGCTGGGGTTATAGATGTGAACCACCCACGTCTCTAAAAGTTTTTTTATTACTTATTGAAAAGATAAAGGATAAAGAAAGCCACATAAATTTTAAAAGAGCAGTTGATTGTGATTGATATACATATTCTTAATATTTTGTAGACAAAAAAACAGTCTGTAAGTCGTTTTTGTTTAGTAATTTATTTAGAGATACGCATTGTAAAAATTATTTTTAGGAGAAAGTTACTGTCATGAGCACCATTAATCCAACTAAGGACCTGTTGGCTGACTTGATTGGGTGCCAGCGACTTCCTGAAGACCAACGTAAAAAAGTACACCAGCTAAAGGACTTGTTGGACCAGATCCTAATGTTGGACCCAGCTAAGCGAATTAGCATCAACCAGGCCCTACAGCATGCTTTCATCCAGGAAAAAATTTAAACGAGATGAAGAAACTCCAAGGGTTTGAGTAATTAAATACAAAGACTGAAGAAATTTCACAGCAGTTTATTATTAATGTATATAAACTTATAAATATTTCTCCAGCAAATTTGAGGAAGCATGATATATTTGAATTAACACCAAGGGTGATATTTCTTTTAGAAATGTTAGTTAATCTGTTTTGTGTCTTATGTGAAATTTCACTGTAGAACTGTTTTAATTGCCAAGACTGCACAAAATTACAGTGCTAATGTATATGGTTGCAGTTCACATAAAAGACAAAAGCATCTGTTATAAAATGAGTAGTAATATGGGTGGTTGATTCGTTTTTAGCAGAATTGGCTTCATTTTGGTCTTCAGATAAAATGGCCAGCATAAATGCTGTTTATATTCACGTTTTCCTAGGTGTGTGTGTGCAGGCCACAGCAGCATGCCCTTGGTGTAGTCAGTGCCGAAAGGGGTCTGTTCCTTCTTGAGCCTGCCTGCAGGGACGGTCTCCTCTTTTAAAGCAGGTTGTGTACAACATTCAGTACACTGAAGGTAAGCTAAACCATCAACATCACTGGTGTTTTAAGATGTTATTTTATTGGAATAATTGACAAATGAGGGATAATAGCTTTGTGGCAGAATTCCCTGCATGTGTGATAACTGATCTTGTTTTATTTTTTGGCATTGCAACTGTGGCATAGTTACAATTTCTGTTCTGTTCATCACATTTAAAATTTGAAGAGTACGCGCTTGATGGATAGAGCGCCTTCAGTGTACTGTTTCTTATTAACTTTACTTTTTTAAAATCAACTTGCTATAGACTTTATATACATTTTGTTAAATACAGTTCCTAGTGACATAGAAACGATGCATAGTTTTCATTTACTAATTACAAATGTTGAGGCCTAATTCTCAAAGTCCTCATATTTAAAGGTTAGATAGACAACATAATGAAATTTTTAACTATTTGTATGTCATTTTGAAAGTGTACTGCTTTATGGTAAAAGTGTTTTTTCATTTGTTCATTGTTTTCATTATTTGTGATCATGTTGTCTTTCAATACAGGCATAAACCTTCCACTCTTGAACAAAGCAGCTGCTTTTTAAAAGCGGTAATTGCTTCTTTACCTTTTATTTCTTTTGTAAATGAAGCTTTTCTTTAAGATTGTGACTTTAAAGTGTTGTCTATTGCATAAACAGTTGACACTCACTTATTGTAAAGTGAAGATTGTTCTACTGCATGTGAAGTGAACCATGCAGATTTCTGTATGTTCTCAGTATGCATCACTAGATAATAAAGTCTTTTGTGAACAAGGCATTTGTAGCCATTTTTAAAAGTTTTTGTCTTCAGTGCTGGTAAGTCAGGTAAACCATAAATAGTTAAAAGCAACCTTTCTTTTTATCCTGAAGTCTTTAATTGAGAGTATTGTTGAAAGAAGTAAATCTAGCCAAAAGTTTATCAATTTATTAATAATTAGGATTCTAATTTTTTTATCCCCCACCCCCCAAAAGCCCACAATATTGTCAGCTTTCAGTGTAGTGAGATTATTCCTGTAGGTTATGGGGTATAATGCAGGATTTAACTAATGTTTTTGCTATTTTCTCACTTTTCCTTTTGATGGTGCGGAAAGAGAAAAAGGAAAACGGGGCACAGGCCATTCAACGCCTTCTGCAAGGGGTCTGATTTGCTGAGACACCAGCTTCACCTTCTTAACAAGGTTATTTCTGACAGCATGTGTAGATAAACATTTAGCAACGATTTAAAACAAAATCATGTAAATCAGCTTGGTTTTGCAAAACAGAGGAATTCGTATTTGTAACTTGATACGATTTTCAAAAGCATATGTAATCTTTTTCTGTTTGGGGGGTAAAATTAATGCTTGTCTCCCTGAGGAATATGGAAAACAATCAGATTTTAGGGATTTAAATAGTATTTTAAAATTGTAAATGGGATTTTTTTATTCACCCAGGCACCTAATTACAACAAGCATGCACATTTTGGTGCATTCAAGAATGGAAAATCAGAATAGCAGCATTCTTCTGGTGGGTTTTGCTCCAATTAAAGACATGAAATGAACTGCACAGCCAGGAAGGTGATAGATGATATAATAAGCCAACTCTGAATCTACACCCCGACTCTTCATGGTTTAGACTTACTAAAATAAAAGCAAGGTGATTTTTCATCTTCAGGTAGAGTGAAGCCTTTTAAATAAGGCATCACATGCAGCTTTTCTACCTTAATAATATGGATAGTAATTTTCCCACCATTATGTACTTTATTTTGGTGACAGTATGCTGCATATTCAAGTCTTTTGTAGTTATTTTCACTCAAAATAGTTGACATTTTGATGCTTCTGGTGATTTTCATGACTTCATTTTATATAATTATTTAATAAGTAAGTTAATTTCCACTAGAAACAGTTCATCTTTTACCTTCAAAACTATTACCTGTTCTTTAAAAAACAAAGTTGCTTGTTACTTGTTCTTTGTGTTTTAGGTGCAGCTCAGTGGAAGATGATGACAACCAGAAGACATGAGCTAAGGTTTCTGTCCTATAAAAGATTAAAAAAAAAAAAAGGCTCCATTTAGTTTTTGTCTAATTTTTTAGTTTTCAGCATTATGATTTGGGTTTCATTGGTGTTTGGTATTTAGAATAGTAGTGCTATTGTGGTGTTCATCTTGTAAAGTGCTTGTTTTCTCATACTTCCTGCCTCTTCTCCCCTATACCCCTCCTCTAAAATAAAAATAGTTCTTAAGTTTAGTGATATAAAAGGCTCTTGGGTGCTTAAGATCCCACATAACACATGGTTGTAAAAATTAGATGCTAAGGATTATTAGAAAAACAGCAGCCACCAAGTAGCATACATCTAAAAGTAATCTTCAGCTTTAAGCAGGTACAGAATAGTAGAAGCAGGAATTTTAAGAATGTGTTTAACTCCTTTAGTTAATCTATTCTCTTACTTAACCTTTAATAACCTTGTTTTAACAAGTGCTCCAGTCAAGGTCTTAAAATAGATTACTCAGAGCCATTGTCAGTTTTTCTTAAGGGAAATGAAAAAGATGATAACTAGTTTTTCATGTTCCCAAATTTAGCACTCCTATTTTTATCTACTTGAAAGAAACCCTGTAAAAAAACATCTTACATACATATACATGGTTTTATTTGAATTTGTAATTTTGCTGAGGCAGAAATTTGGAACTTTTTAAGACCTCTGTAACATTGAAGTCATTTAGTTAATGATCTTATTTAACAAACCTGCATTCGTGTTTCAGAATAGCTTTATAATTTTCAAATAGAAGTATCTGTTATGAAGTTTCAGCTTTCTTATACTTTATGGCAAAAATAATATCAAGTACTTGAGAGTTCGTGAAAGTCTTAAGCATAGTTCCAAAGATGTTGTAGTTCTTTCTAGGGCTGGAGGAGAACTGGAGAGCATATGAAGTTTAGGTACATTGTCTCTGGGTAGATTATTCTCAAAGATCATCAGAAATAAGTGGATTTTGAGCAAGGGGAACATCTTGTCATAAATAAGATCCTCCTGATATTTGTGTTTATCTGTAAATCTGTATTAAAAACTATTTCTTCATTCCCCAATGGCTATCTCACTCTATTTGCTGGACTATTTTGTTGTATTTTTAACATAAGTAATATTTATCTTGACATTATAACTACCACATTTTTCATAACAAAAATAAACACTAAGGACATTTTTTACAATACAAAATATGTAATGTTTTATAGTATGTGATAGAGGTATTGAAATGTTCTCAGTTTTGTTCCAGACTTGCATTCCTCTTTTCTGCTTTACCCATACTTTATCATCATTCATAAGCAGAACTCCCAGCTATATAGGTAGAGATAAAATCTCTGAAATGAAACAGGAATCACATTCATTAAAATTTAGGGTAAGCAATTAGGGAGTGTCCTCTTAAGTGTTGGAGGTACAAAATAAGTCACATAATCAAATATGTAATACACCTTCTTCAGTTAAAATGACGTCATTAACAATGGGCTCCATAACTATGTTTTTTTAACAGTATGCTAGTTCCAAAATGAAATTCAACATACATTTTATATTCTTTATAAAAATGTCCCCCAGCAAATTCATTTGTGATTTTTGTTTTTATTTTTTACATGTCAAATGATGTACACTAATTTGACTTTAAGATATTTTCCAGTTATTTTGAGATACCATTGTAGCATCCTTAATTTTTCTTCTCCTTCTGTATATAGGGTAAGGGACAGTTCTGAAGAACCTTTCCATTTAGCAATCAAGATATGGAAGCTGATCTCTGAAAATACTCAATGTGTATCCTAATTGTTCATGGTATTATTTGATTTGTAACTTGCATTTTAACAGCATATGTCCCCAATTGACTTATTGGAAAACTTAATAAAATAATGCCTCTTGGTAGCATATTGTCTGCTGATTTTTTCCCCCTTGGCTTAGGTTTGGCATTTTACATTTAAAGTTACAAACATTCTTACCTGAGGTTTCTTAGCTGCCATTTCATTAAGGATAGATATGATTTGAAAAGTTTCTGGCTAGGTGTGGTGTTGCACACCTGCAATCCCAGTGACTTAGTTAGCTGAGGTAGGAGAATCACAAGTTCAAAGGTAGCCTCAGCAGCTTAGCAGGCCCTAAGTAACTTAGTGAGACTCTATTTCAAAGTGAAAAAACAGAAATGGCTGGGGATATGGCTCATTGGTGAAGCGACCGTGGGTTCAACCCCGGACCAAAAAAAGATGTATTCTGTGCTCAAATATAATTAGGGACGGGTGGGCTGAAGCTATATAGAAATCCTAGAAAAATCTCAAGATTTTGATGTGCATCTCAATGACTCGAAAAGGTATGGGGATAAATGTGGCATACATCCTCAGATTCTGGAACCTGTACCTTGAAAACAACCAATGTGGTAAGATTTTCCTCACAAACAGCAATACAAAGTAATGAACTAACTTCCTTTTTTTCAAGTAACAAGTAAACCAGTTCACTGCCTGTTTAGAACCCTGACATATCAGGCTCTTAGCCCTAGCCTATTCACTCCTTTCTTCCTTTAAGGAAATGTTTTCAGCTTTTAAGAATAAAATAAGGCCAGGCACAGTGGAGCATGCTTGTTAATCTCAGTAACTCAGAAGACTGAGTCAGGAAGGTGGGAAGTTCTAAATCAGCTTCAGCTATTTAACGAGGCCCTAAGCATATTAGACTCTGTCTTAAAAAAAAAAAAAAATGCTAAGGATATTGCTCAGTGGTTAAGTGCTCCTGGGTTCAATCCCCGTTACCAAACATAATAAGAACAACCAAAGAGGTTGTGTAAATCCCTAGTGCATGCAAAGCAGGATTAGGTTATGGGGGCAGGGGTAGAAGTGTCTGGCTTTTTAGAATACATACACCCCAGCTGGAGCTAATCATCTCCAAGTGGCAGATAAAGACTGATTCTGGTTGCATCCTTTATAAGAAATGGGATGAATGTTAGTGTCTTAAAGGACCACATTCTAATTTGCTTGGGCTGTCAGGATAGAGCTACATAATTGTATACCACAAGTGGTCATGAGGTCATTGTTTCTGGTGCATTTGAGAGAATTATGCAGAGTGTATTAAGGTGGAAACCAGATCTTTCATATGTCCATCTGTGGCTCATTAAAAGAGCCAAGTCAACCTCGCTAAGATCCAATGAGCTGAGGAAAAAAGTGAATAATGGAGAGCAAAGAAAACGGATTTCTGAGCAAGTTAAATTTTCTTGAACAAGAATACTTTCTTTTTTTAATTTTTATTTTTTTATTTTTATTTAATTTTTTTAGTCATACATGACAGAATGCATTTTGATATATAATACATACATGGAATATACATACATCAATTATATTGTCTATTCTGCTGCCCTTGAACAGGATTACTTTCGACAATAAACTTTGCCAAATACTTCCATCCAAAATAATGGCTAATGCATGACCAATGTGATTCTGCAACATGCACACTCAGAAAAATGAGAAATTATATCCAATTTAAGTATGATATATCAAAGTGCATAAATGTATTCTACTGTCATGTATAACAATTTAAAACAATTATAAAAAATTCAAACAAAGTTCACCATGAAAAGTAATAATATTGGCAGAGATAGCTGGGTGGAGTGGTCGCTCGTGCCTGTAATCCCTAGTGACTGGAGGCTGAGGCAGGAGGAACAAGTTCAAAGCCAACTTTAGCAACCTTGGCCCTAAGCAACTTAGGTAGATCCTGTCTCAAAACAAAAAGGATTGGGGTGTGACTCAGTGGTTAAGTGCCCCTGGGTTCCATACCTAGTACCAAAAAACAGTGGTACAGCAGTTGCAGTGGCACACCCTGATAATCCCAGCCACTTGGGAGGCTGAGACAGGAGGTTCACAAGATGGAGGTCAGCCTGAACAAGTTAAGAACCCTGCGTTTCAAAGGGATGTAGCTCAGTGGTAGATTACCCCTAAATTCAATCCCCATTTAAGCAAAATTAATGATGGTAGAAGTTGGCTTTGAACACATCTGAAAAAATAGCCAAATGTTTCATAGTTGCTAGTTTCTTTTCACTTATTGACATGTATTACCTGTTTGATACAAGAATTTCCCTTGTTAATCAATGGGATAAACTTGAGATGACTGCATGTATGGTTTCTACAAACTTGCCACTCCTGGTCTTGTTCAAGGGACTCAAGCCTTAGGGAGGGTGGGGGTAGGAGCAGCACCTGTATTTTTAATAAGTGATGTTGACTTTAAAATTATTGATACCTTTGTCCCGTGATGGAAAATGGCAATACTTCTTGTCCAGATTTGATATTTATATTTAATAAAGCAGTGTTGAAAAACCATCTGATAGGTATTTCAGTATCTCCTTTATTTAGGTCTAATAGCATCCTAAATAAAGTAGCCTGGTTGTTTACAATAAAAAAATTCACCCTTTGCCAGATACAGTGGCACTTTCTTGTAATGCCAGCTACTCAGGAGGATAACAAATTAGAGGCCAGTGTGGTGAACTTAGCAAGACCCTATCTCAAAAAGCACTGGAGGGGTTGGGGATATGGCTCAGTTGGTACAGTGTTTGCCTCGCATGCACAAGGCCCTGGGTTCAATTAAAAAAAAAAAAAAAAGGACTGGGGATGTAGCTCGGTGGTTGTGCCCCCAAATTCAATCTAAGTACTAAAAAGAAAGAAAGAAATCACTCTTAGGAACCTTGCTTCACTTTTTGCCACATATTTTCATCTGATGATCTAGCAGGTAAATTCAAAAGAAAATCATCCTTCATAGAGGATGTCAAAGCTCAGAATCAGTTTTTTCCCCCACACTGCAAGGGGCCAAAGCAGCCCTCCAATACAGGAATCAGTCCGTGTTTCCCTGACAGCCTTAACCTTTGTGACCTCTACTTCCACATGCTCTTCCCTGCCATCTACTTCCATCTCCCATGCCACTGCAAACCTTGGCCTCACTGAAAGAGTTTGTGTCTGTTCCCACATACCATGTTCCTGAGCTTGCCTGGAATATTCCTTGCAAGAAGGAGAACATTAATTTGTTAAGAACTCTCATTCCTCTGCTGACAGTAAAGTCAATGCTATGTCAGTTTATTCTTGCACTAGGTCTGCCTTCCTGAGTCATTCTTATTTCCCTGTTACATTTTTTGAATATTTGCTATCACCAAGCAGCCAGCATCTCCACCAGGGTAATTTTTCCTTCTCAAAAGAGGGTAAGCCACCTGAGGAAATAAAAGTCAATATGGGGCAGAGTCAGAAAAATAGGTTTTAAGGGATGGAGCGCCTGATAGATCCAGTCCACACAGGAGCTGGAGCTGGACAACTAGAAAATGGCTCCAGTTGTTTATTTGAGGGGGTACATCAAAGGCAAGGATAAAGTTTCAGCAGGAGGACTCTTGCTTCATGGTGTCTTGTCCTCAACAGGTTGATTGTCATCTTAGCAAGCCACACCCATCTCTGAGAGGCTGTGTTGCTTTGTGGCTCCAGCAGGTAACCCCATCTCCAGTGCTGTGTGGAACCTGGCAGAACTAGGTAGAATGTCACATGTATTGGTGCAGTCTCACCAGCAGGAGTGCCGCTGGGAGTTCCCAGACACCAGACTTTCTTACTCAAAGGCTTCCATGCTGATTTGGTTCATGAATGGCTTCTGACAATTTGCTGTATGCCAAACACTTTTAATCCTATTCATTTAATCCTCGTGATTATATGAAATAAAAGGCATTTCATTCATTTTACAAATCAGATAATGAAGCACAGAGAGGTTAAAGAAACTGCTTATGTAGACTAGAGCTGTTAAGTGACAGAGGCTGGTTTCTATTTCAGGTTATAGATCAATCAGTGCTTTTAACCATTCATGAATAACAATCCCAATGATGGTGGCACATGCCTATAATCCCAGCAACTCGGGAGGCTGAGGCAGGAAGATCATGAGTTAAAAGCCTCAGCAACTTAGTGAGGCCCTAAGCAACTTAGTGAGACACTGTCTCAAAAAAATAAATTAAAAAGGGATGGGGATGTGGCTCAGTGGTTAAGGACCCCTGGGTTTAATCACATATATATTATATATATGCAATTATATATAATATGAAATATATATATATTTTTTCTTCTTTCTAAAGTATTGTAAAACTTCACATCATTATGACCCTAAAGATGAAGGAGTAAAATCCAGTTAAGTGATGAGAATGGACACAAAGCACTTGTTGTAAGGTTCAGTTCTCAAATTGAGGGAACTGAGAGTAAAGATAATTGACAGGAACCAAGGAAGGTCACTGAGAATTGAAGTGAATGAAAATAAAAGTCCACTTTTGCATTATACTTCTGTGAAAAGAATATTATACCAGTTTTGATAATGAGAATTATTGGATGGAATACAGGTAAAGTTCCATTACTTTTAGGGGAACTGACCAATTATTTTCTAGTGTGGAAAATTATTTGATGTTAACTAAAAGCTAAGCATGCTCCCTGTGAGAAAACTCTTAGAAAACTATTTGAACCTTTTTTTTTAAACTAAAAGTAACAGAGAAAGCAAACTACATTTGCTCTCGTTAACATTTATTTGAATTACTCATTAATGCATCTCCCCATTCCTAATTCAAATATTCTGTCTCATTTGGGAGGATGATACACAGAATAATCTGTGGGTTAATAATATCTGGGTTTGTGCCTCGCATTGGTGGGAAGGAAGAGGCCTTTTATTTCATTTGGTACATTTGGGTAATGTTTTAAATTATAATCATTTGTTATTTTTTAATGTGGAAGAAAAACTAGCCAGGCAAGTGGCTCATGATTGTAATCCTAGCAGCTCAGAGGCTGAAGCAGAGGATCACAAGTTCTAGGACAGCCTCAGTAATTTAGTGAGGCCCAAAGCAATTTAGTGAGACCCTGTCTCAAAAAACAAAAAGGGCTGGGGATATGCCTTAGTGGTAAAGCATTCCTGGGATCAATCCCCAGTACCAAAAAAAGAAAGAAAAGAAAAACTCATTTGAATTCATCAATCATCTGCTTAAACTGAAGCACACTATAGCCCAGGATACCCAGATCTTCGATTTATGCATGTTAAGGCTTTTCTTCATGTTTTCCAAAGTGATCCAAGAATCACCTGCAATAAAAATCACTCAGGATGCTTGTTCATAGTATGTGTCTATGGATCCCTCTCCCCAAAATTTTATTTCAGTCAGCCAGAGGTAGAAGCCAGAATTCTATTGTTTTGTTTGTTTCCCTGATTCCTAGCAATAAAGATTGTCAAAGTTTTTCACTTGTTAATGAATTAAGGTTCAGGGAAAGACAACAATGTAGATCTTTGAAGAAAAAAAAAATCCAGTAATGAGATTCTGACTGCGGACTACGACCTTATTAGATTTTTTCTTCAACTATCAGGTTGAAGTGGAAAAGGGTTATTGTATTCCTAAACCTGTAGTTGGTTCAAAAGAGAATTGATAATTACTTTCACGTATAGGACAAAGAAGGGCCTGGACAAATGGCAAGTTTCTAAGGATTGGGGAAAATCTGGAGGATCTCAGATATTCAATTAAGAGAACAGCAACTTCTTTAACTTTTAAAGGCCCACCAGTGTCCAAAGATCAGAATGACAGATGATTTGTGGAGGTTAAGAGGGAGAAGAAAAAGGTTGATACAGAGTGGGAAGATCTCTGAAGAATGTCACTGAGAAGTAACTGCAAGTCTTACATGATTATAACACAGCTCGATCCAAGAATAACTACAACAGCAATCTATCAATTATACCATTTATTGATGATAGAGTTATACTGGAAAACAATCACAACAAAAGAACAAGCTGCTGAAGAGAATACTTAGGTTTACTAAGTAAAACGTTTCTTTGAAACATAACGTGAAGAATTGTCAGATGCAGCAATGTGTAAGCCCTTGGATCTGTATACAGATGGCTCAGCTGTGACGCACAGGCTACACTCCGTATCTCGCCAGGCAATCAATTTGTGTGGGTTTTCTTGTTAATTTATTTATGTTTTGTTTTGTTTTTGTTTTTATGCCTGCATCTCAGAATGACAAATCATATGAACTTCTTGGAATACATTTGCTCACATTGGGATGTATGAAAGAAAAGAGTTATTTTTGGTCAATGGGTGAGCATTTACCTTTATCCATGAACGAAGGTGAAAAACAGTTTAGTTTCTGAATATAGAATGGTCTATTCATTAGTATACTTTTTTGGTAAGGTTTCCTTTTGGTCCTTTGTGATTTAATCTCTTCCCTGTGATTTTCAGGAAAAGACAGGGGTATAGGTGAAACTGGTATTGGAGACCTTGATGGCAGGCATCTTGTTGAGCCTATTTTAACCAGTGATTGAGTAGTTTGGGTGGTGGAAGGCTTGGGTGAGAGTTCTTGGCATGAATTTGAAGTGAAACTTTTGGGATTCTTAAAATCATCATAAGTTGCAATACATTGTTTTGTGGTTGGTGAACTTTTTAGAGATGGTGATCTAGAATTCCATTTATATTTTCCATCACCACTCCAATTCCACTTTGAAGCATTTTGTTCTAGCTTACTACAACCAGAACTGTTTTTTCTCTTTTCTCGGCTTTTATCTACACAAGATGTCAGAAGACTCAAAGCGTCAGGAAGTTTGGGCTGCCTTGCTTTCAATGTACTTTTGGAGGAAGAGGGTCGCTCAGAAACTGCTGGAGAACAGAAAGCACTTGGTAGCCTAGACCGCTCCTTTTGTATAGTCATATGTTGTAATCGTTCCAGTTCTAGTAAACGAGTTATCAGCTGTTCAATGGAGCTTTCTGGAGAGTCCAATGTTGCTTTCCAATTTTCACATCTTGAAAAGGCAAATTTGTGCAAATCCAGAGTATTGAAAGGAGGGGGAAGAAAATCAGGATATAGAAATACTTCACTTGGTTCCTCAGTAAAAGATTCCTCAACATTTTCTATTGTTTCTGGCTTTAACTTCAAGTCCATCTTTTTAAAATAGCTGAGTAAAGTATCATTAGTGTTCTCGTTTTCTGATAAGTCACTTTCATCAGTTAAAATTTCTTCCACACTGCTGTTTCCATGTTTAAGGTTGCAGTTTGGAGCAGATAAAGTTTCTCCATTGCTGGTTTCTATAGGTGAACATGAATCAATTTGAAACTCACTTCTGTCCTTTAAAAAGTCTCCGTCAGCATAGGGCCAGTAGAGACCTATCGGCATCGGCAGTCCCAGTTTAGAACCAGCTTTCTGATCAGCTGGAGTACTTGTTAATGAGTGGTTTAGGGTAAAGAGCCTTATGGGATTATTGACTACATTAAAGCCAGTTTCCATTGTAGATTTTTTGAATTCCCTTTAAAAAATAATTTAATTAATGAGTGATTTGTTGACTATAATTAAAATGCTATTAAATGATACAAATAAATAACCTTTGTCAAAGATTGATTAACATTTAGTTCCCAATGGCACATATGTATATGTGTATCTAGCTATCTGCAACAAAAATATATTAATTTCAAAATATGCTTTAATTATATAAACTATATAGATTAAAATATTAATTAGATATCCCTTTGCACAAGTGCTTTCTCACAAATTTAGCTTATCCAGCCGGTAGCAAGACACCTGAAATGAGACCTAAAAACAGCTAACTGTGGCTACGAAGCCACAAGGTTAAAAGTGGCTAATTATATTCATTTACCTATATAGCACATGAAATTATGATGTCTGAAAATTAGGATATCCAATTCAAACTGAAATTATAGTGAAATGACTTAGAATCAGATAAAAGGAAACTTAACGAATGTACTTAGGTTACTTAACAAAGACTTCTGTTAATCACTATAGTTTTAAAAAATTATTCTAACAAAAAAGTAAGAAATATCTATTAAACCAAAATTATTCCAGATATAGTCCCTAGTAATTCTCTTCTAATGATGCCTTTTTACTTTAGGATTGATTCTTCTAGGTATTATAAAAACAATACTGTAAAACTACAACAATAATACTGAAAACTGCAAAAACACTAGGCCATAAAATACTGAGTTGCTAGTTTTTTTTTAAGATAGCTAGAAATACTGGGATTGAAAGATCAGATGCATTTAAGTTGACATGTGGTCTTAACATTGGTCTTGTTTCTATAAGTGGCCAGTTTACAGTAAAGATAAGGTAATCTAGGATTTTGAAAAATACTTTAATTACTACAGAAGGTGATAAAGGTTTATTCATTTAGCTAAGCACTATAGCTAAGCACTAGGAATGCTGCCTTGCCTTTGAAAAACTACAGGAAAATCCCTTTAAATCTGCAGTAGCTCAAAGACAGGAGCCCCCTGCTGTATAGTAAAAAGAGCAGGCAGGCTGGAGGAGGAAGGCCTAGGTGTGACCCCATACCAGCAGCAGTGAATAAGCAAAATGCAAAGGTCAATATCCACCTCAGGGGAGTTCTGAGGAGAACATGTTATATCACTGTACTTTGTGAAATGTTAAACACTAAATGCAAGTAATTTTCATCCTCCTTACTTGTTGATGGTACACTGAGGAGAAAAAATGTAATGAACTATTTCATTGACACCCAACTTCCATCTCTGTATCATCCTTAGGCCTAACCTGCATGAAGAGCAAATCCCTATCAAACACATGCTTCAGTTTAGTCCTCACAACATCCTCATGAGATGGGCTCTCTCCCTTTCCTCCTTTTATAGATAAGCACACTGAGATACACTGTGGCTAAGGTCACATATCTAGTAACTGGTGGGGCTGGCACTTGAACCCAGGAGGTAGAGATCATGGCTGTGATCCCAACCACTGCCTTCTTCTGCCTCCTTTAATGTTTGCTCCTCTGTTACTGTGATAAAAGTCAGTTCACTGTGTTTGACCTCTTACCTTGACATCCTTGTCCCTAGCTGAGTGCTTTCTCACAAAGTTAGCCTATCCAGCAGCACCAACATTCCCTTGTTAGTGCACACAATTCTCCTGGCACTTCTTGGTTCCCCCTTGAATTTTACATAAGGGCAGCTTTCCTCTGGGCCTCATGGAGTTGAAATCCTCTGACCAGAAGAGAGCTACTGTCAAGTGACACACTCTGTTGTTAACAGCTGGATGTGATGAATGGGACTTGGGATGCCCTTCACTATGTGTAAAAGTGTCACCAAGCCGTGTTCAAGAAGAGGTAATTTCCAAACACCTATGTTTTTAAGGGGCAGTCTAGCTGGTTCTAATCTATAGTAAAATCTAAGCACAAAATATGAGAATGCAAACCCAGGGAAATATGATTTGACTATGCTACCTTCAAATCTCAGCTCCACCATCCATTAATTGTGTCACTTTGACAAGTTACAGAACTGGTCACCATGCCTCAGTGTCCTCATCTGTAAAACAGGGATAATGCTAACAGCAACTACCTTGTAACACTGGGCTCAGATTAAATGAGTTAATATGTATAGAGAATGCAAAGAGTTCCTGGAATAGTACTTCCCTATTATATTTCCTTTTCCTTTCACGACAAGTCCAACTCTATCCATCTAAGCCTCCATAGTAAGAGATGAAAATTTCTACAATTTGAAGAAAACCCTAGTGTCATCTAAGCCTTCATAGCAAGGGCACAGTGAACTCACCTCTTACCTGCATGCTGGCTAGTTTGTGGTGTCCACTACCACTTCCTATTTCAGGGTGGATTTCTGTAATTTCCATACAATTTTTCTTTGGTTGTTTTTGGCTCTTGTATTTCAAGCAGCTAATTCATCTGTTTTTAAAATTATTTCAGTAATTTAGAGTATTACAAAAATATCTTCTTACCTGTTCTCCATGGTACTTCCTTCATTAAGAGGGTAACTCCATAACTGAAACAGCTCTTGTTTACTATTCTGATAATAGAAAGATCATGGCAGTGTCTTAGAAAATACATGAATTTTTGAATGATAATTTAAGAGTATGATACGATGAATAAAATACCACCTGTGTTCTCCTGTGAGCATGCTCTGACATATTAAGTTCTAGCATCAGTTGCTCTACTGGAATTTCCAAATGGTTCTATGAAGCAGCAGAAGACTTAAACACAACATGCCTGTGTTTCCTGTTCATGTTCTAAGAAGGTATAGTTCTTGTTCTAACCACAGGATCTATCATAAGGGCCAATGTATTCCCTTTATGCATACAAAAATCATTTTCTTTTTACTGATTTCATCAGAAATCTATTATCAACACCAACTAAACATTGTTAACTAATGAACCTTCAGTATCATTAACATTATTTTACAGTGAAGCATTTAATATTTTGATCAAAAATTGTAAGTGAAAGATTAATTTTATGCCATTTCAAAACAGGATATTTACCATTTCAACCACTTTGATACATTGTAAGGGCTGAGAATACTTCCCTTTTGGCAATGACTAAAAAACACTATATTTACTACATGTCAATTTCCATGTCTAGTATTGTTTTATTAAAAATAGTTAAAATAACAAAATATTAATTAAATGAACAATTTTCAGCCCTGTAAAACAGAAACATGTTGCCTTGGTTGAAGAACTCTACAGAAATAAAATTTAAAGTTTAATTTTGAAGAAGAAAAAAATTTCAAATATGCTTATCATTTTCAAACAATATGTTTGTGAATTACTTAAAACCAAACATCCTTACCTTATTAATTTTGCCTGAAAGAATGTGTATGAAAAAATGACAATTAATAGTTACATAAAACAGGTTGCATTCAAACAAACCCCCTTTAACATAAGTAATTATTCCAGTATTAATATACACATCTAGGATTTCTTACCACCTGCCGCACTATCCCTTCCAGGTGGGAGGTTTTTATTTTCAAGAACAGGTACTTCGGAATCCAAACTCCAGGAAGATACATTCTAAAATAATATTTGGTTAGGATACACTTAAAATTAAGAAGATTTTTAAAAGCCCAAGTACACAATTTTACACGTTCTTTGGTTAAAGTATGACACAAGGCCCAAAGTCCTATGACCCCTCTGCCTCCAGGATGGATGCATTCAGTATCTTTGATGAAGACAATTCCTTTAGTCAAACCTTTACCAGCTTGATAACACCTGACATCCAGGAAATGGAAGCACTCTTACCATAATTATGATTCCCTTCTCATTTTATTAAAATGACACACAGGTTCTCAAAATTGATTTTAAAATATAATAAAAAGTCATGTTCCACTAGTGGCACACAATGGCATGTTCATCAGGTTTTCTGTGTCTGAGCACCAGATTGGAAAGCCTACAAAACCTTTCCACCAATCCTTGCATTATATCCAATGCTAACAAGTCTATAAATCTCAATCTAGATTTCAGATGTTGAGAAACACTCAGGAAATACTCAAAAAGAAAACAAAAAATGATTGAAAAGGGAAAGGTACTAATATCTACTAAGTATTTCTATTCCAGATGTTGTGCAGAGTGCTATAGGGGAAACCTGTGTGTGTGGGCAGGGAATGATTGTAATACTCTATTCTAGAAAGGGGAAGTGATAAGTTACAAAAGTAACTTGAGGAGTGAACCTAGTTGTTTTCTATCTCAGACAAAAAAAATTTATAAATGAATCTCTAAATGAATGAAATGTTAGGTATTATTAGGTATCAGCTCCACACTAAGGAGGAACAGGGAGAAATAAGCTTCAATACACACAAGGATTTAATTTTATTCACAGCAGGGTATCTCCTGATGGGAAGGATAGTGGGATATGGGAAAGGAGGGTGCCGATTATTTTTATTTGGAAACTTTTGAAAATAAAATTAATAAACTTCTGTTTCTGATATAACATATGTGAGGTCTAGTTGCTATATGAGAACCACCTGGGGAACTTTTTAAAAATGATGGTTGAGGGCTGGGATTGTAGTTTAGTGGTACAATGCTTGCCCAGCATGCGTGAGGCCCTGTGTTCCATCCTCAGCACTAAAAAGAAAAAAGTTGATAAAAAATATAGATTCTAATTCAGTAGAATGAGGGTAAAGTCAGATGTTTGCATTTTAAAAACTTCCCCAATGGATTCACAAATTTCTTTCAGCTATATAATCCCAGGACACTAGTTAGTGTCTCAAATGTACATGTGAGAAACATCCTTACATTCATATGGTAAAAAGAAGTTGATAAAAACTGCTGTTTATACAAACAAATTAACAATCAAATGTGACATGGGTAAGGAAGGCTGGTCAGCTAAATATGAAATCAGTTAGTTTGCAAGTTTCTTAAGGCCTCGGACTTGGTTATTGCCTTGATGATATTTTCCATGAAGTACACATGAGAACGTAAAATGGTGAGAATTGCCTGACTGATAACTGATAAATAGCATCTTTAACGAAATCTTCTGAGATTTGGAGAGAAGCTAATGTTTGATATCTCAAACGTGCAGAGGGAAAAACAGTACAAACAGCTCACAAACTGAAAGCAGTAAGATTATCTCTGTAGTAAAAGTCAGTGGGAATTGTTTTAGCAATGAGAGCTCCTGCCCAAAGGCTCAAGTTCAGTAGCATCTGCCATACCTCCTGAGAAATGCTTGACAGATGGACCGTGGCGACACAGTTCTCACCATTTCTTCTGCCCATTTTGTTGTAGCTGCTCCTCTGTTTCCTTAAAATCCTATACAGGTTGTGGGACAGGCACATTTATGGGTAAGATTCAACATTCATATAAAAAGAAAGTGGGAGCTTAGGGCACTTAACTGGTATACATGAGGCCCTGGGTTTGATCCCTCCCTCCACCCCACACACACACAAAAAAAGAAATAAAAGAAAATGTTTAGAAAGTAGAGTGGACTGTGAGGTTGGAGTAACCATATGAAATCAACCAGGATTAAAAAAAAAAAAAAATGCGGGGCAAACCAGGACAAGAAAGGGCACAAACAAAAGCAAACTAGAAATTTTAATTGACAGATGATTACAAAATTAAGACAGAGGTGAGAAAGGAGATATCAGATAAGAAAAATGAAATACAAATTGGAAAAAAGGGGGGGTGAGTTATCTGGAAATTAACAAATAGGGCCATGATGTCTGTTTTGAATCATTCAAAACAAAAAGTGCTCCATTTGGGGCTAGCGTTGTAGGTCAGTGGTAGCGCGCTCTCCTAGCAAGTGCAAGGCCCTGGGTTCGATCCTCAGCACCAAATACTAACAAATAAAGGTGTTGTGTCCAACTACAACTAAAAAATAAATAAATAAATAAATAAATAAATAAATAAATAAAAAGTGCTCTATTTGGAAGCCAGGTCAACTGTATATATAAGCAAAACAAGAATCCTGTGCATATTTCAGAGACATTAAAAGGCCCCCAAGACAGGGTGATATTTTCCACAATAAACTTCCATGGTGTCCAAAAAGCCCACTATAATTTAAGGTAAAAGCATTGGAAATTTAGAAGATAACAGACCAATCACTGGGTTAAGATATAACTATTTGGAAAGAATTATAAATTAAAGCCACGTAATACTATACACATCCGCTAACTGGTTTCAATTTTTTGTCTCCTAGACGTAAAGGTGAGCCTTGGAGAAACGGGAGACACAGATCCATAGGGGATGGTCCACCTGCCCTGAGTCTGCGGCCACTGCTGGGGAGAATGCGGAAGGAAGGAGGCTCTGGAGTAGAGGCCCGCCTGGGGCCACCAGGGTCCTGTCCTGGGGGAGAGCCCTGGCCCCAGGCACCCGAAAAGGGTACCAGCAGGAGGAGCTTCAGACCAGGAAAGGGAGCTTCTGGAGTCCCAGAGCGGGAAGGCAGGTGTCTGAAGGGGCCCCAGGCCCCTGGGCGGGCAGCTCCCTTTCGCTCCCGGGATGTGGCTGGTCTCAGCGGGGAGCTCGGGCCAGGGCGGCAGGTGGGGCTCGCGGTCGCCCGGGGCTCGGGCTCTTACCCCACAGGGCCGCAGGCCCACGTGTCCTCCCCGGTGTCCTCTCCGAGGGCGAAGCCGCCCCGAGGCCCCGGCCGCTCCGCGCGCAGTGCGAACGGCTTGCCGAGCGCCCCTTCCGACTCGGCCTTCCTGTAGCGGGAGGACAAGGAGGGCAGCGGGCAGCGGGGGGCCTGGCCCTCGGCCGTGAAGGGCCGGCGGGGCCCGCAGGCCGGCGCCGGCACAGAGCTCAGGCCCAGGGCCCAGGCCGGGCTCCAGGAGGCCAGCCGCGGCAGGGGCTGCGGCTCCGGGGCCTGCCCCAGCGGCCGGGGCGCCCTAGGCGTCGCTGCGTTCCACCAGGGGCACAGGGACTCGGGGGCCGCGGGTCTGTTGGGGGCTGGCCGGAGGGGGAGCCGCTCGGGGGTCTCCAGGCCGCCCGGCGTGTCGGGAGCGCCAGGCCGCCCGCCGCCGGGCCTCGGGTGCGACCCCTGCGCGCCCCCCGACTCCGGCAGGGGCGTCGCTGCCCACTCGTCCATCGGGGCGCGGAGTGCTCCCAGGGCACCCCTCCGGCAAGGTCGCAGCCACTGCCGCCCCAGCGGCCCTCGAGGCGGCCTGCGCCTCCCCCGGCCTTCCCTGACCCTTCCAGGGCCTCCGCGGCCTCCCTGAAGCTTCCGGGACCCTCCCCGAGGCCTCCTGGCCCTCCCCTGCCTTTCCCCGGGTCCTCGGGGGTCTTCCCCGGGCTTCCTCCGGCCTTCCGCGGCCCGGGGCTGAGGACTCCGCGTGGCGGCCAGTAGGCTCCAGGCCGATCGCCTGGGCACAGGCCTCCAGAGGCGTTGCCCCTCACTCTAGAGACTGGGTCTGTGTGGTCCTGTGTGTGGAAGAACAGTATCCCGCTGAGAGCAAGCGGGACAGTCCCCTTCAGGTGGGTCATCTGTCTTAGGACAGGAAGAACAAAAGTCCATGTCTTTCTTTCTGTCTGGGATACGTTTAGATTGAGCCCAATTTTGTACCCACAAATGCATATCTCCTACCAAGCTCCATGAAATGAGAGAGGAGGAAAGGGAGGAATGAATGAGTACACACCACACACACACACACACACACACACACACACACACACACACACACACACATTTTCCATAACAGGTTAATATAGAAGAAAAAATTGAAACAAAACATATCTGACTACTAAAAAATGTTTCTTAGTCTTATTCTTTATAATAAAGAGTTAATATATTTGAGAATTTTTTGCACTACTTTGCCACTGATACTACTGTGTTCCGTTGGGTTGAAAACCAGGCTCTAGATTCAATCCCCCAGATATTTCAATAAGCATCTTAATATACTGAGGAGGATGGAATCTTCTTAGAATAATGCACATATAGGTATATAACAAATGTTGACCACAGATTCCAGGGTGTCTTGGATCTCTGATCCCAGCTCACAGGTGTCTTCCTCTGCATCTCCATTTTCCTCTCAGGCCTTTCTACCTGCTTTATTCTACCTTTATTTAATCATTTGTATTCCTCAATTGTTTGTTTTTGTTTGTGTGGGGTACTAGGGATTGAACCCAGGGTCACTGAGCCACATCCCCAGAACTTTTTTTTATTTTTATTTTTTGAGACAGGATCTCACTAAGTTGCTTAGGGCCTCACTAAGATGCTGAGGCTGGCTTTTAGCTCATGATCCGCTTGCCTGAGCCTCCAGAGTGGCTGGGATTACAGGTGTGTGCCACTATGCCTGGCTCCTCAATTTTATTTGTTAATTCCGTTGATTTGTTTGCTTTTTTTGTTATCTGTTTACCCCTAGTAGAAAAGGAGAGACTTGGCTGCATTCTATGGGGTATCCCCAACTTTAAAACTGGGCTGGGCCAAATCAGTGAAGGCCTCATTCCCTGCAGCTTCCTTGGAGGTCTCCCTATCAGGTTGTCGCCTCTCTAGTCTCTTTTCCATCCCACAGCTCTAACACATGGACCTCAGATGCTCTCCTAATTCATCAATGTTAACAAGTTCTGGGTCTTCTAGGTATAGAATCATATCATCAGCAAATAGTGCTAATTAATTTAAGTTCTTCTTTTCCTATTTGTATCCCTTTAATTTATTTCGTCTAATTGCTCTGGCCAGTATTTCAAGGACTATGTTAAATAGAAGTGGTGAAGAGGGCATCCCTGTCTTGTTCCAGTTTTTAGAGGAAATGCCTTCAATTTTTCTCCATTTAGAATGATGTTGGCCTGGGGCTTACTGTAGATAGCCTTTAGGATGTTGAGATCATGTTCCTGTTATTCCTAGTTTTTCTAGTGTTTTAAATATGAAGGGGTGCTGTATTTTGTTAAATGCCTTTTCTGCATCTATAAATCTTATGATTCTTATCTTTGAGACTATTGATGTGATGAACCACCAGAAAAACTTATAGAAATAGTAAATGAATTCAGCAAAGTAGCAGGATATAAAATCAACACCCATAAATCAAAGGCATTTCTGTATATCAATGACAAATCCTCTGAGAGGGAAATAAGGAAAACTACCCCATTTACAATAGCCTCAAAAAAATTAAAATACTTTTTGGGAATCAATTTAATGAAAGAGGTGAAAGATCTATACAATGAAAACTACAGAACCCTAAAGAAAAAAATCAAAGAAGACCTTAGAAGATGGAAAGATCTTCCTTGCTCTTGAATAGGCAGAATTAATATTATCAAAATGACCATACTACCAAAAGCACTATACAGATTTAATGCAATTACAATCAAAATCCCAATGCCATTCCTCATAGAAATAGAAAAAGCGATCATGAAATCATCTGGAATAGCTAAAGCAGTCTTTCCCAAGAAGAGTGAAACAGGTGGCATCACTATACCAAACCTTAAACTATACTACAGAGCAATAGTAACAAAAACAGCATAGTATTGGCACCAAAACAGACTGGTAGACCAATGGTACAGAATAGAGGACACAGAGAAAACCCACAAAATTATAATTATCTTATATTGGACAAAGGCACCAAAAACATGCATTGGAGAAAGGATAGCCTCCTTTTCAACAAACAGTGCTGGGAAAACTGGAAATCCATATGCAACAAAATGAAATTAAACCCCTATCTCTCACCATGCACTAAACACAACTCAAAGTAGATCAAGGACCTAGGAATTAAACCAGAGACTCTGCGTCTAATAGAATAAAAAGTAGACCCTAATCTTCATCAGGTGGGATTAGACTCCAACTTCCTTAATAAGACTCCTATAGTGTAAGAATTAAAACCAAGAATCAATAAATGAGATGGACTCAAACTAAAAATTTTCTTCTCGGCAAAAGAAACAATCTGTGAGGTGAATAGAGAGCCTACATCTTGGAAGCAAATTTTTACCCTTCACACATCAGATAGAGCACTAATTTCTGGGTTATATAAAGAACTCAAAAAGCTAAACATCAAAAAAAACAAATAACCCAATCAAAAAATGGGCCAAGGACATGAACAAACACTTCTCAGAAGAGGATATTCAATCAATCAACAAATATATAAAAAAAATGTTCATCATCTCTGGCAATTAGAGAAATGCAAATCAAAACTACTCTAAGATACCATTCTCTCTTCAGTCAGAACAGCTATTATGAAGACAAACAATAATAACTGTTAGCTAGGATGTGGGGAAAAAAGTACACTCATACAACTGCTGGAGAGACCGCAAATTGGTGCAGCCAATATGGAAAGCAGTATGGAGATTCCTTGGAAAACTTGTAATGGAACCACCGTTTGACCCAGCTATCCCTCTCTTTGTTCTATACCCAAAAGTCCTTAAAAACAGCATACTATAGGGACATAGCCACATCAATGTTTATAGCAGCACAATTCACAATAGCTAAACTATGGAACCAACCTAGATGTCCTTCAGTAGATGAATGAATTTTTAAAATGTGGCATATATACACAATGGAATATTACTCAGCAGAAAAAGAAAAAATAAATAAATCATGGCATTTGCAGGTAAATGGATGGAGTTAGAGAAGATAATGCTAAGTGAAGTTAGCCAATCCCCCCAAAACAAATGGTGAGTGATTTCTCTGATATAAGGTGACTGACTCATAGTGGGGTAGGGAGAGGGAGCGTGGGAGGAATAGACGAATTCTAGATAGGGCAGAGGGGTGGGGGAGGCAAAGGGAGGGCGCCGGGGGTTAGCAATGATGGTGGAATATGATGGACATCAATTATCCAAATTACATATATGAAGACATGAATTGGTGTGAACATACTTTATTATACAGAGATATGAAAAATTGTGTTCTATATGTGTAATAAGAATTGTGATGCATTCTGCTGTTGTGTATTTAAAAAATAAAAGCAATTAAAAAAATAATAACAAAAAAAATTCTGCAGCCAGCCTTGAAGTATCTGCGTATCACCTTTCCTTCCCAGTGCCTACTACAGCACCTATTTCAGACATTTTACAATTTCCCAAACTTCTCTGTCCTCCAGGATGTACATCATTTTTACTTTTCCTACAATAATGCCTCCTTTGGAAAAAAAAAAAAAAACAACTTTAGTTTTAGTCTGCGAGGTTAACTCTAGTCACAGTCCTAGCTCAGAAGTAATCTTTCCTGACTTCTCAGGAAGAATATACTACTATCCCCTGCAAGACTTCTATCAAAACCCCTTCTTTGGGGTTCTGATTAAATGATTTACTTACAATTTCTTGCTCATGTGACATTATAATTATTCATTTGCAACAGGTCACTATCTTAGCAACATGAAGGTGAGACCTGCTCTTTTTATGTTTAGCAAGTTGCCTGGAATATAGTGGGTGTCAGTAAAATTTGAATTAATTCAATTACTGAAAAAATAGTATTTGCTAGAATATATGTTGTGGTTACAAGGTGCCAACATATTATTGAAATTCTAGATTGATTAATCAATCTAATACTACTAACCACCCCATGAAGCAAGTCTACTAGTTACTAATTTTAAAACAAGTAACCTGAACTTTAGATATATTAAGTAATTTTTTTCCAACTTACAATTACTTGAAAAGTAGTGAATTGAGGTCAACATTGGGGTCCATGTAGTCCCAGCTGATACCTTCCACAAGTATATGTATCTGGGAAATTATCACCACCACCCCAGACAGAAGCTCTTTGTGCACACATGAGTGCATGTTCATCAGCGTGTGCAAATTTCCCAGATCAGGCTTATCCTTGCTCATCTCCCTTTCTTTCTATTTCTCTTTCTGCCTTCTCCTTTTGATTTTCAGGACTTGAACTGATTCCTGTTCCCTTGAGCACCTCTAAGATTTGTCATCCATCAATACAGTCTTCCACAATTCTTTTTTCCCTTGACAGAAATTATTCTTAAAAGCCTTTTTCTCCTATTAGTTATTCCTAATTAACTGTTCTTTCTTTCTCTGGCAACTTCTTCATGATTCGATATCAGCATCGAAATTGTGGCTGCCTCTTCTGTCATCACTAAATATGAAAGGTTTGGGTGGTGTTAAAACTAAGAGAATGTACCTTCCCCAAGCCCTTGGGTATGGTTTGGCTTTAATACAGCTCTGACCACAATAGTTTAGGCTCAGGTTTAGCTTCAGTCCTTGGCCCAACAGAATGCACCTCCCTTCAATGACATCTCAAGGCCACACCCAGCATTTAGTTCCTAGTGGTAGCCTCAAGCATGCCTTAATTGACATATGCACTTCTTTAGTTCGGAGTGAAACCAATCTTTCATAAACAAAGTGGGACAAGGTATATGTTGTCTCTTGGCATTTAGCTCACTCCTGCATTATTGACCATGAGATGGTCTAAATCAGAGGGAAAGAAGGCAAGCCTTGGACCAATCACTTCAGAGGACTCCAAAAAGCCTGCCTTGCCACCAAATTCCATGACCCAGGGAATTGACTACCAGATAACTATGGGGTGCAAGGCACCTGGACACATATGCCTTTTTATGTCCTCGATCATGCAACAAATGTCAGTAGCAGGTTTTCTTAGTTTCTATTTATCCTTGAGAAAAAGAATTCCATTTCAGTCTGCCTCCTGCAGTGCCTTCCTTGTTTTGATATTGCCCATGCAATTGCCCTACCCACCTTTACTTTCCCTGTCAGTTTACTACGATCATGGTTGGCAAGTACTACAGCAGAATCTTCTTCTGTGTAGTTATTTTCAGAAAGTCAGGACAATATTTTCTAATGAGCAATAGTTAACTAGAATTATACTTTGTTGTTATCATTCTCAAATAAGATGCTCAACTAGTGTGAAACATTTCAAATGAATTATGGACAATTTGTATTTAGCATATGGTTTAGATAACTAATCCTTATTTATCTATTTATTTATTCCTAGCAACTGCTGTATCTTTTAGGAACGGTAAATTCTATTTATCCAGATTTAGGACCCTGTTTCTAAGAGAATTCATCTTAAATATCCTAACTTTCTTGTGTTTATATAATTACTTTTAAAGATGTATGTACATTTTTTTCCCTGCTTCGAAGTTGTTTTAGTTTTTCTATTCTACTTTGAAATTTTATTTTAAATACTAACCTTCAATGCTTTGCTTCCTTAGGTCTTATTTGGGAGGCCAACCTTTTCTTGAAAAATTATAAGAAATCTTGTTTAAAATCTACGTAAATCTCTTTTTTTTTTTTAAAAAAAAAATCTCTTTATTCCTAGAATGAAGGTGGTAGTGATGTTTCTGTACATACATCCAAAAGGAAGAAAGATAAGCATGCACATCAGTACTTTCTACATCTGCATATGTTGTAGCTAGTACTTTGAAGTAAATTTTCAATCATGTGTTTCTTCCTTTATTTTGATTTTACTGCAGTATGATTTTCTGAATTTACCTTGCTTCCAAAGTCTTCCTATCTTTCAGATGCTATAGTCTTCCTATCCTCTGGAGTTATATGTTCCTAGCCTCACAGCAAAAACTCACTCCTCTCCCACTCCCTCCCGAGTACTGGGATTGAACCTTGGGCGCTTTACCACTGAGCCACATTCCCAGCCCCCTCCCTTAAAAAAAAAAAAAGACAGGGTTAAGTTGCTCAGGCTGGCCTCCAACTTACCACCCTCCTGCCTTCACCTCTCCAATCACTAGCATTATAGGTGTGTGGCACCAGGCTGGGCTCGCTTTCAATTTTGGTCTAAGTTATATCAGAACTTACTTTCTGGTGCCAGTAAAGGTGTAGCTGGGATCCTCTTTCTGGGAGTCGGTATCCTCCCTCTGCATCTGCTTTGATAGGAGTACTCGCTTCAGAACGTTTCCTTTGAGAAATTTGGAAATGATCTTCTTTCTCTGAACATTACTGAACACTTTGCCTTCCGGAAGCCAGCTGACCTTGTCACCTCCACCGTGGCCCGAGGGAAGGGAAAGGTATTCAGGAGACACAACAACCCTCTTTGAAACAAAAAAAGGAATTGCTGTTTACCTAAAGTTCATGAATAAAAGAGCCCGACTAGACAAACAACCCAGAGTTCTGCTCCCACTGCTGCAGCTACACTGCGGGATTAATTTAGTTAATAATGTGCTGCTAATCGCCTAAGCAGCCTGCTGCTCTGTCATAGCAACTGAACCTCACAGCAAGGAGAGGTGCCTGCCCTGGCTTAGGAGAATGCTCTCGAATCTGTTCTTGGCACAAAATAATTATACATTAAAAATTTGGTTTTGACAAAGGTAAATATATTGGCCTTTAGAGAATTGGATTGTAAATAAGAGATTCACAAAACAAGAGAGAAAATAGAAGCATTTGTTTTATCAAAGACTCTTTAGTACCCAAGGCTGAGGCCTGGTTGGCTTGAACCTAGATCACACAGTCAGCAGCCCAGCATCTGTAGTGACTGTTGTAAATGTAAAATTTCTAAGCTGATTCTAAGCCGCAAAGCCTGAGTTAAAGTGTAAAAGACCGGGCATTGTAAAGTTTCTAAATTGCAAGGCCTGGGCTAAAAAGTAAAAGACTAGGTATTGTTAAAATTCCTCTGCTACCACCAGAACCTGTAATCCCTGTAGCTGTTAGGACAATACTGGAACTGCCCAGTAAATATTTCCATTGATTCCCTGGTTGTTTAATAGCTAAGGGCTCTGAGTAGCTCGGCACGTAGGCATCCAGGCCCCAAAACCAATCAGTTTGAATGTGTACCTCACTTAGGAGTGACCAATCACCCCTGCCCAGCCTGTTCCCGCCAATGAATGTACTAATCATGTCTCAGAGTTGTTGTTCAATTTTCCCCGCACCTCATGATGATTTGTTCTGATGTATGCAAAGCCCCCCACCCTCTCCAAAAAGTGTACTTAAGCTCTGCTTGACCTCTGCTCTGGGCTCTGGGCTGCTCTGTCTTCCTGAGTGAGCCTGGAACCTCAGCATGCTGAATTAATAAATCCCCTTTGTCAATTGCATGAAGCCAGTCTCTTGTGTGGTTTCTTCCTCCGATCCTCCGCCGGACTCTTATACTATTACTCCCACCCTAAAAAATGTGCTTTTCATCACTACAATTAGAAAATAGAGCCATTTACTAGAAGTCTTTCTCATTGTAAAAAGCAAAATGTACCCATCTGACAGTTCATTTAAAAATAAAATTTATGCCAGATGTGGTGACACACACCTGTCATCCCAGCTACTTGAAGTCAGCTTCAACAATTTAGTGAAACTCTGAATCAAAATTTTAAAAAATAAATAATAAAAAAGCATTAGGACTATAGCTTAGTGGTAGAGCACTCTGAGGTCAATCCCCAGTTCCACAAAATACACAAATAAGTAGATTTATGGCTGAATAGTATTCCAGAGTATATTTATACCACATTTGTTTTTTTCATCCATTCATCCATTGATGGGCATTTAGGTTGATTTCATATCCCTGTTGTCATTTATAGAGTTGCAATGCCCATGTCAGGGCAAGTGACTCTTCAATGTACTGATTTAATTTCCTTCAGTATATACCCAGTAGTAGAATTGCTGGCTCTATGGTAGTTCTATTTTTAATTTCTTGTGGGACCCCCTCACTGTTTTCCATAATGACTGTGCTAATTTACACTCCCACCAACAATGTATTCCGTTTTCTCAGCATCCTTGACAGTATTTATTTTGTTTCGTTTTGATAAGTCACTCAAAAAAAATATAATAATTGTGCTCTTATGGTTTTTCATCAGTCAACATGCTCCAGAAAGCTGCAAACATTCCATCCATAACGACTTAAAGCAATGATTAAGAACATTGACATGGTATGTAAAAAGATCACATTTTAATGGATCATTTCCTTAGTACATTGAATGATTTAAAACATAGTTTGTTCTTATATATCTATAAAAATAAGAGTCAGAGTAACACACTCAACTTGCTTGGAAGAAAAACAAGGGCAATATGTCTTTCAGCTCCTAGAATATTCTACCTTTCTTACCCCCATCAAGTCCCTTTTCTGTTCCAAAACACCCAAACAATTAAGAATCACATTGCATTCAAGTAGTTTGTGTTAGTTCTATAATAAATTTTAAATATGTTTGTTTTTAAATATAACTAGTTGATCTAATTTTTTTTTTTTTTTGAGATGAAGGTCTTACTGTGTTACAGCCCAGGCTGGTCTCAAACTCTTGAGCTCATGTGATCTTTCCTGCCTCAGCCTCCTGAGCAGCTGGGACTACAGACATATACGCCCTGGATATGAATGGTGAATGTACCATATGGTACAGTCAGGATAATCTTAGAGTCCTGGCTGAAGGTTTTCACGTTTGGTAAAAAGCTGGCCAACATTAGCAGCTTCCCCATGGCATCTCTGCGCATCTTCCCCAACTCTGACCCCGTTGCACTGTGGTTCCTTGGCCGATTCATAATGACAGGGAACTTCACTGTAGGTGGAACATGCCTGAAATCAGGGAGTCGGTCCAAGAAACCCTGTTATTTGCATTTTTGTCCCAAACTGGGGAGTAGCTCTTAGAAGCTTCTAACTTGCTTAGTGTCACGGTGCAAAACTGTTACTGTGTCAGGTAAGGGAAGAAAGGCTAGGCTTTTATACTGGGGAGTCAGTCAAATTGGCAGGAAAACAGGTTGTACTCAAAGCCAGCTTTGAAGGAGGAGAGAGGAAACTTTTTTTGTTTCATACCACCATCTGCAGAGATCTCAGGGGCCAGGAGAACTTACAAGGGACGGAAAGCCAAATGGGACAAAAGGCAGGAAATAGAGATATGTAGATTTCGTTAGCAGAGAACCTGTCAGTCAATCCCTAGGCATCTGTCAGGCCAGAGTGGGCAGCCCTTCCACCTTCAGTCTTATTGTGAAGAAGTTTAGAAGTTAAAACAATGCAGAGCTTTTAATGTTCAACACAAGGAAGTTGCCCTTCACTTCAGAGGGAGTCTGTTTCCTTAGGGCTCACCATCAAGTGTGGTGTGTTCAAGATTATGTAATCTCTCGACTGTCCTTTACTCTTTGGTCTACCATGGCTTCTTATCAGTAAAGTTGAGCACTTTTATTTGTTTACTTTGCTTCCTCAGTGTTCATTTGGATCAGAAAATAAGACGCAGTTTGGCCTCTTACCTGTGTTAAACTGGACATTTCCTTGGTTTGGGACCATGAAGTTCTTTCCTCAGATCTGCTCAGGATTGTGATGATGTAATCACACTCCTTAGGGCCCCCTTGGATTGTCTGTGGAGTCTTAATTCTCCTTGCACAGGGTGAAAGTCCTCTTCTAAGTGCCAGAGGGGAAAATTACCTCAGACAGAGATGCACATTGGCTTTTTCCTCCCTTCCTTTAGGAAGGTTCTATTTTTTTCCCCTTAGATCTTGTCCGTGTCCAGAAAGTCAATTAGCATTTCTGTAGAAAATCCCTGAGAGACTTGACTGCTTTTCTCTGCTTTGAAGGTATAGGATGAGCACTCAGGGTTCTAGGTCAGTCCCTGGACCATTGTGACTCTCAGAATGTGAAGTAATCAGCAAAAATAAGTTCCATCGTCTCTTCTTGGGAATGGAGGGAAGCTGGGAGGAAGAACCATTGTCAGACGCTCTGCTCTTCGAGCTTTCTATTTGTCCTTCTCTGTAACTCCACGGGCCATCATGGGAACAGCCGGCAACAGCCCTTCTGACTTGAACATCATCGTCCCTGAGAAACTGGAGCATAAGGACTATACCCAGCCTGACGTCCTGTGTCATACCTTTGAGACTCTGTCTAACCTTCACAAACTGCTTCCAAACCATCTTGTGGAGCTGCTTCAATCCTACCAGAGCGAAGAGGATAAAAAAAAATGTATGTGGGTAGAGGGTGTTCATGAACTCTATTAGTAAGCACATACTTCATCTTGGTAAAACTGCCTCTTCTTTTAGCCACAAGTAAGAATTTTTCCTTGACATTGCAGGTGTGATCAGTTCCTTTTGTTTTGTACAATTTTTTTTGTGGTACTATGGATTGAACCCCTGGGTTCTGCACCCCATCCCCAGACCTTTTTATTTTTTATTTTCAGCCAAGTTGCTAAGGCTGACCTTGAACTTGTGATCCTCCTGCCTCAGCCTCCTGAGCTGCTAGGATTATAGGCACTTGGTTTATCACTCTACTTTAGGCAAAGAATATCTGTTTGAAAGATGAATTGGACCAAGGTGGGAAGTACACTGAATTTACAAAGTAGGTTTTAGATTTTGCTTTACAATAGTGAGAGAACTTCCAAGTTGAAGGTCAGAGTTCAACCTTTGTTCCTTTGCTCTGTTTCCTCCTGCTCCTCTTCTTGCCATGGAAGAAGCTGGATACTCCCCCCTGGGAATTATAAGTAACCTTCAATTTCTTATCATTATTATTATTTTGAGATGGGGACTTGGCTATGTTGCCCAGGCTGACCTTGAATTCCTGAACTCACTTAATCCTTCTGCCTTAGCTTCTTGAGTACTTTGGACTATTGGCATGTGCCACCACGCCTAGCTACTAACTGTGACTTTTTGCAGTTTGGAGTGACCTGCTATTCCTGAAATTTGGTCAGGGCCATTGCTAATTTGATTGATTTGGAGAATTGAGTGGAGTCTACCTCCTGAATTTCTCATGACTAAGTGGAGGACACAGGTAGAAGACAAAATTAGAAGGTGCCACAGTGATTCAGACACAAACCAGAGAAGTAAGGTAGATATTGGCATAATGATTTTTAAACTACATGGCAAATCTGGCCCTTGGTATTCTGATTAATCTCTAGTCCCTCAGTCCAGGTATCTAGGCCACATTACAGATTACATTAAGAACACATAAATCATCAAGAAAAAACAAAAACATCCTAATAGAATAGATAAATGTTTGCATCGGCAATCCGCATGATTAGCCGTAGATCAATAAGATGAAAAGAAGTTTGAACTCTCTGGTCCTTAAGGAAGTAAAAGATATAACAAGGAGATCATTTTAGGCATCCTACTTTTCAAATTTAAAATGATTAATCATAATGAACTTGTGGGTAAATTAATATCCTCACATACTATGAATTGATTCAGGCTTCTTGAAGGATAATTTGAAAGTCTTTGTCAAAAGTTCAAATGTATGTCATTAGCTTATTAAAACTGAACTTGGTAGAAGGAGATTGTCGTTCTCATAACTCGTTTTGACCCATTCTATTAACTTCTTGTCCCTTAGCCTTGGGTGAAATTACAGGAAAATCTCATGCTTTTCTGGTCGTGTTGATAATGATATCAATATCAAAGGACTTCTCTAATATCAAAGGACTAAATTCTCATCCAGTTTAAAACCTGTCTGCGCCCGTTTGGAAACCAGGAGGAGGCAGTAGGGGGCTTCTTTTCTTTTTGTTGCTCCAACTCTTCCCTTGCTGGCTTCTGTTAGGAGACACAAATGAGGGTGGAAGGTAGGAGAGGAGAGGAACTAAAAAGCTTTTTCTTGACTGGCAAAATATCAGATCACTGCCAAGCACGTGATCCCAGCAGCTCAGGAGGCTGAGGCAGGAGGATTGCAAATTCTTAGCAATTCCATGAGGCTCTGAGCAACTTAGTGAGATCCTGTCTCAAAATCAAAAATAAGAGAGCCTGGGGATGTGGCTCTGTGGTTAAGTGCCTCTGTGTGTGTGTGTGTGTGTGTGTGTGTGTGTGTGTGTGTGATCGTGATCTGGTATCTACGCCCTCTCAGAGTGGCAGCTATGAAAAGCTGTTACTTTCTCTCCTGGGGCATCTGGGCGGGTTCTTTGGTGAGTTCCTATTGCTGGGTTCTCATTTGCACAGCCTCTGCCAGTATTTCCCTTCCTTTATCTCCACCTGCCCTAGTTCCAGCCCTTGTAACAAAATACCACAGACCAGGAGACTTCTAAACAACAGAAATTCATTTCTCACGATTCTGGAGGCTGGGGTCGTCCAAGGTCAAAGCAGATTCAGTGTCTGCTGAGGATTTTCTGGCTGAGAGACCACAGCTTCTTGCCCTGCCCTTGCCTAGTAGTAGAAGCAGTGGGTCTCTCCAGGAACTAGTTTCTAAGGGCACTAATCCCATCAGGAAGGTCCCAGCCCCATGACCAGTCACTTGGGGGTAGGATACCAACATGCACTGGAGGCCCACAAACACTCAATCAGAGCTCCACCCCCTTCCCAGCTTTTTATGGCACTGGTCTTTCCTGTTTCAACTAAGATTTCCTCATCCTTGGACAGAATCCCTCTTGTGATCCTAGTCGACATGGTTTCAAGCCAACTGCTTTCAAGGAGGTTTACATTTGGCTTGTAAAAAATTTAAGCCCTTAGGCTTGGGATGTGGCTCAAGTGGTAGCGCGCATGCCTAGCATGCTCAGGGCGCTGGGTTCGATCCTCAGCACCACATAAAAATGAAATAAAGATGTTGTGTCCATCGAAAACTAACTAAATAAATATTAAAAAATTCTCTCTCTCTCTCTTTAAAAAAAAAAATTAAGCCCCCTTTCCCCATGTCTTCATCCAGAGATGAAGATGAAATGGTCTCAGAGGAAATGAGAAATATTTTTTTTTTATCATAGCAACCCTTCGTTTGGATATATTCATTTAATTATTCTGCTACTGAATGAAATTAGGCTGCTCACAAATGGCCCCAGCCATTCCCCAACGCATGTTTCCAAGTGTTAGGGGTTGAACTGTGGCCACACACCCCTCCCCTGCTGAATATATACTGAAGTCCTAACCCCAGTACTCCACGACATGACAATATTTGGAAATGGGGTCTTTATAGGGTGCAAGTGTAATTAAGTTCAGATGAAGTCAAACTTGGAACAGAGTGGGTTCTTAATCCAATATGACTGATGTCTCTATGAGAAGAAAGAGATTCAGGAGGAGAAGGTGGCCATGTGACAGTGGTGGCAGACATGAAAGTGAAGCATCTGTATGTCAAGGAAAGCCAAAGATCCCTGGGGAACAGCAGAATGGAGGAAGAGGCAAAGAAAAATCTCCCCTTGAGGTTTCAGAGGAAGTGCGACCCTGCGGACACCTGGGTTTCTGATTTCCAGCCTCCTGAACTGTGAGAAAACTAATTCACCAGGAGTTAGGGGAGTTAGTCCAACCCAGTTCTCTTAAGTTACCTCTTAAAGCCAGGGAGAGAAGGGAAAATGCTGAAGTTCATAGGACCACAACTACTCTGTGCTACCGAAATCTTCAAGTGTTTTAAAGAATGCTTAGAAGACAGGTAAGCATTTTATGAACAGGATATCTGGCACCTGCTGAATTTTTGTTTGTTTGTTGGTTGGTTGGTTTTTAGAGCCTTGGGACACAACTGAGATAACAGAAAAAAATTCACACTATTCTGTTACATAGGCTTCTTCTTCAAATCAGCCATTCCTCTTCCACTTACTGTTCCACCCACACGCTCACACCTGTGCAGACAGCCGCATGGACATGAATATGCTCTGATCCATTGTTATAACAGTGAAAAATTGTGAGCAGCCTAATTTCATTCAGTAGCAGAATGATTAAATGACTATATCCAAACTGAGGGCTTCTATGATAAAAAAAAATTATGTTAACTTTCTGTTGTTATGACAAATACCTTAACTAAATCAACATAAGGAAGAAAGGTGTATTTTGGCTTTTTGTTTTAGAGGTTTCAGTCCATGGTCAGTTAGCTCTGTTGTTTTTGGTCCTGTGGAAGACAGAGCGTCACAAGAGAGCAGTGGGGAGCAGAGCTTGGTGGCCAGATGAAGAAAGAGAGAGAGAGAGGGAGGGAGACAGAAAGGGGCCTGGTCCCAATGTCCCCTTCAAGGGCACGCTCCCAGTGACCTAACTTCCTCCCGCTAGGTCCTGCTTTCTAAAGAGTCCACCGCCTCCCATTTGTACCACAGAATGGGAACCCAGCCTTCAACTATGGGCTTTTAGGGGGAACATTTTAGATTCAAACCACAACAAAGATTGGCAGACATCTACCAAACGTAATGTAGAGTTTTGATAAACAAGCTGCAAAAGAAGCACAACATGAGTCTGTTTATGCCAAAATAAAACTGGACTTTGTACATACAAAAACATGTCAATGAATAAAAAAGTTTTGGAAGGTGACACATCAAATTCAGGACAAGATGAAGTAGGATTTTCTTTTCACTCTGTAGATATCTTGAAGTTGTTTAATTTTATTTATTTTGACAGAAGTCTTTTCATGTGTAAATTTGCAATGAAAAGAAAAGAAGCTTATTTATTTGTTTGTTTGTTTATTTATTTATTTATTTTTGATACCAGGGATTAAACCCAGGGGCCCTTAACCAATGAGCCACATCCCCAGCCCATTTCTATATTTTACTGAGGGTCTTGCTATAGTTCCTTATGGCCTCACTAAAGTTGCTGAGTCTGGCTTCAAACTTACAATCCTCCTGCCTCAGACTCCCAAGCCACTGGGATTACAGGTGTGCTCTACCGTGCCTGGCAGAAAATGAAACTTAGCATTGAAAAAGTTGTGGGTGGTTACGTCAGGTTGGACAAGCAGGCTTCCATTTTCTAGTGATCCTCCAGCTGATGTTTATGTTTTCTGTTAGTCTCCCAACTTAGATGCTGTCAACACTGATGTAATTAGCACCTTGTAGTTCTTGCCAGGTAAAAATGGTCTGCACTGCTGAGAGGTGCCCTCGTGTCAGAGGTGTTCTGCTATCTCGATCCTTTGCTCTGGTTGGAAGCCCATTTGAAGAAGTCCATGACACAGCTGAGGTTGTTGGCACTGAGGGAAGAGGGGTTTCTTCTGAGTTCTACTGTGTCTTCAGGATCTGGCCTAAGGCAAGGTCCAGCCATCAGGAGCACATTGGCCTTGGAGGCCCTGAATTCTTTATACAAGGCTGCTTCACTTTCAAAATGCAATTTCCAAGTGTATCATGATTGCTTCGAAAGACAATTCTAAGGAGATGATCCTGTCTCTCATATTCTTCTTCATCAGATTATGAATGTGATAATGACTTCTGATATCTCACTGCTACTGTGTATAAAGCTTCTGGGAAAAATTTCTTTTAAACTTAAAAATAGATTTTGTCACTTCCCCTGCCAAAGCCCTCCTCATCCACAAGGAAGCTATGACTGTATTAGACTATACTGCATACTCAAAAATGAAGGAAGGAAGGAAGGAAGGAAGGAAGGAAGGAAGGAAGGAAGGAAGGAAGGAAGGAAGGAAGGGAGGGAAGGAGGGAGGGAGGGAGGGGGGAGGAAAATGTCTATCACAACACCCAAGTTTTTCTTTTGTGTTTTAAATAATGACATAGATCATAACAATGAGAAATGAAGGTCCTTTATACTATATGGATTCAGTTATACTGCTGTTTAGATAATTGTCTCCAAAACATAAACAGCTTCCATCTGCATCCACAGTCTCCTCAAGTGGTGCTCTTCCTCCTGATGCCCCCCATCCCACACACAGGGGAGCAATATTGATGGTTACTGGTTTGATGGTGTGTGATGTATTCTTGCAACCCGTTCCTTGTATATCTTACTTGTACTAAACTGAAAAGTAGGTAAGTGGAAGTTTAAGCTTTTGCTTGTTCATTGCTTTCAATTCCAAAGAAGTTACTTCTCTTGGTTAATTTATTGCTTTTGCCCCCAAATACTTTCTGAGGCTGTTTAGCTAGTTGGTGGGGATATACTAGGAGAGGTGAGGCAGTAGGGAAGAGCTGTTCCCATAGAGTAGGTGGCCTTGGGGCGGAGACCTACAGGGCGACTACCAGAAGTATATGCAGTTCAGATACTAGTAGTCCTGGGGCAACTGTCAAATCTGTGATTTTAGGTACATGGGAAAATACAATTAGGTGCCAAAGTAACTTTCTGGAACAAACACATATAAATATATACATGGTGGCTTGGTGCACTGGTTATATACTTTGTCAGTGTTGATTTGTATTCAATGTGATTCTAATCTATCCACCATCCTTCATCCATCCATTATCCATTCATCCATCCATCCATTCACCCATCCATTCAAAACGCACTTAATTTCATGCTTTAAAATAAAAACAAAACCTTCAAGCAGTGTATAATCTAATATCTCCAAATCTTCACCTATAAATTTATAATCAATATTATTCTACTTCAAATAATGTTTTTTTGTAGTGTGAAGAATCAAACCAGGACCTCACATGTGCTGGGCAAGGGCTTTACCATTGAGCTATGCCCTCAGTTTTAAATAATTTCTTGAAGCATCATATGCTTATTGTATTTTATTTGAAAAACTAGAACACTTACTTAAGGCCCAATTAAATGTTCAAAGTGAGTTCTGAGTTTTTATCTTATCATGGTATACAGTACTAAAATATAATCACTCATACTGGAGAACATGATAATTTATCATTTTTGTCGAATATTCTTCTCTTTCTTTTTCTCTCATTTATCCATAGTTACTTACAGAGTATCTGAGATGTTTTAAAATATCAAAATATGTATATGTGTATTAGCTTCATGTGACTACAACAAAATACCTGAGGCAACTAATAAAGAGAAAAGATTTATTAAGCTCACAGTTTTGGAGTTTCAAAGACATGACACTTGCACTTTTTCAGTTTTGGTGAGGGTAGTGGATGGTAATATATCATAGTGGCAGTGCATGTAGAAGCAAGCAAATTATGACATTTTCAACTGGAGAGTGGGGAGGGAGAGGGAGGGAGAAAGAGAAGGAGAGACAAAGACCATAGTTCCACAACTGGCTTCAAGGGCACACCACCAATGACCTAAGGACCTCTTAAAGATACACAGCATCCAATAGCGGGGACCAAGACTTTGCAAATGGTCCTTTGGGGGAACACTCAGAAAAACCATAGGAGTATGTATGAAAATCATTTAAAATTTTTGTTTGATGAAAAAAATATATAAAAGTATATAGGTATAGATTTTAAGTGGATGTTACCAAATACCTGAATTGAATTAATTAAATTGAATCAAACTCAACTAAGAAATCCTGATACTGGTACTGCCACTAAAGGCAGTAGGTAGAGGCTATCTAGCCCCCCAGGCCTTAAACCACCAAGCAGGAGCCTCAGTTTCCTGTCCTGTGCTTGACCCATTTGAAGTGGTTCTGAGGCCTCTAGTGATTAACCTATTCACCCAGCAATATACCATTTAGTCAGACTGCCAAGTTAAGATCCTTTGAGCCCATTCATGGTACTGTGGGGTTCTGCTATGGGAGGGACCATCATGGTTCAGCCGGAGAAAAGAAAACTGGACCAGTTTGATCGTATTCCTAGGCAGGCTCACTCTGAATCTCTGTGAGGTCTGCTTCTCTTCCAGCATAACATTTTTGAGTGCTCTCTCATTTTCTAATTTGCTCCAATGGACCATTGAGTTACTCAAGGTGTGATCTTCAAAGTGGATGTTGATTCTCAAATTGTTACAGCTGAAGAAGAGATAAGAAGTTTACCCTACAATATAAGTCAACTTTTCTCAATAAAAACACTATGTAGTCAGCTTAGCTGGTCTTCTTTTCCCCTTCCTTCTTTTCTTTTCTTTTCTTTTTTCTTTTCATTCAGGAAGTCTGTCTTGATAAAGAAGCAGTATGCTTAATTATATTCTGGTGCTAGACAGAAAATAATTCTAGAAAGCTGAATTACACCTGGATAGATAGGAGTGACATTGGGAATATGGAATCCTATATTACCAATTATCACCTGCCTCAGATACCAAAACACTGGTCTTTTTCTCTTGGATTTCAGTGTGTCCATCCCAAAGCCTCATGAATAGCTTCCTACAGTGTTCAGATTTCCATAGTAGTAGTTGTGGCTATTTCTTTCAGCCCCTTGCTTACAGGTCCTGGTCCATAATGTTTGACAGAACATCTTCCCAACTCTCAGAGACACTCCCTGGATCCCCATTTCTTCTAAGGTGTGACAGCTCAGAAAAGCTGCTCATTTGGATAAAGTCTTATCTGTGTGTGCTTATCACTCACACCAGAGCTGAGGAATCTTGGAAAGCAGTCTACCCTGGGTGATATAACCCTGGTTATTCGAGTCATTGGGTGGGAGCATTAAAGGACATCTGGTTTATAGACAGGAGACTGGGCCAGACCAGGGTGTTCCAACCAGCTCTCCTTTATCTCAGGATGTGACATTCCCAGCCCATTCTGCCATTGTTCTTGAAAACTAAGTGAGCAACGGGGAAGCACTGGGCTCATCCACTGTCATCTGGAAGAACATTCCGGAGCACCTACCTCTTGTGGAGCTGGGAAGGGTGACCTGGGAAGGGTGCTGTTCCATTTCTGACAAATAGGATGTGAACACCCCTGGTGTTGATGTCATCTTCTCAAAGAAGTTCCACCATGCTGTCATCATGATTGTACCTCTGGCCACGCAGAGATTTCTGGCAGTAGGCTGCAAAGGTCCAAACCCTGAGTCTCAAGAAGGAAGACAGTTCCCACTGGCCTACCCCAAAAATGACAAGCTTAGAACAGAGTGAGAAAAGCCAGTCTATCTTTGGCCAGAAATAAATTTTATAGAAACAGAAATGATTGATAAAATACACTCCCAAGTTCTTCCTGATGAGGCATGCTATTATTTTAAGTTGATTTCTTATGTTGTAACCCTCTCTCAGGCAAAGTCACCAGTAATCTGAAGCCCCAAATTAAGAGCTGGACAGGATGGTCAATATTCATCCCATTTCTTCTGAGAGGCTTCAAAATGTACATCTCTAAGTATGCAATAAAAGTGAAGATGAGAATTCTGATAATAATAATAATAATAATTGTAGGGTAACTTGCTATAAGTTTGAGAATCATGCACAAGTAACCAACAGTATTCATGGTAGTCCCTTCATGCTTTGTTCATTCGTTCCTGCATTTACAGTGCTTCCGTTTGATGTCCAGGACCAGGTTAAGGTCTAAATGGCACCAGCAATATTGTTGGAATAAAGAAATGACACAGCTGAAAAGGATTATGAGAAGGCATGAGTGTCCATTCTTACTTTAATGCTAAGTTACTCTTGCTATGCAAAGATGGAAAGGAACATGCAATTGTAATAATGCTTATTTTATCACCAGGTGAGATATCAGAATTTTCCTGTTTAGAAAGGATCTTGGCAAGACATGAATTGCCGAAAGAGATTAGTCTGACTCCTAAGCCGAGCAGAATGCACTCCTGGCAAAGAAAAGCCATGAACAATGTGAGTGACGGGTGGAAGAAGTGCCGCTTATGGAGGAGGAACATAAAAGAGCCTCCGATGAGCACCGTGGTTGTCAGGTAGGTGCTGGGAACTTTTTGTCTAAACATATGCAGACTTATTTAGAGATACTCAGAATTAATGTTGATAAGACATAGAATATTCTATGTAATTTGCCGCAGTCTGGCTGGGCACAAATCACCCAGCCACCACAAAGCACTTGTATGTTCAAACAGGAAACTTTATTGCCTGAACTCCAAACAACACTCCACGCACACTCCCCGGGAACTCTCCCGAACGCCACCCACGCGCCCCTTCTCCGGCACACCACATCAACCGGAACTTCACCAACCAACTCAACTCCCCAGGAGATCCTCTCGAGAACTCCAAAGTAGCGGGCGCCTGATTTGGACAGTAGGGGTCTATATACAATTGAATCAATCCAGCATCATCTTAATGGCTCGCCTCTCAACCATTACTTCTGGCAAAATGCCAGGGGGGCATTTTGACTGGGCTGTGGCTCTCAACAAGGGTCTCACTAAGTTGCCAAGAGACTTGCTAGGTTGCTGAGGCTGACCTCAGCCTCCTGTCTTAGCCTCCCAAGATGCTGGGATTACAGGCATGTGCCACCATGCCTGGCTACAATTTACTGGTGAAGTAACTAATTCAGTCCTGCAAGAATGTGACTTGAGCAAGTCCTATCAGAATGGTGTTGATTCCTCTTAATTACCTAAACACCTTGTAAAGCTCCCACCACCTCTCAACACCATTGCACTGGGAATTACGGTTCCGGCACATGAACTGTGGGGCACATATTCAGACCACAACTCCTGACAATTTCAATTTTAGGATCAAACCCTACATGAGGCTTGGAGGCTTCTGGCAAAGTTCCTTGTAGATAAATAATAAATCAGCAGGCACAAAGGCTGGCAGTCTTGGGACACCAACTGGTAAACAGATTTTCTGAGCATCTAGAGTTGCACACAGTGGTGTATTTATCCCTGTTGGAGAACTTGGTGGGATCCCAACTTTCAGTTTTATAATACTATAAAATCCCTACTGGATACTGCAAGTAAATCATAATTACTTGTAAACTGTATTTATTGGCTCAATATGTCATATTTATGGGCTCTAGGGCTTCATTTTTCTTTTTCTTGTTTGGAAAGTGTGACAAATGCAGACTTGACTAGGAGAAGACTAGATGTTTCATGCAAGGATTCGGTTTAGATCCCAAATTTTTTTATTAAGTCAATATGGTAGCAACTGAAGATAAGGGTTAGTAGTCAATAGGATTTATTCTGCCCACTCTCTGCCCATCCTAGACACTTGCCATTAAGCCTGACTTAGAGCCAGCTCTGAAGCCAGTCATGCCTTCCTAGTCATCCCCACCACTAGTCAGCTTGATTGCATTTACCATGTTGTGGTGTAGACACGATTGTTTGCTACCCCATCTAAACTCTGCACCTGGATGCTGGGTAGACATTCAAGAAAAAAAAAAAAACATTGAGGGCTGGTAGTGTGCTCGCCTGGCATGCGTGTGGCCCAGGTTCGATCCTCAGCACCACATACCAACAAAAATGTTGTGTCCGCCGATAACTAAAAAATAAATATTAAAACTCTCTCTCTCTCTCTCTCCTCTCTCTTTAAAAAAAAAGCATTGAAAGTAGTCTACTATAAACTAATACAAGGTGAATTTTCTTTCTTTTTTTTTTTTTTTTTTTTGCACCGGGGATTGAATCCAGGAGCACTTCACCACTCAGCTACATCCACAGTCCTTTTAATTTTTCGTTTTTAGACAGGATCTTGCTAAATTGCTGAGGATGACCTTGAACTTGGGATCCTCCTGCCTCAGCCTCCTGTGTCACTGAGATTACAAATGTGGCCACCACACCCTGCCAAGATAAATTTAAAATACAACTGATTAATGTAGCTAAATGAAAGGTTCCCATCTCTCTCTCCCCCTCCCTTTATTACTTGTTCCTCCAACCCAGACAGGATCCATAGGCCATTAGAGCTGTAAATTCTCTAAAGCATAGTTACCTGGTCCTTGAGAGATGGTAAGGAAACTGAATCTAGGAGAGGCACAGCTAATATAGAAGAGCAAGAGCAAGGACTAAGCCACATTTGCACATGTTACATTTCTGTTTACTCTGATTTGCCCATGTCGGTATGTCCATCAATGTCCCTTGGTTCATCTGTACACCTCACTGACAAAATGCTGCTTATTTATTTATTTTTGAGACAGCGTCTCACCAGGCTGGCTCAAACTTCTGGGCTCAAGTGATTTTCCTGCCTTGGGTATTTTTCAGATGAAATTGACATTTCAATCAGCATGCTTTGAGATGCCCCTGCATAATGGGGGAGGCCTCATTCAATCAGTTGAGAGCCTTAAGAGAAAAGACCAAGACCTCTTGAAGGGAAGGATTGTGCCCCCTGGCTGCCTTTGGGTTTCATACTGCAAGATAGACTCCTACCGGAATTTCCAGTCTGTTGGCCAATCCTAAAACTGTCCAAATGAACAGCCCCAACAGTTACATGAGACAATTCCTTAAAACCTTTCTCCTCTTTCTTTCCATATATGTATCTTTATTGGCACATTCTGTTTTTATTTATGGTCATGTGTCATTCAACTACAGGCATACCTTATGAGGATTGTGTGTCAGGTCACAGGCAATCTGGTCATTGTATACACATCCTGGAATGTGCCCCCCAAAACCTATGTGATCTTGTCAATCACTCCATGTGATGCCATCAAGATAGGTGATAAACACAGGATGTGTGAGACTGCTTCACAGCAAATGTTAATAAGGAGTGCATTCTAAAGTAATGATAAAGGTAAATACATAAACCAGCAACATTATCAAGTATTATGTGCTGCACATAATTACATATATTATACTTTTATACAAACCCTACGATATTAGAATGGTACAGCATCACTAGGAAGTTGCTAGCTCCATTATCATCTTCTGGGACCATTATTATATATGTCATCCATCCATACTGAAATGTCATCATATGGTGGGTGACTGTTTCTATGTACATACACGTACATAGATAGAGACATATCCTCTTGGATACCATATTCCACACATTCAGCATTTGGAATTCCAATGGGGCTTAAGTAGTAGGATTTTTTTTTTTCACAATCTAAGAATGGGCTCACGGTGGCAATTAATAGCATAAGCAGAATTGTCTGGGGGAAGTCTGAGGATTTGGGACTGTGCATTTCCTGAGGGAAGAGGGCAATCCTCGGCTGTCACACCTCCCTCTTCTTTCCCCTCCCTTGTTCTCCTGGAAACAGCTGCAGTCTGTGGGAATGATGCTGGGATGCAAAGTAAGCAGAAGCCTCAGGATAAGAATTTTGTGATGAGATGGTACTGACCTGATTTGGGAGATGCACACAGAGCTCTGGGAGGAGGCAGCCATTCTCACCATTAACCTTCCAGCGGCTCTGAAGCCTCACTGCAGATTGGAATTGCCCGGTGCCTGCTGGGCCCATCCCAGACCACCTGAGCCATCACCTGAGGAGTGGAGGCCAGATCCTGCTAATTTTAGAATGCTGGCAGGTGATGATAGTGTTCAGCCAGGAATGAGAGTAAGTGAACCTTTCCAAATCAGGAGGTGAGGACAAAGTCATTCTCCTGTGATGGGTAGAGCCTGCCATTTTCATTATTCCAAGGACAATCACCAGGTATCTGCCAGATGCCAGCTGCCTAACTGCTTGTAGGGAAAGTAAGTCTTGAAAAAATGTTTTTCAGTCTGAAGTCACTAATGAGAAAAAAGGGGTCACACACAATGGGGAAAAACAACCCAACCCAAAGAAAAAACCCTAGAATTTAGTGTCAGAGTTTTGTTGTTGTTGTTGTTTGGTTTTTGTTTTACTTTTTTTGGTTACTGACAATTGAACTCAGTGGCACTTAACAACTGGGCCACATTCCCAGCCCTTTTTAATATTGTATTTAGAGACAGGGTCTTGCTGAGTTGCTTGGGGCCTCACTAAGTTGCTGGGGCTGGCTTTGAACTCGAGATCCTCCTGCCTTATCCTCCAAGTTTCTGGGATTGTAGATGTGCACGAAGGCACCTGTTGTGTCATAATTTTTAGGGAAACAAAATTTACAAGCAATAAAGGATTCTCTAAGACCTGAAAAAATAATGGTGTCTCCAGAGATGGGATAGAAAGCCTGGAGCAGAAACTACAAACCACTCTACATGGAGAGGCAAGAAAATGGCCCTTGGGTGACCATGTGACAGGCAATTAAGGCAGGTATGGAGAGGGATGCTTCTGGTACTGGGAAGCCCCCCTTCTAAGGAATTTGCACGTAGTCTTATGAATGGATGGATGTGATTTGGCTGACCAAGGAAGTGTGCCATTGTTTTTGGAATTTAGAAACAGGTCCTGGGTTAATGCCTGAGACTTTGCACACCTGCCCATTCAAATGAGACATCAGCATCTCCTGAAAATGTTGAGTCACACGTCATGTTCCTACCAGCCATTCATAGCTTTTGTGAAATGGCTAGTTCAAATCCACTTATTTTGAAGTTTCTATGTCTTGTGACTGAGTTGCAGGAGTCCTTTACGTATTCTCAATACAAACCCTATGTCTGATGGAATCACTGCCAAAGTTTTCTCCCTCACGGCGGCTGCTCTTGCCTTTTTCATGGTATCTTTTGAAGAACAACAGTTAAATTTGTTGAAGACCAACTCACCAATTCATTTTCTTTTATAGTTTGTATATTTTCTGAGAATCCTTCACCTAGGCCCAAGGTCAAAAAGATTTCCTATATTTTCTTTCAGAACTTCGATCATTTTAAATTTGCTTAGCCATTTTGAGTTTACTTTGATTGTTAAACTCAAAATGTTACTTGCTGCTCTTTTTAAATTTTGTTTGTTATTTTCACTCACTGCTGTTAGTTTGAAAAGGTTTTTTTTCTTTCCCTACTGAATTCCCTTGGCAATTTTGTAAAAAAAAAAAAATGTGCACAATCTGAGTATATTTCTGGACCCTATTTTGCTCCACTTATCTATATGTCTTTGCCAAAACCAAACTATCTTACGTTTATTTATAGTAAGTCCTGAAATAAAGTAGGGCAAGTCATCCAACTTTGATCTTGTACTTTAAAAACTGGCTTTGATAATATTCTAGGTCCTGCATGTTTCCATAAAAATGTGGAATCAGCCTGTCAATTTCTATAAAGTCTACCTAGGATTTGGTTGGAATTGAGTTGAATCTGTAGATCAATAGAGGAGATTGTCCCCTTAATGAGAGTCTTCCAATTCATGGATAGAATATATCTGTCCATTCATTTAGGTCTTTAATTGCTGTAAACAAAGGTTTGTAGTTTTTTTCAAAGTAGACATCTTGGAATCTATTAATATATTTATTACTAGGTTTTTTTGTCTTATAACACTACTAAACATGGAAATTAAAAAAATAAGATCTTTATTAGAGCTTCATGGTTATACATGTGGCTGTGTTCATCGTGAAAAACTCATACGTGCATGGATATCGGTTTCAGTTCAGGATCTCCGCTTTCCCTCCCTCCTCCTGCCCCTTGTCTCCTTTCTTTACTAGATTTCCTTTAGCTTGTCTAGTAATTTATATTTAATTGGCTCTTTATGTAATCTTATCCTTCTCTCCCCCTTTTCTTTATTTCGCTCTAGCTTCCACATATGAGAGAAGACTTTAGACCTTTGGGTTTTGGGGTTTGATTAAATTCACTTAGCACAATATTCTCCATTTCTATCCATTTACCAGCAAATGCCATAATTTCATTCCTTTTTTTTTGGGGGGGGGGTATTGGGGATTGAACTCCGGGCACTTACACACTGAGCCACATCCCCAGTCCTATTTTGTATTTTATTTAGAGACAGGGTTTCACTGATTTGCCTGGTGCCTTGCTTTTGCTGAGGCTGGCTTTGAACTCATGATCCTTCTGCCTCAGCCTCTCGAGCCACTGGGATCACAGGCCTGTGCCACCATGTCAGTGATCATAATTTTATTCTTTTTAACAGCTCCATTTTGTGTGTGTGTGTGTGTGTGTGTGTGTGTGTGTAACAATTTCTTCATCCATTCATCTATTTATAGGCATCTGGCTTGATTCCATAATTTAATTTAGTTATTGTGAATTATTCTGAAGTGGATGTATTTCTATAGTATGCCAATTTTAGATCTTTAAAAGAAAATGTGTAGGAATGGGATAGCTAGGTCATATGATAGTTCCATCCCTAGTTTTTTGAGAATTTCCAAATTACTTTCCAGAGTGGTTGTACTAGTCTACAGTCCCACCAACAATGTACAAGTGGTCCTTTATCCCCACAGCCTCACCAGCATTTATTGTTTGTTTACAATTGATTTTTATTACTATTGTATACTGCAAACTTGTAAATTAATTTATTAGTTCTAGTAGCTATTTTTAGATCTTTTGAGGGGGCTCCTTTTTCTTTTGGGGTACCAGGAATTGAACCCAGAGGCACTCAACCTCTGACTCACCTTCCCAGCCGTTTTTAAAATTTTATTCAGAAACAGGGTCTAGCTAAGTTGCTTAGAGTCTCACTAGGTTGCTGAGGCTGGCTTTGAACTTGTGATCCGCCTGCCTCAGCCTCCCAAGCTGCTGGTGTACACCACTGTACCCAGGTCCTTTTTCTGTTATTGTGCTAAGACAATTAACATGAGGTCTACCCTCTTGACAAATTTTAGGTGCATCGTACATTATTATTGATGAACAGGTACAATGTTGTATATCTCCTGTATTGTGCTTATTCACCTTGCTTGACTGAACTGGTTGCCCACTGATTTCCCAATTCATCCTTCTGCCAGCTCCTGATAACCACCATTCTACTCTGATTCTATGAATTAGACTATTTTAGATGCCTCTTATAAGTGGAATCATGTACTCTTTCTGACTGGCTCATTTCACTTAGCATAATGTCCTTAAGATTTGTCCATGTCACACATGCACAATTCCATCTTTTTAAAGACTGTATATTGTATTCCTTCCTTTAACCATTCACCTGCCAGTGGACTTTTATATTTTTTTCTAAATCTTGTCTATTGTGACTTGTGCAGCAATGAATAAAGGTGTGCTAGTATCCCTTTGAGATCCTAATTTTTGGGGGTTGGGGTTGTGGCTCAGTGGTAAAGCACTCACCTGGCATGCATGCGGCCCGGGTTCGATCCTCATCACCATATACAAACAAAGATGTTGTGTCCGCCGATAACTGAAATATAAATATTAAAAATTTCTCTCTCTCTCTCTCTCTCTCTCTCTCTCTCTCTCTCTCTCTCTCTCTCTCTCCCCCTCTCTCCCTCCCCTCTCTCTCTGAAAAAAAAAAAAGAGAGATCCTGATTTTAATTTTTTTGGAAAAATACTCACGAGTGAGATTGCAGGATTATATGACTCCCTGGGACTTTTCTATGCAAGTAATTATATATATATATAATATATATATATATATATATATATATATATATATATATATATATATATATATATATATGAGAGAGAGAGAGAGAATTTCAATATTTATTTTTTAGTTCTCGGCGGACACAACATCTTTGTTTGTATGTGGTGCTGAGGATCCAACCCGGGCTGCACGCATGCCTGGCGAGCGTGCTAGCGGTTGAGCCACATCCTCAGCCCTGCAAGTAATTATATAATCTGCAAATAAAAGGATGTTTTTACATCTTCCTTTCCAATCTTTACTCCTTTTATTTTCTTTGTCTTATTCAATGGTTTGGATTTCCAGCACAATGTTGAACAGAAGTGATAAAAGCAGGCATCTTGATTTGTTCTCAATCCCATGCAGAGAACAAGTCAATACAATGTAGATTTCCTCTATCAGTTTGAGGAAGTTCCCTACTGTTGCTAGTGTGGATTGAGTTTTATCATGAATAGATGTTGAACTTTGTCAGTTGCTTTTTCTTTTCTTTTTTCTTTTTTTTTTTGGTGGTGCTGGGGATTAGAACCCAGGGTCTTGTGCATTCTACCACAACTGAGCCATATCCCTAACCCTGTCAATTGCTTTTTCTGAATGTGTTGAAAATACTAATTCTTCATCTTGCTTATTTATTGGTGAACCACATAAAATGTATATAGCACAAAATTTGCCATATAAGGCATTTTAAAGGGCACAGTTCCGTGTCATTAAGTACATTCACACTGTTGTGTCCCCATCATCACTAGCTATCTTCAGAATTTTGTATTATCCCCAACTGAAACTCTGTACCCATCAAACAACTCCATTCCCATATTCCTACAGCACCTGGTGATCGCTATTCCACTCTGGATGCTGCCTTATGGGTGAGGAGTCCTGCTCCCTCACATGTTGAAGGTTAACATTAGGGAAGCACGCTGAGGCAAGCATATAAAACAGGGCTTACTTAAAAAGGGGTAACATAACTTCTCCCAGGAGGGAGAAGGGGGCCATAGCTGGTGTCCTGCCTTTTTATATGTCCTAGGCTTCCTTTGTTTTCCTGTTCTCTTTCCCATTATCTTTCTCCCTGCATTTGTGACTAGGCCCAGGAAATGCCAGGGATGACCAAAAGGGTGGGAAACAGGTGGGCTGAAGGGGAAAGGGCAGGATGGAGCATCCATCATTAATTAACAACTTTCACGACTCAATGTAGGGAGGGGCAATTCCTGCGACAGGTTACCTTAGCAACAGGTTGGCTCAGGGGCAGATTCTTGATAGGGTGTAGGAAGGGCTCTGAAGACATTTCACCCCCAAAGGGGGCAGTCTCCAATTTCCCCGACTCACTCAAATTGGCCTCCTTGATCTTATCTGACTCGATTTACCTCTTTATACCAACTGCCTTTCTAATTCTGGCTTCATTTTCTGATTCTAAGAACTTGCCTATTATGTCTATTTAAATAAGTGGGACCATATTTGTCCTTTTGTGCCTATTTCACTTGACATAATGTCTTCTGTTGAGAGCCACAGCCAAAGGGTCCCAGCAAACTTCCAGCTGCCAGCTGATGATTGGCTCACAGCGGCCCCAGCAACATCTAGCTGATTGGCTCCTCTGCGGTGATGTTCATTGGGCTGTTTCCCTGCCCTTCAGACTGCCAGCTGATGATTGGCTCACAGCGGCCCCAACAACATCTAGCTGATTGGCTCCTCCACGGAGCTGCTCACTGGGGGACTTCTTTGGCTCCGCCCATGAAACCCAGCCAATCGGCCTCAAGAGCAGGAGGATTGTGGGAGGTGGAGAGGCTGGTGTGTGGGTGAGAGGCTTGTGGAAGCCGGTGGTGGCAGTTGGGCTCTGAGGGTTTTTTCCTGAGGAGCTGTTTTGTTTGGCGGTTGTAGTTCTAAAAATAAAGTTAGTTTCTTTTGACAAGTCGCTCCTGAATTGTGCCCAGACAGACTGTGGCAGTCTTCAAGGTTCATCCATGTCACAGAATGAATCTGAATTTCCTTCTTTTTCAAGAGTGATATTTTCCATTCTATGTATAGACTACATTTTTTATACCAATTCATCTTATGATCTATGAATATGGAATAACTTTCTATTATGTCTTCTGTGGTTTCTTTAAGCAATATTTTGTAGTTTTTACTGTACTTTTTTTTTTTTTTTTTTTTGTACCAGGGATTGAACCCAGGGGAACTTTACAAGGTCTCACTAAGTTGCTTAGGGCCTTGCTAAATTGCTGAGGCTGGCTTTGATCTCACAATCCTCCTGCCTCAGCCTAATGAGTCACTGGGATTACAGGCCTGTGCCACCATGCCCAGATTGTACAAGTCTTTGACTCCTTGGTTAAATTATTTTTGACTATGTTATAATTATGTTGAATTTTTTTTTATATTTTTGTTGACGGATTGTATATCTTCTTCTGAGAAGTGTCTGTTCAATTCCCTAGTCCATTTATTGATAGGATTATTTGTTTTTTTGAGATCTTTATATATCCTGGAGATTAATGCTCTATCTGAGATGCATGGTGTAAATATTTTCTCCCATTCTGTAGGGTCTCTCTTCACATTATTGTTTCCTTTGCTGTGAAAAAGATTTTTAGTTTGATTCCATCCCATTTATTGATTCTTGATTTTACTTCTTGCACTTTAGGAGTCTGGTTAAGGAAGTCAGTTTCTAAGCCGACCTGGTAGAGATTTGGGTCTACTGTTTCTTCTTTGGTGCAGGGTCTCTGTTCTAGCCTGTTTTTGATCCACTTTGAGTTAAGTTTTGTGCAGGGTGAGAGATAGGGTTTAATTTTATATTGCTACATATGGGTTTCCAGTTTTGCCAGCACCATTTGTTGATAGTTTGAGTTCTTTTCCTATTTTTGTTTGTTTGTTTGTTTGGTACTGGGGATTGAACTCAGGGGTGCTTGACCACTGAGCCATATCTCCAGCCCTATTTTGCATTGTATTTAGAGACAGGTCTCACTGAGTCGCTGAAGCTGGCTTTGAACTCATGATTCTCCTGTCTCAGACTCCCAAGCCCCTGGGATCACAGGGGTGCACCACCATGCCCAGCTCTTTTCCTATTTGTGTTCTTTAAATTTCTTTCTTCTACTTGTGCTCTGGCTAGAGTTTCTGTAGGAAAAATAAAAAGAGACACAGAGACAAGATGCAGAGGCAGGAAAGATGGCAGAATGGTAGAATGGCCAAGTTGCCAGCTTTATTTATTGCTATAAATAAAGCTGGCAACTTTATTATATAGCAATAGGTTATATTAAGTCATTGGCATCAGTAGTACGTTATTGTTCATTGTGTCATTAGGCAGGTTCCAGAGTTAGCAACATTATGCAGCTTATTCCTCAGTTACATACTATAGCTGTAGTGTCTCGTGTTAGGAGCTTTGTGTAGTTCTCAAGAAAATCAATTGTCTGAAGTTATCATTAGGCATTAGGTGGTCAGGTCCAGGAGCACTGGGGCTTGGTGAAACATAATTATCTGGCAAGCAAGTTCCTTTATTCCCAGGAGCCATGTGCCTGAGATCAAGGTCAAGGCTAAGACTTTAGCATAGTGCCTCCTCGTGCAGGGCACTGCCATAGCAGCTAGACATTGCACATGTATTAGTTATCTTGCTAAATCCTAGGAGAAACTCCAGAGCATCCTAAGCATGAGATACAGGGTGCCTGTTACTCCCTGGGAGTTTGCTCACCAGAGGAACACTTCCCTGTATATTTCCACAGTCAGAATCCCTACAAGTTTCAAGGATGATGTTTAATAAAAGTGGTGAAATAGGGCATCCTTATCTTGTTCCAGTTCTTAGATGGAATGCTTTCAATTTTTCTTCATTTAGAATGATGTAGGCCTTGGGTTTAGTATAGGTAGCTTTTTACAACATTGAGATATGTTCCTACTATCCCTATTGTTTCCAGTGTTTTGAACAAAAAGTGGTACTCTACTTTGTCAAATGCTTTCTGCATCTATTGAGAAGATCATGTGATTCTTGTCTTTAAGTCTATTGATGTGACTAATTAAATTAATAGATTTCTGTATGTTGAACCAAACTTGCATCCCTGGGATGAACCCCACTTGATGCATACATCAAACAAACTCTTCTCAACTTCAAGAATCAAATAAACCACAACACAATAATACTTAGTGACTTTGACACACCTCTAACACTACTGGATAGGTCTTCCAAACAAAAACTAAACAAAGAAACTATAGAACTCAATAATACAATTAATAATTTAGACTTAACAGACATATATAGTATATTTCACCCATCAATGAGCAATTGTGGTGCACTATTGGTGAAGGTGTTCCTGCACCTGCTGTCTGACAGGGTCACAGTGTGGAGGATGCTGTGGCAGGGCCGCTCCATCTGGATACCGGAAACATTAGGAATGTTAAATGTTTTGTTTGTGATACTCATGATACGGATAATAGGGCATATATCAATCAATAATAAAAGTACATATTGCCTGAAATTGCAGGAAAATTCCCAGAATGAAACTAAGGATATAGTTGAGACATGGCATAAGATGTGTTTCAATGTCTCTCAGGATACAAACAATGGTGTTATTCCTCAAGCTTAAACCACAAGAAATATTTATCCCATGGATAACAATTTATACTAGACCCCCTCAACCCTGTCCTAAAGCCACAACCTGTAAAACAGCCCAGGTACAGAAAAACAATTGCTGTGCCAACAGTACAAGGACCACTGTATGTAGCTTATGGTATCCCCTCAAGGACAAGAGGCTAAAATAAAAACACATTCCCCAACCAATAGACCCTCCTTTGCTTTACGCAGAAACTTATGATGAAAATGGAAAACACACAGTTAATATAAATGACAAATGGGTTGAGGTGTGAAGCCTGCCCTTTAGTTAAAGATTACAAAGACATGAGAATTGGTGTGCTTTGACCAAGGATCAAGGAAGTTCTTTAAGAAAGTAGTTGAATAGGTCATATGAAAAAAGAAAATTACCTTGGAAATTAAAAATAGAATAATGTAAAATTAACATATATTTTAGAGGCACTTCAGAATAGTAGGCTTTTAAATAATAGACTTTCACTACTTTAAGTGTGTTTTACTGGGATTTTAGTTTAGAAGTAAGAAAGCTTACCAATAATAATAAGTATGCTTTAAGGTTAAAGGTTAATAAAATAATTATAGATATGCTTTAAAGTTAGACGCAAATAATAGCTCAGGAGTCATGTAATCTAGTTGCATCACCTAGCACCTAGTGATTGAGGTGAAAACCTAAAAGCTTAATCACGATTGACTAAGGTTACAGAAAAATACTTTGACCAATGTACTCAGTATCTTAGGTAATCAATATAGGTCAGAAAAGATTGTAACTCTTGAAAATTATGTAAATCAAAAAAGTTTCTGGCTTTGAAGCTATCCATTAACTACCTGAAAAAACACCTGTAAAAAAGGTATAAAAATAAAGATCCCTCCAGGGCCAGAGAGATTTCTTCTAGAGGTTGCTCCTAACTAGCAATCTGTTGTCCCAACTCTTCTTCAGGACACCACTCCTCCTTCAGGACCCCTGGAACTCCACTCCCCCCACCCCCACCGGGGCTGGACCTCGGCACACTATCTTTTTAATGTTTTTGTATGCGATTTGCCATAATTTTATTGAGAATTTTATCATCTATGTTCATCAGTGATATTGGTCTGAAGTTTCCTTTCCTTGATGTGTCTTTGGTTAAAGTATTAGAGTGATACTAGCTTCATGGAGTTTGGAAGGGTTCCCTCCTTTTCTATCCTGTGGTATAATTTGAGAACTATTGGTGTTAATTCTTCTTTGAAGGTCTTGTAGAACCTGACTGAGAATCTATCTGGTCCTGGGCTTTCCTTAGTTGGTAGCCCTTTGATGATGTTCTGTTTCTGTTGAGAGCCACAGCCGAAGGGGCCCCAGCAAACTTGCAGCTGCCAGCATACTTCCAGCTGCCAGCTGATGATTGGCTTACAGCGGCCCCACCAAACTTCTAGCTGCCAACTGATTGGCTCATCTGCGGTGATGCTTATTGGGCTGTTTCCCCGTCCTTTCAGACCATGGAGCTGCTCATTGGGGGACTTTTTTGGCTCCGCCCACGCGACCCAGTCAATCAGTCTCAAGAGCAGGAGGAGTGGGGGAGGTTGAGAGGCTTGTGGGAAGCCAGTGGTGGCAGTTGGGCTCTGAAGGTTTTTCCTGAGGAGCTGTGTGGTTTGCTGTGTGTGTTCTAAAAATAAAGTTCATTTTTTTTTTAGAGAGAGAGAGAGAGAGAGAGAGAGAGAGAGAGAGAGAGAATTTTTTAATATTTATTTTTTAGTTTTTAGCGGACACATCTTTGTATGTGGTGCTGAGGATCGAACCTGGGCCACACGCATGCCAGGCGAGTGCGCTACCGCTTGAGCCACATCCCCAGCCCCAAAGTTCATTTCTTTTGACAAGTGGCTCCTGAATTGTGCCCAGCCAGACTTCAGCATGTTTTATTGCTTGAGATTGACCTGTTCATATTGTGTATGCCCCCTGGGTCAGATGGGTAGGTCATGTCTTGAGAAGTTTGTTGATGTCTTCAAGATTTTCTATTTTATTGTAGTATAAATTTTTGAAATAGTTTCTAATTATCTTTTGTATTTCAGTAGTCTCTGTCTTGATATTTCCTTTTTCATCATGAATTTTAGTAATTTGAGTCTTTTTGGCTTTCTCTTCATTAGGTGTGGCTAAGGGTTTATCAATTTTATTTATTTTTTTCAAAGAACCAACTTTTTGTTTTGTCAGTTTTTTGGATTGTTTCTTTTGTTTCATTTTCTTTGGTTTTGGCTCTAATTTTAATTATTTTCTGTCTTTCTACTGGCTTTGGTGTTAACTTCTTCTTTTTCTAGGGCTGAGATACAATGTTTTATTCATTGATTTATTATTTTGTTTTGTTTCCGGTACCTGGGACTGAACTCAGGGGCACTCAGCCACTGAACCACATCCCCAACCCTATTTTGTATTTTATTTAGAGACGGGTCTCACTGAGTTGCTGAGCATCTTGCTTTTGCTGAGGCTGGCTTTGAAATCGTGAGCCTCCTGCCTCAGCCTCCAAAGCTTCTGGGATTACAGGTGCTCATCATCGCACTCAGCAGACTTTCTATTGTTTTAATGAATGAGATCTATGCAATGATCTTTCCTCTTAGCACGGCCTTCATGGTATCCCAGAGATTTTGATATGTTGTATCACTATACTCACTTACCTCTAAGAATTTTTTAATTTCATTCCTGATTTCTTCTGTTATCCACTCGTCATTCAATAGCATATTATTTAGTCTCCAGGTGTTAGAGTATCTTCTATTTTTAATTCTATTGTTTATTTCTAATTTCATTCCATTATGATCTGCTAGGATGCAGGGTATTATCTCTTTATTTTTGTATTTGTTAAGAGCTGCTTTATGGCATCAGATATGGTTTATTTTAGAGAAGGATCCTTGGCTGCTGAAAAGAAAGTGTATTTGCTCATTGATGGGTGAAATATACTATATATGTCTGTTAAGTCTAAATTATTAATTGTATTATTGAGTTCTATAGTTTCTTTGTTTAGTTTTTGTTTGGAAGACCTATCCAGTAGTGTTAGAGGTGTGTCAAAGTCACTAAGTATTATTGTGTTGTGGTTTATTTGATTCTTGAAGTTGAGAAGAGTTTGTTTGATGTATGCATCTGCTCCATTGTTTGGGGCATATATATTTATGATTGTTATGTCTTGTTGATGTATAATTCCCTTAAGCAGTAAGAAATGGCTGGCGTTGTCCCTTCTGATTAACTTTGGCTTGAAGTCTACTTTAGTGATATGAGGAGAGAAACCCCTGCTTGTTTATGCAATCCATGTAAGTTATGTTTTCCCATCCTCTCACCTTCAGTCTGTGGAAGTCTTTGCCTATGAGGTGAGTCTATTGGAGACAGCATATTGTTGAGACTTTTTTTTAAAAAAATATTTTTTAGCTGTAGTTGGACACTACCTTTATTTTATGTATTTATATGTGGGGCTGAGGATCAAACCCAGTTTGCACGTGCGAGGTGAGCACTCTTATCACTGAGCCACAACCCCAGCCCCTGTTGAATCTTCTTTTTAAATCCAATCTTCCAGTGTATATTGTTTTAAAAAATTATTTATTTTAATTAGGTATGTATGACAGCAAAATGCACTTTGATTCATTATTAACAATTGCAGCACAACTTTTAATTTTTCTAACTGTACACGATGTAGCGTCACACCCTTTGTGCAGTCTTACATGTATCTAGGGTAATGGTATCCATCTCATTACACCATCTTTCCTGCCCTCATGCACCCTATCCACCCACCCTCCTCTTTGCCCAAAGTTCCTCCATTTTTCCCATATTTCCCCCCTCTTCATTTTGGATCAGCATCCACTTATCAGAGAAAACGTTCGATCTTTGGATTTTGGGCATTGGCTTACTTCAACTAGCATGAGATTCTTCAACTCCACCCATTTACCTGCATATGCCATGATTCTATTCTCTTTTAATGCTGAGTAATATTCCATTTGGTATATATGCTACACTTTCTTTATCCATTCATATGTTGAAGGGCATCTAGGTTGCTTCCACAGTTTAGCTACTGTGAATTGAGCTGCTATGAATATTGATGTGGATGTATTACTGTAGTATGCTGATTTTAAGTCTTTGGGGTATAGACTGAGGAGTGAGATCGCCAGGTCAAATGTTGGCTCCATTCCAAGTTTTCTAAGGAATCTCCATACTGCTTTACAGATTGGTTGGACTAATTTGCAGTCCCACCAGCAACGTATGAGTGTGCCTTTCCCCCCATATCCTCACCAACATTTACTGTTGTCTGTATTTTTGATAACTGCCATTCTGGCATGAGATGAAATGTTAGAGTAGTTTTGATTTGCATTTCTTTAATTACTGGAGATGTTGAATTTTTTCATATATTTGTTGATTGAATGTATATCTTCTTATGAGAAGTGTCTGTTTAGAACCTCCCCACATTTTTTTATTATACTATTCCAGAAGTGAACTTAAATCCCAGCTCCACCTGTGCTAGTATGTGACATAAGCTTTATAAGCCTTAATTTCTTCATCTATAAAATGCAAAATCAGTGCTAAATGGGGTGGTTACTGTAAGGATTAATATAAAACATTTAACACTAGATGCTTTAATTATCAAGAAGAAAAATTATTCATATACTGACTGAAAGATGTATACAATTAATAGGTATATAGTCATGTAAAAAATAGTGAGCTCAGAACACTAGGACTCACCAGCAGTGCTCTGTCATTTTTAGGGTTTCATGAGCAATAACTTTGGGGAACTTTTCTTTAAATTATTATTCTAATTTGTTATACATGATGGCAGAATGCAATTAATTTCATATTACACATATAGAGCACAATTTTTCAAGTCACTGATTGTACACCAGGTATTTTCACACCATTCGTGTCTTCATTCATCTACTTAGGGTAATGATGTCTAACTCATTCCACCATCATTCCTACCCCTTGCCTCCTCCCTCCCCTTTGCCCTAAGTATATGTCTTTTGATTGATGAGTTTACTCAATCAATGGTCAAGGTTATTATTGAGATATGATTTGTGTTCCTGGTCATTGTGGCTTATTTTTAGTTTTTAATTTGAATTAGTTTCTCCTTTGATTGGCTATTCCTTTAGTGTAATTCCTCCCTTTGCTAGTTTTCACTTTTTTTCCCCACTTCATCTTCATGGAATATTTTTTTTTTTGAGAATATTCTAAGTGCAGTCTTCTGGCTTCGAATCCTTTAAATTCTTGATTATCACAGAAAATTTTTATTTCATTTTCAAATATAAAGCTTAATTTTTTGAATATAGGATTCTTGGTTGGCATTCATTTTCTTTCAGAGCTTGGTATATTATTCTAGGACCTCTTAGTTTTGAGGGTCTGAGTTGAGAAATCAGCTGTGATCTGTATTGGTTTCCTCCTATAAGTAATCTGACATTTTTCTCTTGTAGCCTTTAAAATTCTATCCTTATTCTGTATGCCAGTCATTTTCATTATTATGTGCCTTGATGTGGGTCTGTTGTAATTATGCACATTTGGGGTCCTGTAAGCCTCTTGCATTTGATTTTCCATTTCATTCTGTAGAATTGGCAAATTTTCTGATATTATTTCATTATGCATCCCATGTGTATCTCCATGCCTTCATCTACCTCAATAAATCTTAAATTTGGTCTTCTCATGTTATCCCATAATTCTTGGAAATTCTATTAATGGTTTCTTAACATCTTCTCTCCATAGTCAACTCTTGTTTTCAAGATTATATATTTTGTCTTCATTGCCCGAGGTTTTGTCTTCTAAGTGGTCTAGTCTCCTGGTGATGCTTTCTATTGATTTTTTAGTCTGTCTTTTTTTGTTGTTGTTGTTGTTTCCTTCATTTCAAGAATTTGGTTTTTTTCTCCTCAGACTCTGTACTTCTTTATTGATCTTATTCTAGCTGTATTTGCTGTTTTACATCATCCTTTGTTACAGAGATCAGTTTAACCATGTACATTCGAAACTCCTTATCTGACATTTCTCCACTGTGGTGTCAATGGAATCTGTTATTGGAGTATCTTGGTTTGTTTGGGGTGATTTGTTCCTTTGCCTTTTCATGTTGTTTTGTGTGTCTACCCATCGAACAGTATGGATCTGAGGCAGTAGAATTTATACCCTGTGGACTTACAGTGTTCCTGAAGGTTTCCAGTACCTCACTTTTGGAGAAGCTGCCTTTCTGCTTTTTTGGTTTCACATCACGGAGCAGCCAGGAACATGACCGCCTCTATTCTGCCATCTTGGATCTCCTTTTTTTTAGTTTCTTATAGGGCAGTTGTAGTGGTACTAAATGCCCCAGCTTTTGTCTGGGAATATCTTAATTTCTCCCTCATCTTTGAAGGACAGTTCAAAGATATAAAATTCTCAGTTGACAGTTTTTCCCCCTTTAAACAGCATTTTAAGCATACTATCCTGATGCTTTTGGCCAGCAAGCCTTTTGCTGATAAAAATCCATGACAGTTTTATTGAGGCCTCATGAATGATGAGTTACTTTTCTCTTGCTACTTTCATGATCTTTGCTTCTATCCTTTCTCAGGTCTTATGTCTATTGGCGTGAGTCTCTGGGTTATTCACAGAGTTTCCTTAGGTTTTGGGTTTGTATATTCATGCCTTTCTTCAAATTTGGTTAAGTTTTCAATCATTATTTTGTCATCAAATAGTTTCTCTGTTCCTTTCTCTCCTTATTCAGGGACCCCCATTAAGCATTTATTGGTTGTTTAATAGTGTCCCACAAGTCCCTTAGCTCTGTTCTCTTTTTCCTTTCTTCCTTCCTTTCGAATTTCAAATGACCTGTCTTCAACTTAGTTAGTTCTTTCTTCTGCTTGAGTTTGCTTTTATAAACTATAATGAATCCCTGTGGTATCAGTTGTTATGTTTTCAGGCCAAGAATTTCAATTTTTTTTTTTTTTTACAATTTCTGTCTTTTTTGTCCATGTATTGATTTCCTGGTTTTCTTAATTCTCTGCATTTTCCTTTAATCTATGAGCATAGTTAAGACAGTTGTTTGATCAGTCTTTTAAAAGTCTAGTATGCCTGATACTTGTTTAAGATAATATCTATATAATTATTTTGTTTATTTTTCCTACTTCTTTTTTTATTTTTAAAGAATTTTTAATATTTATTATTTAGTTTTTGGCGGACACAACATCTTTGTTTGTATGTGGTGCTGAGGATCGAACCCAGGCCGCACGCATGCCAGGCAAGCGCGCTACCACTTGAGCCACATCCCCAGCCCCTTTCCTACTTCTTTATAATCCTTATGACATTTTATTAAAAACTGGGCACTTGAAAAAATATCCCCTCTTCCAGTCTTTGTAGACTGCAAGACCTTCATGGGACCATGAGCCCTTAAGATTAGCCCAGGACTTCCCAGGTCTTTTGTGGGCATGTTTCCTCTTTCTGGGTGTTTGTTTTAGCAACTTGGTTTGCTTTGGACAAATGGTCTTGATTTCCTCTGGGTGGTCATTCAAATCCCAGTTTGGTTCTCAAAGCTTTTGCTTTGTTGATTTGCGTGTCTCATTCCTCAACGTAAGATTTGGACTGGTTCATACAGAGAACTGGGGGAAGTTCCTTCTCTTTGCTCCATGACTCTCTTCTTTCACTCTTGAGCTCCCAAGGAGTTCTTTTCTTGGCCAGAAAGTTGTTTTTGTTTCCCTCAATTTCTGCTTAGTTGGCCATACCATGGTTACCACAGTTCCACTTCACAATGAGGTTCTGCCTTGGATGTAGCATTCTCATGCTCAGGAGAAAACTCAGCCAACTATTTACTTCCTACAATCTGGGAAGATCATCTCTATGCAGTGGCTTTTCTGTATTTTGATGCTTTTCACAATCCACCTACTTTTGCTTAATTTCAGTATCCCTAAGTAGTTACTTTCCGTATTTTTCCCAGGTTTAGTTGTAATTAGCGGGCAGATAATAGTTAACACATACTGTCATAGTGGTATTGGAACTCTGCCTGGGTTTTTAATTTTTTCACTGGTATATGAAAACATAAAATTGTACATATTAATGGGATAATGTCATGTTTCATCACAATGAATATATTGTATAATGTTTACATAGGCTTAAACATATTTTATCTTTTTTCTGGGTTTTTGTCTGCATATTTGGTATTTACTGGGAGTTTACCTCAGAAAGTATGTTAGTTAGCTTTTCATCATTGTGACAGGGTACCTGAGAAAATCAACACAGAGAAGGAAAGATTTATTTGGGTCACTGTTTCAGAGGTTTCAGTCTAAGGTTGACTGGTTCCACTGCTTCTGGGCTTGAAGCAAGGCATAAAGAATATCAAGGTGACGGGAGCATGTGGCAGAGGAGGTTGCTCATCTCATGGCACTCAGGAAGCAAAGAGACAGGAATGAGCTGAGGACAATACCTGCCTTTCTAGGCATGCCCCAAGTGACTTGCTTCCTTCAACCAAGCTCCACCTTGTGGAGTTTCCATCGCCTCCCAATAATGCCATCAAACTACCCATCAATGGATAATCCACTGTGAGGTCAGAGCCCTCATGAGCTAATCACATTCCCAATTTTAAGATAACCCCATCTCTAAAAACTGCTATGTTGGGGACTAAGCCTTCAACACATCAGTCTCTGGGGGGCTTTCCAGATCCAGCCATCTCTTCAATCTCTAGGTCTTAAGATGGCCAATTATAAAAGCAACAGTGCTTACCTCATGTTAGATTTCTGGCATCTTTTTTTTTTTTTTTTTTTGGTAGGGGGTGATTAAATATAATGATGAGCATTAAGCACTAGTAAGTACCCAAGACAGACATAAATGGTTATTTCTAGTCATATATTTTCTATAGGACTGGACATTTTAAATACAATTAGTGGAACAAAAAAGAAAAATTAGAAATAAAAAGTTACAGGTTTGGTGGGTTATTTACCTGGAAGCTGATTCTGGAAGGAAAGGTCAAAAAGGAAAAAAAAAAAAAGTATTTAAAAAAGCAAAATATTCCATGCCAATTTTGTAGCCCTTGGAACTGCATCTCCAGTCCTTGTCAGGTCTCTCTTATAAAATACCACATTGAACAAGAATGAGGGCTCCATACCAATAAGGAGCACTGCTCTCCAATGAAACAACCCATTTCCCCTCCATGCCTATTTTTTAAATTGGGGGGAAAAAAAGAAACTAAGATTCTTATTTGTTTTCTAGTAACTTGCTCCTTGCATTTGCTCCCTTGCTAGATGGCTGAAAAAGGACATGCAACCCACCGAGGATCTCAAGTCAGTAATTCAAAGGATGTCAATGTTCGGCCCGATTCAGTCAGTCACCACGTGTGGACGTCAAAGTGCTGTAGTGGTGTTCAAGAATGTAACTTCAGCGTGTAAAGCCGTGAACGCTTTCCAAAGCAGGATCCCAGGCACAATGTTCCACTGTTCCTGGCAGCATCGATTCATGTCAAAAGATGTAAGACTTTCTAGTTCCAATAACCTACGTGAATTCTTAAAGCTTGTTTCATAAGTTTTTATTCATTAGGGCTGTAAGTAAAATATTCTCATCATAACTGACATACAGCACTGGAAAAAGGCCCAGTGAAGTTTATTTAGTTAAAATCAGCACTAACTGCATATCCTTCCTTTGATGGTCTTAACTCTTCTCTAAGACGTTGTCACAGTTTTGATTTTCTGGACATAAAGTTCATGAGAGCATTCATGCATTCCTCTGACAGCCACCTTCCCTGGAGGACAGTGCATTCTTCAGCATTAACGGCATGTAGCTTTGCTTTCTCATTACTTCTGATCAACTCCTTTGAAATCCTCAAGGACTGATAAAACAAAACCAACAGGAAGGTTAAGAGTTCTTCTAACAGCAGTGGGATATTGAGTAATTCTGGTTCTTATTTCTCCCATGTTCACTTAACTAATCCTGTAAGACACATGTGTAATAATAAGATAGTGCTTCTCAACCTTTTATGTGCATATGAATCACCTTTGTAATTCTGGGGCAGGTCTACGATTATGTTTTCAAAAAGTTCCAGATGAATGCTAAAACTTCTGATTCCAGGATCACATTTTGAATAGCAAGAATAAAAGAGCAGTCAGTCATTAACTACCCCATATAAAAAAAAAGTAACAATCTCCTTATTGTGAAAACTCTCTGGTTTTTCATCTGAATTCTAAAGTAAAAAAACTCAGAAACTACTGCTTATAATCTAAAGTTATCTCCACAAAGAATTGCCCCTTGGCCCTGTACTATAGGAACGAAATATCTATTTCATAAGTTTTATAAAAATCAGTATTTCCAACATCATTAGTTATTTTTTTAAAGATTTTTTTTTGTAGTTGTAGATGGACATCATGTCTTTATTTTATTTGTTTATTTTTATGTGGTGGCAAGGATGGAAACCAGTGCCTCATGCATGCTAGGCAAGACCTCTGCCACTGAGCTACAGCTCCAGCACTAACAGTAATCATTTTTAACCTCAAATTTAGATGTGCTTAAAATCAACTAAAGATAATGTCTTTTCTTTATGACTTATTCCCTTAAGGTTTACACATTTTTCCCCTGGGGAAATTATTTTCAAGGTTTCTATAAGTAAAAGGTGAAGACTTACATTTGTGGGGAGCTTTGCATATGTTTTCAGCCTGGTCCAAACTTCTTTCTGGAAAGTGCTTTCAGGAAAAACTTCTGTAACGAGGCCTTGAGCACATGCCTCTCCTGCTGTTAACTTCTTCCCAAAAATAAGCATCTCAGCTGCCTGAAATAAAAAGCAAAGTTAAGATACTACGTTAATAATTTTGTTAATAAAAACAAAATTTAAGTTAACTGCAGAACTGACTGCTTTCAGAAGGCAAAGATTTGTTCATGGTCTTTTAAAGTTGCTTATATTCTCAATGAGGGAGAAGCTAATGACCTCAATGGGGCAACAGTTTGCAAACTGTGTGTGGAGACCACTGCAGGCTTCCATCTCTGCAAGGGCTAGACGGGCAACCATTTCTGTCCACCCAGGTTTGAAGAGGTAAGAAAGGACCTGAACCACGGCAGCTGAGCTAATGCTTTATAAACTATAATGATTACAAAAAAGGGTTAAATAACAAGAACTCACAGTTATTGGGTCAAATGCTAGACAGTTTCAAAATTCCATTACCTCGTGGTTTAGCTCTGATAAACCTGGTTTAGCTTTGACAGTTTTCTTTACCTATGTAGGCACTCAAATTATTCTACTTGACTTAAAGAAAGTAAAGATGACTCAAATTACATTTCTTAAAAATAAATAAATAAATAAATAAAAAGCCCATGAGATGATTAAGTGGATGTCCTTTCTCTGTTTCCAATTTGTCTTCCAGAAAAGCAAACACTATTCCAAGTGCTCTAAGCCTTCAAGTTGGTTCTGCTCCACTTTCCAAACCTGTATAATGATTTGGGGTATATGGCAGCAAAATGAGATTAAGAGAAGAAATATTTTCATCAAAAACCTAGCAGCCAATGAACAGGCACAATCTTACCCCCGGCCTCTGAGATCAGGAAGCATGTTGGCTAAGCCTTTCCCTATGCCACGCTCTCCAGCTGTGTCACAATCCCTGGAGTCATGTACCAAGCATGGGTAACTAGGTTTCCATAACCACAGGGAAAGACCTGAGCAGCCACTTGGGAGTGGCTTGGGAGTCTCTTAATATCTTTCAAAACAGGCTGACAGAAAGGCTGTTGCTATTGGGAGTGGCTCTGGAAACCTCCACGAGGCCCCACATTTCCTAGTATTTCATATGACTCTGAAAGTGAAGATGCTGGTGAACCATGTTCAGTGGATGTGGCTCATGCATTTAGTAAATAAGTGGCCCTCAGCTGAGCAGACCTAGGGGGCTGGGCACAGTCCTTGTCCTCCCACTATGCCACAGCTGTGGAGAACCAGATCTTGTGCTGCTTGCAATGAGATAGCATCAGGCAACTGGCTGAAAGGAGTGACCCAGTTTGGGAAGTTGCAGAAAATTTCCAATTTTCTTTAAGACCAGATACTTCCTAAAGCTTGGTTCCTCCACTTGTAAAACCCTTAGAGTTGGAGGTCAAATAGTTTCTATCTCTTTGTATGTATCAGTAAGGAAAAGAAGAGAGAGTATGGGGTTATATTTAGAAGAGGAATGAAACATTAAACATTACTTTTAAGCTTCCCAGAAGTTACCTTGGCGGGGCCCATTATCTTCGGAAAAGTGTAAGAGGCACATCCCTCTGGGCTTTGGCCAAGTTCACTAAATGGAGTATGAAATGTTGCCTATTTGGGGGGGGGGGAAGAAAAGAAAACCATTTTTAAAAAATCACCACTTAATCATAATTTCAAAATGCTTAACAAAAAAAATGTAGATTAGGATTATGCAGTGTGAAATCCACTCTTTTCAAGTCTTTATTCAATGACACAGTATATTTTTATCATGGCCTTTGGTGGTTAATCCCTTCCTTCTTGCCATCCCTGTGCAATCACTAATTGGCTTTCTGTCCCTGTAGTCTGGCTTTTCTAGCATGCTATATAAATGGAATCCTATGGCATATTAGCCTGCTTCTTATTACTGTTGAATAGAAATCCACTGTACGGATAATTTGTATAATTTGCTTACCCATTTGCCATTGGAAATGCCACTGGTATTGTTTCCAGTACTTTGTGCACAAAACTGTTCAGAAAAATATCAAGTTGTTTTGATATACACAATTTCTATTTGTCAATTACTCCTCAATGAAGCTGAAGAAAAATTAAATATTTTTCAGATAATTCTAACAAAATAAGGTTGTTGTGAAAAGGTAGCTATGGGTAAACATGTTTTCAGTACTTGTTGGTGAATACCCACCAGTGTAATTGCTGGGTTGTGTGGAAAGTTACGCTGAACTTAAGAGAATAGCAGAGTCTGGACACTACTACCAGCCCCATTTGCTCCACCTCCTCACTATACTTTATTATCAAAAGTCCTTTTAATTTTAACCATATTTATGGGTGTGGAGCAGTCTCACCCTGTCCTAATTTACATGTCGCTAATGATCAATGATGTTGAGCATCTTTTCATGTACTTATTAGTCATGTTCACATCTTTGGTGAAGAACTGCTTACGTATCTTTCTTGATGTTTTTAAAGTTAGACTCTTAACCTTTTTATTGATTTGTAAGTTGTCTTTTATATTCAGGTTATGAGTCTTACTGTAAATCTCATGCAAATAATAATATTCTGGTGTGGATTATCTCTCCATTTTTTTTTAATTTATTTTTTAGTTGTAGTTGGACACAACACAATACCTTTATTTTAATATGGTGCTGAGGCTTGAACCCAAGGCCTCACGCGTGCTAGGTGAGCACTCTACCACTGAGCCACAACCACAGCCCTCTCTCTCCATTTTCATAATGGGTGTTTCTCATATAGTTTCAAAAGTCATTTACTTTCTTTTCTGTGAAGGATTTATTCCTCTCTACTGGCCATTTTTATATTAGGTTGGTAATCTATATAGATATATCTTAAAATATTAAGAGAGATTAGCCTGTTATGTGGGTTGAAAAATTGTTTCAATTTTCTCAATCTTTCATTTGTCTTGGTGACTTAAGAGTTTTTAATTCAACCCCCACCCCCGACTGGTGTTAGATACTAAATCAATCTTGATATTGCTTATTTGGAATATAATCATTTTTAATATTTTTCTAGATTTACTATTTTAAAATATTAAGTATTTTTCTATGTTCTTGATGACCAATAAATCTTTATGAAGGAGAATTAATTTATAACTGATAAGATATAAAAGAATATTTAGATTTTACTTCCTACAGTCAAACATGGTCTTTTTTAATGCATATTTCTCAGAAGATATAAATGTATAATGTATGCAACATATAAAGAAAAATATAAAAGAACATATCATTCATATCATTCATTAATATCATTCATCTTTTTCTCCCCTCATAAAGAAATATTATTCCAAGAATAAGTGAGGCTGGGTACAGTGGTACAGGCCTATAATCCTAGTGATTTGGGAGGCTGAGGCAGGAGGATCACCAGTCCAAGGCCAGCCTAAGCAACTTAGAGAGGCCCCAAGCAACTCAGCAAACCCTGTCTCTAAATAAAATGTTAAAAAAGGCTGGGGATGTGGCTCAGTGGTTAAGTGCCCCTGGGTTCAATCTCTGGTACAAAAAAGAAAAAACGGTGAGATGACACAGCCTAAAAATATCACCTGAAAACCGAATGAAAATACCAACCAGACCTAAGGGGCCTCAGACACATACAAACACACTGATGATCAGCAGCAATTCGAATGTTTATTTGATAAAGCAGCAGACGCAGTTAGGGTGTAAACTCTGGCATCAGACTGCTTGGTGCCTTTGGGATAGTCCCTTCCCCTTTCTGTGCCAGTTTCCCATCTGTAAAATGGGTATGAAAGTAACTATCTCACCGGGCTGTTGGTGGAATATGTGAACGTGTGCGTGTGTGATGTGCACTAACAGAGTGCCTAGTACACAGTGAGCACTCAGATCCTTACTACTATGACATAACTTCTCCCTGTGCATTAACTCATTTGCTAACAGAAAAGCTACCAAGCATTATTCACCACAGCTCATAAGGAAAAATGGCTAGAGTGAACTAATCACTGTTTGACTATGTGGGTTAAATATGGGCCCATGATTTAATGTGGTATTTATTCATGAAGCCAATGATGATAAATCCTAAGGAATTCCTTCAGTAGTGAAAAATCAGATGTCTCTCACAAGGTGGCAGATGAGAAAATTTTACCAGCACATAAACAAAGTCATTTGAAGAATCTGACAACTCTAGAGTCATTATTAGTTCTACAGTAAATATCCTAGGGTCGAAGTTCTGAGATAAATGTTATTGTGTCTTTCTTACAATGATGAAGTCTAGAAACGGACTGTGGCTCCAGCAGTCAGGGACTGGTTACATTAGAGTAGTTATATAAACCAAACACTAGCACTGTTTTGCTCTGAGAGGTAAAATTAAAGACTACTTAAAAAAAGACTGTGTCTATGCAAGGTGCATATGACATGCTATAATAAAATACATATGTAGTGAAATAGTTGCTATTGTGAGCAAATTAACAATCTATCACCCTCACCTTTATCCCACCCCAACACATACATAACAGCACGTATAATTTACTCATTTAGCAAAGATCTTGATTACAATATTCTATTATTAACTATGGTCCTCACATACACGGGGTCTTTTGATCCTACATATTTCCTACTCTGTATCCTTTGACCTATACTTTCCCATTTTCTGTCCCTGTGGAATTTTGAAAAATTTAGAAAAGTACACACACACACACACACACTCACACTCTCTCTCTCTCTTTTTTTTTTGTACCAGGGATTGAACCCAGGGGTGCTTAACCATCGAGCCATATTCCCAGTCCATTTTTATATTTTATTTTGAGCCAGGGTCTCACTACGTTGTTTAGAGCCTTGCCAAGCTGTTGAGGCTGACTTCAAACTTTGATCCTGCTGCCTCAGCTGCCCGAGTTGCTGGGATTACAGACTTGTGCCATCACACACAGCTGCATGGAGTGATTTTTAACTTAACATTTTTCTTTGTACTTTTCTATAATTTTCAAAATCTTATTTTCCACAATGATAGAAACAAACTCTGGTAAGTACAAAAACTAAAATATTTAATTCAATGGTGAACATATGGCTATACTTTTTTAAAAAAAAATTTTTTCAGTTGCAAAAGTACACAATATCTTTATATTGTTTGTTTATTTTTATGTGGTGCTGAGTATCTAACCCAAAGCCTCACACATGCAAGGCAAGTGCTCTACCCCTGAGCCAAAACCTCAGCCCTGGCTATACTTTGTTCTGGGGAAGGAACTTCTCAGAGATTCAGTTCTCTTAGAAGAAAACCAAAGTATAGAGTATGTAATAACAACAATAATGAACACATATAATAATCATCATTCTTATTCTAAAATTCTAAATACTAGGATTCATTTAGGGATCAAAGTCAACATGCACAACCTGAAATGATGCCATTTTCTTTTTGAAAAGCAGCTTTTAAGTGTATCCTTAATCTTTCAGAGTAATATGAAAATGGAATGTTGAATAACTACTTTATCATTTGATCAGAATACAGAACCATCAGCACCGGACACTGTCAACCATAATACTAGTGTTTAGCAAAATTCAAGTTAATAATGAAGGAAAAATAAAATCTATCCAATTGAGCTAATTTTTTGGAGATTGATCTAAATACAGTCCATCCTACTACAGCCACGTGTAACCAGCTACTACCAACAATGATAAAACGATCTGGAGGATCTCACTTCATTCCAGTGGCCTGGCCTCCCATGTTTCTGGGAGCTGACTTACTTTGTCGGATGCATACACGGCATCAAATAGCCCCAGAAGGGTGACCACGATTCCCACAGCTGGGCCATTTATCACTGCAACCAGAGGCTTAGGAAAATCTATAAAAGCATCTACAAACTCCCTATGAAAAAAGAAACAGAAAAGCATTAAATGTTCCAAGCGGGCAAGGAACTTTGAATCTGAGAATAAATTTGAGACCCTGGCTCAAAATAAAATATACACACCAGCCAGCAGTGCTCCCTGCCTGGCCACTTCCTGGTCTTCCTCCCAGAATCACTAAGGACACCCCACTGTATGGCTCCTGATGGAAGCTCAGCAGCGAATCCTACAGGCCAAACCTGGTTCAGATCCTGTACCATGGGCAGTGAGTTCAGAGATTACGACAGGTGACTGAGCACACGCTGTGCTATCCGGCGTGGTGGGACTCAGACTCAGTGGGACAGAGAGGACAGGAAGAGCAAAGCTCTCACAGAGGTCTTCTGTGTCTTTCAAGACTACTTCAGTCTCCTGTCACCAGCACTCTTGGAAATCATCCCCTGCCCTGAGGAGAATGTGCTAAGTTCCCCTGCCTCAATACAAGAGAATTTTATTTCCAATTCTAGTTCACCTCCTGCCTTCTAGTCAATCTCATGTAGAGTGGCCGGGTGAACAGGGGACAGAAGTCAAGGTGATAGAATGACAGAATGAATGTCCACCTGCTATCAGAGACTTGGAGAAATAAGCTGTTCAAAGTAACAGTTAACTGCATCAGCAGAGAAGTAGGCATTTCACTTTTGCTCAAGTAAATACCACTTTGATATATAAAAATGAACCCCAGGAGGCTGGGCTGTAGCTCAGTGGTTGAACGTGTGCCTTGTGAGGCACTGGGTTCAATCCTCAGCATCACATAAAAATAAATTAAATAAAGATATAAATATAAATGAACCCCACAATCAGACAAATGTCACTCTTACCTCAGTAAAATGCTAGCATTTTTAGCTGTCTCCTCTATTGAATTGGGGGAAACATCTGTGAAGTTAGTCAGATCATTCCCACTACTGTAATAATCACCATTTCCTGTAAACAAGAAAACCGACCACCATTCATTTATGTATGCATTCGCTCTGTAACACCCGAGAATCTATCATGTGCCAGGCTCTAGGTGCTAGTCACTAAAAATACACTGGTGAACCAGCTATGGTTCTTGTCCTAAGTTATAGACCAGCAAATTAGCTGGACATTGGTTTTAAAACACAATAATAAGTTAGGCACAGAGGTGCAGGCCTGTAATCCCAGCAGCTTGGGAGGCTGAGGTAGGAGGATCTCAAGTTCGAGGTCAGTTTGGTCAAGTCAGTGAGAACCTGTCTTGAAATAAAAAATGACAAGGACTAGGGTTGTAGCTCAGTGGTAAAGGGCCCCTGGGTTCAATTCCCAATAATGGCAAAACCAAAACCACTCCCCACAAATGTAGAGAAGGTAACTAAGAGACAAAAGAGAAGTGTCTGATGATACGAATAAGGATCATGAGTTTGGTCTAGTCAGGGAGTTAATGGAGGGACTTTCCTAAGAAAAGGGAAAACTGAATTGAGATCTGGAGGAGTGGCAAGGCTAGAGAGGGAGAGAATAGGAAATAAATTCACACAGAGGGATCTAATGTGCTGAGGGTCTACACAGGGGTGTACCCCATGCGCACGATGGGCTGGAAAAAATAACCAAGGCTGATGTAGAAATAGCCAGGGGAAGAAGACAAAGAATGAAGATGAGTAGGACAAGACTGTTGGGCTTTCTAAATCCTACTAAGAAGTCCTGTCTTTATTTTAAGATATATTGAAGATGTGTGTGTGCCTGAGTGTGTATTTTTTTTTTTTTTTTGGACAGGGGATTGAATCCAGGGGCTTCACCACTGAGTCACATGCCCAGCCCTTTTAATTTCTTATTTTGAGACAGGGTTTAAGTTGCTAAGTCTGGCCTTGAACTTGTGATCCTCCTGCCTCAGCTTCCCAAGTTACTGGGATTACAAGTGTACATTACCACACTAGTATTAGTATAATCTAATAAAATAAAATGATCAGTTCTTAAATGTTCAGTTTAATGAGTTCCGATCACTGTATTTACCTGCATGATCACCATCCAAAACAAGACACAGTGATCCCACTCCTTATCCTCCAAGATGTTCCACAGATGCCTCAAACCTTGCAACAGAACCAAACTAGTATATAATATTTTGTTCCCCAGTCAGCCCTCCATATCTGTGGGTTTCACATCTGTGGATTCACCAACAGAAAATTTATGCCTAGGTACCGAACACATACCAACTCTTTTTCCTTAATATAGTATGACAATTATGTCAGCACTGACATTTTATTAGGCACTATAAATAATCTAGTGATAATTTAAAGTTTACAGGCAGATGTGTATACGTTCTATGCATATAATGTACCATTTTATATAAGGAACTTCATCTGCAGATTTTGGTATTACTTGGAGTATACCATCATTCCGGAATGTTCCCAGGGGTTTTTCTGTAGTTACATTATCCCACCTGCCTCAAGGCAGTCACTTTAGGACATCAACCACTTTACACTAGAACTTTTGTCTATTGCAAACCTTTATATAAAGTGAAAGATACAATATGTACTCTTGTAATTGGCTTATTTTGTTGAAATATGCTTTAAAGACTCATCCATGTTCTTGTGCAGTTATGTGTTACTTTTTATTGCCGAGTAGCATTCCATTGCATGAATAGTCAACAATTTATTTATCCAGTTGGTTTAAGACATCTTTTGCTTTGGCTACTGTGAATCAGGCCATCATGATGGTTCTTGTTCAAGCCATGATGGGATACATGCTTATCCTTGAATTATTAAGGAGTGGGTAGCCCATGTCTATTATATGGTTATATATTTATAAATTAAAGCATTGCAATACTGGAAAACATCTTCACACTTTTTCACTTAATTTCCTATTTAGTGGAAGACTCTCCAAAATAGAAATTTAATTAAGAAAATGTCTTACCTGTAAAAACAGTTATGGCTGAGTTATCCGTGCTTGCAGCTTTAAGTGCATGAATAATTTCTTTATACATCTATGTGAAGGGGAAGACGAGGAAAAGAACACTGAAAATAAGAACTCTCAGTCAATGGACTCACTCTGTCAATGTACAAGTCTGCTCTCACCAAACCTTTATATTGATTATATTTTAACAGCCAAAAAATGGACCAATATGCGGGGCATGATGCCTCACTCCTGTAATCCCAGTGGCTCGGGAGGCTGAGGCAGGAGGATCATGAGTTCAAAGCAGGCCTCAGCAACAGCGAGGTGCTAAGCAACTCAGTGAGACCCTCTTGAATTAAAAAATATAAAAAAGGGCTGGGGATGTGGCTTAGTGATTGAATGCCCTGAATTCAATCCTTGGTACCTGCTCCCCCACTCCAAAAAAAGTGTAGACCATGATACCTAAAAGGATTTTCATTTGTTTTTTAATTATTTGATGCATATAATATACCAGGCACTTTGGTAGATGCAGAGGAGCTAAAACCACTTTGTTTTTAAAGTGAGCAAAAAGGATGCAGACCTTAAGCTTTTAGAATTAATATAGGAGATTACTATGCTCAAATGGAGCCACGGGTCTAAAGCATGAAGCAGTGTGAAGCTCATGGGAGGTGCTGAGGTTTGTTGAGGATGGCTGACGTAGGAGATGTTCAGAGAAAACTTTCCACAAAACAATATCCTGCTGTGACCTCAAGAAAGAATAGGTGTCCTAGACAGTCTGGGAAGTGGTAAAGAATGCCACAGACTAAGATTTCCAAGACACTGTAATAGTATTCAAGGACAATGCCCTCTAAATTTTAAATCAGCAACACATCTAAAAATCTTGGACATGTTGCTATTGCTATTAATGCATTTAAAATAGGTACATCGGGCTGGGGTTGTGGCTCAGTGGCAGAGCACTTGCCTAGCATTTGTGAGGCACTGGGTTTGATCCTCAGCACCACATGCAAATAAAAAAAAATAAAGGTACATCAACAACTAAAAAATATTAACAAAAATAAAGTAGGTGCAGTCTCTATTGTAGATGACATTTCCATGTGGGAAAGAATGATGAAGAGGGCTGATATTTACGGATATAATAACACTGAAAAAGTTAAGGTATAGACTTTACATAATGCATGAACAAAGATGTAGTCATTTCTACTGAGGGAGGGAACAGAAAATAATTTCTTTACTATAGTAATGACACAGCATGGAAAGGTCAGTGGCATAAGCCAGATTTAGAATAAGTATATATAGATTTTCTTGCTGATTAGCTATGTGAACTTAAGTGTCTTCTTGTCTATTTTATTGTTAAATAACAGTAATAGGCTTCTTTTAAAAAATACAGCTCTGTGCAGAAAGTGCTACCTATTATTAGGCACCTGGGAAGACTAGCTATTAGTGTCAGGGTTACATAGAAACGAGTTAGGGTAAACGGAAATACAATTTTGAAAATTAAATGCCTTATCAACTATATGACAATCATGAAATGCTTACTTAAGAATATTTCAGATCAGTATGTTCTCTGTTCCACACTGCAGAAACACAATCGTTATAATCCCATTGAGCACTGGATAAATTCCCAGTAATTTATTTCATGTGGGAAAGTGCTGAAGTCCTTATTTTGTTATCTTTCTAGTTCAGGAACAAATTCAAAGTTGTCCTGGTAGAGCACAGTGGGGTTATGGTTTACTGAAGACAAAGTCCTTTGTCCTTTTCTCCTCTATTCATATAAAATAAAACTCAGTAAGAGCAGAAAAGTCCAACTGACAGTCGGACACTTTTGGGGGTCAGTTTATACTAATCTTAGAGTGCCTCTCTGCATATTCTCTTGTATCAACACATATTTCATTCATATTAACTTAATTGATTTGTGCTTCTATTCATAGGAAAATCTCAGTGCCCTTTGGATACATTGCTCTGACTCAAAACTCACAAATCCTAAACAAAACATGGCCAACCCGAAGAAAACAGTGGCCACTATTAATGATCTTGAACAAACCAAACCAGAGACATTTTTAAAATAGAAATAATGTTGAAGCTCAACAGTTTCTTTTTCTTTTTTCTTTCTTTCTTTTTTTTTTTTTTTGAGTGGAACAAAGAAAAGAAGTGGAAAAGAAAAACAGGACACACTCGCAAGGCGGGGAACATTACCGAAGTGGTTATGGCGTTTTTTTTGGAGGGCCGGTTAAACATGATCTTTGTGATGCCATCTTGAGAGGTCACTATGATGTTTTCAGATCCCCGTTGTTTCTCGTTGGCTGCTGCAGGCTTCACTTGGCTAGAAGACTCAGACGAAGGACTCAAACTGGACACCAGATCCACATAGTTCTGCCTAGCAGTTTCCTGAAGAGTAGATGACAAAGAGGTTCAGCTGACAGTCAATGAATAAGCACTTTGAGAAACATAATATGCTAACGATTAGCAGGCTGCAATAAATAAAAGAGTTCAAAGGCTCTGTTGATAATGGCTTGGTGAGAAGCACCAAGCTTCTTTAGATGTCTGGCAAAGAAAATAAAAAGCAACTGGGTGTAGTGGCACATGTCTGTAACCTCAGTGGCTTGGGAGGCTGAGGCAGGAGGATCATAAGTTCAAGGCCAGCCTCAGCAACTTATCGAGGTCCTAAGCAATTTGTGAGACCCTGGTCTCAAAAAACAAAAACAAAAAACAAAACAAAACCCTCACAGAGTATAATAAGTAAATTCACCTTGGGCAGGCTGCCAAGGGCATTCCATGCATCCCATTTGGCTTTATTGATGAAGTCCAACATGCTTGGTTTGGGTGTGTTACAAGGTCCTTCAGTGGCCTATGAAGAGGAGAGGGGTGATTAATGGCCAAATGTCCATGAAAATTGGAGCCCTAAATATTTAAGATCCATAAAATCCACAGATAGCATGAATGTTTCCCCCCATATAAATATAAAATATATATTTTATATAGAATCACCTGAACTCTCCTCTCACCCTCTTTTTTTTTTTTAATATTGTTGTTGAAAACACACACAAAAAAAGATTGGAGAGAGAAAAGGTGCTATTGGATTAGTTCCTAAAATAAGTTATAACTACCTGCATATGGAAATAATGTAAGAGAAAGGCTCTGGGAAAGTGCTATCTGAAAAATTCTAATAGTTCCTTATTTTTACACTGATGATCATATATTTCACAAAAACATTCAAGCCAACCATTTTCAAAACAACTAGCCAACAAACATTTGGAAACCCACAGTACATTCTGAAAGCCCATCTATAGGAGCAAAAACCACACTGCTTGGGTGGCAGATTTCTGGTAACTGGACAACAGAATTGTAGCTGGTGGAGGGAGGGGTGTGGGCTGTCAGAACCACTAGCTCTCAGAAAACTTCACTGAAGGACATGTCAGTGAAAAGCAAAGAGCAATTATAGTTTATTTACTTGAAGTTAGGTGGAGTGGGTGTCTTGAGATAAATAAAACATCCTGTTCAGCTACTTCTTAGAATGGCAATTTAAAACTCCATGTAAAAATTTCTAAATTTTGTAATACAGTAAAAGAGGAAAGGGAGTCAAGGATGATGACTGAGTCATCCTGCAAGTGAGCCATCTGAAAAGTTGGAGGGAACAGAATCCATAAGTTAAGGGTTTGACCTTATTGGCTGACCACTCTCACTTCTGACACCAGTTTTTGAGGTATGGGCGGAGCGGGTATTCCCAAGACTACCCTCAGGTTCAATAATTCACTAGAAAAAGTCACAGAACCCACTGCAAGCTGTTATACTCACGGTTACAGTTTTTTACAGAAAAGGATACAGATTAAAATCAGTCAAGGGAAAAAGCACACAGGACAGAGTTCACAGCAGAAGCAAATGTGGCAATTCTGTTGTCCTCTCCCCAGGGAGTCAGGACAGTGTAACTCAGAATCTATGTGTGACAATATTCACAGAGTCTTGCCAACCAGAGAAGCTCATTTCAGCTTTATGTCCAGAGTTTTTACCAGGTCTGTATCATGCAAGCCTTATCAGAGAAACCGAAGCCCCTCCCTGTATTGTTTATACCTGGTGAGGCCCTACCACAATGCGAGACTGTCCAGGCACACAAAGGCACGCCAATCAAGAATACATAGTTCAAGGGTTTAGAGATTATCTCCCCAAATCAGAGGGGGCAAAAACCTTGTGTGGCAAAGTTCATGCCAATCATCTAACAGAAAAAAAAAACATAGGAGACCAGAGTGGCAGACGTGCCAGGGAAGTCTTTGGCATTATACCTTCAAAGCTTTGGTTTTTTCAATTTGCTATACAAAATTTCAAACACAAACCAAAGTATAATATTAAAATGAGTCCCTAATACTCCACTGCTCAAATTGAACAATTTTCAAATTTTTCCTTGCTTCATCTATTTGCTTTCTTTTTGGCTATTTTTAATGGATCCCAAACATCAGGCTACCTCACCCCTCCACATTGAGTATACATTTTTTAAAAACAGTTACATTTTCTTAGATAACTATGACATCATTAACAATAAATCCTATATAGTTTCTAAAACTCGGTCCATATTCAAATCTCCCCAGCTGTCTCAAAATAACTTTTCAGTTGATTTATTCTAATCAGGAGTCAAATAAGGTCTACACATTTGAATGTTATATTTTTAAAATCTCTTATGCTTTGGAGTGACCCTGAGGTGTTACGTTATGCCCTACTAGTATTTCAAGTCCCAAAACACACACAAACAGCCCTGCTATACTCTTCAGACAAAAGGCATCCATACACTCAAAATATTGAATTGCATTTTAGTAGACCTACAGCAAATGTATTTAAGGAGTCATTTGCTCAAAATGTCTCTAAATGTCAGACTTTAGGCATTTACCTGCTTATACAGGGCATAGAGTTTTAGCTTCACTTCATTTCCTGGATCCTTCGTCAAGAGTTTCAATTGATTCCTTGCATTTTCAAAGTCCTTCTCACTGGCTCTCATTGCTGTTCTGCTCATGTGCAGCTGAACTACTGGGAAGCGAAGGACCTGCAGAAGACTACAAACAGCCTGATTCTATTTACTTCCAGTCATATTTCTGCAGCCTTATATCTTACTGTTCTCACCACATACACATGCCAAAATGCTGTGTAAATATTTTCTTTATACTTGTCCCAGGAAGAGAAATCAGCATAGAAGCTAATTGTGGTAATTTTAAGATCACGGAGTTTTTTTTGGGGGGAGGGGGCGGTGATGCTGGGTATTGTACTCAGGGGCACTCGACCACTGAGCCACATCCCCAGCCCATAATTTTAAAATAATGGAAAAAAAATCTGCAATTCAGCGAGGCATTTGTATGCAATTCAAAACCACCAGCAGGAAAGTTTGTCCATGTAAATTTTGTTACAGGCAAGAAATAAATGAAATGCACTCAAGACAGAAGCCGGCAGAACAAGGGATTAGGATGCACAGAACTTAGTGGTGAGTCCTAAGGTCCTGAAACAGCCTCTACACTCACTGATTAGTCATATGTAACTATTATCAGGCCAATTCTAGGCGACAAAACACTTGTCCCAACATACACACAGTGAAAGGAGGAAGACAAGAAATGTCCAAAAGGACAGATGAACAGTTGGCATTCCACACACCTCTTCTCAGGAAGGTAGGAAGGAATCTACCTGTGCAGGAAAGTAGTCAGTGAAGCAGGCTCAGCAAGTGTACTCCATCCTCACAGGATACAAGACAGACAGGCGCAGAGCAGAAACAGCAAGCAAGGCAGGGGGTTAAGTTTTTAAGCACCCAAGTGAGATGGTGAACTTCAAAGCACAGTACTGAGGCCATAAGCAAAAAATTGGACGTTCACAATGATGACCCTGAATAATAAAGTTAAGGGCAATAAAAATAATTAAAACAATAGATACAAATAAAGCCCAAACCTAGCAATCATCATCACCTTCTTTGCATTTATGTTACTTGCAAATGGTACAATGACCTCAAGGTTTAAATCCTGGGATATCAGGAATTCTGATAAAATCCGCTTACAATAATTCTCCCCACCCCCCACAAAAAAGTGGTGGTGGGGGGCTCAATTTACCTGAATTTGGCACGGGGAAAATTTCAAGTAGAAAATAAAGAACAATTTAAAATGTCTTCAATGGGCTTAAATATGCAACTTCCCATCAAATGTGGTGTCAACTTAGCTATTTTAAAATGCAGCCTGGGTCTTAAAAACATATTGCAAAATTACGACCATTTAAGATAATAAAATCGCTCATAATTCCACCACTTCAAAGCAATCACCAAGTTCCAGGTTTTGTTTCGTACACAGATGCTTTTTTGGGTGGTTTACAGTCGGGACATGTAACATTACTTGTTTGACTTAACATTATAACTCCTGTGTTCTCCAAAAGAAGCAGTTTCCAGCCCACTTTTGGTGACAAGGGCTTTTCTACAGCGCTCAGCAAACAAGCAAACCCGTGTTTAATCGCTCTACTCAGTTTATCAAAAGCCACTGTGCACCCTACGAGTTCCCAGGGTGAGCTGGCAGGCCCGGGTACCCGGGTAAGTACCCGGGCAGCGGGGGCGGCTCTCCCACCGGGAACCAGTTTCGGATGGGCGCGTGCGCTAGGCGCGGAAGCAGGCGGAGGCCTGGGGGACCCTCCAAAGAGAGGTCCTCCGAAGCCCCGGCCTCCAGAGGATGCATCCGGACTCTCCTGGGCCCAGCGGAGGAGGAAGGCACGCTGTGAAGGTCACCCTCTCGTTGGAAAACCTCGAAGGCAACACCCTGCAGCCGCCCAGACCAGATAACTGCGCGGCTCCCGCGAGACTGGCGGGAGGCAACCCCGCAAGGGCAGCGGTGTCCGGCAGGCGACTTTGGGCCGGGCGGCCGAGGCGTCAACCTTACCTCGGACTCCAGCGACGGGTCAGCCTCCCTGCCATGGTAGCTATCGCGAGCCCCGGCGAGGACCGAACGGGACGGGACAGGGGCGGAGTCAGGATGTAGCACGCGACGTGGGCGGGGCCGGGGCTGGGGGCGTGGCCCGGGTTTGGGGCGGGGCCGAGGCGCGGGAAAGCTGCCCGGAAAGGAGGGACCGCGGGGAGCACGGGTAGGACTGGCTGGCCTGTGCTGCTGGAGGATCCCCGGCGCGTGACAGAGGCGCCCCTGGGCACTGGGCGACGGTGCTCAGGCCGGGGAGGCGTGAATGGGTGCAGCGCGCGCTGTCCCCGGGCGCCCTAGCGCTCAGGAGAAGAGGACGTTGTCTGCAGAACCCCCGACTCTGCGAACGCTGCGACCCCCAGGGGACCGGGCGCCCTGCTAGGGTTCAGTCCGAGTGTCCTGCGGAGACTGGCAAGGAGGGGCCACTTCCCCCTGTGGTCCAGCCATGAGCTCTGATGGGCAGTCCCAGCCTTAGATATAGGAAGTGGGGGGTCACAGTTGAGGGGTTAAAAATAACCACGTTATTCACCCCCAGGCAGGCGAGATTTACAGACCTGGAATGTTGCCTGAGGATCAGGCATGGCCTCCGAAATATTTTAAATCAACATTTTCATGTCAAATCTGTGCCTATTTTTGAGTCCTGCCGAAGCTCTTACAAAGTATTTTCTTTGGGGAAAAATTAAAAAAAAAAAAATCACGAATGCCCTTTAAATCTAGTGCTCAAGCTATGGGATCCAAGTAAGACTGGTGTTTGATTGTTTTTAAGATTTTTGTAGCTGACACATGTGAACTACCAGCTGATTGCGATTTTTTTTCAACAATCCTGCAAGTAAAATGATACAGCTTTGTTGTGCTGATGTGGATATTGAGATCCAGAAGAATTAACTAGTTGAGGACTTGCCCAAAGACCTGAGGGTTGCAAGTGAGCAGAGTGCTATCTTTAACTTAAGATTCCAGGTCGATGGCCCTATAGTTTCATCAGGCAGATGTGAGTAATAGTGTAAGTGGGGACAAGATTGGAAGCCAGGTAGAACAATCTGGGCTTATTCTAAACTTTCTTTCGGATTCGATAAAGTGTAGCTTGGTTGTTTGAGCTGAGTCTCTCAAAGATTCTGACTTAACACCAGTCTGAAGTGACCCTGGTAGGTCAGGAAAATGCTCTCAGAAATTGCAGATACTGGGAGAGCTGCATCTCTTGTGGAAACATTGTAAAAGTCTCTTGCTGATAAGCATTTTGGAGTTAAAACTTTGCACTGTCTTAACGAACTCTTCTCAGGCCTATTTTTACCATGTTTTCATATAGAAATGTGGTTTTGTAGAAAGTTTGCTTTTTGCCAAACGATAACTTAAAAAATTGAGTTCATCAAAGATTTATAAGATGGTAAAGAAAATTTTGAAAGATCTGTTTATATATTCAATGTAAAAAAGGACATTAGAATAGATTGCAGAATTAGATACAGACCTGATTAATAGCCACAGATCAATAAAACCATAACCTGTGGAGCAGTTTTTTCTTGACACATCATTTGCACCTATGCCCACTGTCATTTACTAAAGCTTCATTTTATCTCAGTATTTGAGGGGCAGGAGATGGTTGAGGTGACAAATATTCCTGGCAGAGGGTCACATTGGAACCACCTTTGGTCTACCAAACTCTTAACCTGGAGTCCATGCTAAGCCATATTAACATGCTGCCATGGCTAGGGTTGGTAGGGAGCAGTTCTCAGTGTAAAGGAGCCATTTTGAGTTGGGTAGTGCTCCATGCTAAGGAGCTTGGATTCTGCGTTGAGAGCACTGGAGAGCCACTGAAGATACAACTTGCATACCTGGCTACACAGTGTTCAGTACAATCATAGGCTCCCAGTACATTCTCAGAGTATAATGCTTCTGGATATGAATAAGAACTATAGGGGCTGAGGTTGTGGCTCTGTGGCAGAGTGCTCACCTAGCATGAATTAGGCACCGGGTTCAATCCTTAGCAACACATAAAAATAAAATAAAGATATATATAGATATATATAGATATATATAGATATATATGAACTACAGTGGCTCAGTCAAGACCTCATCCAAAACTCTAATCTCCATTCTATGTTAGGTTCTCCTGGCTTTTGTGAAGATCTTGGAGAAGGGAATGTATAGTTTGTTGGATCCTACCTTCTATTGTCTATCATTTACTCCGTTTGTGATATTTTATTATAGCAACATAAAATGGACTAAGACACACACTCATGATTCTCTGATCTCCCCCCATGACTGAAAATGTCATCATGGGTCCCCTTTGCCTTTTGAACAAAGATAAACTTTTTAGCCTGGCGTATAAGGCCCCCAAGATTAGACCCTTGCCTACCTGCCTAGTCATCTCTCTTCAACCCCACGTGTGCACTTTCTATTTCAGATGAATCTGGGTAGCTCAGTTTCTGAGTCTCCACGTTGCCGTATTTTCTCACTGTGTACTCTAGCTGAACCAGGAAGTCTCTGAACCACCCTCTGGCTACATTCTTTCCCTCTGAGATCCTACAGTCTTGCCAGGCTTGTCTTTCTCCAAGCACCTGTGTCACTATTTTATTTCTGATTAGCAATTTGTCTCACTCCTCATCCCAAGGCACACCCTGAGAGGACTTCTACCCTATGTTAAGCTCCATTTCTTGTCTCTTGACAACACACTTGACATTGAAAGTTTCTGCCTAGCTTATGTCTCCACATGTGATGATAGCTTCTGGGCCAAGTGCTATGTTTCTATTAAGCTGTCAGAAAATGTTAACATGAGTGTTCTGGTATTTTGAAGTTTTTCTTTTTCAGTGAGTAGTAGCTGGAAGCAAAGAATTTGACAGGTCCTGTGTTGAATTGAATAAGGAAAAGTGGGGTGCCAAGAAAAGTGTGATGTCTAATGCTATAAACTGCAGGAGGGGAGAATCTATTATAGCTTCTCCTATGAGTCATTAAATATTATCAGTACCTATTCTTTGTTCTGCATCATAATTATTTCCTGGTTTAGTTTGATGACATTGCTGTTATGCTTTCTTTACAAAACAGTCTTTTTTTTCTAAATAATTTTGATATCATCTTCCCACACAAATGTATATGTTTATGTCAGAGATTTAAAAAATAATAAGCTAGAATTTTACTTATGAGTGTTCTTTCTTGTTTCCAATTATTATAATTCAGAAAAGAAAGATATTTCAGAAGTAAACATTTGGCTCATTTTTATCAATTCTGCCTGATTCACTTATACCTGTATAATTTGTTCATTCACCTAAGGCTCTTTTTGAGTATTGCAAAATCATTAACCCAACCTGGTACTCAAAGATTACTTTTCAATTACTTTTCTCTAAGAAGGAAATATTCCTCAGGTGTTCCCCTCTGAGAAAGATTGGAACTGATAGATATTTCTGGGAAAGAAATGGCTATTTTTTCTAGTCATTCCACTTTTTTCCTGTTTACACCAAAGTTTAATTTATAGTCTGTTCAAATGCATAGATCAGCTAAAATAAAATCAGCCAAGGAGGGCCACAAAGAGAATCATAAGATATGTATTAATTCCAGTATTATCCAATTTTTCATTCATTCAGGGACTGAGAAAGATGATAAAGAATGGCATCCGTGGTTGGTGGGAGCAGGTGACATCCTGGTTGACTAAGCAAAGGTGATGTAGCCTCCTCCCTGGTGTACTCGAAAGAAGAAAATTCTATTCAAATGTTGCCAGCTCAAGACTAAAATTTATTAAGAAGACACATTCATTCCTCATTATTCCCAAATTCTTTATTTACAAACTTGCCTACTTGCTAAAATATATTTATAATCTCAAAATCAATACAGGGTTTTCATGGTCATTCACAAACATGTCCAGAATGGTGGAAAATTTGACTTAGTGCAAGTACATGTTCACAGCTAAGGTCCTACAAGGTAATATACTGATTTCTTGTTTCAACTGCCAAGCTCTAAACAAATGTCTAACAAGCTCTAAACAAATTGTGGACTATTTGGTGCCACTTTTTTTTTTTTTAAATTTATGTGCTTTCTGTCAGTGATTTTGATATGTAAGGTGGTCACCAATCTGGGCATGGTGGTGCACATTTGTAATCCCAGTTACTTAGGAGGCTGAGGCAGGAGCATCTCAAGTTCAAGGCCAGCCTAGGCAATTTAGTGAGACCCTGTCTCAAAATAAAAAATAAATAAATAAAAAATATTGAGGATGTAGCTTAGTGATAGAGCTCCCTTCATTTGATCTCCAGTACTAGAAAAAAAAAAAAAAAGGTAGGGTCCCCAAGCACAAAGCCAAAGTGCTGTGTATCTAGTGTTCCTACCATGAGAAGGCTGTGATGTGCCTTAGACATGATTTATAGTGCTGTTGGTGAGTTCACTGTTGACAAATCAATAGCATATCTTAATTAAGTTGACTTGAAATAGAAAACATACAGTATCACTATTATGATAAGGCAAGATCACATATCGATTGGTGGATTAAAATGTTGTAACTGAAGACCCAAAGGAATCTAACCCTGTATTCCTACTAGGATTATTGGTTCAGTACAGTTTGTCCCTTGATATCCATGGGGAATAGGTTCCAAGACCCCTCACTAATACCATGGGTGCTCAAGCCCCTTATATAAAATGGCATAGTGTTTGCATATAACCCAAGAACATCCTCCTTTGTACTTTAAATCATCTCTAGCTTGCTTATGATACCTAAGTTAATATCTATGCGATGTAAATAGTGATACTGTATGTTTTTTATTTGTATTGTTTTCCCTTGTCATATGGCTATTTATTTATTTATCTTAGAGTTTTTTGATCTAACTTGGTTGCGTTTGCAGACGTACAACCCATGGATGTTCAGGGCTGACTGTGTACACGCCATGGGTGCGCAGGGTTCCCTGAATAATGACACAAAACTATATATGAAGGTGACTTAGCTTGGGTTCTCCCAGAAGTAGAAAAAAATAAGAAAGGAATTTATTTGGAAAATGATCCCATATTCATGTGAGAGTGGGGAAGGAAGGAAAGTCAAGGAAAGCAGGAAATAAAGGGTGAATTATCAAGTCTGTTACTTCTGTGGACATCTGAAATTCAGTCCTGCTGGGAACCCTGGGGCCACTGAAGACCAGGTGCTTCAGAGTTATGCTTGTGAGGGAAGCAGGAGGAAACCTGTTTCCAAGAATTGGGGGATTATTCATACATCTTTCTCCTAGGGATTTCTACTTCCTTATTCTAAGAACATTTTTGTACGAATTCAGTTGTCTTAAATTTCTTTAAGTGTGTTGTGTGGCCCACCCAGTTTGTGGTCAGTCTGGGTGAATATTTCCTGTGCCTTCAAAAAAATGTATATTCTGTTTTTTTCATTGGATGAATTTAAATAGCACTTCCTGGTATTCTGTCTTCTACTTTGGTGGATTACTGAGAGGAATGTTGATGTCTCCAAGTGTGATTGTGAACATTGATTGTGAACAAATGTTCTTATTTCCCATTCATTTCTATCAATTCTTGCTTCATGTATTTGGAGCTCAGTTGTTAAGTAGACACACATTGATGGTTGTATGTGTTTTTGATGAATTGATCTTTTTTTAAAAAAATATATTTTTTAGTTGTCAATGGACTTTTATTTTTATTTATATGTGGTGCTGAGAATCAAACCCAGGGTTCACACGTGCTAGGCAAGCACTCTACCGCTGAGCCACAACCCCAGCCCCCTAATTGATCTTTTTATCATTATGTACTATCCCTTATTCCTTGATATGAATCTAATTAACTGAATCTTAATATAGACAAAACAACTTTTGTATTGTTTGTATTGTTTATTTATTTATTTATTTTTTTGCTTTTACTGCCCGCTCCCAGAATCAGAGATTGAACCCAGGGACACACACACATGGTAGGCAAACACTGTCACTGAACTGTATCCCCAGTCCTCTTTATTATTTACATTGAGACAGGGTCTCCCTTAGTTGTCTAGGTTGTCCTCATACTTGGATCCTCTTGCCTCAGCTTCCTGATAACTGATATTTAAAGTGGGTTTCTTGTAGATAGCATACAATTTTATTTCTTCCAAATCCAGTCTGACAGTCTTTGTTTTTAAAATGACATATTTAGACTATTTACATTTAATGTGATTACTGGTATAGCTGGATTTAGACCCATCGTTCTGTTATTTTCCTTTGTTTCTGATTTTTTTCCCTTTCTGCCATATTTTGAATATATTTTTTAATTGTATTACTTTATCTGTTAGCTCTTTTGCTGAATCTCTCTGTACTTTTTCCCCAGGTGGTTCTGAAGATTCCTATATCTATTATTATATATACACATATATGTTTTCACAGTCTTCTTAGTGATAATATTTAATAACTTCAAGTAAAATAGAGAAGACTTGAAATAGTACTTATCTCTTTATCCTCCTCACCCCTTTATGTTAGAGTTGCTATATAAATTACATGTGAGTGCATGGACACCTTTCTCAATGGTGAAGCAATTTTTGTTTTCAATATTTTTTTTTCTATTAAAATAGCTTATTTGGGCTGGGGATGTGGCTCAAAGGGTAGCGCGCTCGCCTGGCATGCGTGCGGCCCGGGTTGGATCCTCAGCACCACATACCAACAAAGATGTTGTGTCCGCCGAGAACTAAAGAACAAATATTAAAAAATTTTCTCTATCTTTAAAAAAAAACAGCTTATTTAATAAATTTATTTATGGGGACTGGTTTAAATTTTAGGCTATCGTAAGCATGCAAACAGTCTGTATAGATTCAGGAATGGTCCAACTCTCCTTCAAAATACTAATAAAACAGAACTTGCTAGAAAATCAGTCTTTATACAGAGTTTCGATAACTTTAAAAAGAAAAAAAGTTTGGGACTCCACCTTGTCTTTGGGCTTCCCATCCTGCATTGCTCAGGTCTGCATTTGACAATGCACATATTCATCATTTCTCGTTTTCCTTCATTCCTAAATTTCCAAGTTTTCCTCTAGGAGCATTTTCCCTCAGCCTCAACTTCTGTTAACAGTTTCTCTTAAAGTGGATGTGTCAGCACCGAATTCTTTTTCATCTGAGAATATCCTTATGGTTCCTTCATTTATGAGGGACATTTCCACTGGATCTAGGATTTAGAGTTGATGTTTCTTTTGCTTAGCAGTTTATTATGCTTCACCGCCTTTATGGTTTCCGATGCGGAATCTGTGGAATCCTCTAGAATCTGAAGTATTTTAATTGTTATACACCTTACAAAATGGGTCACTTTGCTGCAGCTTCTTTTGAGATTTTTTTTTTTGTGTGTGTGTGTGTTTTCAGCAGATTAATTTTGATGTGTGTTTCAGCCTGGTTTGCTTTGAGTGTTTTCTTTGGGATTTGCTGAAATTGAAACTGTGAGTTTACATCTTTCCCCACATTTGAGTTGTTTTTGGTTATGATTTCTTCAAATATTTTGTCGGTTCCAACATCTTTCTCCTCTTATTCAGTGACTCCAGTGACGTTGAGATTGTCCCACAGGCTATTTTCCTATTTCTTAATCCTTTTTCTCTCTGTTCATCAGATCAGGTGATTTCTATTGATCTGAATATTAGTTCACGGACACTTCCTTTGTTATCTCCATTTTTCTGTGGCACCTACCTAGTATCTTTGATATTTCATATATTCTAATTTTTAATTCTCAGACTTCTTTTTGGCTTTGAAAAAATAGTTTTTCTTTCTCTGCCACCATTTGTATTCTTCTTTTCACTTCAGAAGCGCTCTCTGTACCTTATGTAGGAAGATTGCAATGGCTGCTTTCAATTATTGATTCCTGTTGGTTTGACTTGACACTGCCTCATGGGTTTGGTCTCTTGAATTTGACCCCTTGAGTTTTCTTTGTCTCTGATGCACCTTCTTTGAGCTTCCCATCCTGCATTTCTTGGTCTGCATTTGACAATGTCAGACTGAAGATACATCTTGGGTCCCCGGCTAGGCTATTGGATCTTTGCTGATTCCCATACCCCAACCGTTTCTTCTGTTGTTCCAGATGAGTTGAGTTAAAGTGGAGTCGTTGGTAGAAAATTTGCAGTAACAGTCCAGCCAAGGTATTACTTTATTACCAAGTGATTATTCTCTGGAACAACTCTTTACACCCTAAGCATCATGGAGTTTCATGGAGCAAAAATTTAGTGCCTGTTTCATACCTCCCAACATTTTAAGCCAGATCATCGTTGCAGACAGTCCTTATAAATCTAATGACATGCCTTACAGAGACTCCATAGGTTGCCAGGCCAGAAAGAATTAATATTTCAGAGGGATGCTATCAATCACAGGAAATTAAGAAAAATACTTTAGTGACAAGATTGATCTACAGTAAATGAACTGCCATGGTCACTGCCTTCATTTAGGTATAGGCAACATTTAACGAGGCTGGAAAGTTGATAGCATACATTCATTCATTCCTAATCATCTATTATATGCCAGGCAGTAGCAGAGGACACTGTTGTAGTGGAGATGAGGCTTTCTGACAGAGGCCTGGGTACCTGTGGAGCGATGAGTTTGCTATGGAATGGCAAACTGTGGAATGTGCTCTTCCTGTTGGAACAAGAAGGGATGCTACAATATGTTTCCAGCAGAACAGTTCCAGGAAGCTGCATGCTGGGGAGGCAGAGTCCTGAGTCTATGTCTTTACAACATTGATACGAGTTCTGCGATTCTGAAGTGCAGTCACTTAAGCTCAACGTCATAAACCACAACAGGCCACATGTATTATCCAAAGTCATCTTGGGGATAGGTAAAATTATTTCTGTTATGTTTACAAAATTGAAGCATAGAGAGTCTAAAGGGATTGCCCAGATCTCAGAGTTAGTAAGTAAGCTCTCTCATCTGTGAGTTCAACTTATAGAAGCACAATGTTAGGTTAATTTTTCACATGGGCAAACAGAGCTAAGAGCAAAGTTTATATGAAAACATGCAGACTTCCAGATAAGAAATCCTTTAATTCAGAAAATACAAACATAGTGTCAAAAAAAATCAAATCACTTATTCTTTTAATCCGAATGAAACTAATCAATGTTAAAATGAATGTGGGTAGATGAATTTGATAGTAATGGGTAAAGATTATAGAGATGTGATGGGAAATTTCTTAGGAAATGTATTTAAAGACCATCTGATATTCCTGTGTGGAGACTTTTTAAAATTTCTTAAGAGAAGCAGATGGAATGAATGGACTATAAATTATTATTCACTATATTTTTAATTGTAAAATATATAACATAAAATTATCCATCTTAATCATTGTTAACTTTACAGGTCAGCAGTGGTAAGTACGTTCACACTTGTGCATTTGCAAAGCCAGGTGCTAGCCAAATCCTGTCTCATGGGCCTGCATATGCCTGCAGATGATGTATTATCTACTTTCTTTGATGAGCTAAACTATATTGCAAATACCAGGTTGTTGGCTCAGTAGTATGCACTATTGTAGGACAAGAACCATTGATCTTTAAGAAATCCATAGAATAAAGAGAGCTCCAAATACCTTGTGCATACAATCTCCAGAACTCTTCAGCTTTTGAAGCTAAAACTGTCACCATTAAATAGCCACTTTTCATTTCTCTCTCCCCCTATCACTGGCTACCATTATTCTATTTCTGTCTCTATGAATTTGAATACTCTAGGTACCTTCTGTTTTGGGTTCTGTTGGGTATATTCTCAATTATCAATTATTTTTAATCAAGTTTCTCCAAATACCTTCTGCTTTTCCAGAATATAAGCTATGTGTTTGTAATAAGTGAGGAGAGTAAATTAATATCTGCAAATTTTCTGGAACGAATCTTTTTTTTTTTTGTTTTTGTTTCTAAATTGTATGAGCTAACTTTCCAGTTTCTATTAGAAAAGTAAGATTGGAAAGTAATTGCCCTTCCTTCACTCAGTTAAGAGAGTCATGGTAGTAATCAACATGACTTCTGCCCTTAGAAGAATGGAAGCACCTCTCTGCTTTGGAAGGTGCCTTACCAGGCTGGAGATGATCATCTGGGAAACAGGGTGCTCTCTGGGTCACCAGCCCTCAATTAAATGAGGGCAGGCTCCAGGCAACTGCAGAATAACGCCTCAAGGCAGGGGGCTGGGAGCACACAGGCAGTACTATTGCATTTGATTGGGAAGAAGAGACCATAAAAACCCTTTGGGCTAGGCTCTGGCCTCTGATATAGTATGATTTCTATCTCCTTTCAGTTAAAAAAAAAATCAAAGTTTGTTCTGATAGGAGAGCCATTTCCTTATTTTGCAAGTCTTAAGGAAAGTTGAAGAATCTTTTCTTTCAACTTTCTAAAAATTTTACTTCTAACCTGAAGTCAATAATTATAAGCATAATTACATTAAAACTACAAAATTAAATGAAATGTTGTGGGTTTCTGGTGTGTCCGTTTAGTTTAACTGAAACTCCATGTTTCATATTCGTCCATATAGTTTTCCAAGTTCAAATCGGCCACGAATGCACTTTGCGTAGGGTGTGAACTATGGCCTAGAGAAGTAGCACTCAGGTTAATCCTCCAAAGGTGAGTGTGAGTTTGGGAGCTATTGCAGTTTATTCATCTGCTGCTGATCTGCTTGTTTTCGTGTTCCTGTTGGAAGGACTGCCAGTCCCAACTTTCCTCTTGTTCCTGTCAGATCTTCTCTTTCAGCTGCTTCAGCAACTCAGTCTTGTGAGCATGAAGTTGAGAGGTCCAGAGCACAGGCTTACCTCCTAAGCATAATTTCGGAGCTCTCAGTCCAGGGTCAGCAAACGCTATTACTCTGGGCCTAAAGTGAGGCAGATGGTCATGGTGGAGGGAAGCTTCTCAGTGCATGACTCCCAGGAAGCAGAACTTCTTTCCTCTCCTCAAAAAGAGGATCAGGGTCAATACTAATACATTATCATATATGGATTGAAAAGGGTGACCCCGTTAGGCGTGGGCAGCCCCTGGCTTTGCAAACTGAACTAGCTGGATTTTAGCCCCACATTTTCCACTTCATCCGTTCTCTTGGGCAATGAAGACTTGCACAACTATGCTTGTTCTGGGCATGCTGAGGCCCCAGGTGTCTTGTACACACAGAGACTCAATAAATATTTGGTAATAGAGCAAAGTGCATTTCATTTGGCTCAGCAAACAATGAGGAGCTCTTTGCGTAGGCAGACTTGAAAGAGTTGGCTATGTGGGCTGCCATCATGGACGGAAGTGGTCAGGGGTGGCCTCAGGAATGCGGGATATGTGAAGATTGTGGGACATGCTCTCTCTTCAGATGATATTTTATCCGCTTTCTTTGATGAGCTAAAGCTACATTGCAAATAGCAGGTTGTTGGCTCAGTAGTATGTAATATATTGTAGGATGAGCACTGTAGTAGGCACCATTGATCTCTAGGAAATCCATAGAATCTAGAGAGCTCCAAAGTTACGTGTGTCTGTTGAGAATTCTACTCTATCGTGCGTTTGAGAGAATAAAGACTTGGTATATTAGAATAAAGACTCTCTGGTAGAGAATTCTACTCAAACATCCCAGAGAGCATGCTCAGTTGAGTATTTTAAAAAAGAAATAGTGGATAAAATACGAGATGATCCATGGGCTATTTCACCTTTTCTATCATTAATGCTGGATATTAATAGGCAATAAATTCCCTTAATTCAAAAAAAAGTAATGGCAGATAAAAGTAAGGCTATAAATCTTTTTAATGGAGCTGGGGAGAATTAGTTTTTTAAAAAAATTGTTGATCTGTAGGTTGTGGGTTTCTTAAACTTCATTCTAAATTCTCATAATTACCTACGCCAGGATCAGCTTTTCATTTGCTGTTAAATATTTTTGAACTCCTATCAAGTACTAATTGCTGATTTTATTATCCACTTAAAATATTATACTGTGGGAACTGGGGTTGTGGCTCAGTGGTAGAGCGCTCCCCTAGCGCATGTGAGGTACTGTGTTTGATCCTCAGCACCACATAAAAATAAATAAATAAAATGAAGGTATAAAGTCCAACTACAACTAAAAAATAGATATATTAAAAATTAAAAAATATATATATATTGTGTTCTAGGTAACTTTGTTCTTTTGTGTTGATTTTATGTTGAGATTTTGGGCTATTGAGTGCTCTAATCTAACCTTTTTTCCTAGGAAACTTCACAGAGAGAAGCATTAGTTTCTTTGATAAATTACAGATGCTCAGAATTGGAGTTCATTCCTTGATGTCTTCAAGACATATTTAATTGAGCAGTTACCATGTGCCAGGCTTGTCCTAGCACCAGAGAAATGGAGGCGAACCAGACCCCAAAAGTTCTGTGAAGGTGAAAATTAACAGGCAGGCAAATAAAATGTTTATAGGTATTATATTATGTAGAAAATGGCCAGATCATTTGGGACCTTATAGATTCAGAGGTTAGGTTTTAGATTGTTATGTAGAATCTAGATTTTAAGAATAGAGGGAAGTTATTGGGGACATTTTAAGTAGGAGGTTCACTGTACACTGGCCATCAACTTATCTCAGTCTGGTGAGACAGAACGCATGTGTATGTTCTTAAGCCCGCCTAGTGGTCATGGATTCTTCATTTCCCCCCTTGTAAGAATGAATTTATTTTACCAAAGTCTGGCTCTACTTTTTTTTTTTTTGTACTTTTAAAATATTGTTCTACTACTTCCTTCTGGTCCCATGTGATCTGAAAGAAATCTGTAGTTATTTGAATTGAAAATCCTCTGTGGGCACTGTGTTTTTTTCTCTAGCTGTTTTCAAGATTTTTTTTCACTATCTTTGTTTTTTATCACTGTTATTATAGATTTATTTGCATTTATTACAGTTATTCTGTTTCACCTTTAAAAATCTTTGCTAAACTAGGAGAGTTTTTGTTGTTTTTATTTATTATTTTGGTGCCAGAGATGCAACCCAGGGTCTTACACATGCTAAGCAGGTGCTCTACCACTGAGCTACATACACCCCCAGCCCCTAGACATTATTTCTTGGCATGTTTGTGCAGCACTGAAATCTTTCTCCTCTTCTCTAGAACTCCAACAACACAAATATTAGAACTCGACCATTGTCCCACAGGTCCCTGAGACTCAGGTTTTTTTCTTTCAAACTTCTTCCTCTGTGTTGATGTATTTTCAAGTTCCCTCTTTCTCCGATCATATATTTTGTGGTATGGAGCTCATTTAATGGGTCATTTAAAAAATTCTTTTATACTGGTTATCATATTTTCAACTCTTAAAATTCCTGTTGATCTCCTTTGTATATTCTGTTTCCTTAATGATACCTCGTGTTTTAACTTTTGTTTCACGAGTGTTCGTGACTACTCATTCAAGAATTTCGAAAGCTTTGTCAGTCACTCCAACATTTATGTCATGGTATTATTGGTGTCTTTCAACTGTGTTCATGCGTGCTGAGATTTTCACGGTTCTTTGTATGCTGAGTCTGAGAAAATGATGTGACTCCATTTTTGAGAAACCAGCTTCTACCTCAAGGCCTGTCCTAAGGAAGGGCGCGTGACCCTTGTTCTGGGAAAAACCCACAGAGCACTCCTAAACACCTACCCACTCTGCTGAGTTGTTTTGAAAGACCCCCAGATCCCCCAACCCGGAATGGACCACGTGAGACACTGGATGCAAACAGCAGGAGGGTTTATTCTCACACAGGCGCCTGCGGGTGCACAGCAAAACCTCAGCCGGAGCTTCGGTGACTGGCACACCAGGCTTTGGGGTACAGGTCTTTTATAGGAAGAAGGGGGTTAGTTTTCAGCTTAGCACAGCCATTCTATTGGTTCCTCGGAATTCAGCCCTGGGGTCACCTGGGGGGTAAACTTGTTTTTTTTCCACTTTATGTTCTCAGAAAAGAAGCCCATAAATTGCATCCTGTCCTTTTAGTTCCTGTTTTTACCCTATTTGCTCAAGCTTGGCCTTCCCAGGATTATCTATATGGAACATCTGGCGGTGGCACTGTATAGAGCTTGGAGTGTTACGTGCAGCTGGGAAGTGCTACGTGCAGCTTGTGGGGTTTTAACATGGGGGTTGTACATGGGAACATCCTGTAGGGCACAGGGGTTAGAATTCCTAACGTTGGGTTTGGGGCCCTGTAGTCCTTCAGTTTGTCTGTAAATAACAGGAGAGATCTGTGGCGCCAGGTGTCCCTGACTCAGTTAGGCTAGGTGAGGACCCATAGCAACCACCAATCAGCATGAGACAGGGAAAATACCTGGGATGCCAGATGACCCCCCAGTAGTTTATGGTGGTTGATAACGTGTTGGGAAACCATGTAGTTTAGCACGTACACCCCTCGTGGCTTAAATCAGTCAGTTCAAAGGAATCACCCTCTTGCACTAACCAATCACCCCCACCCAACTTGTTCCTGCCAATGAATGTGCTAATCAATGTTAAGAGTTGTTGTTTTATTTTCCCGAGGTATGGAATGATTTGCTGTGTGACGTTGTGATGCAGAGAGTATCCCCCCAAAACCTACAAAATCTCACTCAACAAAGGACCGGGACTCACTCCCTGGGACCGCTGCGTCGGGAAGGGTTGTGAGTCCAGACTCGAGCTTGCAATAAAGACTGTTGTGTGATTGCATCAGATTCGGCTCCTGGAAGTCTATTGGGGTCCCACGAATCTGGCATTACAAGTCATTTTTGATTCTTGTTTCAATCCCCTTTGGAGAAGGTTGACGTTTGTTTTGGCGTACTGTGCACTTGTTGCTTAGATTCAGGCCTCAAGTTTCAAACTACTTTCTCTGGATTGTGGTCCCAATGTCAGTTTCGTTTTCAAAGAGTTTCAGTGTTGCTCAGATCTGTCCCTGCACGCAGCCCCTGCCCCAGTGCTGCAGTCTGGGACCTGGTAAGACCCATCTGTGAGTTCAGTTCTCAAAGTCTTTAGAAGGGTAATTAGGGCCAGGTCCACCCTTGCTCAGGACAGGGTCAGCCCAGGATTTACAGACCTCTTTATGGGGCTTACTTTCTCAGGCTCCTCCTTCTCCACCATCTTTCTAGTACTTAGTTTCAGGTACTAGTACCCAGTACTTGGTACGAGGCTTCCTTTTACGGTTGTCCAGCCTGTAACCACCCACTTCCATGACTGCATTGCAGCAGTGGGAAAACGTCGAGAGAAGCAACAGTGTTTGACGCCACCATCTTGAAGGGGCAGCTCTGTAGAACTGAGGGCAAGATTTCCTTCCCCTCAGACTTGTGGCTCCTTTTGCTGGCCTCTAGATGCTGCATGAACCCTGCTGTGAACTTGCCTGAGGGTTGGTGCACTAGAAAATTGAGAAAAAGGAGAGTAAAAATACTGAGGGATTTCCCCCACCCTCTGTGCCTTGGGAGCGCAGAGCCACTGTCCTGCCACAATTAGCTAAAACTCCTACTAACTGGAAAAATAATCATTTTCTTATACTTAACCCCTCTTTGGGGGGGGTCTTTCATTAACAAAATAAACAGGTAGTCTGTCCTTCTTTTGTGGCTGTTTTCATCACAGAAGTGAAATTTCGATCACTACCGGATAGTTGTTGAATATACTAAGAAAAACAGGCCCCTGCACAGGCAGAAGCTGGAGCTGGGTTGGCCCCTTCCTGTCTAAGGAGCTCATTGAAGGCACCGGCCCCACAAAAATCACCCCTTATTCCACGTCATGTAGGCCTTTTGATATGTTTGCAAGAACTCAAAACTGTGAATGTTAATTAACAAGATGAAAAATCTCCACTTGGGCGTCACTCTGAGAAATGATTCCACCAGGCCTTGGTCAGTGTATGTCTACAAGAGGCTTAGCCAGGGCATGTTAGGGAGAAGATTAGGCCTTTAGGTAAAAGCCCTTATTATAGTCTATTTTCTTTGGGAATTGAGATATATTTACTAGAGCGGGACTTGAACTAGTGTCTCTAGGGATGGGCTTGGTGAGAAACTTTACCGGGGTTGGGGAGGTTTCTCTGAGGGCACATGTTCCAGCCCTCATTATAGATTTTCAGGAGCAGAAGGGACTGGAGACTCTATCTGACCAAATCCCTGCCAGAAAAGGAGACTAGAGCTGAGTGAAGAAATAGCCTGTTGAAAGTCATCTCTCATGACAGAGACGTTCTTTGTTTTAGCAGGTCCAAAAGCATCAACTTTACTTCAAGGACCAGTTACCTGCCATTCAGTTGAGCTGCAGAAAGCCAGGAGCAGCTCACTGAACTGAGAAATGAACACGGAGACATCCAAGTCCACAGAGGACTTCAATCTGTAAAACACAGTGGACCTGCGGGGGCCTTCATGCAGTCATTCACCGAATCCCGAGCTTCTTCTGTGTGCAAAGTCCTGGAGATAGAGTGCTGAGCACCGTCAGACTTGGTCTCTGCCCTTGGCAGCTTTTAGTGAAGGACAGGGATAGGCATTGATGCAGCGAGCATTCAGATAACTGTAAAAACATGGAGGCGATGGAGCCCTGAGTGCGTGCAGGGGTGGGGAACAGAGAGTGGAGCCAGCGAAGCAGCTTCCCTAGCCCAAGGCTGAGTGGATAAACAGTAGCTGCTGCCTGAATGGAACCTGCTTCCACAAACACTCATTGCGAATCATGGCGAAGCGCTCATTCATTGTAATTGCCAAGTGTTCATGAGCCAGGGAATCCTAGATTCAATTATTCATCCTTTCCCATCCAGTAAACATCTCAACACATCCCTGACTGAGCAGGGATATGGTTGCTTCCAACCAAGCACAGGGGATAGAGTTAAACTATGCTGCTCCCGTATCTGTAGATTCCACATCTGCATATCCAAAACATTGGATCCATACATCAAAAACATTTGGAAAATAAAAATTGCATCTGTACTGGACAGGTACATGTAAGGTCAGGCACCGGTGATCAAAAGGAGGCAGATTAAAAGCAGCTGAACAAGGCTTTATTGAGATTCGCTCCTGGGTGAGACCTTCCAGTCCAACAGAGTGGGTCCAGGAGAATCCCACCCAGGCTCAGCTGGATTGGAATTTTATTGGGTTTAGGGCAGGAAGGGAGGGCTTGGGACAGGAAAGGGAGGTTTTTAGAGTTCCTTGTCCTCCTGGGGTTGGTCGGGGGATCTTGCTGAGACCCGTGTCCTTCCAGGATTGGTCAGGAGACCCCGCTGATTGGCAGGTGGTTCACTGCTTGTCTGTCCACGCCTGATTGGTTGTTCTTTTGCATGTGGGTTGCCTGGTGCTTTGTACCCTTAGCCACCTCAAACCAACCTAAGAGTACTGATTTTTTATTTTGTACTGAGAATTGAACCCAGGGGTGTTTTACCACTGAACTATACCCCTAACCTTTTTTATTTTTTTATTTTGAAACAGGGTCTCACTAAGATGCTGAGACTAGCCTTGACCTTGCAATCCTTCTGCTGTAGCCTCCCAAATTGCTGGGATTACAGGCATGTGCCTCTGTGCCCAGCTCTGACTTTTTTTCTTTATTTATTCTCTAAATGATACAGTATAACAGCTACGTATATTATTGTATTAGGTATCATAACTAATCAAGGGATGACTTAAAGTATACAGGAGATTATGCATATGTTATTTGCAAATCCTACACCATTTAGTATGAGGAACTTGAGCATCCACAGATTTTAGTATTTGTGGGGAGGTTATGGGACCAGTCCCCCTATAGATACTAAGGGATGACTCTCTATTCCTTTAGTAAGACTTTTTGAGGCACAGTCAGGAAGTTGGGGACAATATACTTGGCGGTACCAAGGCAGTCCGAGTAGAGAGAAGGGAAGACTAGGTCCTAACCCCATGCCTGAGGTTCCCGAGACAATGGAGCTATGAAAATATACACATTCAGAACGCCACAAGTTTTTTTTTTGCTCAGATATCAGGGATTGAACCGAGGGGTGCTTAACCACTGAGTCACATCAGTCACATCACCAGCCTTTCTTTTTTAAAATATATGTTTTATTTAGAGACAGGGTCTTGTTGAGTTGCTTATGGCCTTACAAAGTTGCTGAGGCTGACCTTGAACTCACAGTCCTCCTGCCTCAGTCTCCTGAGCCTCTGGGATTGCAGGCGTGCACCACTGCGACGTGGCCAACACCAGTTTTAAAACTGGCTCCTGGCGACCGTCCAGGAGCACCAGAGAAAGACCATCCAAGTGGGACAAAGGGCATTTGGGCCCTAGCCAATGGCTCCTGCTTCTCCCGTTTCCCTCCCCTATTCCTGCCCACATATTGAATTGACATTAATTCTACCCTGCAGGTCACTTATTTGACATTAATGTCAACCATGATGGTTTGACACGTTTGATGTCAAAGGGGAAAGCCCCCCCCACACACACACCAAAATAAAGTGATTCCACTCTCTGGTCCCCCATGGCCTCCAAAAGCCAGTGGTCACAAGTTAGAGAGGTCCCTCTGCTGCCACCTAGTGGACAAAAGTGTGAATGCGGTTGCACCGTGTATTTGGGGAAGAGTTTTGAGCCACATTCCAAAAGAAAGCCTTCAAGTCTCTTCTGATGCTCCATTTTGACTAAAATCGAAATTGCTTTTTCAGCTTTTGAAACCTTGTAAAATTTTATGCGTATCCTTTTTAGAAGTTCCCTGTAAGGGATTTGTTTTTTTTCTTTGAAGAACATAAAAGATAAGCCAACAATTCAGGGTGCAGACAAAGATACATTCTCTTAAAACACTGCTGCATTATCTAAAAAGGCCTCTTGGGCTTTAGCATTTAATCTCCTTTATGTCCCTGGGTATAGGTGGGGGCTGTGGAAAGGCAGAATTCAGTGGTGATTTATAGCTTTTCCTTTAATTGGTTTCTGAAGGAATTTTTTTAAAAAGGTTAAAATCCTGAGGTCTGGATGAGGTTTGCAGTTATGAGGAAGAATAAAAGAAAAAGAGCATGAAATTCTGGCTTCCTGGGGCAGTGGCTGTGTTTTTATTAATCTCTTATGTTCATTGTACCAATTCTAGTCAGTTGCAGTAAGCGCTTAATAAATGCTTATGAATGTGGAAGGGCAAGGGGCTGTCAGATACTCCTTTTTTAGGGGTTCCATGGATGTCTGGGTTTGATTAGAACTTTCTGGTACTCTCTGCCACTCTATCAAATTAAATGCAAAATGCTTTGAAGACCCCCAGTTCTATCAGGCAGACTTAGATGGGCATTGGGAGAGAAAAGGGTCTCAGTGCCTGAGGGAGGGGTTTCCTGCCTGACATGGCGACACTGTAGCTGTCTACACTTCCCACCTTTCCTGGACCACCAAGTGTCAGGGTCAGAAATCTTGGAATTAAGGCAGCAAGCTGACTGCAGGTCTTGGAGACAAAATGTCTGGGCAACACTGTTGAAAATCCAGATGTAGAAGTCAGAGATCTCTATAGAGAAATAGGACCAACAGGATGGAGAGACAGAGAATATGAACAAATCTTTAAGGAATTAGCTGATGAATTTGTGCAGCCTTGGCAAGTGCAAAATCTGCACACCGACCCCAAGCCCTCCGTCTGTTCCAGTAAGATACGTCCCAGTGACTGACCGCTGACCCCAGACCCCCTTCCATTTTGTCCAATAGAACAGACCCCAAATTCCCGAGTGCCCAAACTGACTCGCTTATTAAATAAGTATCACCTCTCAGATCCAGGACAGAGTTGCAGTTTGGGTCCAAGGGGATCTGTTGGCAGAATTCCTTCTTGCACAGGGGAGATGGGTCTTTGGTCTCTCTGGTCTCATGGAGTGGGCAGTCTGAAGAGCGATTGGGTTCATGAAGCCACTGGGCTTCCTATCAACAATGGTTTCATCAACCTTTTTTGTTTTTGTATTGCTGGGGATTGATCCCAGGGCCTCACACGTGCCTCACACAGGTACTCTACCACTGAGCGACACCCTCACCCCAATTTTTAAAAATTTGTTCTAATTAGTTATAGTGACAGTAGAATGCATTTTGACACGTTGTACACAAATGGAGCATCCAGTTTTTTTTTTTTTTATTACAGCTGTTGGCAAACTCTTCTTGGTTGCTTTGTGCCCAGTGGTGTGACACAAATCCACATGTGAATGTAAATATACTTATTCAGTTGAAACAAACTGAAAGCAATTATGGAAGAAGTCTCTCTCTCTCTCTTTTTTTTTTTTAATTCATGTAGTGACAGTCTGAAAATTGAAGCTATCTGGAAAGTTGAGAGGTTGTGGCTTGGTCATTACAAGAAAATGACCAGGAATGCCATAATACTTAAAATCATCTCTACGGATTATTTTTCCCTACCTAAGTCTGGCTTGAGGTCAAATAGTTTAAGGAAATTTATGTCAGCTATTAGCTATAGAAATTGACAAACCTCCCAAAATAGTGAGACCTGGGAAAAGCAGAGTGAGAAGGAAAGCCATCATTGAGAGCATTGATCCTTTCCCAATACATTCTTTTCCAGTGATAAAACAAACTCTGGGGAGGAGGTGTCTATCAAACCTAGAAAGGCAGTTTCTAGGAAGAGGCCAAAGCATTAATCCTTCCCTAAACAAATCCTTTCCAGATACCCACCACTAACCTCAGGCCCTCCATCTGGTCCAGCAAGATAAATCCCAGAGACTGACCGCTGACCCCAGACCCCCTTCGTCCAATAGAACAGACCCCAAATTCCTGAGTGCCCAAACTGACTCGCTTATTAATTAAGTCACCTCTCCATATAACCCACATAAGCCCAGTCCTCTCCTTTGTTCGATGACTCACTTTCCACCAGGAAAGTGTCTCCACCAGCATTACCCCGATCCTATATGAAACTTCATTCCTGAATAAAAGGCTGAGATGATCCGTGAAGTTCATGTCCGGTCCAGTCCTTTTGTGGTAACATTAGCAATCTCAGTATTTACATAACGGCACTTTATCTTACTGTATCGTAGTCCTTTGTTAACTTGTCCCTATCAGACTGTGAGTCATTGAAGAGAGCAATTGGGTGAAGTGCTACACTCTCAACACCTGCACATTGTAGGTGGTGGTTAAATGTTTGACGAATGATGAATAAGTAATCATGTAATTTCTGTGGTTGTTTATGATTGAAAGGTGGGTAGAATTTGGAGTGTTAAGACCCCATGAGACATGTCCAAAATTGAGCTCACTTTTACCCCTTCCTCCATCTTTGCCCCCATCTGCCAACAGATACTTAAGCCAGTGACCCTGATGTTAGAAAATAGCTCCTAAAGGAAAAAAACAAAAGAGGAAGAGCTGTTAATAAAACAAGAAATGGCCAGTTAAGCAGAAATTAGCTCAGTGAGGAGGAAGAGGAGAGCTTTGCAAATTGTGGAGATGCAGTTGACTGCACGATGGGAGCCAAAGGCCAGTGTTGGGGAGTGACAACACTGAGCAAGACCCATGGGCCTGGGCCAGCCACAGAGAACTTTCTGAGTCCTGTTGCCGTCTGCACCGAGTCCCAGCAGCCTGGAGAGCACTGGGAGGCTGGAGGCAGGGAAGTGACGTGATGCAGTTTGAATCTCTGAAAGATTCCCTGGCAGAGATGGAAGTGCCTTGGTGGTGGTGAGGGGTGGCACCTGTTAAGAAGCTCTTGCAGGACCCAGGTGATGATGATTAGGGGCTCAGGCAGGAAGGAGTTGATGGGGCGAGTTGGGGCAGGACCAAGGGCTACTGAAAGGGGAGAGTTCTAGGACTTGAAGGCTGAAAGTGGGAAATGGGGGCAGAGCTCTCCTCTGGCCAAGGAGAAGGGATATAACTCAGCCTAGGCCCCGGATTCTCCTCTCAGAGTTGGATAGATGGCTTTCCATCTCCTTTCCAGCTCATTCTCCCAGCGCCGTAGCTCTGGCTGGCTGGATCCCCAGGTTGGCTTGACTTCTGCCTTGCCTCAGTTTTGTTTTCATTAGGTTCTTTATCACATGGCTCCATGTTGCTTGACTTGGCCAGAAGTGGAGGGTTTGAACATGGCTTGCAGCCACCATGTTGAAGTTTGGTTCTTGGTGTCATGGTGTTGAGAGGTGGTGGGGCCTTCATGGGGTGTGTGGGGTCGTGAGGATCCACCCTGGTGTATGAATTCACACTTTTCTCAAGGGAAGGGTTAGCTGTTTGGAGAGTTCTGTCCCCTTTCCTATCTTCCATGCCTGCTCCACGCCTCTTGCACATAGTCCCTCTATGTGATGACATCCACCATGTTTCCACGCTGTAAACTCGCAAGGCCCTTACCAGAAGCCAGCAGATGCTGGCAGATGCTGGCACCATGTTCCTGGATTTTCAGAACTGTGGGCCAAAATAAACCTCTTTTTTTTGTAAGTTCCGTGTCTCGAGTGTTCTTACGTAGCAGCAGAAAATGGAGTAAGACAGTCGGAAACCGTGCTTGCAATCAAAAACTCCAACTCAATGCACATCCCACCCTCTACAGAGAAGCTTCGGAAGATTCCAGGTCCTGTGGCCTGACAGAAAGGCTCTGTCCTCTGTTCCCAAGGGGTCTGTGGGCGCTTGTGTCAATGCACTTTCTGCAGTTCTGCACTGACCAGAGGTCTCTATAGGCCACGAATGTCTTTGTAGCACTGATGCCTAGCCCCGTCTCAGTCCCATAAACAGCATGTGATAGATGCTTGTTGTATTCCTCCACTAAAAATCAACAAAGGAGGGTCAAGAAAACACTGTTGTACAGAAATCAAGGAAATGGATATTTATGGGGATCAAATAAAAACCTTTCTCCATACTTTCAATGAAAAGCTTTAAAAAATGTATACAGATTCTCTGCTTTAAACAACATGAACTGAACGATTCCAGCCCCCTCTTGATGACTCTGTGAATATACCTGGTTGCTCTGAGCGGGCGAGTGACGGTGTCCTCAGGACCTTCCCAAGTGGCCTTATCTTTTGTACCAAATGGCCCTAGAGTGGCTTTATGGTTGCCCAGTGTGTGGCCTGGTTCCTGTCACGTGTGAATGAGCCCTGGGTTTTCCACATTCCTTTGATGTATTATTCAAGGAATATATTGAGAACAGGCCGGGGGGCAGGCACTGAGCTAGGTCTGAGAAACGCACAGGTGCATGCCACAGCTGCCTTCTCAAGCCAAGACAGCCGGAGCGGAGAGGGAGAAATCAGGCCACCGACCAGAAACACACTGGAGATGTACCACGGGGTGCCCAGCACTCAGCCAGGCACCTGGTCGAGACTGGGGCCAGGGAAAGTTTCCTGGAAACGTTACCTGGGCATTTTCCAGGTGAAGAGAGAGGACTTTCGGAGCCTGCACTGGGCACCTGTGTTATGGGACACCTGCCCCTTCTCTTCTTCCTGCCATGGCTGCTCCTTCACTCCAGCTCTGGGGTTCTCCTGGGAGCTACTGGATTCATGGAGAACTCTCCCCTGCCCCTTGGAAGTAGAGTCATGTGTGGGCTAAGTGTCCACAGAGATTGTTCAGGTGGGCACCCTGCCGTCCTGCATCTGTAGAACCCTACCCCAGAATGTTTGAATTGCCAGTGAAACACGGTCTTTTTCTGGAGGTTGGAGCAGTACAATGTGAGCCTTGGATTGTGCCTCTTACCTTGTGGAGAAAGCTATCCTGCAGGGAGGATAAGTGGAGGTGCAGGGGAAGATGATGAGTCCTGGGGCATCCACACTTTGACTCTGGTTGTTCCTGAGACACAAATGCATCTCTGTTGTTTTCATGGTTTGCTGGTCAACCCTTCTGTTGGATCATATGTTAGTCCATTTTCTGTTACTATCACAAAATACCCGAGGCTGGGTAACTTCTAAAGAAAGGAGGCTTAGTTTGTTCAAAATTTTGGAGGCTGATAGTCCAAATAGCATAGCACTGGCTCTGTTGGGGATACCTCTGTCATGGTGGATGGTATGATGGCAGGAGTGTATGTGAGAGGGAGAGATCACATGGAAACACTGGAAGCCACAGCAAGAATGGCGTTCCATGAGAACCGTGGTAATTCCTTCTGAAGGCACACCTCCCAGTGACCTAAGAGCCTCCCACAGGTGCCACCTCTTACATCTTCACACTGAGGACCAACATATGAAACTTGGGGGAACAAACACATCTAAACCATAGCAGATTCCTCCAACAAATTCTTAAGAATTTAAGAAATAATAATAAATAACTATATTTCTAAGAAATAGTTTAGATGAATTTTCTGTCACCTATAACTAAAAAAAGTTCTGTCCTAATCTCTGGGGCACTTAGTTGCTATGGGTCAATAAACACTGGAGAATAAGAGAGGGTTCTCTGTCACCTTGTTGAGGGGGCTGGTTGGCATTCCATGGAATACATTTAAGGGTTTAGTGATGTTGTCACTTCAACGTCCTGATGTTTCTAAGCAGCTGGATTTACAGATCTGAAATATTAAGTCCTATTGAGAATACTAAGGAAATTAGAGGCAGAAATAGTCCTGCATGCTAGATGGCCTGCAGACCTGGGTTCAGGCCCTGGGTTCTCACACCGTCCACTCGACTCAGCAAAGGGGCTACCCATAGACCAGCCAGACTTGAAATGATGGAAGGGAATTCTTCCTGACTTTTAGGAATAACAGAGGCTCTGCAGAACCTGGGTATAAGGGATGGTAACAAAACTCCTAAAAGACAACAAGAGTTTAAAGGAGAAACATCTGAGGTCCCCACACTTGAGGGGGCTGAGAGCTGCTGGGCAAGTCATAGCGGGGTCGCCCGCCGTTCAAGTCCTCGATTGCACCAACATGGCATGGTCTGGGGAAAATTAGAATAAGATTGACACTTGTTTTAGGACTTTTTTGCCTCTCTGAAAGAGCACCTACTCTTAGTGCCAGACCTCAGCCCTTTGTTCCAGTAGTTGACAAAGTACAACAAAGTCCTTCCTCAGTCTCTGTGGTGGGAACCAAGTTCAATGCCAATGTCCACTCTGTGTGCCCTTAAACTCTGCTCTCCCACTCCAAACCTCCCAGGGACCCTAAAAGATCAGGGAAACAGCAGCCCTTTGAGACACTTACATCTCAACGCACTGATTTAACCATGTTTTCAGGGGTCAGAGGCACCCAGATTGAAGTGCCGCAGTTGCTCTTGTCCCTTGTAAGAAAACCTAATGCTTACACCTTGGGAGCATTTTCTAGAAATAACAGAGAAGTTGATCCTTCAGCGTGTACCACTGAGCTACAGCCCCAGCTCTGCCAAGTTCATTCTTTTTCTGCTGTAAGAAATTTGGAGGAACCGGGCATAGTGGCACAAACCTGTAATCCCAGCGGCCCCAGAGGTTGAGGCAGGAGGATCGTGAGTTCAAAGCCAGCCTCAGGAACTTACTGATACTGTAAGCCACTCAGCGAGATGCTGTCTCTAAATAAAGTATAAAAAAAAGGATTGCGGATGTGGCTCAGTGGTTAAGCTTCCCTTGGGTTCAATCCCCAGTACCAAAAAAAAAAAAAAAAAAAAAAAAATTGGAGAAGTCAGAGACATCATGTCTTTCGACAGGCACAGCTTTGAAATACAAGGTCAGCTCTCCCTTTCCAAGGGGGGAAGGAGCCCAGGGAGAACAGGAAAGGAGGAAAGCTGGCCTCTGGGTGACATTCTTCAGCAACAGCAAGCCGTGGTGTCAGGGAGAAAGTAGCTGGAGGAAACGGAAACGGGAGGGAAATGAATTTACTTGAGTGTCTCCCAAATGGAATTGACCCCCGAATAAAGGAAGCTTTGGTGCTGGGATAGGTCACAAAAAGTCAGGGTATGTCTGTGGAAGGGGGGACTCTGAGCCATGTGTGACCAACCAGGAAAGAAATCAGCGGAACAGTTTCTTCCAGACCACAGAAGCCTTCAAGGAAGTGGTACAGGCAGTGTGAGCGCGTCCTCAAAGGGGGTCCCGCAGGCTGAATCAGAATGTGATGGGATGTATCTCCGTGCTGCTTAAGCTGTAGGAAGCCATCTTGCTTGGTACTGGTCAGATCTAGTGATGATGGCTCCAAGTGACCAAATCCCTTTTAACATCCAGAGACAAGGGCAGTGTTCTAAGCAGGCCATGAGAAAACCTCAGCATGTCTTTCCAGTGCAGCTAAGGACAAATTTTAGAATTATCACTTATATGATACACATACAGACTTGTCTCTTGTGATGCTGAGACTGTATAATAGAGGGCAAGAGAGAGGGTAGGAGCAATAAAGGATCTGACATGTGGGAGTCATAAAAGGCCAAGGTCAGCCAGGGAAGCTACCCTCATTTCAAACGGATAAGTCTGGGTTTATCTGTCAAGAACAGCAGGATTTTGCATAGACCTCCTTAGGCTGATGTGCAAATGGGGGTTTTTGACCTTTGGTGATCATCAGCATCCTGGACCTCCAACTCAGAGGCCTTGGGGGGCTGTTAACAAATAATACCAGAGTCACTAGGGAGACCACAACTCCTGGGAAACAGATTGAGAGGGCAACAGTGGGTAACCAGAATCCCCAAATCCCCAAATCAGGAGTCAACTCTATCCACAGGCTTTTGGGGCAGTTACTCTTGTAGGATGTGCTGACCCAAAGGAAAATCTCTGTTGATGAGTCTACATGTCTGCACCGCCACCAACCCTATGAGGAGCCCCGGGTCTTGGCTGGCCTTAGTCCCAATCAATAATGTGTGAGCCCCAGTCAATAAGCCAACAGATTGGTTTTTAGCAAAGTCAGTCATTTGGTGAACTAGTTTCTGAAGAATTTATTTTTGGGGGGATGAACAAAGCCCACCAGGGCCCATCTCAGTCTGGTAGACACAGTGAGATAGAAAAAAAAAAAAAGGAATAGAGAAGCCCTGCTCAGCCTCTGGGTGAGTCAGAATTTAAAAGTACTATGTTGCAGATGGGCAGTTTTCCCAAGGCTGCTGTGGCCTCTGATCCTCCACCGCCCGGAGGTAGGGCTGGACCTCTGGAGAGGTCAGGGCACGTCGGTGGGGAAGGAGATTGCCCCTGGAAATGGCGTGGAGCAAGGACATTAGGCACAAGAAGAAAGGGAAGGATGCTTTGAACTGCCATTGGAGTGGGAGGGATCGTTCTGTCTTTACTGCTCTGGTAGGCGTGTGGGTGAGTCACCTGAACCTTTGCTCAGTGGTTGGAGTCACATGAACCTTTGCTCAGTCATTTGCTTTTCAAGATCATCATTTGCTGAGAGGATCTGGCTGTCCCCATTTCCCCCCAAGCGCCCTCCGGGCTTGGCCTGGGCTCCCTGGTGGCCGTCTGCGCTCTTCAGCGCCCTCTGGCGGGCCTCGGTGGTGACTTGCTCCCAGCGGGTCATTACTGCTATTTAGTCAAATATTGTTCTGGTGCCACTCTTCTATACCGGGTGTCTTCTAGCTGCCCCGGGCTTTGTTGCTTTCATTTCCTTTGCAAAGGAACACTTTCTGCGCCTCAGATGCACTCCTACTTCCTCTCATTTAATGCGCTCCAGTTAGACTTGCAGTTAAAAGGTTCTCAGGACAAGACTCAGGGACTGACCTCTCCACATTCACCTGCTCCATATCTGGAGAGAATAGATGACGTTCCCTTTCCTCTTCTGTAAAGTGACAGGGGTGGGACTGGGGGTGCAGCTTAATGGTAGAATGCTTGCCTTGCTTGTGTGAAGCCCTGGGTTCAATACCCAGGAAAAAGAAGTTATGGGAGTGGATTCAAATCATCATTAGGTACGTTTCCTTTTGTTGTTGTTGTTGTGTTTCTCAGCAGATTTATGGGCCACAACTGACTTTTAAAAATAATTTTTGGTTATTTACTTATTTATTTTTGCAGTGCTGGGGATGGAATCCAGGCTCTTGCAGACTGTGCTAGGCCAAGCGCTCCTCTGCTGAGCTACACTCCCAGCCCACAATCAGCTCTCCTGGGAGAGGTGTGATCAAGCCAAACCCAGATCAGGAAAAAGGAACCAAAGGAGTGTCTCAGCTTTGTTATGCCCACGGATCCCAGGGAGAACAAACACAGCGGGCGCCTTGCAGGGCCACTCTAGTGAAGCTGGCTCAGTCAGGAGGCAGGGGCCAGGAAACTATGGGCAGGCTCCTTTATTTAGTCCCTGTGGAAAGGAACAAGCAAGTCAAGGCTAGCAGGCTTAGGACTGGCCAGTTTGAATAATTTCAGGGCTACATCACATAGGGACTGTGTTAGCTTTAAGAACAACTTAAAGAAGGAAAAGTTTATTTGGGGATCATGGTTTCAGAGGTTCAGTCCATAGTCAGCTCCATTTCTCGAGGCTTGAGTGAGGCAGGTCATGAGTGTGTGGCTGCCAGGAGGTGATCCTGGGTGAGGAGCCAGGGACCAGATATAATCCCCAAGGGCACCCCTACTTCCCCCAGCCACATCTTACCTGCCTACAGCTACCACCCAGTGGTCCCTTCATAAATGGATTAAGGTTGGGGTTGTGGCTCAGTGCTAGAGCGCTTGCCTGGGATGTGTGAGGCACTGGGTTTGATCCTCAGCACCACATAGAAATAAATAAAATAAAAGTATTGTGTCCATCTACAACTAAAAGATATTTTTAAAAAATGGATTAACCCACTGATAAATGACAGCTCTCATGATCTAATCATTTCGTCAACATTCTTCCTGCATTGCCTAACATTGCCTAACTTTTGGAGACACCTCATATCCAGACCATAAAGGGACTGTCTCTGGTTGTCTGGTATTTATCCTTGGGGGGTGATTAGGGCAAGGAAATTGTGTAAATTTGGAGCCCAATAACGAAGGTGGTTAGAAAATGGGCTTAGTCATCTGCTCAAGAAAAGGAACCGCAGTTGTTAGCCAGGGCTTTAAAACTGGATCAAGCTACAGCCTACTTACAGTGAACAGTTTATGATTTTTTGATATAAATGTCTGTACATGTAAACATATGTAAAATGTATATACAAACACCTGCAACAGCATGTACACATTTACCGTGTACAATTTGGCGATTTTTTTTTATATCTGTAAACACCTCTGACAGCATCACCACAATGAAGATAATGAATATATCCCTCACCCACGAGGGTTGCCTCATTTCCTTGGTGATCCTTGCCTCCTTAGGCAACCATTGATCTGCTCCCCAGAACTATAGATGCGTTTGCTTTTTCTAAAATTATAAATGGGATAATGCAGCATGTATCCTCCTTTGCCCGACTTCCCCTCAGCATTTATGGTTTTGAGACTCACCCATGTTTTTGCATGTGTTAGTGGTTCGTTGCTTTTTATTGCTAACCAGTATTCATCATGTAGATGCTGTGCCACTCTTTGTTTATCCATCCACCTGCTGAGAACACTCGGTTGTTTTCAGTTTGGGCTATTATCATAAATAAAGCTGCTGTGAACGTTCGTGCACATTAGTGTGCTTGTGTTTGTGTGTATATAGATCCTTTACTTTCTCTAAGGGACATTTATCTACACATTGAGTTACACAGCACAGTGATCCCTGGGTATCCCTAGGGGATTGGTTCTAGGAACCCACCCCACGTGGGTACTAAAATCTGTGGATGCTCAAGTCTCTTACATGAACTGGTATAGTGTTTGCAGATAACATGTGCCAATCCTCCAGTATACTTTAAACCATCTCTAGATTACTTATAATACCTAATACAATACAAATGTGATATAAATATTCATTCTACTGTATTGTTTTGGGAACAATGATAAGAAAAAAGCCTGTATATGTGCAATATTTTCAATCTGCAGTTGGTTGAATCTGGGGATGTGGAATCCACATGTAGGAAGGGTACATTTAACCTTTTAAGGTTATGCTATGTGTATGTTTAACCTTTTAAGAAAAAGAACATCTTCCCAAGTGATTGTACCATTTTACATTCTCACTACAGTGTGTAGAGCTCTTGTCCTTCCATACCTTGTGGTGGTGGGTCTTTTTGGTTTTATGTGTTCTAGTAAGAGTGCAGTGGTATCTCATTGCAAGTTGTTTTGTTTTGTTTTGTTTTGTTTTTGGTACTGGGGATTGAACTAGGGGTGTTCAACCACTGAGCACATCTCCGACCCTTTTTATATTTTATTTTGAGACAGGATCTCACTAAGTTGCTGAGGCTGGCTTTGAACTTGTGATCCTCCTGCCTCAGGTTCCCGAGCTGTTGGAATTGTAGGTGTGTGCCACTATGCTTAGCCCATTGTTGTTTTTTTCTTTTAATTTTTTTAAATTTGTTGTAATTAGGGCTGGAGTTGTGTTTCAGTGGTAGAGTATTCAACTAGCACGTGTGAGGTCCTGGGTTCGATCCTCAGCACCACATAAATAAATGCATACATAAAATAAAGGTTTAAAAAATTTATTGTAATTAGCTATCCAGATGGTAGAATGCATTTATTCTCTGTGTTAGTCATTCTCATTATAATGTTTCCTGGTGTGGATCTGATGTAGTTTGTACATTTGGGGTCCTGTAAGCCTCTTGTATTTGTTTTTCCATTTCATTCTTTAGGTTTGGGAAATTTTCTCCTATTATATCATTGAAAAGATTGTGCATTCCTTTGGTTTGTATCTCTGCTCCTTCATCTATTCTGATTAACTCTTAAATTTGGTCTTTTCATGTTATCCCATAATTCTTGGGTGTTCTGTTCTGGTTTCTTACCATCTTCTCCACTTGTTCAACTCTACTTTCAAGGTTATCTATTTTGTCTTCATTGTCTGAGGTTCTGTCTTCCAAGTGGTGATGCTTTCTATTGAATTTAAAACTTGGCTTACTGATTCCTTCATATCAAGGATTTATGCTTGGTTTTCTTTCACGATCTCTAACTCTTTATTGAAGTGATCTTTTACTTTCTGTATTTTTTCTTTGATTTCACTCCTTCTACTATCCTTTACCTCACCTATCAGTTTATCTATGTACAATCTGAACTCCTTCTTGGACATTTCTTCTACTGTGTTATCAGTGGCTTCTGTTGTTGAAGCATCTTGGTTTGTTTGGGGTGATTTATTTCCTTGTTTTTTTTTTTTCATGTTGTTGGTGTGTTTTCCCATCTAGAAGTATGGATACAAGGCAGCACAAATTCTACCCTGTGGACCTATAGTGTCTCTGAGGTTTCCAGCACTTTGCCTTTACTGATGAGACCAATATCATCAGCACCCAGCATATACAATGTATAGCCTTAAACCTACTAGCTCCCTCTAAGGCGTCTACTGCTTTCTCCCATTAAACCAAAACAATGAGTTCAATAACCATCTATAGTACAAACAGAATATTTGTTAAAACAATTTACAATTTCAAATGGTGGATGAGAGAACAGAGGTAGTGTAGTAGGTGATATTTGAGAGGGAGGAAGAGAGAAGCTAGAAGTGAAAATTCACAGGAAGAGAGGAAGAGGAGCCAACAGAGATTGACTGTTGGTTGGAGAATAGTTGGAAAAAAACAAGAGAGAGGAGGAATAAGAACAAATAGAAAAATTTAAATACATAAGAATACAACAAAAATGCAAACATCATTCATATATCCTTGTTCTCCACACACTGATGCATAAAAAAACATCCTTTTCCAAATATAGTAGAGATATTAGCAAATAGAAAAATAAAATAAATCTTGCTGGAAAGTCGAACTGTCTCTGTCAGTGTTCAACGGTTTCTCAGCGCTGTCTCTGACGTCTCTCGGGATCACTAAACTCAGATCAGCCCTTGCAAACCCAGTCACTCTCCCACGGATCTGGGCTTCAGATACCTCAGGATCGGCCACCTGCAGTCCCAAGATCTCAGTGCTGCTCCTATTTGCAGAGAGACCATCAGGGATACCCTCATGCAAAGGAGCAATCCTGAGACAGCAGAAAGACAAAGGCCACCAGCACTCTCAGCAGGAAGACCCCAGTCTCCTCCAAACCTGCAGGCACCCCTACACTGGATCTGCAGGTCCCATCTGGAGTCCCCAGACAGAGACTTTTATGGTGGTAAACCTGCTGGCACCCAGGCCCCAAGCTCTGGCTGTTGTCCCAGAATGGGTGCAGCCACGTGCAACCAAACCTGGAGTCTCCCCCGAAGCAGTCCTCGAGGCCGTGGTAGCAGCGGTAGTGACCATGGTCTTTGGCAGCAGGCAACGGGTCAGCAGTAGTGGTGGCTGCAGTGGTAGCTGCAATTGCAATTGTGGGGGCAGTGACAGCAGGTGATCTCCGGGGGTCAGCAGCAGTGTTGGCTTCAGTTGCACCCAGGGCAGCGGTGTCTATTGTGGCAGGCAGCAGCAGGTGGTTGCAGCTGCAAGGGCAGCAGCATCCAGAAAGAAGTCTTTCAGGTGGCCTCAGGCTGGTAGCAGCAGCCAATCAGAGTCAGAAGTGATGGTGGTAGCAGTGCAGGGGGCAGTTGATTGACAGGAGACTTCCGGTTCAGAGGCATTACAGGGACCACGGAGTAGCTTCAGAAGTTGGTCCAGAGTAGCCTAGGCCAAGCCCAGAGAAGAGACCTCTGGGCGGGGCAGGTGTGTCTGCGGTAGCCTCCTTGTAGTTTATTCAGGAAGCAGGGCTTTATTCTGCAATGTGGAGGAAACAAGCTTTGCCCACCTGCCCCCGACAAAAACCGTTACCACTCAGGAACTGGCCAGCAGTGCCCCGAGTGGACCCCTTGCAGGGTTCCTAAAGACAAACCAGAACCAGAAAATTGCAGTTTTAATATGCATGTTCCTATGACTTTGGATGGTGAGCCTCTTTTCATAGCGCTTATATCCCACAGTCTATCTAGTTTGGTGAAGTGAGTCTTAAATCTTTTGGGATTTTAATTGGTTTATTTGAGTTCTAATTGTTCATATGGGGAGTTCTTTTTTTAAAAACTATTTTTAGTTGTATGTGGGCACAATGCCTTTATTTTATTAATTTTATTTATTTAGGTGGTGCTGAGGATCAACCCCAGTGCCTCACATGTGCGAGGCAAGTGGTCCACCCCTGAGCCACAACCCCAGCCCCTGTGGGAGTTGTTTAGTAATCCCGATACAAATCCTTTGTTGTGTCTGTTTGGTAAGTATTTTCTCAGAGTCTCTGTCTTCATTTTTTATTTTCAGATCCATTTTCTTCAAAGCATTTTAACTTTGAAAAATTCAAATTTATTTAATCTTATACTTTGTTCTTCTTGTTTCTTTCTCCTTCCTTCCTTCCTTCCTTCCTTTTTTCTTTCTTTCTTTCTTTCTTTCTTTCTCTCTCTCTCTCTCTCTCTTTCTTTCTTTCTTTCTTTCTTTCTTTCTTTCTTTCTTTCTTTCTTTCTTTCTTTCTTTCTTTCTTTCTTTCTTTCTTTCTTTCTTAGATATAGATGGACACAACACAATGCCTTTATTTTTATGTGGTGCTGAGGATCGAACCCGGTCCCATCCGTGCTAGGTGAGTGCTCTACCACTGAGCCACAATCCCAGCTCTTCTTGTTTCTTATTTAAGAAATTCTTGCCAAAACCCAAGTCAGTAAGTTTTTCTCTTCTGTATCTAGAAATTTTATAGTGTTAACTCTTCCATTTAGATCTATGATCCATTTCCAGTTAGTTTTTGTGTATAAAGTTAGGTAAAGATAGAGGTTGGCTAAAGAAGAATGACTTCAAGGCATTTGCTGGTAGGTGGATGGAACTGGAGACGATCATGCTAAGTGAAATAAGCCAATCTCCCCGAAAGTCAAAGGTAGGATGCTTTCTCTGATATGCAGAAGTGAATCCAAAATAAGTGGGGTGGGGGGGTAAGAAAAAGAATAGAAGAAAGATCACTGGAGTAGACAAAGAGGAAGGATGGGAAAGGAGGAGAGTTGGGATAGGAGTGGACCTGACCTAACTTTCCTATGTACATACATGAATCTCACCATTGTGTTGTAAGGGTCCGGCAAAGCGTCGGAGGAAGAGACCACACAAGAGACTGGCTTCATGCAATTGGCAGGAGGGAGTTTATTGAACCAGCATGCTGGGGCTCAAGGCTCACTCAGGAAGGGAGAGCAGCCCAGAGCCCAGAGCAGAGGTCAAGCAGAGCTTAAGTACACTTTTTGGAGAGGGCGGGGGGCGGGGGCTTTGCATACATCAGAACAAATCATCATGAGGCGTGGGAAAATTGAACAACAACTCTGAGACGTGATTGGCACATTCATTGGTGGAAACAGTCTGGGCAGGGGTGATTGGTCACTTCTAAGTGGGGTACATATTCAAACTGATTGGTTTTAGGGCCTAAAGGACTACGTGACATACTACACAGAATCCCAGGTTATTAGACAACCAGTGGAAACAGTGGAAATATTTACTGGGCAGTTCGGGTATTGTCCTAACAGCTACGGGGATTACAGGTTCTGGGGGTAGCAGAGGAATTTTAACAATACTTAGTCTTTCACTTTTTAGCCCAGGCCCTACAGCTTGGAAACTTTACAATGCCCGGTCTTTTACACTTTAACTCAGGCTTTGCAGCTTAGAATCAGCTTAGAAATTTTACCTTTACAGTGTGTATCCACATTTATATTTAAAATGTATAATGTGTGTGTGTGTGTGTGTGTGTGTGTGTGTAATGAAATAACAGAAAGATCAGTAGAGTACAGGGAAGGGAACAGGGAGAGGAAAGAGGGGAGGGGGAGGGGAAGTGCTAGGGACTGAATTAGAACAAATTATATTCCATTCTTTCATAATTATGTTAAAATGAATCCTATTGTTATCTTAACGAAAAAGGACCAATAAAAAAATATGAGTTTGGCTCTTTTGATATGAATATCTGTCTAATTGCTTTAGCACCTTTAGTTGTGAAGATTATTCTCTGGCCACGGAATTTCCTAGACACAATTGTCTATGTATTTGTGGATCTGTTTCTGAAATCTTCTGTTCTATTCACCAATTTCTGTATCTTTACATTAAAACGACAAGATGGTTACTGTTTTAGAATAAGCCTTGAAATCACTCAGGATGGGTTCTTTAGTTTGGTTCTTCCCTTTCAAAATTGTTTGAACTTTTCTTTCTCCTATTCCTCTGGTCTGTGCCTGTTTTAGTCACTGACGGTGCTAGCAGGTCTTGATGTTTGTTAGGGCCGGTGCCTTCGGGGTATGCTCTGAACCACTTGCTCATAATAAAGAAGCAAGCCTGAGCACGTAGGGCTGACCCACACCCCACCTTCCTGTTTCTGGGGACTCAGACATCCCTGGGTTCTCCTGTCCTAGGCCTGGGGAGCAGCCCTTGGGGCAGAGTGGAGCCCCTAGGAGAGAGAGGGGAAGAAGCATCCTACCTGTTTCTCACCGGGAGCTTTGGACCCAAAGGTGTCTACAGAGTCGAGTCGGAGCCCATTTGCACAGGGCAAGATCCTGCGTGGGGTTCTGAAGCTCTGAGCATTTCAGATATAAAAGCATTCATTTTGGGAATGAGGGTGATTCACAGAGGGAAAAGGGTGGAGACGTTCTCATGGCTTTTCTTTGAAATTCTTTCACAGCAGTGTGACAGGATTTGTCTAAAGAGGAAGTGTATTGGCAGTCTCTGAAGGAGGATGGGGGAGGGAGGGAGAATGTTATTTCGGCTGCCAATGATCCCGCATGTATCTGATGTCTCTTCTTCAAGGATTACAAAATGTTTTACAAATGTGACGTTGACAGACAGTCCTTAATCTTCCCAACAGCCCCTTGAAATGAAGAACACAATCGAATGGCTCAGATGCAGGCCTATGGCCTCCCACCTGGGCTCACCCATCCCTGACGGGGCAACAAATGACGGGGATCTCATCTGGGTGCTAGTGGGGTATTGATGGGCTCCCAGAGCTTCTGCCCAAGAACACTCACCAGCTGGCAGGACTCAGGCTGGTCATTCAGGAGCCGCTTGATAATAGTTAGATAGGTGTTTCTCTAACACACTTAAACGTCTTTTATGAGAGAGATACTTCAGCCTCTCTAGGTAATCCCATCAAGATAGAAATGGATTTTTATTCTTTTAAAAATCTCCACTTCATGTACAAATATGTGCATATATGCAAATTGTTCTTCAAGAGAGACAAGTAACTTCTTTATAGAAGACAGAATTTGGGGTCAAGAGAGAAATTTTAAATCACCTTTGCTCGTTGTATGTGTGAGGCTGTTAATACACAGAGAGCCGAGGGTGCCTGTTGCCCAGAGACTGAGTAAATCTGGGTTCTATACCTGTCTAGAGGCCAGGTTCTAGAGGCCTAGCACCCAGCTCTTTGGAGTCCCTGGTTAGAACTCCATCTACTGGGTGGCGTATCCACAGCACACACCCACCCAGCTCCCCACTCTCCTGTCGGGGCAGACATCCACAGTCGATGCCAGCTGTCTCCACTTAACCTCACTACCATGTTTTACCAGAGATGCGGGCAGCCCTTCCCTTCAACGGAAACCAACTCAGAGGGGTGGAAGTGGGCCCAGGAGTGAGTGAGAGTTCATCAGACCTACGGTGGGATCCTGGGTCCTATCATCCACTGCGGGGAACTGAGACAAAGATACCTAATCTTTCCGAGCCCTAGGGTCCTCATAGTGGGGACGATGGTCACATCTCCCCCAGTGGCCCTAGTGGAGGACCAGCTGTGTCAAGTCACGTATAAAGCAACCCATTTCCAAAAGTGCCTGGCAGTGCGCGGTGCTCCTTGGCTGCGTTTTGTCCCTGATCTCAGTGAGGCTGACTCGCGGCTCCTTTGTGCCATCTCAGGGGCCCAAACTCCCTTGTCATTCCCAAAGCCAATGGGTGATGCCGCCCTTCCATTCCTCTGTGTCTGCGAGGGTGTGAGGCTTTGCTCTTGGATCCTACCTCTGCTTTTCTCAGCTGCTTCACACTGGATCTGCTGGGTCAGGCTGAATCCAGACCCTGCCGTCCACATCGGTCTGCAGCTGTGCTATGAGATGCTGTGTCCCCTCAAAATTCACACTTTGAAGTCCTAAACCCCATGACCTCAGAATGTCACCATATTTGAAAATAGGGTTGATGCCAATGTAATTGGTTAAGTTACAGTGAGATCCTACTGAAGTAGGGTGAACTCTTAACCAACATGACTGGTGTTCTTATAAAAAGGGGAAATGTGCACCTGGGCAGACATGCACACAGGGAGAAGGCCACGTGAAAGTGGGGCTTATGCTGCCAAAGCCAAGGAACTCCCAGAAGCTGGGACAGAGACCTGTGACAGATCATTCTGTAGCAACTTCAGAGGGAGCATAGTCTTTCCAACACCTGGATCTTAGACTTCTGGCCTCCAGAATTATGAGACAATTAATTTAAAAAATTTATTTTTTGATCTTTAACAGTTTGTGTAAGCCACTCAGTTTTCCACAGTTTCAGTTATGTAAAGTCAACAGTAGTCTGAAAGTATTCATCCAGAAGTTTTAATTTGTGTATCATTCTGAATAGTATTATGAAATCTTGTGCTGTCCTGTTATTGTCCGGGATGTGAATCATCCCTTTGTTCAGTGTATCCACACTGTATACACTACCTGCCTGTTAGTCACTTGGTAGCCATCTTCATTATCAGGTTGACTGTGGTACAGCAGTACTTGTGTTCAAGTAACTCTGATTTTACTTAGTAATGGCTCCAAAGTATCCACATAGTGATGCTGGCATTTCAGACCTGTCACAAAATGAAGCCATAAAGTCCATTCTTTAAGAGAAAAGGAGAACATTCTCCACTTAAATGGAGAAATAAAAAAGTTGTATGTTGAGGTGGTAAGGACTACAGTAAGTTATTATAATTGTTGTTGTTAATCTCTTTCTATGCAAAGTTTATAAATTAAGATTTATCATAGGTATGCACAGATAGGAAAAACAGTGGATATAGGTTTCATTATTATTTGTAGTTTCGAAGGGGGTCTTGGAATGGATACTGGATAATGGATACGGCTACAACACTTCGTTATGGCACCCCTAGGAACTAACACACCTTGTAAATAAAAAAACTTACTCCTCTTGGTTCAGTTTCCAGGGGGGACTCAGTCACAATGCCTAGACTCCCTGAGTCATTGCCCCCTGCAATCTATCAAGGCCAAGATGCCTGGAATTTGCAGCTCAGCTCCCCACCTACTTACTCCTTAAGTACAGAATGGTGGCTTCTCTGATTTTCTAGTTTCCCCTTTAACCTTGAAGCCTTCACTGTCCCCAGCTTAGGTGACTCTCCCTGCAACCAGGGCATCTGCAGTCTGAAGCAGGGCCTCTTGTGCATGGCTAGATTGGGTGCCCACCTCTGCACAGCTCCCACAGGGGTCATCCACCCTGTGCCCAGGTCCTGCCGTTAGACTTCATATCACTTCATATCACTTCACTTCATATCACTTCATATCGCTTGCCTGGGGTGCCCTTGGGGGGCCTGGCCGGGACCCCTTGGTGGCTCTCTCCTGCAGTGCTCCCCTCTTTGGAGCTTCTTGAGGGCCGGCCAGATCTATGGCTGAGCAACTTGTGGTGGCTCCCTTAGGCTTTCCCTCGGATGAGCCAAATATTCTGCTTAAGAATCCACTGTATCTTTTACTTTAAAAATGTTCACGGTAGAAAAATCAAAGGAGCAAAAAGAAAAAAAAAATCCTGGTAACTTATTATCGTATTACTTAGAGACACACACTAAATATTTGGCTTGTATTTTCAGACATTTAAAATTTTTCTTTTTTGCTTAATTGATTATTTGCGAGGGTGGGGCTTATACTGGGAATTGAATCCAGAGGAGTTTCACCACTGAGCCACATCCCCAGATCTTTTCATTTTTTTAATTTGAGACAGGGCCTTGCTAAGTTGCTTAGAGCCTGGCTAAGTGGCTGAGGCTGGCCTTGAACTCGTGATATTCTTACCTCAGTCTCCTGAGCCTCTGGGATTACTGTTGGGAGCCACTGTGCCCAGACTAATTAATTTATTTTATCAAAGTAATATGCTCACAGAATTCAAAAATTATCAAGGAGCTCTAAAAGGTTTATGTAAAATGCACTTGTTCCCTGTCTATTCCCTCTCCCTCCAAATCCCTGAGCACTTTCAATTCTTTTATTGGTTGCTTGCATCTAATAGTTAATAGGCTTTTTTTTTTGGTACTGGGTGCTTAACCACCCTTTTATTTTTTATTTTATGACAGGGGTCTCATTAAGTTGCTTAGGGCCTTGCTAAATTGTGGAGGCTGACCTCAAACTTTTGTTAAGCCTCCAGCCTTAGCCTCCTGAGTCGCTGGGATTACTGGTGTACACCACTGCACCTGACCCCAAATTTAGACATTTTTCTCTATTGTGATAAATAAAGATTTGGTTTCTCGTAAGGTCTCCATGTCTGAATCCCTTTCCCTATCTTCTCAACATGGTCATTTCAATTCAGTGGAGACAATATTTAAAATATTAATATACAGTTAAGAGAATCTTCACAACTGAAGATTGGAGCATACCATGAGAATTGCCTTTTTATTTATTTATTGTCCTGAAAATAGCCTTGACAGATCTTTATTTAATTACCTTGTGTCTGTATGTGTTTGTGTGTGCACGCCTGCGTGTGTGATCCTCATTCTGCCACCCATCTCATAATCTCATGGTGCAATTTCCCTCTAGGTGACTCACATCAAATAATTCATTAATTCCAGCCTCCCACCCCCACCCCCAGCCACCACCAGGATACTCCTCTGGGTGCCTCCCAGTGCAGCTTGCCCTCAGGGCTCCCAACACAGCTGAGATTTTCCTCTGCTGGAATTCTTGGAGTGCCCTTGGTCTTCTTCTTGTATTATGTTCCTGGTTCCCTGGATCTCTCAGCCTTCTTTCTGGCTGTACCAATAACCCTGTTGTGAACATCAATGTTTGTGATTTGTTCTGTAGGTGTGTAAGTACTTCTGTGGGTGGATATAGAGGAATGGATTTCTGGTCTTCGGGGATAGGTTTTCCAGCTTTGGGTAATACTACCAATTTCCAAAGTAGCTGGACCAGTTTACACTCTGGGAGGGTTGCTGGCCCCGTGACCTTACTTGATAGTATCGGTTTTTTAGTTTGAGTCATTCTAATGGGTGCATCTTGGTGTTTTGTTGTGATTTTGATTTGCATCTCCTGGTGACTAATGATGATATATATCTTTGGTCATTTCTATATTTTATTCATAAAGTTTCTATTTAAGTTTTTGCCCATCTTTCTATTGGGTTTTCTGTCCATTTCTTACTGATATATAGTCGTTCATGTTTTTCTAGATAGAAGACTTTTCTCTAGTCAGTTCCTTGGTTGCTAGTATTTCTCTTCTCTTTGATGACATGCTTTTTCACAATGTACAGCAATCCTTAACTTTTCCAATTCTTTAATCTTCTTTAGGGATGATCTAATTTTGTGTGTGTGTGTGTGTGTGTGTGTGTGTGCAATAAATCTTTGTTTACTTAGGAGTCATGAAATTTCACATTTTGTTTTCAGGAGCTTTGTGTTACCTCTCAGATAAAATACATCCCCCCACCCCAGGTCTGGTTTTTGTGTATGGTGTAAGGTAAAGGCCAGGGTTTATATTTTTCCATGAAGACATGCCATTCGGTGCACCAGGGTTTGGCTCAGCCAGCATACTTGAGCTCTCTGTCACTTCATTTACTCTGTTTCTTTCTAGTTCGGTTTCCTAGTCGGATATTTCTCACTCCCCCCAACGGTTTCCTGCCTAGCTGCCAACATTTTGCCCTGCAGCTCTCCATGCCGGCCAGGAACCAGGGCAGTGGAAATTCCAGGATGTGGTGCCCCCATCTCACTATCCACTACGTTCAAGCAAGGGGCTCCCAGCCAGCACTCGGGTTTTGAATACAGCCATTCTGGAAGTCCCACAAGGAATTTCTTGGAAAAAGCAGTCCCACAAGGAATTTCTTGGAAAAAGCAGTGGCAACACTGGATGGGGCCAAGTACAGTTTGGCCTTTGCTGCGGGTTTAGCAGCCACTATGACTATTACTCATCTTTTAAAAGCAGGAGACCAAATTATTTGCATGGATGATGTGTGTGGAGGTACAAACAGGTACTTCAGGCAGGTGGTTGCTGAATTTGGATTAAAGATTTATTTTGTTGAATGTTCCAAAATCAAATTGCTAGAGACAGCAAATACACCAGAAACCAAGCTGGTTTGGATTGAAACCCCCACAAACCTGAAGCTTGAAGCTGATTGACATTGAAGCCTGCGTACATACTGTCCAAAAGCATGGAGACATTTTTTTTGGCTGTGGAAAACAATTTTATGTCGGCATATTTCCAGCGGCCTTTGGCTCTGGGAGCTGATATTTTTATGTATTCTGCAACAAAACACATGAATGGCCACAGTGATGTTGGAATGGGTTTAGTGTGTGTTAATTCTGAAGATCTCCAAGGTAGAATTCATTTCTTGCAAAATGCTCTTGGAGCAATTCCATCTCCTATTGACTGTTACCTCTGCCATTGAGGCCTGAAGACTCTGAAAATCCAAATGGAGAAGCATTTAAAAAATGGAATGGCTCTTGCCCAATTCCTAGAATCTAATCCCCGGATAGAAAAAGTCGTTTATCCTGGTTTGCTCTCCCATCCACAGCGTGAGTTGGCAAAGTGGCAGGGCACAGGTTGCCCCAAGATGATGACCTTTTTTTTTTTTTTTTATTAAGGGCACTCTTCAACATGCTGAGACTTTCCCCAAGAACCTAAAGTTATTTACTCTTAAAGATTGGGCGGATACAAAAGTCTTGTTGAGCTTCCAGCCATCATGACCCATGCATCAGTGCCAGAGAATGACAGGGCTATCCTGATTCGACTCTCCATAGGCTTAGAGGATGAAGAAGACCTGCTAGTAGATGGAGATCAAGATTTGAAGGCAGCACACCCTTCAAGTGGAAATTGCGACTAACATTCCAGAACTGTGTTTGGAAGCTGCTTGCTGAGAAGATCAAATCCTCTGAGTAACCGAACAGACCATTAATGAGCCTTTGCAGAATGTGTAAGTGAAAATTTGAAGGCACTGTATGACTCTTCACTGCAATCTTCTAGGGATCCTCCCTGTTAAAAGCAGTTTTCTCTACATCTTATTGTAACTAACAGCTCAGTTCTGTTCATATTTTGTTAATATTGCTATTCGCATGCCTCTGAAGGAGGTGAGATTTGTGCTGCATTGGGGGATCATATTCTTCTTTTCATAGCCTAAGATTTATTTTGATCATTAATTAATTCACTTTTGATGTTTTGTTAGGAAGTTAAATTATTAAATGTATGTTCTTAAATCAAGCATATATATATATATATATATATATTTTTTTTTTGCTTATTGTTGAAAAGAACATTCATTCCAAGCAATGGTTTACATTTACATAGTCAAAAATTAAATACTTGAAAAGTCTTCTGTGAAATTCTGTTGATTTAAGGTTGTACTTATTACTCCTTATTTTTTAAAAAATAAATCTAATTATCAAATTTCCCCCTTCCTCCCAAAAAACATGCCATTCACCCAGCACCGTTTATTTTATTTATTTATTTTTATTTTTAAGCAGGAAGTTTATTTAAATAATAAGATGCTTGAGTTGAAGGGAAAACTGTCTAGGAATCTTTTTTATTTTTTTTTTAAAGAGTAATTTAGTCCTACTTAAAGACAGATTGCTCTACATGTAACAGCTATGAACAAAAATGTTATAAAATTGTCCTGAAGTTTTACAATGATAAATTAAAAACATTAAAATTCTCCAATTGAACAAAGTATGTGCAGATTTGTAGTTGTCCAGGGTTTTTTTTTTTTTTCCTTTTGGAGTTGTTTGGTATGTTTTGTTTTTGTTGTTAAAACTGAGAACAAAACAACTGGATAAGGCAGGGAGATTGCAAGTTCAAAGCCAGCCTTGGCAACTTACCAAGGCCCTAAGCAACTTAGCAAGAACCTGTCTCAAAATGAAAAAATAAAAAGTGCTGAGAATAAGGATGTGGCTTGGGGGTTCAATCCCCAGTACCACAAAAATAAAATAAAATAAAAGGAGCTGAACAAGCATGCCACTATGGAGAAAGGGGATATTTTCGCAGAATCAATATTTTTCCCCATCTCATCTCCTTTTGATGTCAATCAAAATACATCACTGGACTTTTAGTTCAAAAACATGCAGTATGCTTGCATCACTGTTTATTAAAAACGATTTACCTCTTGGCAGAGGGACAGTTGTGGCAAGTCAGGTGGCTTTTTCAATTTAGCAATCTTTACCATCAGAGTTGACTTTTAAAAATGTCCTGTTGAAGAAATCTTTGTCCACTCAAGGGTCTGTTTGTGTGTGTGGATCTGTTTTTCTTATTTCTTATTTCATGAGTCTCTTTCTAAAGTGTCTATAGTAGCTCACTGGTCTATAGGTCTACCTCTTGATAATGTCGTCTTAAGTGCTGTAGTTTTTATCAAGGACCTTGGTAAATGTGGAGTATGCCTTTAAAAATTTTTAAGAATTGTCTTGTTATTCTGGACCCTTGCTGTTCCATATGCATTTAGAATAAGCTTGCCAGTTAAAAAAATGATCTGAGAGATTTTGATATGGATCACATGGAATCTATGTGATCCATGAATTTGGCAAGAATGATGTATTTACAATATTTTTCTTTAAATCCTAGAACAAGGAATATCACTTCATTTATTTAAGCTTTTGAGAATTTTTTTTCTCAAAAACGTTTTGTAGTTTTTTAGTGTAGAAGTATCATAAATAGTTTGTTAGATTTATTTATGTGTGTGTGTGTGTGTATGCTACTGTATTTAGAATTTTTATAGTATCGTTTTCTAATTTTTTGTATGTGGGTCATATATAGAAATATTTATTTTTTTGCATATTGACCTTATTGCCTTAAACACTACCAAATTTGTTTCTTTACTCCAATAATGCATCTTTTTTTAAAAAAAGATCTCATATATCTGCAAGCTTGCTTGCAAATAATGATACTTTATCTCTTCTTTTTCCCCCAAACTTCCACATTTTCCTCCTTTTCTCACCATAGGGCAAGACTTTCTTACAAACTAGAATCTCTGGTACAGTTTTGAACAGAAAGGGTGATAACAGATACCTTTGTCTTGTTTTTCTATCAGGACTACAGTTTTTTTTTCCCATATGCACATTCACGTGCACACGTGTTTCTGTATATGTATTTGTGTTGCTGGGATCAAACCCAGGGCCTCACACATGCCAGAGAAAGGCTCTAATACTGTAGTATACCTGCAACTCCAAGATTAATGATATTAACAAACTTGCTCTAGAATTTTTGGAAATTTTCTTATATTATCTTTTAAATATATTTTTATAATTTATTTATTAATTTATTGTATTTTTTCCACATTTGATAGGACATTTTATTATTAATCTTTTTTTGTGTGTGTATGTGGTGCTGGGGATTGAACCCAGGGCCTTATGCATGTGAGGCAAGTACTCTACCAACTGAGCTATGTCTCCAGCCCTTATTATTAATCTTGAGTGTTGAATTTTATCAAGTGTTTTTTCTTTATCTGTTGAGATGATCATGTAATTTTTCTGTTATACTTTTCATATGCTCAATAATACTAATATTCATATGTTAAACCAATATTATATTATTCCATATAACCAGTGTTAAAATATTGGAACAACCCCTAGTGCATTATGTATTAGTATTTTTATATGTCACTAGATTCAGTTTGCTACTATATTGCTAAGAATTTTTAATCTGTGTTTATGAGAGTGGCCTACAATTTTAATTTCTTATAGTATCTTCAGATTTGATATTATGTTATATTGCATTAATAGAAGAATTTGGGGAGTTATTTCCCTTTTTTCTATAATTTGGTGGAGTTTGTATATAATTAGGATTCTTTTCTCCTAAATGGTCTAGAAGCCTTTACTAATTTTCTGTGGTTTTATTTTTCATTGTATTCTATCATTATTGGATTATAGCATTTTGTATGGGCTGATTTGGTCAAGTTAATTATGTTGTTTAGAGCATCTTGTATTTTTGCTGATTTTCTTTTTGACTGTATATTCTATCAGTTTGAGAGAGGTCAAAATCTCCTACCATGATTTCACATTTGTCTGTTTTGCCTTTTGTTTCATCAATTTTTGCTTTATATATTTTGAAGCAATGTTATTGGATGCACATGGATTTAGAACTGATGGAAGTGACGTCCTCATGGTGCTGAGTATTTCATCATTATATTGTGACCCTCCTTATCTGTTGTGGTGTTTATTTCCTTAAAGTCTATTTTGTCCAATTTTAGACAACATGAGCACTCTTATACCTCTGTTTTAGAACTTTTTTTCGTGGGGTGGGTACCAGGGATTTAATCCATGGGGAATTAACCATTGAGCCACATCCCCAGCTCTTTTTTTATATTTTATTTAGAGACAGGATCTAGCTGAATTGCTTAAGGACTTGCTAAGTTGCTGAGGCTGGCTTTGAACTCAAATCCTCCTGCCTCATCCTCCTGAGCCTCTGGGATAACAGGTGTGCATTCCTGTGCTCGGCTGTTTAAAAACTTTTAATCCTGTCTGATTATTTTAGCTTTTTAATTGAAGTATCTAATTCAATATGTTTGGGTTTGTATCTGCCAAGCAGTGTTTGCTTTCTATATGACCTAACTATTTTATGTTTCTTTTTTTTTCTTGCCTTGTTCTGGATGAATCATTTTTTCCATTTCCTATTTGTTAGTTATATATCTTCTTTTAGTAGCTATACTAGTTTATAATAAATATTTGTAATTAGTTATAGTAAGTACATTTACTACTTTTCGGATAATGTTGAGAGGTGAGTATATTTTTAACTTCACTTATTCCCCACTCCATTGTCTTTACTTATCTTGAATTTTAATTCTAGATGTATATTATGAACTGAATTGTCCCCCCCCACCCCCATTCATATTTGAAGTCCTAACCTCTGATGTGATTGTATTGGGAGATAGGACTTGTAAAAAAGAAAATTATGGTTGAAAGAGGTTCTAAAAGTAAGACCATAAGAAAGGAGAGTGGTCTCTTTATAAGAAGAGAGAGAGGCGCAGTACAGAGAAAAGGCCATGGAAGGATATAGTGAGAAGACAACCATCTGCAAGCCAGGCAGAAAGGCCTCAGGAAAAGCCAAACCAGCTGACCACTGGATATTGGAGTTCCAGCCTCCAAAACTGTGAGAAGTGAATTCCTCTGGCTGGAGCTATCTGGTGTGCGCCATTTTGTTTTGGTCGCACTAGCAAACCAATAAATCTATTTTAAACTTCAAAAGACACAGCTACTATGGTTTTACATGGTAAATGCTCATTTATATTTTAAATGTGTATCTTTTCCTGTACCCTATTCCTACTTGTATTTTTGCATTTCTGTTTGAGATCATTTTTATGGAGAATTTCCTTTAGAGTTTCTTTTAGAGCAGGTCACCTGGGGATGGATTTATCTGTTTATTTTGCTTTATTTATTTCCACATTTTTTGATGCACTATATTTGTACATAATGGTGGATTTGTGTGGTTACATTTCCATGCATGCATTCAGTATTTCAATATAATTTGGTCAATATCACCTCCCCTTTCGTTTCCCTCCTTTCTCTCCCTGGTATCTTTTCTCTACTGATTTCCCTTTAATTTTTATTAGATTCCTGCCACCTTTCTTTTCCTCTCCCCCACCCCCAGCTTCCACATATGTACCTTGATCTTTTGAGTTGGGCTTATTTCCCTTAACATAATGGTCTCTAGTCCCATTCATTTTCCTGCAATAACATAATTTCCTTTTTCTTTATGGCTGAATAGAACTGTATATATACACCATATTTCTTTATCCATTCATCTGTTGATGGACAGCAAACCTGGTTCCATAGTTTGGCTACTTTGAATTGTGCTGCTGTAAACATGAGTGTGCATGTGTAACTGTAGTGCAATGACTTTGGTTCCTTAGATAAATTCTGAGGAGTGGTGTAGCTGGTCATGGGCTGGTTCCATTGCTAGTCTTTTGAAAAGCCTCCATACTGATTTCCGTAGTGATTTATTTTTAAAGGATATTTTTTTGTCAAGCTTGGAATTGTAACTTGGCTAGTATTTTTCTTTCAAAATACTTTAAAAATATTCCTGTAAACAGTTTTTTTTTTCTGATTTCCTGCCCTTCTGTTGAGAGGTATGCCGTCAATCTTATCATTCTAATTTAAAGCTAATGTGTTCCTCAGCACTCTCTACCACCACCCAACCCCAGTTGATCTTTGGGGTTTTCTCTTTATATTTGGTTTTCAACAGTTTTTTATCTTCATGCATTTATATGCCATTTTCTTTGACTTTATCTTGCTTGGGATTCCTGAGTTTCTTAAATCTGAGGTTTGAAGTGATTTGTCAATTTTGGAAAATTTTTCTTTAAATCTTGTGTCTTCCAATCTACTCTTCATTTGGAACTTCCATTGCACTATTAGACTGTTCATCTATGTCATACCTACCTCTTACTCTTTTCCCTAAATGAATCTTCCTTGACTTTACATGGGCTTATGTTCTGATAAGCCCATGGTAAACTGAAAGTACTTACTTAAAATGCACTTCCTACTGAGCATCCTTAGCAACACACTACACTGTAGAGTGTGGGTGGTTTTCCTTTGTGACCACAAGGGTGCCCTCACAGCTTTGGCTTGCTGTCCAGCAGTGTGAGATAGGATCTCATTGTGTTATCATCAGTCTAGGAAAAAAGATCAAAATTCAAAGTACGTGTACTATTTTTGCAGTGTCATAAAGTTGAAAAATCATAAAGTCAAACCACTGTAAGTTGGGGAACAACTGTGTTTTTGTTTCTGTGCTGCAATTTGGATATTTTCTATTTACCACTTTTCTAATTTGATCATCCTTTTTTCTGCTTTCCAAAAACCACCTCTCACATTTTTTTAATTTCACGTTATTTTTTCAGTTCTAGAATTTGCATTTGTTTTGATATAAGTTAATCTGTCACAAATGAAAGCAGAAGTCACCATCTGCCATTATATGTCCAGTTTTTAAAAACTGTTGTCCTTTCTCTTGTAGCAGTCATCTGTTTCTATAATGCAAATACATAACAAATCACTCCAAAGCTTAATGGCTTAAAAAATAGTTTATTCTTTTTCCAATGTTTGTACATTGGCTTGGGGTCATGTAATCCATGATGATCTGAGTGGGGCTGGATTCAGGGCTGCATCTTGGGTCCAGATCTTCTCCATCCCACTTAAACAAGCCTGCTAGCCAATGCAGTTCTCATGGTCATGGTAGAAACAGAAAAGGCAAGACCAGCTTTGCGGGTGGATTCTAAACCCTTAGTCTCATCACATCTGCTCATGTCCCATCAGCCAAACGGAGCCACCTTGCTGAGTTGAAAGTTAAGGAGCAGGGACATATGTTTCTTCTCAAGTGTGAGGAATTTCAAAATTATATGACAAAAAGGCAGATAACAGGGAGTGAAGAAGAATGGCCCCTGTTTCAATCAGTCTTGCTTGTTATCCTTATCCTTATGGGATTGAAGAAAATCTCCTTTACTATGGATGGATTAGGATTTGCAAAAAGTAAAATATATGTTCAGTTTCCCATGATAACCCAGAATTTTCCATTTTTTTGAGAGGTTTGCCAATTTTATAACATGGTGCATTTCAAATGTCAAGTTGTGTCTGTGAAAGCAATGAAAGAGAGAGAGAGAAAGAACTGGAGACAGATCTCAATGGACCTTACTCTATGAAGCAGCAGAGGGGCATATTTCAAGAGGAAAATGGCAACTGGTTACAATAGTGTTCAGAGAGACTGAGTCATAGCAGAATGTGTGGTCTGATGTGCGCTGTTCTTGGAATGGGTAGTATTGGTTGTTTAGATAAAAAGTTAATTTGACGGGTAAGGAAAACCAAAGTACAGAGGCCAGTCCAATTTTTGGTAGGCAGGGGTAAATATGAACCTTGCAAAGGAAATATGCCTCCGAATTTGGGGGGGGGCCACCATGGCTGTGGGGCTGACACATGTGTATGTCTTAAGTTCCTTTAAAGAACTATTGTCTTTTATTTTAAATGACCAGATGTGGCTCTACTTTATTTATAAATGCTCTTGTTAGGTGTTTAAGACCAAACTGGTTAAACTGGCCTTTTTCCTATCTATTGTTGAGTCATCTGAGTTCCCCACGGGGGTCAATCTTGGGAACTTGAGAGCAGCCTCTAGGCTCCTTTAATGCCATCTGCCAGATGTAGCTTCACCTGGAAGCATCAAAGACGTCTCCTTCTCCAGTGACCCTCTTTGCAACATGTGCACTGGTCAGCTTTTTGTTCTCCAGGGTTTCATCAATCTCCCTGATCAGGAGGTCATATGGACCAGAGTAGCAAGCCCTTGTAGAAGTCCCCTTGTTCCCTGGGTTCCAGCTGACCTCAGAGGGCAGGGCCCAAATATTGGCTATTTTCTTTCTTGGCTCTCTTATTCCTTAACTTTAGTGTCCACATTTTGGTCTCACATCCAGCAAGCCAGTTTCACCAGTCTTAGAGTAAGAATACTGGGTTTTATCTTTAATGTCTGCAACTTTACAGTTGTTTGCCCCTTCTCTTTAACTGGGGTCAGTATTAGTGCTGAAGGTTAGCCTTATATCCTGTCTGTCCTATAGGTAGTGGCCTATTATCTCAAATAAACTTCTGCAAGGCACTGAGATAACAGTTAACATTGAAAGGAAAATGCAAAATGAAGCTAACAAGAGTAAAAACAGGTTTAGTTTGTATAATAGCTATGAAGCAAGAAACATGATTTTTATAATCCCAAACATTGACTTTAAACTATAGTTTGAAGAACACCAGTTGGTCACAATTCTGAAATAATCCTTATGCAACTTCTGAATTTTTCCAATTATTCCACCTAATAAGATGAAATATTTGCAGAGGAAGGAATTGAATACCTTGAGCGTAGGTATTGATAGTCTTCCAAAACCCAAAGTTATTAGAAATATTTAGACTTGAAATGACAAATCCATTGAAATACTGTACAATTTTTAATTCCAAAACAAGTAAATATTAGTCTCCATAACACACTTTACCAAAAAAAAAAATCTGCATTCCTTATTTATTCTTATTCTTAAAATGGAAAAAGTCCTGGAGGCCCCAAAGGGAGATGACTACTGGGCAGAACTGGGCCATTTCTTGATCTGACCTCACAAGGAGCCATTGTGAGGATGTTTCAAAGGGCAGGTATATAAGCAGTTGGCTGCAGCTGGGTTTTTGTCTACTTATACAGGAAACTCTTAGTGGTGACCTGTTAGACTTCCAGATAGTTAGCAAATTTGGTAGTTGGTGGTTGGTGATTGTGGTCTGTGGATATTGGTTTTTTGATTTCCTTTGTTTTGTTTTTTGATTTTGATTTGTCGTTTTGGTTTGTCGTTATTATTTTTTAAAGATAGTATTCTTAGTGGGTGTTCCCGATTAGGATGGATAGCCAGAGTAGTGACTAGAGTTGCAGGGGCCGGGCTCCTGCATTGAGCCAGCCTTCACAGACCACTATGAGGTCGTGAGGGCCATGGTGCATGACGCGTTTGGCCAGGTCCACCTGGCCGGCCACTGCCTCACTGGGGCAGAGGTGGTAGTGAAAGTTCTGAAGTCCCTTACTTCTTCTAAGTAATTTCTTTAGCTCAAATGTTCTCCCAGAAACATGTCAAAGCTATTCTCCTCCTGTATTCACAACCTGTTCTCTGAAACCACAAAAGAGGAATTTGCCTACAATGATCTTGGGGCTCCATCCATAAACCCCTCTTTAGCCTTAACCACCAAGCTCTCCATGTTCACTCCCAGAACTCTGAAAGGGGGTATCTCTCTACTTTGCCCCTTTTCAGCTGGAAACAGCTAGATGGGATATCAGCACTCCTATTCTTTATCCCTATTCAGAGTCTGGAATAAAAGATATGGAAAATAGCAACCCCCAAGGAGAAAAGGAGTCAACGGACTCTGGACTTTCCCATTTCCCATATCTACCACTGTTCCCCTGACTGCCCAACTCACACATTCTGCTGTGACTCAGTCTCACCGGACCCTTTGAAACTCAGAACCCTATTGTAACCAGTTCCAACTTTCCTATTGAAAATGTGCCCCTCCGCTGCTGAACGAAGCATTGCCGATCCATTGAGATCTGTCTCCATTTCCTTTTCTTTCTCTTTCATTTGCTCTCAGTCCGTATTAATTTTCTATTGTTGTGTAACAGATTATTACAATTTAGGAACTTAACACACATTTATAACTTGACATCGCCCATGAGTGAGAAGTCTAAGCCCGGCTTATCTAGGGCTTCTACCTGAGTGCCCACCTCGGTGCATTTTCATCTGGAGTTTGACGTTCTGTTGCAAGATCACATACTTTCGGCAGAATTCAGTTCTGTCCTCTCTTGGACAAGGCTTCAGCCTGGATACCTGTCTAATTTCAGGAGGACAAGAACTAGGAGAGTATAAAATCCCATATTTGGTCTGACCTTTGTCCCATTAGGAGACTGTGAGCACTGAGGGGACATGAGTGACCCCGGCTTGGGAGAAAAATAACTATAGGGATAGAATATCAGAGGAAGGGCCTGGAGACAGATAAGATATGTCCTGAGGGCTCTCGCACAGTGTGGTAGAAGGTTATGGCAGGTGAACAGAAGAGGATGATGGGGATTCGAGGAAAAGATTGTATTCAGGACCCTGAGGGCAACACATCAAAGAAATCTGATATTACAAGGGCTAAAGCCTAAAAATAGCTAGTAACTGATGAGTCCTCAGTAACAGGCATCGTGCATAGGCATTTTATTTTTAATTTTTTAAATTCTTTTTTGGTACCAGGGACTGAATCCAGGGGTGCTTAAGCATTAAGCCACATCTCTGGCCCTTTTTTCTCTCTTATTTTGAGACAGGGTCTCCCTATGTTGCTTAGGCCTCACTAAATTTCTGAGGCTGGCTTTGACCCTGCCATCCTCATGCCTCAGCCTCCTGAGCTGCTGGGATTACAGGCGTGTACCACGGCACCCCATCATAGGCACTTTTAAATCTCTTATCTATTAATTCCTCGTAACAAGCCTATGAGGTACTCCTGTCTCTATTCCCAAATGAGAAAATGAGGTGAGGAGAAGTACCTTGCCATAGAGGCCTGTTGGATAAAATTTATGGGAGGTGGTAGGTCTGAATGGAGCTTCTGTGGGAGGCCCCAACCGAGCACATTGGAGTCATTCATTCTGAAGTTCCATGTTTACCAAACTAAAACCGAAGCTGCTTCCTGGAAAATTAGACCTGCTGAGAAATCGGGAGAGAGATGACAGCCAAATCTTATCAGGTCAACCAGATGTCCCACAAACAAAAAGCCAACAGTCTCCTCTGTGCTCCTTGTTTCTGCTTCCTCCAGCCTTTCTGCTTATAAAGCCCACTCCCCGCGGCTCTGCTCAGGAGAACAGCCTTCTGTGTGGTAGGCCAGAGGCTGCTCAGGTCAGGAATTGCCAAGAAAGCAAATGAAATTAGATCCTTAAAACTCCATTTGTTGGATTTTTGTTCTTTGAGAGCTCCTCAGTAGGAAAAGGGCCGAGACTGAAGCCTAAATGGTCTCTCTCCAGAGTCTGAGCTCACGAGCAGCACTGGGAGGGCCTGGGAGCAGACGGGCACCCCAGACTGCAGGAGATCAGTGCTTGGGTGCCAGGTGGGGGTTCCTCCATAGAAGACAGCCGTCAGGCTTCGGGAATGAGGGCAGGGCCGTGGGGGTAGCAAAGTGGACTCGATGTTCAGTGTGGGCTACAAGTTTGAAAATGCATTCCACTTGGAGTGAGAATGGTAACACCTAGAAAAGCCCCAAGGTTTTAGAGGAGCACACACACAAAAATGGCGTAATACTGTAGGGAAAGCGAGGAATGAGAGATGGAGACCAGGCAGAGACACACACGAGAGGTTATTTGTCAGAGGTGGCAAATAAAGGCACATCTCTCCAAAGACGGAGAGAGGCAAAACAGGCTTGGGTTCTGGGACTTTTATGGGGCAGGCTTAGGAATCAGAGCTGGGCAGGTCCTGATGTGGATGGTGAGGGGTTGGGTTGGTCTGAAGGAGTGGTGAGGCTTTCTCAGAGATGTCTTTGGGTGGGAAAGCAAAACTTTTTCCTTAAAATAACGCTGTCACTTAAGATGGCTGTCCAGATGCTAAGCAAGGACCTTATAAATACAGCAAAAGGAGGAACAGTATTAAGGCAGGAAGAGCACCACATTCCTCACAGTCAGGCGCTACGTTCTGCTTTGGCTTTGTCATGTGGGGCTTTGGGTGACTTCAGCCCTAGGCCTAGAGTAGAGCTCGTCAGAAGAAGCAATGGTCACTTCCCCTGGCCTTAACACAGGGTGCTGGGCTGGGAATGCAGCTCTGTGGTAGAGCCCTGGCTTCCCATGTGTCAGGCCCCGGGTTTTCTCCCTAGCACTGCAGATAATCAAAACCACAAGAAACCAAAACAAAAGAAAAAAAAATTCAGGGTGCTGCCCACTGGTCAAGACAGCAATTATAATTTGAATTGAGACCCCCTATGAGCTTTTTTTCTCTTTTGTCAAAATCTTTCACCTGTGCAATACATATCCCTACCAAAGCAGAAACATGAAGTAGTTAAAAAAAAATGAGATAGAAGGTTGCGTCTCTGCAAAAGTCTTCTTGACAGAGGAGCCCTGCATAAAGTAGAGGACTAGGCTTCAGACAAAGACAGACCGCAGCTTAAATCCCAGCTCTGCACCCTGGTACTCATGAGATCCTGACCAAGCTCTGTAAATCCTGGATCACCTACCTATAGGTGATACAAGGATAGGAATCGAATATAATCTTTACATATCATCCTGTAAAGATATAATTCTATAAATTCTAAAACATAAAAGTTTATACATTTGTAAATAAAATTCATCAATTTAAAATATAATTACTTAATAAATAGAATCAATAAATGAAATGTTAAAATAAAATCATATGTAATTATACAGATGCCCTTTGACTTAAGGACAGGGTTATATCCCAATAAACCCAGAGATAAGCTGAAAACATAGGCAGAAAATGCACTGGATACAGCTAAGCTACTGCACATCCCAGCTTCACACCACAGCACACTGAGCAGTGTCCCTGCCCCCTGTGATTGTGGGGCTGACTAGGAACTGTGTCTCCCTGCGTTCTCCAGCATCCCAAGAGGTGTTGGTATGGCATACTGCCAGCCTGGGAAAGCATCAACATTAAAAAGCCAGGTAGTTTCTACTGATTGCACATTGTGAGAAATAGCCAGTCCAGGGGTCCATTTTCAGAACATAGCGCATGGTTCACTTTAAATGTAGAATGACTGGGATGTGAGAAAGGCAGCTGGAGGGGAGAGCAGGATGAAAAATTAGAGGGAGTTAACACCAGAGTGTAAAGATTCACAGCCCCTTGACAGACAGGAGGGAGAAGAAAGAGGTCCAACCTGACCCCAGAAATAAACTGTGTGTGGGCCAAAAGGTGCTGAGTCCAAGAGGACCTTCCCTCTAAAGAGAACAAAGGGAGGTGGGGACCACCTTTCCTTATTTCTTTAAATAACTCAATAGATATAATTGCAGTATAAATGCAGCTGACCTTCGGGAACACTGTGCACTGCACAGTACTCAGCCATTGAGGAACCCGATCCATTGGGATCTTGTGCCCTAGGGTATAAAATGCTGGTTGTTCCCAATCTGTGCGTCCCTGGCCACTGGGCACCCAATCTTGCAAGATTGTGATGAAAGTAAAGCCTCACTTTTTTGCTGTCTTAGTCCATTCTTTGGGCTTGGACAGGTGCGCGTGTTTCTCACAATATCACCTTCACATCATCTCAGAGTTGAGAAATCACAAGCTGGGACTGTCATAATAATTAGACATAGACATCATTGCAGAGAGAAGTCATATTAGCTACTGTCATTTGTCTACGTATTAATGAAATAATCTTAACGAGACCCTGACCAAGCTCTGTAAATCCCGGATCACCTACCTATAGGTGATCCTGAGCTCAGCAAATCCATTAATTCACATTGGTCACTTTTGGGGGGAAAAGAATAAAATTCAGTAAGGTTTGGGATATTGGGAATCAAGGACCTTCATAACTGACATCAATGGTGACATCTCTGAGGGAATTAACCCATGGACCATTATATAGCCTGTTAGGGACATTATAGCTCTTCTTTCAATGTACTGATATTTAACATTCTAAATCATCAAATATTTCAGACATCTCCCAAAGCACAAAATAATTAACAGACACACCCACTGCTGATGTTAAATGTATATTCAGATTTTGCCACATTTATTTAGATTTTTTAAGGGGCATTAAAACATTTCTGAACATTCCTGTTTAGACTTCTCTGTATCCATAAACAAATACGTTTTTTGTTTGCTTAAAACATTTAAAGTGATATAAATAATATAATCTTACTATTTTTTGCAAATTACCTTTTTTTTCCTATACAATATCCAAAAGATCTAAAATCAGCATACTATAGTGACACAGCCACATCAATATTTATAGCAATATAATTCACAATAGCCAAGCTATGGAGTGAAATTAGGTGCCCATCAACAGATGAATGGATAAGGAAAATGTGGTATATGAACACAGTGGACATTACTCAGCCATAAGGAAGAATGGCATTATGGCATTTTTTCGTAAGTGGATGGAAATGCAGACCACTGAACTAAGTGAAATAAGCCACACCTAGAAAGTCAAAGTTCGAATGTTTTCTCTGTTAGGTGGAAACTAATCCAAAATAAGGAGAATAAACAAACAAACAAACAAACAAACAAATAAGGCTGGGTGGATGGTGATGGTGGAAATCCATCAAAATAGAAATCAAAGGAGTAGAGGCAGGGAATGAGGGACAGGGAGGAAGAACTGGAAAAGAGAAGAACAGTGGAATGAATCTATCCTAACTGTGGACATATATGAATAGACCAGAGTGCATCTCACCTTTATGGACATCCATAAGGCATTGATTTAAAAAGGAAAAACTAAGAAAATAGAAGATCAGTAGAGGGAAGGAAACAGAGAGGAAGGAGAGGAGGGAAATTACATTCCATGCTTTCATAATTATGTCAAAATGAATCCTAATATTATGTAACTAAAAAGAACCAATAAAAAAGTCTAAAAATGTGATTGAGCTACGCTCATATCCATGTCTCTGCCTCCGTCATTTTAACTGCTGAACAGCATTTCACACACAATTAAGTATGTGCCATCTATTCTCCTTCTCCTGGACGATTAGATCCTTTCTTCCTCCCTCTTTTCCTCCCTCTCTGTCTCTCTCCTTTATTTTCTTCTTTTCCTTTTTTCCTGTTATGAACAGCTGCGTGCATCTTTTGGATGTCTCCTTGGTTACGTGGAAGAGAATCTCTGGCACTTATCCTTAGAAGTGGAGTATGCTGAGTGCAGAGCACCTTAACCTCCTGGTCCATCTTTACCTGGGGATTCCTGAAGACTTGTCTTCCAGAGTCACGGCTTCCTTTCCCTCTCCCAGCAATATATGGAAGATCCCCCTTGTCCACATCTGGGCTCATACTTGGTTATCAGACATTCATCTTTGCATAGATGATGGTGTGTCATGTTATCTTGTCATTCTAATTTGCATTTCCCCAAGTTTTGTTGAGATTGAATACTTTTTTTTGCATGACTTTTTTTTTTTTTTTTTGGTGCTGGGGACTGAACCTAGGGATGCTGTACCATGGGGCCTCATCCCCAGCCACCCCACCCCACTTTTTTCTTTTTTCTTTTTTGTTTCTTTTTGAGACAGGGTCTTGCTACGTTGCGGAAGCTGACCTTGAACTTGTGATCCTCCTGCCTCAGGCTCCAGAGTCACTGGGATTACAGGTGTGCACCACTGAGCCCAGATTTCATATGATTCCTTCCTCAAGAATCTTGTTCATATTCATTGCTCACTTACCAATGGGCTCACTGCCTTTTCTTATCAATCAAAAGGATATCTTTGTGAATTCTAGATAATAATCTGTTATCCTATTGTTGGCTTCCAATAACTTCATTAAATCTGTAGGCAGTTTCTTCCAGCCACTTGTGGTTCCTTTCATTTATTACAGTAAAAACACAAAACATTAAATTGACCATCTTAACCATTTTAACTGTACCATCCAGGGGTGTTAAATATTTACACTGTTGTTCAAGGGACCTCTTGAATTTGCTCTAAATGTTTTAATTTTTAAGAAAGCCTAATTAACATAAATTTTCCTTTAGGATTTGTGATTTCCATGTTTTCAGAAATCCTTCCACAGAGGATGTCTTAAAGGTTTGTATTGTGTTCATGATTTTTAAAACATATTTTTCTTTTTTGGTATCTAGGTCTTTAATCCATCTGGACTTTATTTTTGTTTTATTTTTTTGTGCATGTGTAGTGTGAAATTGATACTAATTTTATCTTTTGCCATATGGATAATCATTTGCATTTGTCCCAGCATCATTTATTGAATAGTCCATTTTCTCCATACTTGTAAGGTTACCTCTTCCATATACCAAATATAACACATATGGGATATTCCTTCTCGGTGTGCCCTGCTGGCTTCCAATTGCCATTGTCCCACATGCTGGAGGATTGGGGAAGTCCTCCAAAGCACTAGGGAATCACAATCCTGGGGGAGCAACCAAACCCTAAGGAACTGGCTCATCCACACCCCAGCCTCCTCCTGACTCCTCAGGGCGGAGAGTGGAGCCGGCTTCAGAACTTCCCTCAGGATTTTCCCATCGCAAAATGTTCCGTGACCCACAGTCATAGCGGACTTGGCTCTTTGGTCCTTTATAGGTGCCTCCTGTCTCACTGCCCAGATCTCAAATAAACTGTCTGCATCCAGATGCTTCTCTCAGGGTTCGCTTCTAGAGGACCCCATCGGAGCTCAGCAGTCTGTCCCTCTGTTCTGTTGGTCTGTCTTTGGTTGCCAGCTAAGGTGCCTCGATTCTCAAAGACATCGAACTCACCGGTGTCCCCCATCCTCATCTTATGCTCAACCGTGTCCCCCCTGCAGGCCTCTGCATTCTGCTTTCATTTTGACCTCCAGCTCCTCCCTCCAGCTTCACCTCGCCCACTTCCTAACCCTGTTACTGAGCAACTGCCATTTCTCTGTGTGACTTTAGGCTGGCTTCGCTTGAGATGATTTGGATTTTTGTACATGCTATACATATATATTTTTTCTATCAAAAGAACAAAGCAACTGGAGCAGAAGAAGGAAAAGGTGCAGATCATCAGTAGTTATCTACACGGGGCCCCCTTGGGGTCCTACTTGGGTTTTCATATTGTATCTTGAAAAAGTTGAAATCACTCTGACCCAGCTAGAAGAACCATGCATCCATCCCACAATATTCTTTGTTAATCTTATGTATTCTAGATATTTCTGTCAGCCTAGGAAAGGTGATACGCTCTCTTCATCTTCCATTCAGGCCTCACTGAAGCAATGTAGCCTAGAACTTTCTGATCAGTCGCTTTTTAGATCAGCGCTCTTAGGAACAATGGATAAAGCTAACTTTCTCTAGTTTCTTTGAAGAAATTAAAAACTGATATCAGAATGCACTGAATCTCTTTTATTAGCATTTGTTGTGATTCAAACACAATTCTTATTATAGAACTATGAATATATTCATTCTCAACTAATCCTTTTTTTGTCTACTTAATGTCTGCTATTATTATTATTTATTATACACAAATGGTTGCACCCTGTAGACCCTGTCTCTACATCAGAGTTAAAATCCTAAATTCCAGGTTAAGCAATAAGGAAAATAGTCCCACATAGCATTCTTACCTTAACACTTTTCATTTTCATCTGGGAGGACTGTCTGTTAGTATAACATATAGGTGAAAAATCTAGTGAAAGAGTCATCATGTAATTATAGGATGTGTTAGTACTATCCCCTTATTCTTGGGGTCTCAGGTGACTGCTGGGCCAATCATTATGAAATTCAAAGTTTATTCCTTTGCTCCTTTCTTAATACCTTTTCCCTGAGGATGATGAAGAAACTCTCTCCCCAGTTCTCCCATACCACCCTGTGCCTGCCTCTCGATGGTACTCCCCCCACGGTTCCCCCAGGCCACATGGGCACGCTCAAGGGTACCACTGTCAACACAGTTACAGCTTCTCTAGGCCCTTTTTTATGGGTTTGGATTATGCTTTACCTTTGCCATCTGCAGAGTGTTCTTGCTGTACAGACCTTGACTTCCTGTATTCTTCCTTCTTATCAGCTAAAGGTGACATTTAGCCACCCTCTGTATCTATCTAGCACATGGCATGGGGGGAGGCTTTTAATAAACATGATTGACCAAATGAAGGAGCTCTGGTATTTTCTTTGTAATTACTGTTTTTGATCTGTTTTGCTCTAGTGATCATCACGAGATGATGTGGCAGGAGACTTTCATCTCAAGTCAAGGGAGTGCAATTCTTCTAGCACTTTGGGTAGGGATAAGACCCACACAGTAGTCTCTTCTTTCCTTTGGGCAGAACCTCCCTATAGCAAAGTACCACAAAACAAATTTTCTCAAGGATTGGATTGGAGGACATTGAGTAGCATTATTGAAGTTCATGCTCAGAACTCTCTCTTCATGTCAACCCCAAGGTTTGGCAGCCTCCTGAATATGTGAGGCAGGCAGGTTTATGACAAAGAAATATTTTCAAGCTGTCCTTCCCCTAACCCAAATCTGATACATTCAACTTTCTTTACCCATAAAACACACAGATGCAGAAGACAGAATGTGTTTCTTGCTTCTGAGAGAAGGAACTGGCCCTAGATGGCATACTAAGAATCTGAAAGTTTCTTACAGCCAAATCCCTGTGCATGTGTGTTTTTGTATCCTCATGGAGACTCTCAACAGAGAAATCATGAGATGGCAACAAAAGGATGGAATTTAATAAACTAAAACAAACAGAGTTATTGGTGGAAGAGAAATGCAGAAAAGACTGTTAATGGAGGAAGTAAGAGGTTAAAAAAAGAGGCCGATGGATTGTATGAAACGTAGTATCAGGACTTTGAATTTGGAAGCTATGTGAGGCTTATCTCAGTTGACTACATAATATGAAGCATAATAAATTAAAATTTGATTTCTAAATTTCAGCCTGTTCAAGTGTGCAGACCTCAAACAGCACAGAGGCTTAAAGGTTGAGGCTTAACTGATGTGGTTTCTGATGGTCCTGAGTCCCAGGTTGCTAGGTTATCGTTGGGATACCGTGGGGATATGTCGGGGAAGTGGCTCAAGCCCCCTTACCAAAGTGGAGCCTACAAATCTTTACAGTATTTAAAGGCAAATGTGTTTTCCTCTTAGGATACTTCCCCTGAATTAGGAGCACCATTGAGAGTAGTATTAACGCTCAAAGTCACTGTGTCCACCAAAGAGGACTCATGTGAGTAAAGACCACCTCAAGAGCTGAAGGGTCTCACAAATACCACCCTCTTCGGTACGAAAACTATCACCACACCTGAATTTTGAATCCTGGAGGAAGGGTCTTCAATATTTTTTTTTAATCTTTCCACATCTTGCATATTGTGCATATATGTGGTGGAAGCTTAGAATTCATCATGATTAATCAGAGGGATGAGGGAGAATATTTCTCTATAACTATGATGGTTTATTGAAAAGTTGGACATTGTGGACAAAGAAACTAGGAGGGTTCAGAGATGGACATTTCTATTTGGGATCTGGGACAGCATATGAATCCTGAAATACAGTCAAGCATGGCATGTACTTTTTAAAGTCTTGATCTCTTCTGACGGTTTCTTTAGAACTATTCCCCATCATCTGGTTGAGAATTACTTTTTATATTTGAGAGTGGTTTTAAGAGCATATGCATATTTAAAAACACAGTTGGGAAAAAATTAAGACTGCTGTTACATTTTCTCCACCAATCCCTATTCTTAATAGAAGTGAATCTGAGACACATCTTGGTGTTGCACCTGAAATTGTGGGTCCTACTAAATGGCAAGTACACCCCAGAGGGGTTGGGAGACTTTGCTTGCATGACCAGCCCCCTCCCTGCCAATGTTGTAGCTTCAAATTCCCAGGGTTCCTGGGAGTCTCCTGGCATCTTTGAAGGCTGCTAGATAGAAGGCAGTTACATGTTTTTCCCTCACTCATCAGTAAATAGCCTTATATTGAACCACGGTGACCCCTTGTGGGAATGACTGGAATTGCACCCCAGCCTTGGATTGTTCTAAATTATAACCTCTACCCTTCTTGCCTAGTAGTTGGTCAGCTATCTCTTCACTGCAAAATCTTAGCATGATTCCCTTAGCGTTGCTTCCCACTTCACCCCCTGCACAGTAGTGACCTGGAATAGGAGAATGCTGAGCTAGTTTGCTTGAGTCAGTGTGACCAGGAGACTCTAATCCTTGGCTTCTGCCTTGGGTTGCATTAGCTTCCCATGGGGGCTGGTGTGACTCTTCCCCAACTCTCCCCAATAGGAGGCAGGAGGAACTTCCTGGTGCTCTTTTGGCAAACACAGTTTTCCCCTCCAGAGACAGGTTTCCATGGAAACCAAACCAAGCGGGAACAGTCCAGAGAGGCAGAGTGTGACAGAAACCTCCAGAGGTGTGTGAGTAGAAGCAGTTGTCTCCGGTTTGTGTTAGAAATGTCAGCAAACATATACTCAGGGGCAGCAGAAAAGCATAAACCATTTAAAATGTTTTCAAATACTGCTATTCAATGGAAATGAAAGACCCTAGAAAAATCATGAAGCTAGGAAGCACCTAATGTGTGCGAGGCACCTGCAAAGGGCCGGGAAGGAGCCAGGTAGCAGGTGTGACCCTGCCTCAGGAATCTGCAGCCTCTCGTGGGAGGTGAGATGTCACACCCAACAACAGTGCATCAAAGTACCAAATGAATGGGCCCCGCAAAACTGGGCAGGAGCCAGGCCTGAAGGGGCCTGGTTTTTTGTTTTTTTGTTTTTTCTTTCTGGACTTGGCTGCTCTATTGTACTAAAAGAAGCAGTGAGGAGAATATGATCTATACAAGGGCGGATTTAAGGGAACTTCATATATAGCTCTGGTTCTCAATGCCGGTCAAAGAAGGGGTTTTGAAATAATAACATGTGCTTTTTAATAGTTTTGGTGGTGATTTAAGAGAGAGATGAGTGAGAGAGAGGATGATGGTTTACAATTTTGGCATCATAAGTGAATCACCAGGGGAGTTTTAAATTCTAGGATGTCTGCCCCCACCCTGAGATCCTTATGAACTTGAAATGGGTCCAGGGAACCTGGGCGCTGCAAGTTTAAAGTTTCCCAAAAACTTTGAGATAAGTTTTAGAAGACCCTATACCTATCACTTTCCACTTCCAGCTACAACACAACACACAAACACACACACACACACACACACACACACACTCCTGTTTTTGCAATTTTCAGAAAATTGATTAAATACAAATGGAGTGGAAGAGAGATTTCTGAGTCCTCAAATTCAATAGAAACATCTTTATCTGTTTAATATGCTAACAAAGGGGTGATATGTCCAGAGGTTGCATTGGAAAGACTTGAATTCAGTGCTTGCCATTCTATGTCTCCAACCCTCCACACATTTCCTCCAGCCAGCTGCTCCTCTGACTGCTGATACCACAGAGTGGTATCTGTGCCAAAGGCTGTGAAAATAGAATCTGGGTTTCAGGGTGCAGTCACAACACAGCGCATGTCCTGATGCCCCCTTCTCTGTCCTGGTGAGGGCTGTGTTCTCTGAGGGATCTCTTTATACCCATGCTTTTCCTTCCGAATCACTGTGCAAAACCAAAACTCGGCAGAGCAAGGCTAGATAAACTCGTTCTGTTTTTCTGACACTGGAGAACTTGGCTTCTCCATAAAGGAAACACATTAAGGAATAATGTGCTTACTTTTCGTTTTCTGATGGTAGAAACAGGAAATGCATAACACAGTCAAACATCGCCATCACACATAATTTACCACTGACTTGCCTGGGTTTGAGTGATAAGTTTGTTGAGAAATTACTTACGTGGTACGATTTTAGGACGACTGAGGTGGAGGGAAAACCTGAATAAACCCTCTGGCTTCACTTGCTTTTAATACTTGCTTTCATGACTTATTTTTAAAGTCGTTTAGCTAAATACCAAGGTAACAGATCCCACGTAAACTTTGCGATAGATAGCACCTCTGACATATGCTCACTATGGTAATGATTCAAGTGGCTTTCCAGGAACTTGCAGGTACTTTTGTCTAACTTCAAACCGGTTGAAGCCATTGACCCATTCACTGGGGCCTGTACAAGTGCCTTTCAATGTCAGAAGACCACAAACTCCACCCTTGCTAATGCCCCCATTTTCTGAACATGAAGTGCAGAGCATATGAAAGGCCTGAAGTTTAATCGTGCACGCACAGACCACCAATTATGTCACTCTTCCCTATTTCCAAATGCCTCTACCCACACTTTAGACCACTCTGCTTCTTTATCCATAAATACCCCTAAACCCTGTGCCGAGGTAGATGGATTTGAAGCTTCCTCTCCCATCTCCACACAACCAACAAACCCTTCATGTGAATAAACTCTTTCTCTTGCAAAATTTGTTGCTCCCATGATTGACATACCTCACAGTGGTCAAAACAAAACCAATTCAATAATTGTATTAGGATCTCCCCTGCCCCCTTTCACTCACAATCAGAGTTAGTGTTTGGGAAGATCAGTCTGGTGCCAGGCAGGATAGAATGGAGTGAGGAGCTGGGGTGGTTAGGGAGAGACTTCAATGGAGGGGGAGAGATAAGGAGATCCCAGTCTGGATGTGAGGAATAGCCCACCTGTCCAAACCCAAAGAATGGACAAAAGGTACAGAGAAAATGAAGCTTTTAATGATGGTCTTGCGGGATCTGGGGTGTGGGTGAGCAGGCCCACCCAGAGCAGGTGCAATCAGCATTTTATTCCCTAGTGTGCACGGTCCCTCCTTGGTCCCTCACTGGCTGAGTACTATGGGGTGCACAGGCTTCCCAGACATTAGGTTCTACCGTCTCTTATTGGATTGTTCTAAATTATAACCTCTACCCTTCTTGCCTAGCGGTGGGTCAGCTGTCTCTTCGCTGCAAAATCTTAGCATGATCCCCTTAGCGTTGCCTCCCACTTCACCCCGTGCACAGTAGTGACCTGGAATAGGAGAATGCTGAGCTAGTTTGCTTGAGTCAGTGTGACCAGGAGGCTCTAATGCTTGGCTTCTGCCTTGGGTCGCACCTTTAGTTGTCTCCACCCTCCATTGTTCTCTTGTGTGGGGAAGGCCTTCTGGGGTGAGTGCACACAGTTTCTCTCTTGGTCAGGCTGGGCCCTTCCCCTTCACCTCCTGTTGGTCAAGGGGCTGTGAATTTTTCCCACGCTGGTGTCAACTGCTGGTAAGTCTCCCCTCTGCTCTCCCCTCCTGCTGCTTTTCTTCCATCCCAAGACATTTTTACACTTAAGGCTAAATTCTGAACATGGACCACCAGGCTTTTCTGTTTCCCTCTCTGGGGTAGAAGTGGGAGAAACAGAAAGAAATATTCTGAGCAGATGGGAGAGGCAATTGCACTTCTTAGGCAAGAAAGAAAGGGAAATTCTCAGATGACCACAGGCTTTCCAGCCTGTGATGGAAAGAATGGGGCCGTATGTACCGAATCAGGGCGGACAGGAGAAGGAACTGATGGACGGTGGCCCACTTACTTGGTTTCCTATATTGAACCTGAGGTACTGATGGGAGTCCAGGTGGAAATGTTGAGCAAGCAATTGGAAGCTAAAGAGAAAATTCAGAGCTAGAGACATACATTTGCCAGCTTGGACGTGATATGGAAGTATTAAAAATTAGTACAGGAGAAGGTCCAACAAGGAGAAGGAAAATAATACCAAAACCTGGCAGGAATTCCAACATGTATGGTGTTTTTGCAGGAAAATGCACCAGTGAGTAACCATCAGAGTAAGAAAGATAAGACCTGCGTCATGGAAGACCAGCATCTCAAAACATTGGGGGTCAATCCTGTGAGCAGCTGTCAAGTGGAAGGTCAAAGTTATTGCCTTCCCCAGATTAGTTCAGAATAACAATCCCATGACTCTACCCATGGGGTTATTGAAGAAAATCAAAAATGTAAAAAGTCTGCATATGCTGTCTCTGTAATGCCAGATTCGTGGGACCCCAGTAGACCTCCAGGAGCCAAATCCGATGCAATCACACAAGAGTCTTTATTGCAAGCTCCAACCTGGACTCACAACCGTTCCCGATGCAGCGGTCCCAGGGAGTGAGTCGGGATCTTTTGTTTGGTGAGATTTTATAGGTTTTGGGGAGATACTCTGTGCGTCACAACATCATATAGCAAATCATTCCATACCTCGAGAAAATCAAACAACAACTCTTAACATTGATTAGCACATTCACTGGTGGGAACAAGTTGGGTGGGGGTGATTGGTTAGCGCAAGAGGGTGATTCCTTTGAACTGATTGATTTAAGCCACGAGGGGTGTATGTGCTAAACTACATGGTTTCCCAACACGTTATCAACCACCATAAACTACTGGGGGGTCATCTGGCATCCCAGGTATTTTCCCTGTCTCATGCTGACAGGTGGTTGCTAGGGGGTGGCTATGGGTCCTCACCTAGCCTGACTGAGTCAGGGACACCTGGCGCCACAGATCTCTCCTGTTATTTGCAGACAAACAAGTCAGCAGGGTGGGTAGGTGCCTAAGAGTGCTCTGTGGGTTTTTCCCAGGACAAGGGTCATTCCCCCTTTCTTAGGACAGGCCTTGAGGTAGAAGCTGGTTTCTCAAAAATGGAGTCACATCAGTTTCTCATCTCCAGTCTCTCCCCCTCACTTCACAGTAGTACTACAACCTACGTCACCAGAGCATAAAACTATTTTATACTTTCACTCTCTTATATATTTCATTTAATCTTCACGGTAGACCTAAATGCATATTTGATGCTCGCATATTTGATGCCTAGTATTTAAAGTCCCATCTCTTCGAAGCCATTTTGGTTGATTAAAACTCTGTCTCTAGTAGATTCTAAAGGACTCCTGAGAACAGTATTCTTTTCCTTCTCGCAGGCTGATGACAATTTGTCTGTTGCCTTTTTATTGGAAAACAAGTTTGCCTGGATCTAAAGCCCTGGGCTTACCTTTCCTTCCTCTGGGTCCCTTAAATATGTTCTTCTGTTTTCTTCTAGAAACAATATTGCCATATCAAGTCTGACAGTGATCCAATTTTCTTTCCCTTATGTGCAACTTGGTATTTTAACCTGGATAAAGTCTAATGATTCTACTAGAATATATCTTGTTGTTGATTATTCTAAGTCAATTTTCCCAGGCATGTGAGATACCCTGTAAATAGTGAGGTTGCTTCAAATCTTTTTTCTTTAGGATTTAAGGACAGTCTCCTGAGTTACAGTTTTTAGAGTTTGTTCTATTTCCCTGCTTTGTTTTTCTTCTGCAGGGACTTTTATTTATTTATTAATCACATTTTCTTTGCTTGTCTTCTATGTTGTCATTTTCTACCTGAGTTTACCTTTCATTTTTTTTAAAAAATAAATTTAAGATTAAATTTAATTTAAATTAAGACATTATCTGTATTTATGTGTGAGTTCCTTTATTTTAATCTTTGTGTCAGAGATGACTTTTTAAAATACATTTCTAATTCTATACTGAGTCTTAGACCTTCTTTCTGAGGCTTGATATCTCAGATGTTCATTTTCCTTTTATATCTTTTCTTATTTCTTTGTGCCGGGTTTGAAGTCTGAGGCTGTATTTTTCTTCTGTCTTTCTGGGATTCTGAGACTTACTCTGAGGGATGTTTTGCAGCGACTTTATCTCTTTGACCTCAATCATTTTTTTAATTGATCATTTTTATGTGAAATTAGTTTTCCTGAACTTTTGGGAATGAGACAGGGTTCCGGAGAGCACTTTGGACTTGACACACTCACTCCTCTCCTCTGTTGGATGTTGCACCATTACATTTTCTACTTCCATTTCCTCCCATCTCCACATTCATCTGGGGTTCTTTTCTCTTTGTGTCTGTTGGCCTCGTCCTGCTCAGTGGTTTTCCCTCCAGAGTGCAACACGACCTGGGGGAGCTGGGCTGTTGGGTTTCAGAGCTCCTTCATGCTCCTCTCTCAGGCCCCCAGAACTCCTTTACTGCTGGGAGGTGCTGATGATTCCCTCCACTTCCCTTGAGCCAGGTGTCGATGCCCACAGACGATGCGGGATGCGGCCGCTGGGTCTTGCTTGGACTTTGGAATCCTCAGGGTGTCTTGTCAACCGAGCTAGGCGGCAGATGTTGTGCAGGGCCTTTTGTTTCGCCATCCTGGTTTCTTTTATTATTTTTATAGAGGGATTTTGTGATGTTAAAAAATGTGCTTCCCACCCCTGCTAATATTTCCAATCTTCGTTTCTTATATAACATAGATTTTGGTCCTTGACCCTCTGTTCTTTACACACACACACACACACACACACACACACACACACACAGACACACACACACACACACACACACACACACACACACACACGATCCTTTGCACTCAGCCTTTATGCCTTTGACTCCAAGAGCCAGTTTCTTGTTTTCTGCTGCCACTGGGCATGCTTTTGTGGGAAGAATTTGCTTTTCTAACCAATTCATTGTTGTTGGCAAGAGATTGTCTCATTGTCCCAAGGTATCTGGAATAGGGGTTGCTTGTAATGTTGGCCCAGAAGCACAAATACGCTTCATTAAAGCTGGATTCTTTCAAGAGAGCGGCTGATTCTCTTTTCTTGTCTTTTGGCACCGTATAATATTTAAGTTTACTCTTTTGGGCACTGTAATTTTTAAGTTTTATGACATCCATTTCTTATTACAAAAACAATTAGGTTATTATAGAAAATTTGGAAAAATATAGAAATTTCACAATCTCACCAACCAAAGATAATCACTGTTAACATTTTAGACTTTTCTTTAATTCCTTTTTCTTTGGATGCACATTTCTTTTCTTTTAATATGTATATAGATATTTAATTGTTGATGGACCTTTATTTTTTATTTTATTTATGTGTGGTGCTGAGACTCAAACTCAGTGTCTCTCACATGCTAGGCAAGCCCTCTACCACTGAGCCACAATCCCTGCCATGGGTGTACATTTCTTACAGTTTTTGCCAAACCTTTTTTACGTCATTAATAGGTGAGCGCATCACGTTTTAAGAGCTGTGTAGTATTCTATTAGATGGATGTTCTATGATTTATTTACATTGTAATTGACTGTTAAATTGGTTTATAACATTTTTGCTATTATGAATAGCACTGCAATAAAGATGATTATGTGCAAAACTTCACATATTGCTGATTTTTATTTCCTCTGGGATTAACTCTTAGAAGTAAAATGATTGAATCAAAGAATGAATGTGTGTGTGTGTGTGTGTGTGTGTGTGTGTGTGTGTGTGTATTTGGGTTTTTTTGCAATGCTAGAGATTGAACTTGGGGCCTTGTACATGCCAGGCAAGCACTCTGCTCTCCAAGTTCCCTGAACCAAAGAATATGTTTAAGGTTTTTGTTATGCTTGACTAAGTTTTACTTGAAGAATTGCATACCAATTTGCTTACCTACCATCAGTACATAAAATTTAAATTTTCTTCATGCTGTTAACGATAGTCATTTTAGAAAGTCTTTGCTAATCTGATAAGCAACAAAAGGCTTTCACTGTTATTTTGAGTTTGCTAAAGATGGGTCAATATATTACAATATACCTAACAGCTAATTGTATTTCTTCTTGCATTAGGCTCCCTGCATGTGATCAAGAGTGGCAAGAGCCTATTGGTTATGATTTTTATTGTCATTCTAATTTGGTCTTACAGTCTTTCTATTAAGGGTGTCCATAGGCAAAAACAGCCACTCTCCAGGAGAGCCCTGGTGGGGAAGAAAGTCTTGTTTGGGCGTGTTGGTCAGGTGCAACACATCCAGAAGGCAAAAGCCAAGTGCATGGAACACAAGACGTTTTCTACTTCCAGGTCTCAGAGGCAGTAGTGCTACAAAAGAGCGAGGGTCATGGGAAACCCAGACCTCACCCACCAGGTGGGTGGAGATAGAAGGAAAGAGGGTAGGAGAGGGGATGGGAGGAGGAGAAGAGAGGGGAGGAAGGGGAGGGAGGGAGGGAGGGAGGTGGGGAGAGAGAGAGAGAACCCGTAGGACTATTCCTCTGAGGCTTTATTGTGGTCAGAAGCTGAAGGATGTGTTGGGTTTGGGGTCAGTGAGATTAGGAGTGCGCTGTCTGTGTCTCACACAACTACACAGCAACGGGAAGTTTTAATTAGGCCAAAGGTGAATGCGGCATAACTGGGTTTCAACCAGTTTACTAAAAATAGACGTCAAGGGAGCAGCTATGTTAAATTATGACACCATTCCGTCCAGGTACCATATGTCTCAATGCTCAAAGAGCTTCTTCAACTCTAATATCTATGTCATCATCGAACGATTTATTGAAGAACAACTTGACATTAATACACACAGTTTACAAAGTTAATTCAGGTGATATATCTGTATGCATATGGAATTTATTTTACATATATATATTTATATGCAGATAAAAATTTATAGTAGGTTTTTTTGTTGTTGTTGTTGTTGTTTGTTTGTTCTGGGTACTGAATCCAGAGGCGCTTTACCACGGGGGCTATATCCTTCGCCCTTTCTATGTTTTATTTTGAGACACAGTCTCATTAAGTTGCTGAGGGCCTTGCTAAGTTGCTGAGGCAGGTCTCAAAGTTGAGTTCCTCCTTCCTCAGCCTCCTCAGTTGCTGGGATTACAAGCGTGTGTCACTGTGTCCGAGTATAGTGGGATTTTAATAGGGTGCATAAAGTGTCATTATTTAAAATATTGTTAAATAAGTGGCTACCTATTGATGATAATAGCAATATTAACCATCTGTTATTCCACACTTGATAAACACAGTACAACTGTGCTTCATGGAGCTGTCACACGGCCTCATGGAGTAGGGTTTGTTTTATGTTCTAGGATTGAGCGAGCCTTGGACATCCTGGGCCCGCTGGCTGAGGTCACCCAGATGTTTGGTCAATAAAGCTGGAATCGTAGCCTAGGGAACTCTGAAGCTAAGTCTATCTTCTGAGCCCTGAGCTCTGTGTCTTTCCCTCACTCAGGGTTTGTCACCCTGCACCACATTAATGGCGCTGGAGAACTTTTAAAAAGTATTGATGCCAAATTGCGTAATCCAGACAAATTGCCTTGGAATCTCTGGGGTGGTGCCCAAACATTTGTGTGTTATCAAGGGGTCCTAAGAAATTGCAATGTGTAGCCAAGGTCCAGAGCCACTGCCAGTCATTTTTAACCAGCATGACTAAGAAAATAGCCTTTGATGGGTCCCAACTTGATTTATTAAGTTCTAACCCTCAATGTTCCATGTTATTCCTATCTCAAGTTGTGAGCTGGGGCCAATCCCTTTTCCCCAATTCAATTCAGTATTTTTATTGACATACACACACACACACACACACACACACACACACATCAGAATGTCTCTTTATACAAGCAATAGAAGGGATGTCAGGCCCAAATTGAAGGGTTTTCTCTGGATGCCAAGGTCAAACACAGAGGTGGAATGTCACTCATCGAATGTCAGTCATCCAAAGATTGCAAGAATCCTCAAACCAGGAGAGAGGATTTGAAAGGCACATTTTAGAAAAGACTGAATCACATGTTTGGCAGAATGTCTTGCTTACAGAAAAGCAAAAGAGAAAGAGGTAATGTGGGATGAGGCACCTGGGAATGGAGACCAGATGGTTTGAAAGAGGTTTTCATGGAGTGCTGGTGATGTTGGATATGGGTCAAAAGGGAACCATATATGCAGAGGATATCAACTGTTGGCTCATAGATTTTTTTTTTTTTTGCCTTGCACCAATACTTAAAAAAACCCACAAAACATCTTTGAGCCAAAGTTAAAAAATGAGGGGATTGCTCATGCAAACTGAGATTCTAGTTTAAAAACCAACATGAAGCATTGGCACTAGTCAGCCCTTGTTCCCTCAGGATGACAGTTGATGGTAGTGGGTAGGAGCTACCCACTTTCAATGGAATCAGGAGCCTCTGGGTCTACCTAGTCTTCCCAGAGTCTCAAGACACATATTGAGGTTATGTGACTGTCAGTATTGACATGGGTGGCTGACTCCAGATTCCATGCAAGCCAGGACATGAAGTCGTCATTGAATACCAAGTTCTCATTTATTGATTTCTGTGGTCATCTTTGCTTCATGCCACATACCCCTACCAGGTGTGGGTGGCCACCTCCTTCACTAATGGACAACTGAATAGCACTACAGCTCTCTCCCCACCTCAGGGCTGCATCCTGCCCCACCCTTCTCCCCTGGGAGGATCTACCTGTGCAGACACAGACAGCCTCTGGCTTCTGAGTCTGAGCTGGGGATGGACCCCCACTGTGCTGATCCATGCACCTCCCTGTGTCTAATTCTAGCTACCCCAGCTCTGCAGCCACGGGGAGCATAGGAGCATGCCCACTTAATTACAGCCTTCTCACTCCCTGTGGCCTCTGACATCTGTTTTGCCTTTTCTCAACCTCCTTTCAGAATAGCCCAAGGTTGTTGTTTGCTTGTTTTTGCTTTGTTCTCACTGTTAGTCTGGCTTCTCTCTCTGAAGCTTCATGTTCTTTGGAGACGTCATAATCAACTTCCTTACCTTTGGCCGACCAGTTCAGGGGAAAGTTTATATGTTCTGAACTTTGGATTTCTTCCTGCTAGGGCCTGCCCTCCCTGAGAACATCAGGAAATAAGAAAAGGAAAGGAAATCAGATTTTTTTTTTTGTAATATTTTCTTCTTGGAGGAACAAGATAAACAGGGTAGGAGACTCTTTACCTGTTGCAAGAATAAATAAACCAACACATGGAAGGAAAATAAAAAGAGAGATAAGATGCAAAGGCAGAATGGCAGAATGCCCCTGGTCCAACCTGCCAGCTTTATTTATATCCGTAGGTTCCATGAGGTCAGTGGCATCAGTAGGACATCATTGTTCATTGTGTCATTAGGCAGGTGACAGAGTTAACAACATTATGCAGCTGATTCCTCAGTTACCATGTGCAATGTTAGGAGCTTTGTGAAACTCTCAAGAAAGTCCACTGGTTAAAGTGTCTGTATGTGGACGGGTTCAAGAAGCAGCAGTGCTTGGTGAAACACTGTGGTTTTCTTTATTTTTTTTTAATATTTATTTTTTAGTGGGACACAATATCTTTATTTATTTATCTTTATGTGGTGCTGAGGATCGAACCCAGGGCCTCACATGTGCTAGGCGCTGAGCCACAACCCCAGCCCAACATTGTGGTTTTCTAACAAGAGAGTTTCTTTATTCCCAGAAGTTGTGTGCCTGAGATCAAGGTCGAGGCTGATAAGACTCTAACACAGAGCCTCCCCATGAAGGACATTGCTATAGCAGCCAGGTGTTTCCTACCGGCCAGGTATTCTGTGCCTTTGCACAGAAACTTCCTTAGCCACCAAATATGCCATGGTCATGAAGCGCTCATCAGGAACCCCAATCCCGAACACAGAACCCTTACAAACACCCCCATAAGTACACAAATCCCAGAGAAACTTGTTGCCGTTTATAGAGCGAAAAGGCTACATCATTAAAATCCTATGCCTAAAATTTATTTCCTTCATTCCTCTATGCATTCTAAGTGCTAAAAACAAACAAACAAATAAACAAAAACTCGGACACAGGCGACCATGTCCTTTCGTTTGGGGTCAGGAAGCGGGTGTCCTTCTGTTGTCAGATCTGAGTATTATCTAGAGTGACCGGATCTTTGTTTCACTTGCTGTTCACCCCTGGCTAAGGTGCAGGTTCTGTGGAATTAGATGTTAACTTGTAGGTTCAGAAGGTAGACACTACTTTCTAAATTTTAATTTTTTTTCTTAACTGATAAATTAAAACATAAATTTTGTGCACATTTACCATGTGATATTTCCCTATATGTGTGTAATTTTGAACAGCAGAGCTGCAGCCTGCTTTTTCCTCACTAGAAAAGATACCGACAGATAATAGTTCCAGGGACAGTGGTGCAGGCTTCTAATCCTAGAAATTTGGGAGGCTGAGGCAGAAGGATTGCAAGTTCAAGGCCAGCCCCAGCAACTTAGTGAGGCCCTAAGCAACTTGGTAGTACCTTGTCTAAAAAATAAAAATAATATAATAATAATAAAATAAAAAGAGCTGAGTATGTGGCTCAGTGGGAGAGCTCTCCTTGGGTTAAACCCCAGTACCGGGGTGGGAGCAGGGGAAGTATTATCCTGCAGGTCAGAAACTGGTTTTATATCTAAACTAACTATCTTCTTCCATCACTATTTCTTGGGATGCTGGATATGCTCAGTCTTTCCATTTCCTTTGGAATCAACTTTACAATTATTTTAGTTTTTTCGTTAATGAATAAAAAGAATTCTGGAAGCATGTGCATTCCATATTAGTGTGAGTCATGTCTTTCACTTTTTAAACATTTGACTTTGATACTAGCTTCATCCAAAAAGAATTGTAGGTGCCCCCAATCTCCTGTTCCCATACAGATCTTGTTTCCTGGATTGCTAGGACCTGCTGCATCAAGCAAAACTTCACATGTGTTTTTTTGGTCGTTCACATAGGTTTCATTCATCTTTTTAATCACTGTGACCCAGATACCCGACAAAAACCATCTAAAGGAGAAAAAGTTCATCTGGGGCTCGGGGTTCAGAGTTTTCAGTCCATAGGCGGTCAGCTCCATTGGCCTGGGCCCAAGGTGGGCATGCCATGGGGGGGGGTCCCAGGGGAGGAAAGGCATCAGCTTACCCTGGGGTCAGGAAGGGGGTGGGGGAGGGAGAAGAAGGGGAAAGAGAAAGAAAGGAAGAGGGGAAGAGGCCACAGGAATAGTGACCAGGGCACTCCACTAGGGGACCCCGCTCCCCAGCCTCACCCCACCGTCAGTCCATTCAAACGAGGACAAATTGATCAGGTTACACCCCATAATCCAATCATTTCAAATCTGAATATTCCCGAAGAAACATAGGAGGGCCCACCTCATATCCAGTTCATGACGATATACATGATTCACTTTGTTAAGGAAGAGGGAGCTGACAGATTGCCTCCAGTTTAAGGGAAGAAAAAATGAGATGAGCGGATTCATTTGATAAAACAGAAGGCATTTAATGGTGTCGCTTCTCATCACAAACATGAAGCGCATTGCTGCCACGGTGACCACAGGCTCACTTTCGCTGAGGGAAGCAGAAGATCTGCTGAATTTCTCTTTCTGGACCTGCTTCTTTCTGAGGTTCTTTTTATTCATGGTATTCCACATCCATACATCACAGCCTCTCAGAGACGAGGCTCCTAAGGCCATCTGGCTCTGCCACCCGCGAGCATCCACAAGCTCTGCAACAAAGATGTCCCTGAAAGGTAAAGGCATACATTAAATTTTAAAAACGGTCTTTTCAAATGAGCTGGATGTTTGCTTTACTGTGAAGAAATGGATTCTTCCATCGTTTTGGAAAAATTACTGTGTAACTCTATTCTCAAATGGTGTTTAGTTCTGTTTTGATACCTTGAAATATATTAGTAGGGGAAAATATATCATATCTTCCAAGTATTGGGACAGAGTTAGAGACTAAAACAGTCATGAATTACCTGTGAAATGGTGTAGTAAAAATGAAAGTGCTTTGAAAGTTACATGATATGAGAGTTTCATACATATATTAATATGTAATTATAATGACATCTGAATGTCTCTAAGTCTATAAATAACTGAGGTGTCATAATATTTTTTTATCCAAGTAAAAAAACATGATTCCATGTTATGGTTTGGATCTGGAATGTCCAGCAAAAGCTCACGTGTTTAAGATTTTGTCCCCGACTCAGCAATGTCCAGAGATGGGGCTTTGGGTAATGATTGCATCATGAAGGCTCTGATCTCATAAGTGGATTAATCCACTTCATGGATTAATAATTTGAATGGGCTATTGAGAGGTGGCGAAAATTCTGGGAAGGTGGGGAATGGTTGGAGGAAGTAGGTTGCTGGGGGCATGCCCTTGGCGACTATATCTTGTCCCTGGCCCTTTCTGTCTCTGTCTCTGTCTCTGTCTCTGTCTTTCTCTCTCTCTGTTTCCTGGCTGCCATGAACTGAGAAGCCTTTCTTCTGCTGCACCCTTCTGCACCAGTTCTCTGCCTTACCTCAGGCCCAGAGCGATGGAGTCAGTAAACCATGGACTGAAATTGTGAGCCAAAATAAATCTTTCCTCTAAATTGTTTATGTCAGGTATTTTGGTCACAGTGACGAAAAGACTAACTAACACAGTCCGCATCTCCCATTTATTTTAGTAAATTCAGCTCCCTCCTAAACATTCTGAGAATTCCCAGAAGGTGTCTGTCGATTGCAAACTCCAGATGTTGAATTATTCAACACTGTTGGTTTCTCTCCCTGATACTCTTGGATAGGTCTTGATTGCTTTCTGTTTTTTTTCTGGGGTCCAATTCATCCACAAAAATGATTACAGCCCTTTCTTTATTTCCTAAGGAAATGCTAAAATAAATCAGACAACAATCCAGCAATTAATTAAGATTTGCTGAAGCCGTTGGAGGACAAAGAGAGGAATGAAGATACAAAAGAGAGAAAAACTCAGAATACTCTCTCCTCAAAGGCCAGCCTTTTTATTACTGTGAAGAGCACTTTAATTCTCTTTTGCTAGCCTTCCCCATTCAGCAAATTCCTTGGGTCTTACCTTTCATATTCAACAACCCTCTAAAAATTTGACTCCCTAAACAGAAACAGGAAGACCCAGCGCTCCTCTTGGGAACACCTTGCACTCTCCTCCCAAGTATCTCTCTCCTGCTGTTCAGGATGAGCTCATCAGCAAGGAGAAGCCAGATAAATTGCAAAGGGCAGGGAACACCTTGAAGCCAACTTTTAGAATGCACGATGCAACCTCCTGATTTTATTTTTGTATTTTAACCACGTACCTAACAGCCTTACTAAATTCTATTATTGCATCCAACAGTTTGCAAATTATTTTGAAAAAATTACATAATCCCATTATTGTCAAATGAGAACTTTGCATTTTTCTATACAAACTCTACTTTTTATTTATTTTTTTGGTTTTCTAGTGTGACTAAGACAACCAACTTAAAGTTGAAAATGAGATCATAGTGAGCATCCTTTCTGGGTTCTGAAAGTCAGGGGAAGTGTTGGGTGCATACTTAGGTATGTTGCTAGTTTTTTGGGTCCACCTTTTGTTGGATTGAGGACATTTCCTTTAGGTCTCATTTGCTGAGTTTTTTTGTTTTAATTTTAAACTATATAGCCAATATTTTCCCATGAATCTGTTGGGGGTGATGTATATTTGTCCTTTATTCTGTTACTATGGTGAACTGCATGGAATTTTAAATCAATCTCGCATTCCTGGAATAAACCACACTTGACAAATCTGATTCGTTACTATTTTGTTTTGGATTTTCGTGTTTTAGGGACTGATGGAAATCAGCCTATAATTTTACTTTCTTATAATCTCACCAGATTAGAGTATCAAGGCTTTATAGACAAGTCGAAAAGTATTCCCTTGCTCTCCATTTTTCTCAAAGAGTTTGTATAAAATGGGTATCATTTCTTCCTGAAATGTTTGGAAGAATTTTCCAGTGATGCATCTGAGACTAGAGTTTTCCTTGTGGAATGGTTTTTTTCATTATGGAAAATTTCAATTACTTTGACAGACATAGGACTATTTAAATTTTCAACATTTCTGTGATATTTTCATAAGTTGGGCTTTTCAAGAAACTTGTCCATTTGATCTAAGTCATCAAATACTGATATAAAGTTGTTCAAAAAAATTTTTTTTTTCAAAATATATTTTTAATAAATTTTATTGTCTTTTTTTTTTGTTGTTGTAGTGGCTGGGGATTAAAACCAGGGGCTTTTAACCACTGAATCGCATTCCCAATCCTTCCGCTTTTGGAGTCTTGCTAAGTTGCTGAGGGCCTCACTCAGTTGTTGAGGCTGGTCTCAAACTTGCTATCCTTCTGCCTCAGCCTCCCAAGTCACTGGGTTTACAGGCTGCACCACCATGCCCCACCATTTTCTTTAAAATGTATTTTGAGTCCTGATATCAGTAGTTTGTATTCTCTTTCTGCCGTTCCCTCTCTTTGTTGGTAAATCTCACTAGGGAGTTAATAATTTTATTGATCTTTCTGAAGAACCAACTTTTGACTGGATTTTCTCGAATTCATCTGCTTTCTATGTCATTGCTTCCCGCTCTTTTCTACTTCCTCCCTTCTATTTTATTTGTGCTTCATCTGCTTTTCCTTTTCTGGGTGGTTGATCCTCCCCACCGGGGTTCATCTCAGTTTTCAAGCCCAGGTCATGCTCTTCTTGGAGAAACCTCCCAGCCAGTGTCTGAACAGAGCAGTGGTAGCTAATTACACGCTCTCCTGGGGCTGCACCCAGTGGGGATGAGATGGTGGCATGAAGGCCCAGCCGTTTCTGCCCAACCCAGGGCTCCTTTAAAGAGCAGCCTTTGCTCTGGAGCTCCAGCCGGGGGAGGGCAGAGATGCGGAGGCCTGTCTGAGTCCTTGTCTGTGGCTGACCAACACGCCTGGTTGTGAGGGGTGATAATTACATCCTTGTTTTGCAGGCGGATGAGGCAATAGCAACAACTTGGAAAAACAGAGTAGTTAACAAATAATTGGAAAAAATCGGGTGTGAGAGATGGGAAAGAAGCTCTTCATGTCTCGCAGGAGGTTCAAGTAAGGGCTGAACACAAAGCCAAGAATTTGGTAGTGCTGGCTCTCCTGGCTTGTGCTTCACACGAAACACTGCACAGAAAGACAACAGGCCCGTCTCAGGAGCTGCTTCCCCTCCCCCAGGGCTGCCAGGCTTAGGACCAGGGCTCAGTTGCCGCAGAAGCTCTTCAGGAATGTGCTGGGTTGGCTCAGGGAGGAGAGGCCCCCCCGCAGACAATCACTGGGAGACTAGATTCTGAGGGTGTGTAATTAAGGGAGGGAAACAGGATTCTGGATAGAACAGTTTCTTAGAGTGAACTCTGGGGATATCAGCTGGAAATGATGCCAACTTGCTGCTAGTGTGGCCCCTGGCTTGCAGAGAACAATGTCCCGTACTGAGCGAGGTTGAAGTGATTTTCTGGAAGATGGTAGAATAAAGGATTAAACAGTGTAAGGAAATGGGCACGCTGAAATATGAGGCCAACCTGCTCAGCCGAAGGATGTATCTCATAGGAAATGTCTGGAGAACACACATAGGAAGGTCAAGGCCATCCTCAACGGGCGAGTGTGGTCAGTGGGGGACTGCCTCTGCAGGTTGGGGCTGATGACAGAGCAGCTCACAGAACTGGACTCACTAATGGCACTTGGGATGATGGAGTCCTCAGCAGCCCAGGTCAAATGTCAGTGCTTAGCCACCAGGGGCCAGGTGGTGGTTGTCCATCAACAAGGTCAGAGGGGCAGCCATGGAGCCGGAAGTGCCAGAAACTATGGAGATGTTAATAGAATATGGCATGCCTAAGACACAGTAGTGAGCAGTCAACAAGATGTAGGTGTGTGTGTGTGTGTGTGTGTGTGTGTGTGTGTGTGTGTGTGGGTGGGTGTATTCAAAAGAAAGCAAGAAGACAAATAGGAAATTAAGGGTAATTGCTTCTGAAAAAAATTATTGTCTGGTTTCTGGAAATTTTCTAATACCTTAAAAATTTTTTTCATTTAATTCCATACTTTCTATATTCATTTGATTTTCATTACTGTAACAAAATACTGAAGAAAGGTTACTTTATTAGAAAAAAGAAACCTATTTAGCAAGCAGTTCTGGAAGCTGGAAGTCCAAGGTCAGCTATCTTCATATGTTTGACCTCTGGTGAGAGTCTAGCGGCAGATGGCATCGTAATAGAGGGTCTGGGTCTAAGTGGAAGAGATCACATCAAACAGATAGATAAGAGGTCAAAGAGACACTCAGAGATCAGGCTCACTTAAAAAATTATTTATTTTAATTATGTATATGTGACAGCAGAATGCATTTTTATTTCTTGCACTTTAGGAATATTGTTAAGGAAGTCAGGGCCTAATCCAACGTGATGAAGATTTGGGCCTACTTTTTCCTCTATTAGATGCAAGGTCTCTGGACTAATTCCTAGGTCCTTGATCCACTTTGAGTTGAGTTTTGTGCATGGTGAGAGATAAGGGTTTATTTTCATTTTGCTGCATATGGATTTCCAATTCTCCCAGCACCATTTGTTGAAGAGGCTATCTTTTCTCCACTGTATATTTTTGATGCCTTTGTCTAGTATAAGATAACTGTACATATGTGGGTTTGTCTCTGTGTCTTCTATTCTGTACCATTGGTCTGCCAGTCTGTTTGGGTGCCAATACCATGCTGTTTTTGTTACCGTAGCTTTGTATAGTTTATGGCTGGTATAGTGATGCCTCCTGCTTCACTCTTCTTGCTAAGGATTGCTTTGGCTATTTTTTGGTCTCTTATTTTTCCAAATGAATTTTATGATTGCTTTTTCTATTTCTATAAGGAATGACATTGAGATTTTAATTGAAATCACATTGAATTTATATAGCACTTTGTGTAATATGGCCATTTTGACAATATTAATTTTGCCTATCCAAGAGAATGGGAGATCTTTCCATCTTCTAAGGAGACCTTACTTTTTTAAGTGTTCTGTAGATTTCATTGTAGAGGTCTTTCACCTCCTTTGTTAAGTTGATTCCAAAGTTTTTTTTTTTTTGAGACTATTGTGATTAGGATAGTTTTCCTAATTTCTCTTTCAGAGGATTAATCACTGATGTATAGAAATACATTTGATTTATGGGTGTTGATTTTATAACTTGCTACTTTGCTTAATTCATTAATTAATTATAGAAATTTTCTGGTGGAGTTTTTGGATCCTCTAAGAATAGAATCATGTCCTCAGAAAATAATGATAGTTTGAGTTCTTTTTTCCTATCTGTATCCCTTTAATTCTTTCATCTGTCTAATTGCTCTGGCTAGAGTTTCAAGGACTATATTGAATAGAAGTGGTGAAAGAAGGCATCCCTGTCTTGTCCTGGTTTTTAGAGGACATGCTTCCAGTTTTTCTTCATTTAGAATGATGTTGGCTTTGGGTTTAGTGTAGACAGCTTTTATAATATTGAGGTATGTTCCTACTTTCCCTAGTTTTTCTAGTGTTTTGAACATGAATGGATGCTGTATTTTATCAAATGCTTTCTCTGTATCAATTGATATACATATGATTCTTATCTTTAAGTCTATTGATGTGATGAATTATGTTTATTGATTTTGAATATTACAACAAACTTGCATCCCTGGAATGAACCCCACTTGATCATGGTGCACAATTTTTTTAAAATATGTTTTTGTATGTGATTTGCCAGAATTTTATTGAGATTTTTTTTTTGCATCAATGTTCATCAGGGATATTGGTTGGAAATTTTCTTTCCTTGATGTGTCTCTGCCTGGTTTTGGTATCAGGATGATACTAGCTTTGTAGAATGAGTTTGGAAGGGTTCCTTCCTTTCCTATTTCATGGAATAATTTGAGGAGAATTGGTATTAATTCTTCTTTGTAAGTCTTATAGAACTCAGCTGTGAATCCGTCTGGTCCCGGGCTTTTCTTGGTTGGTGGGCTTTTGATGGCATCTTCTATTTCCTTGCTTGAGATCAATCTATTAAAATTCTGTATGTTTTCTTGACTCAGTTTGGGTTGATCATATGCCTCTAGAAATTTGTCAGTGTCTTCGAGGTTTTCTAATTTACTAGAGTATACATTTTCAAAATAGTTTCTAATTGTCTTCTGTATTTCAATAGTGTCTGTTATGATATTTCCTTTTTCTTTACAAATTTTAGTCATTTCGGTTTTCTCCCTCCTTTTTTTCTCATTAGAATGGCTGAGGGCTGGTCAATTTTATTTATTTTTTTCAAAGAATCAGCTTTTGGTTGTGTCAATTTTTTGAAATTTTTCTTTAATTTCAATTTCATTGATTTCCACCCTGATTTTAATTATTTCCTGTCTTCTGCCACTTTTGGTGTTGGTCTGTTTTTTTTTCCCTAGAGCTTTGAGCTGTAATATCAGGTCATTTGTTGATCTTTTCTTCTTTTAATGAATGAACTTTCATTCAATGAATTTTCCACTTAGCACTGCCTTTATAGTATCCCAGAGGTTTTGTTAAGTTGCATCTGAGTTCTCATTTACCTCTAAGAATTTTTTGTCTCCTCCCTGATGTCTTTTGTTATCCATGTTTCATTCAATAATGTATTGTTTAGTCTCTAGGTGTTGGAGTAGCTTCTCTTTTTAATTTTATCATTGATTTCTAATTTCATTCCATTATGGTCTAACAGAATGCAGGGCAGTATCTCTACTTTTTTGTGTTTGCTAAGAGTTGCTTTGTGTCATAACATTATGGTCTATTTTAGAGAAGGATCCATGTGCTGCTGAGAAGAAAGTGTATTCGCTCGTCGATGGATGGAATATTCTATACATGTCTGTTAAGTCTCAATTATTGATTGTATTATTGAGTTCTATCGTTTCATTGTTTAGTTTTTGTTTGGAAGGTCCATCCAGTGGTGAGAGAGGTGTATTAAAGTTACCCAGTATTATTGTGTTGTGGTCTATTGGGTTCTTCCTGTATTTGAGAAGGGTTTGTTTGACATACACAGATGCATTGTTTGAGGCATAGATATTTATGATTGTTATGTCTTGTTGATGTAGGAATCCCTTAAGCAGTATCTAGTTTCCTTCTTTATCCCTTTTCACTAGCTTTGGTTTGAATTCCACTTTATCTGACATGAGAATGGGAACCCTTGCCTGTTTATGTGGTCCATGTGAGTGGTACGTATTTTTCCACCCTTTCACCTTCCATCTGTGGACTTCATTTCCTGTGAGATGAATCTCTTCAAGGAAACATATTGTTGGGGCTTTTAAAAAATCCAATCTGTCAGTCTATGTTTTTTAATTAATGAGTTTAGGCCATTCATATTCAGGGTTATTATTGAAATATGATTTATATCCCTGGACATTTTGGTTTATTTTTGGTTTTTAACTTGACTTGGTTTCTCCTTTGATTGACTTTCCTCCCTTTGCTGATTTTCATTGTTGTTTTTTATTTTCTTCTCCTGGAATATTTTGCCGAGAATGTTCTCTAGTGCAGGCTTTCTCACTGTAAATTCTTTTAATTTTTGTTTATCATGGAAGGTTTTTACTTCATCATCAAATCTGAAGCTTAGTTTTGCTGGTATAAGATTCTTGGTTGGCGTCCATTTTCTTTCAGAGCTTGGTATATGTTGTTCCAGGATCTCCTGGCTTTGAGGGTCGGGGTTGAAAAATCTGCTTAGATACAAATTGATCTCCCCTATATGTGATCTGATTCCTCTCTCTTGTGGTCTTTAAGATTCTATCCTTATTCTGTATGCTAGGCATTTTCATTATAATGTGCCTTGGTGTGGATCTGTTGTAATTTTGTACATTTGGTGTCCTGTAAGACTCTTGTATTTCACTTTCCAATTCATTCTTCATGCTTGGAATTTTTTTTAATATTATCTCATTGAAGAGATGATGCATTCCTTTGGTTTGGATCTTTTTTGCCTTTATCTATCCCAATAATTCTTAGATTTGGTCTTTTGATGCTGTCCCATAGTTCTTGGATGTTCTGTTCATCGTTTCTTATTATCTTCACTGTGTGTTCAACTTTATTTTCCAGATTCTATACTTGGTCTTCATTATCTGACATTCTGTCTTCCAAGTGATCTAGTCTGTTGGTGATGTTTTCTATTGAGTTTTTTGTTTGGTTTATTGTTTCCTTCATTTCAAGGATTTCTAATTTTATTTTTTTTTCAGAATCTCTATCTCTTTCTTGAAGTCATCTTTTGCTACCTGTATTTGGTGTGATCAATGGTTGCCTGTATTTGCTCATTTAGGTCACTCTTTAATTCACAGGTCATTTTAATCATGAACCTTCTGAACTCCTTCTCTGACATTTCATCAACGTGCTGTCCATGGGTTCTGTTATTGTAGTATCCTCGTTTGTTTGGGGCACTTGCCTCCCTTGTTTTTTCATATCGTCTATGTGTCTTCCTTTCTTGCGGTGCAGATCTGAGGTATTACCATTTCTACCCTATAATCTTGTATCCATGCAGATTATCTGTACCTCACCTTGGTGTTGGGCTTCCAGGCCCTGCATGTGACCCGTGATGGGTGCTACTACAACTATAGGTGGTGGCAGCAATAGTGGAGGTAACCCCAGAGAACAGAGGAGATGCCCCAAGATGGATGCAACCTCTTTCGGAGCTGGGGCTGGAAGGGTAGGCCTGACACTCGTGTTGGGATGCCTGCTCCAAGATGCAGCTACTTCTGGGCTGTCTGTTGTCTCAAGGTGAAGGATACTAAGTGGGGAGGGCTATCACAATGGCCTGGGCCTGGGCTCTCGCGTAGGCCTGCTGGTCGGTGGAGTGAACCTGGGTCTAACATGGCTCTGGGCTCCTGCATGGGTGGTAGGGGCGAACCTGGGCCTACCCAGGGCCTTGGCCCCCCCATACAGGTCAGTCGAGGCCATCTCAGGCCTGGGTCTGGGTTCCAGCGTGGGTCTGCTGGTCAGAGGTGGCTGTCCTGGGCCAGGGCATGAGCTCCATGGTGGGTCTGCTGGTTCACAAGGTGGACTCGGGTGGAGTGGATTCTTGGGGCACCTCCACTCTGCTGGTCCTGGGCTCCCATGCAGATTGGCACCAGGCTCACTTTTAACAACTCAGTCTCAAGACAACTAACTCAGGATCCATGAGAACTTCCTTAATGCCCCTAGGGCACAACCTCAGGGACCTCAAGACCTCCCAGTCGTTCCTAACTCCCAAGTTCTCACCACCTTGGGGCTGGAAGGGTGGGCCGGACACACTGACGACGACTCAGCTTCTAACATGTGAACTCTCAGAGGGCAAACCGCAAGCAAACCATAGCACTGTATATGGCTGCAATCATTTTAAATTCCATGAGACTTATTTTATGGCTTACCATATAGACCACCCCAACCAATATTTCATGTATTTTCTTTTTTTTACTCAGATTTCTCTTACTATAACAAAATACCTGAAATAATCAACTTATAAAGAGAAGGGGTTTATTGTGGCTCACAGTTTGGGAGTTTCCAGTTCATCATCAGGCAAACCCTTTGCTTTTAGGCTTTTATTGGGGGTGGGCGGCACATGATGGCAGGAGTATGTAGTGGCACAAAATTCTCACCTCTTGGCTAAGAAGCAATAGAGAAAGAGGAGGAGACAGGGGTCACACAATCCCCTCCATTGCCCATAAGTCCTTCCCTGAGGCCCTAACTTTTTAAGTTTCTACCATTTCCTAATAACACCAAGCTGGGGACCAAATCTATAATACATGGGCTTTTAGGTACTTAAGATCCAAAGTATAGCATGAACGTGCAGTAGTTTAACTTTATTTTTCTTAGTTTTCAGAATCAGATATATTTAAAGTCTACAACATGATGTTTTTATATGTATGTATAACATACGTATATACAGGCATAATGAGAGGGTTAGTCCGTCTACTCACATAGTTACCTTTATTTATTCGATTTTTGTGGTAAGTGCACCAAAAATCTACTCTTTGGGCGAATTTCCAGTATGCAATCCAATGTTATTACCTGTTATCATGTTGTGTGCTCCATCTCTGGTCTTAATTCACTTGATAAAACTGCAAGTTTGCAACCTTTGTCTTACCTTCATTTTCCTCACTGCCCCTCCCCCGGTCACCACCATGCTAGCCTCTGTTCCTAAGGAATTTCTATTCCATTATGTGTATGTGCATATTTATATATGTATCAATAACTTTTAAAACACCTCTCTGCCATCACTTGGTAGCTCTGTTTTACATTTCTTTAGACACCTTCACACTGTTTCGCACAGCGGCTGCACCCAGCCACGTTCCCTCCAGCGGTGGGTGAGTGCTCCCTCCCTCCCACACCCTCGCCAGCCCTTGTCACCACGTCTTTTCCATGATGCTGTTCTAATGAGGGTGCAGTGATCAAAATCTCATGGTGATTTTGATTTGCGTTTCCTTGATGATTGGTGAGGTGGAGCATATTTTCACACACCTGTTGGCCATTTTTATGTTTTCTTTTCAAAAATATCTATTCAGTTTTTTTTGGGTTTTTTGGCCCAGTTTTTAACCAGGCTGTTGGCTCTTTGCCTATTTAGCTGTGTGAGCTCCTTATGTACTTTAGATGTTAATTCCTTATCAGGTATCGGGCTTGCAAACATCTTCTTCTACTTTGTAGGCTGTCTTTTCATTGTGTTGGATTGTTTTCTTTGTTATGCAGAAACTTTTTTTTATTCGATGTAATCCCACTTGATCATTTTTGCTTTTATTATTGCCTATGATTTTTTTTTTGTTCTACCCCCCGCAAAAAATCATTGCCAAGACCAACGTCAAGGAGCTTTTATTCTATGTTTTCTTCTGTGAGTTTCGTGGTTTCAGCTCTTCCATTTCGGTCTTTGTTCCATTTGGTAAGGGACCCGGTTCATTCTTTGGTGTTGCATACCCCATTTTTTCCAACACCAGTGACTGAAGAGACTACCTGTTCCCCATGGTGTCTGCTTGGACCCTTGCTGGACATTAGGTCACTGTATATTCTTGGGTGTATTTCTGGTCTTCCTCTTTTGTTCAGGTCTATGTGTCTGTTTTCATGTGAGTACCAGGCTATTTTGATCCTTATTGCTTTATAATGAAATTTGAAATCAGGTAATGTGAGGTGTGCAACTTTGTTTTTCTTTGTCAAGATTGTTTTGGTCATTCAGGATCTTTTCTGTTATGAGTCCACACAATTTTAAGAATTGATTTACGTGAATAACAAAATGTGAAAAATGTCATTGGAATTTTTATACCTGCATATCAACTTGAGTAGTATGGGTATTTTAACAATAACAATTTCAATTCATGACCATGAGATAATTTTTCATTTGTTTGTGTCTCCTTAAATTTCTTGCATTAGTTTTTTTTTACATATTTAATTTTTAGTTTATAGATGGACACAACATCTTTATTTTATTTTATGTTGTGTTGAGGATCGTACCCAGTGCCTCATGCATGCTAAACAAGTGCTCTGCCTCTGAGCCACAATCCCAGCCCTACAATAGTGTTTTATAGTTTTCTGTATATAGTTTCCCCCTCTATTTCAATGAATTTTTTTAGTGCTATTGTAAATGGAATTTTTTCTTATTTTCTATTTTGGATATATATTTTTTTAATGTAAAGAAGTGCAACTAATTTTTTAAAGTTGATTTTGTATCGTGAAAGTTTACTGAATTTATTTTTTAATTTATTTTTTGATGGAGTCTTCAGGGTTTTCTACATGTGATTTTTTTTTTTTTTGACCATGGATTGAATCTAGAGGTGCTTTAAACCAACCACATCTCCAATCCTTTTTTAAAAAAATTATTTCTAATTTTGAGACAAGTGTCATTAAATTGCTTAGGGCCTTGTTAAATTGCTCAACTGACTTTGAATCTGCGATCCTCCTGCCCCAGCCTCCCCAGATGCTGGATTACAAGTGTGCGCCATCATGCCTGGCTATGTATGGGATTATGTTGTCTGAAAATTTAAATTTAGATGTAGTTCATTTATTTTTCTTGCCTTATTTCTCTGGCTAGGACTTCCAGTCCAGGACTACATTGAATAGAAGTGGTGAAAAATGGGCATATTTTCTTGTTTCCAATCTTAGAGGAAAATTTTTAACGTTTTGTCATTGAGTATGCTGTTAACTGTGAGTTTTTCATAAATGGCGAAGAACTTTTTTGGTAGTATTATCTGCTTTGTTGTTATTCATAGTTAATTTTCAAATATTTGGAGTTTTGCATTATTTGCCATTCTCTTTAACAAAATAAAGATCTTGAAATGCATTATCTGATCACCTCAGTCCCAACTCACAGATATAGTTCTCCAATATTTCACTTCTAGACTTTTTCCCTGTTTGGCAGAGTTAATGCTGACCTGAATTTGCCTACTTTGCTTATCCTTCCTTCCTGCATTTCACCTTCTCTCTGTGATCACTTAATTTTTACTTGAAATATATCTTTTAGATTTTCATTTAGTGAGAATATTTCAGTAATAAACCTTTCTTTTGTCTCTACAGACACTTTTGTCCTCACTGATAGTTTTTTTAATTATAGAATTTGAGGTTGAATGTAATTGCAGCTATTCAGAAGACTGAGGCAGGGAGATCATAAGTTTGAGACCAGCCTTGGCTGCTTAACGAGACCTTGTCTTAAAAAATAAACAGATAAATAAACTGGGGATGCAACTCAGTGGCAGAGCTCCCCTGGGTTTGATCTCATGATTTTATTCCATTTATTGAAGACATTTATTCTATAATCTTCCCACTTTCATTTTTGATATGAGATTAGCTATTTGTCTAGTTGCAGTTTATTTGTTGATGAGCTCTTTGGCTTTCTTTTAAGATCTCTTTCTATCCAATCTTCTGAAATTGTTCTATAATAAGTATGGGTGTTGATTTGCGGGTATATTTGTTGGGCTATATCTGAGCATTGATGTGCTGCAATAATTCTGAATAGAACTTTTTAGTTTTTCTCCATGTTAGTTAAACTTTATTTAAAAATATGAATTTTAGAAATCTTGGTGATCCCTTTGCTTTCTTACCAAGTCTTCATCGCTTTTGTAAATATTTTTTTACCATAATATCAGTACTAGAACTTCTGCTTCAAGCACCAAACATAATTGAGAATACTGAAGAGGAATTGCCCATATTTTGGCTTAGTTTTTTTTCTTGCCTCATCTTCTAAACATTCCTTTTATCTTTTTCGTTTCTGTATAGAAAACTTTGTTTAGCCATTCTTTAGGGAATGGTGACACATTCTCTTATTTTCCTGTGTCTGAGGATATTTTATTTACACACACACACACACCACACACATATGTATATATATGTATGTATATATAATAATCAAAGTTTTTAGTTGTACTTAGTGGGAAAAATAGGGAAAAGTATGCCTACTCCATTCTTTCAGAAACAGAAGTCCCCTACTACCCAATGTCTTTTTTTAAATTATTTTTTAAATTTATATATAACAGTGAAATGCATTGCAATTCTTACTATACATGAAGCATAATTTTTTATATCTCTGGTTGTATACAAAGTATGTTCACACCAATTCGTGTCTTCATACATGTACTTTGGACGATGATGTCCATCACATTCCACCATCAATTCTAACCCCATGCCCCCTCCCTACCCTTTCCATCCCTCTGCCCTATCTAGAGTTTGTCTGTTCCTCCCATGCTCTTCCTCCCTACCCCACTATGAATCAGCCTCCTTATATCAGAGAAAACATTTGACATTTGTTTTTTGGGGATTGGCATTATATTCTCCAACTCCATCCATTTACCTGCAAATATCATGACTTTATTCTCTTTTATTGCTGAGTAATATTCCATTGTGTATATATGCCACTTTTTTTATCCATTCATCCACTGAAGGGCATCTAGGTTGGTTCCACAGTTTAGCTATTGTGAATTGGGCTGCTATAAACATTGATATGGCTGTGTCTCTGTAGTATGCTGTTTTTAAGTCCTTTGGGTAAGATCAAGGAGAGGGATAGCTGGGTCAAATGGTGGTTCCATTCCCAATTTTCCAAGGAATCTCCATACTGCTTTCCATATTGGCTACACCAAATTTGCAGTCCCACCAGCAATGGATGAGTGTGCCTTTTTCCCCACATCCTCACCAACACTTATTGTTGTTTGTCTTCATAAAAGCTGCCATTCTGACTGGAGTGAGATGAAATCTTAAGAGTAGTTTTGATTTGCATTTCTCTAATTGCTAGCTATGATGAACATTTTTTCATATATTTGTTGATTGATTGTATATCCTCTTCTGAGAAGTGTCTGTTCACATTCTTAGCTCATTTATTGATTGGGTTATTTGTTTTTTGGTGCTTAGATTTTTGAGTTCTTTATATACCCTAGAGATTAGTGCTCTATCTGATGTGTGAAGTGTAAAGATTTGCCACAAGATGTAAGCGCTCTATTCACCTCACAGATTATTTCTTTTGCTGAAAAGAAACTTTTTAGTTTGAATCCATCCCATTTCTTGATTCTTGATTTTAATTCTTCTGCCAATGGAGTCTTTTAAAGGAAGTTGGAGCCTAATCCCACATGATGGAGATTAGGGCCTACTTTTTCTTCTATTATACACAGGGTCTCTGGTTTAATTCCTAGGTCCTTGATCCATTATGAGTTGAGTTTTGTGCATGATGGGAGATAGTGGTTTAATTTCATTTTGTTGCATATGAATTTCCAGTTTTCCCAGCACCATTTGTTGAAGAGGCTATTTTTTTCTCCAATGCATGTTTTTGGTGCCTTTGTCTAATATAAGATAATTATAATTTTGTGGGTTTTTCTCTGTGTCCTCTATTCTGTACCACTGGTCTACCAGTCTGTTTTGGTGCCAATACCCTGCTGTTTTTGTTACTATTGCTCTGTAGTATAGTTTAAGGTCTGATATAGTAACACCATCTGCTTCACTCTTCCTGCTAAGGATTGCTTTAGCTATTTGGGTATCTTTTTTTTCCAGATGAATTTTATGACTGCTTTTTTCTATTTCTATGAGGAATGTCATTGGGATTTTGATAAAAATTGCATTAAATCTGTATAGTGCTTTTGGTAGTATGGTTATTTTGATAATATTAATTCTGCCTATCCAAGAGCAAAGTAGATCTTTCCATTTTCTAAGGTCTTCTTTGATTTCTTTCTTTAGGGTTCTGTAGTTTTCATTGTATAGATCTTTCACCTCTTTCATTAAGTTAATTTCCAATTATTTTTAATTTATTTTATTTTTGAGGCTATTGTAAATGGGGTAGTTTTCCTCATTTTCCTTTCTGAGGATTTGTCATCGATATACAGAATTGCCTTTGATTTATGGGTGCTGATTTTTATATTCTGCTACTTTGCTGAATTCATTTACTACTTCTAGAAGTTTTCTGGAGGACTTTTTAGGATTTCCTAGGTATAGAATCATATCATCAGCAAATAGTGCCAATTTGAGTTCTTCTTTTCCTATGTGTATCCCTTTAATTTCTTTTGTCTTTCTAATTACTCTGGCCAGTATTTCAAGAACTATGTTGAATAGAAATGGTGAAAGAGGGCATCCCTGTCTTGTTCCAGTTTTTAGAGGGAATGCTTTCAATTTTTCTCCATTTAGAATGATGTTGGCCTGGGGCTTAGCATAGATAGCCTTTATGATGTTGAGATATGTCCTCGTTATCTCTAATTTTTCTAGTGTTTTGAACATAAAGGGGTGCTGTATTTTGTCAAATGCTTTTTCTGCATCTATTGAGATGATCATGTGATTCTTATCTTTAAGTCTATTGATGTGATGAATTACATTTATTGATTTCTGAATGTTGAAGCAATTTGTATCTCTGGGATGAAACCCACTTAATTGTGGTGCACTATCTCTTTGATATGTTTTTGTACTCAATTTTCCAGAATTTTATTGAGAATTTTTGCATCTATGTTCATTAGAGATATTGGTCTAAAGTTTTCTTTTTTTGATGTGTGTCTTTGCCTGGTTTTGGAATCAGGGTGATATTGGCCTCATAGAGTGAGTTTGGAAGTGTTGCCTCTTTTTCTATTTCCTGAAATAGATTGAAGAGTATTGATATTAGTTCTTCTTCTTGTAGAACTTGGCTGTGTATCCATCCAGTCCTGGGCTTATCTTGGTTGGTAGACTTCAGATGGTGTCTTCTATTTCATTGCTTGAAATTGATCTGTATAAATTGTGTATGTCCTCCTGATTCAATTTGGGCAAATCATATGACTCTAGAAATTTGTTGATGCCTTTGATATTTTCCATTTTATTGGAGTACAAGTTTTTCAAAATAATTTCTAATTATCTTCTGCATTTCTGTAGTGTCTGTCATGATGTTTCCTTTTTCATCATATATGTTAGAGATTTAAATTTTCTCTCTCCTTCTCTTTATTAGCATGGCTAATTTTATTTATTTTTTCAAAGAACCAACTTTTCTGTCAATTTTTAAATTGTTTCTTTTGTTTCAATTTCATTGATTTCAGCTCTGATTTTGATTATTTCCTGTCTCCTGCTGCTTTTGGTGTTTATTTGTTCTTCTTTTTCTAGGGCTTTGAGATGTAATATTAAGTCATTTATTTGTTGACTTTTTCTTCTTTTAAGGAATGAACTGCATGAAATAAACTTTCCTCTTAGCATTGCTTTTATAGTGGCAAGAGATTTCGATATGTTGTATCTGTGTTCTCATTCACCTCTAAGAATTTTTTAATCTCCTCCTTGATGTCTTCTGCAACCCATTGTTTATTCAGTTGCATATTATTTAGTCTCCAGGTGTTAGAGTAGCTTTTATTTCTTATTTCTTAGAATGCAGGGTAGTATGTCTACTTTTTTATATTTGCTAAGAGTTGCTTTGTGGCATAATATATGCCACATATTAGAAAATTATCCATGTGCTGCTGAGAAGAATGTGTATTCTCTCATTGAAGCATGAAATAGTCTGTACATGCCAGTTAAGTATAAGATATTGATTGCATTATTGAATTCTGTATTTTCTTTGTTCATCTTTTGTTTGGAAGATCTATCTAGTGATAAAAGAGGTGTGTTAAACTCACCCAAAATTATTGTGTTGTGGTCTATTTGACTCTTGAACTCGAGAAGAGTTTGTTTGATGAATGTGGATGCTCCATTGTTTAGGACATATATATTTATAATTGTTAAATCTTGTTGGTGTATGGTTCCCTTGAGCAGTATGTAGTGTCCTTTTTTTATCCTTTTTGGTTGACTTTAGCTTGAAGACTACTTTATTTTATATGAAGATGGAAACCCCTGCCTGTTTCCACAGTCCATGTGAGTGGTATGATTTTTTCCAACCTTTCACCTTCAGTCTGTGGATGTCTTTCCTATAAATGAGTCTCTTGGAGTTAGCATATTGTTGGGTCTTTTTTTTTTTTAAATCCAATCTGCTAGTCTATGTCTTTTGATTCGTGTGTTTAGGCCATTAACATTCAGGGTTATTATGGAGAATTGATTTGTGTTCCCAGCCATTTTTGTTTATTTTTGTTATTTAACGTGACTTGGTTTCTCCTCTGATTAGATTTTCCTTTAGTGTAATCCTTCCCTCTGCAGATTTTCATCAGTTTTTCATTTCCTCTTCTTGGAATGTTTTGCTGAGGATATTCTGTAGTGCAAGCTTTCTACTTGTAAATTCTTTTAACTTTTGTTTATCATGGAAGGTTTTTATTTCATCAAATCTAAAGCCTAGTTTTGCTGGATATAAGATTCTTGGTTGGCGTCCATTTTCTTTCTGAGCTTGGTGTATGTTGTTCTGGGATCTCCTGGTTTTGAGGGTCTGGGTTGAAAAATCTGCTGAGATACAAATTGGTCTCCCCCATATGTGATCTGATTCCTCTCTCTTGCAGCTTTTAAGATTCTTTCCTTACTCTGTATGCTAGGCATTTTCATTATAGTGTGCCTTGGTGTATATCTGTTGTAATTTTGTACATTTGGTGTCCTGTAAGCCTCTTGTATTTGGTTTCCCATTCATTCTTCTTTTTTTTTTTTTTTTTTTTTTTTTTTTTTTTAAGAGAGAGTGAGAGAGGGGAGAGAGAGAGAGAGAGAGAGAAATTTTTAATATTTTATTTTTTTAGTTCTCGGCGGACACAACATCTTTGTTGGTATGTGGTGCTGGGGATCGAACCCGGGCCGCACGCATGCCAGACGAGCGCGCTACCGCCTGAGCCACATCCCCAGCCCCCCCATTCATTCTTCTTGCTTGGGAAATTTTCTGATATTATCTCATTGAAGAGATTGTGCATTCCTTTGCTTTGAAACTCTGTGCCTTCCTCTATCCCAGCAACTCTTAGATTTGGTCTTTTGTTGCTAGCCCATAATTCTTGGGTGTTCTGTTCATGGTTTTTTACTATCTTTACTGTGTGATCGACTGTATTTTCTAGATTGTATACTTTGTCTTCATTATCTGACATTCTTTCTTCCAAGTGACCTAGTCTTTCTTTCTATTGGGTTCTTCATTTGGTTTATTGTATTCTTCATTTTAAGGATTTCTGACTGTTTCTTTTTTTTCAGAGTCTCTATCTCTTCTTTTTTTTTTTAAGAGAGAGTGAAAGAGAAGAGAGAGAGAGAGAGAGAGAGAGAGAGAGAGAGAGAGAGAATTTTTTAATATTTATTTTTTAGTTTTCGGCGGACACAACATCTTTGTTGGTATGTGGTGCTGAGAATCGAACCCGGGCCGCACGCATGCCAGGCAAGCGTGCTACCGCTTGAGCCACATCCCCAGCCCTCTATCTCTTCTTGAAGTAATATTTTGCTACCTCTATTTGCTGGCTTATCTCTTTGTTGGAGTTATCGATTTTTGCCTGTATTTGCTCATTTAGGTCTTTCCTTAATTCACACATCATTTTAGTTATGAACCTTCTGAACTCCTTCTCTGACTTTTCATCAACTTCACTGTCCATGGGTTCTGTTATTACAGTGTCCTGGTTTGTTTGGGGCAATTTCCTCTCTTGTTTTTTCATGTTGTCTATGTGTCTTCCCCTCTTCTAGTGTGGATCTGAGACATTACAGTTTCTTCCCTATATTCTTGTAGTACCCATGCAGATTGTCTGTACCTCACCTTGGTGTTGGGCTTCCAGACCCTGCAGGTGTCCCTGAGTATGTGCGATTCATCTAAAGGTGGTGGTGGCCATAGCCCAGGTAACTGGAGATGACAGTGGATGTGCCCCAAGATGAATGCAAAGTCTTACAGAGATGGGGCTGAAAGCGAGGGCCTCACACTCCATTTGGGATGTCTGCCCTGAGATGCAGCTGGTTCTAGGCCCTGTCTGTTGTCAAAAAGTTAAGGGCTACTGTGTGGGCAAGGCTAGATGATGACTGCAGTATCCCAAGATGGAAGAGGGTTAGGCTTAGGCTCCCATGTGTATGGAGGGGGAACTCAGAACTACCTTGGTCCTGCGTAAGTCAGTGTGGGTGGATCTGGACTAGGCCTGGGCTCCCGAGTAGTCTGCTGGTCAGAAGAGGTGGTCTTATACTGGAGGCTGGGCTCCGACATGTGTCTGCCAGTGGAGGGATGGACCCAGGCCTACTGTGAGCCTGGGTTCCCCCCCCCAGCCCCCCGCAGGCTGGTGTGAGCAGATCTGGGCTGGGCCTGGCGTCCCATGCCAATGTCTTTTTTTTTAAGCAGATTTTTTTTAAAATTCATTTTTTCCCCATTAGAAGAGTTTGCCCAGGTTAAAAAAAAAAAAAACATCACCAGAATGTGCCTAATTTTCTGTGCTTTGCTATTTTTGACTGTGAACAGCTCATTTTTGTTAGAAATGTATATATGGTGACCCTCCGGGGCCTCCATTGAACTTGAGAACTTTTTGCCAGTCACTTGTGATCACTACCCATCAATGTCAGCTTCAGATTAAATACTTCCTTGAAGGATTTGCAGACTGTATAGGTAAGAGGAACCCCAATCCACTTCAAGTCCAACTTGTGGCTCTGGAATCTTAGGGGTTATCTTTTCTTCTTGCAACTCCAGGGTTGAGATGGTTGGTGGTTTCCTCATTAGTCCTTCTGCTCAGTGGGCTTTACTATGAGTAAAGTTTGATTGTTTGTTTGTTTTATACTGGGGGGTTGAACCCAGGGGCACTTTACCACTGAGCCATATTCTCAGCTCCTTTAAAATTCAGGCAGGGTCTCACTAAGTTGCTTAGGGTCTCCCTAAGTTGCTGAGGCTGGCCTCAAAGTTCTAATCCTCCTGCCTCAGCCTCCTGAGTCATTGGGGTAAAGTTTTTGAGTTCTAGTTTTTTTAAAGGGAATCTCATTTTTATTCCCCCCCTTGGGTCTGCACTTGGATTTACCCTCTGCTTACTGGACCTGGTATAGTCATTAGAACAGAAGCTCAGGATTACAGGTAGTGCTAAATCTCTCCAGGTAGATGCTGGCTTTGGTACTTCCAGAGTCTCATGTCTGACTTCACTTTGGAGATTGGAATATGCTTCACTTTTACATGGCTTAATATAAAAAAAAATCCTGATAAATTAAAAATTTATCAGGATTTTTTATATTAAGGTTTCTTATCTGATATTTGGCCATTTTATTTGAGTGAGTGAATTGGGGTATCCAATCTATCATATTGTAGTAAAGAGAACTATGCCCTAATATGTGACTTTATTCTATAAACTCTTATCTTAACATATGCCTCTGAGCTGGATATGACATGGTCTTAAAATATTTTATGAGTAAACATTTTTTTAAATCATTGTTTCAGGTTTCTTTTTTTTTTTCCCCCGTGAGTAGCTTGAATTTTCTTTCTCCCACTTAATCCCATAATATAAGACAGGCCATGAAAAATGAATCGCTAAGATGCTGTAGAGCTGACCTGGCAGGATCAGGTGTCAAGAACGTGAGGGGGCTGGACTCTTGTCTGTATAGTCACCTCTGCTTTCTTGCCCTGAGTTGAGACTTAGGAAAGAGAATCTGGAGAGCAGAGGAAATTTATTGCCTTATTTACACAGAAAGTGAAGAGGGGGAAAATAACTCTACACTTAGCTGGAGATGTTTATGAGAGATATTATCTCTCAAAAATTAGTTGGAGATGTGGGGATTAGAAATGAGATCTGAATGGCTGCAGAAAGGTTCTTGCAGCCAAATTAACACAATTCAAGGAAATGATTATGCGGGAGTGGAGGGAGATGGCTTCCCCTTATATCTATGGAGCGTTAGTCTGGGATTAGGCTCAGGAGACAGCTTGGGAGGAACACATTCCCCCTGTAGACACACATGTGCACACGTTTGCATATGGACACAGACACACTTCCAACACAAAAAGGTAATTAAGTGGTTTCACAATCGGGGGAATTCTGGTTACTGAGTCATTGGTTTTGTTTTGTCTCCTCAGTCCTCAAAGAAATACAAATTCATTAGAGAAACATTGGAAAGTCCAGAAAGATCAACCCCAATGCTATTTGCGATGGCAAGAATTTGGCAAATTTCTTTTCTTCCTTTGCACTTATTAAATATAGATCAGTTTGTATGAATAACTACACTCAATCTTTCTTTGTCCTCCACTTTTAATTCTATATTAGGACGATCCCCATGATTCGACATTTATTTTCGTCATGGTAAAAGATTCTTTCACGTGGGTGGTTCACAATTTCCTCTATGCCTTCTTTGACATTAAAGTTGTTGAAGATTTTCCAGTAATAAAGTGAGTCACCGTTGTCCTCTATCTTGGTTCTAAAACAACAAAGGTTATTTTCAAGTGTCCATCAACTTCCCCGGGAAGTTCAAGTTCAGTCGTCAGTCTCTTACCCAACATCCGCCATGGAAGCAACCCCACCTCCTGATTCTACCCTCATCTTTGGCATAGCAAACTCTTCGAAGGATTTCTCCCAACTAGATGTGGTCTGCCTCACCCTTAAGAGAAATTTTAGTAAATGGGAAAAAAAAATCCCCACCTCATTATGTTTCAGGTGCTATTTTGGCATCCTGTTGTATTCATGACACGTTAGTGCCTTGGGGCACCTGCTGGTACCTTATCAAGGTACTGGATTGTTCTAGATCCTCAGTGTAAATTGGCACGTATGGTATTCAGTACTTGAAATATGCTAATTCAAACTGAAATATTCTTTAAGTGTAAAGTACATGAAGAGTTAGTATGATCAAATTTTGTAAACTATCTCACTGATACTGCTTTTGTCCTTTTTTTTTTTTTTTTTTGGAACTGGGGGGTCGAACCCAGGGCTTTGCAAATGTAAGGCAGCTGCTTTGCCACTGAGCTACATCCCAGCCCAATACTGTTTTTATATTGATTGCATTTTGAAATGATGATATTCTGGATATATTGGGTCAAATGTATTCTGATTTTATTGAAATTAATTGCATTGATTTCTTTTTACCGTTTTAAAATATGGCTACCAGAAAAATTGAAATTCTGTGTGCGGCTCATATTCGTGGCTGGTATTGTTTCTGTGGGACAGGCGGACCTGGAGCTTAGAATTGGTGTGTCAGACTGTGGCTCAATCTTAGAGAAGAAAGGTGGCCAAGTGACCTCACCACCACTCCCTCCCTGGAAAGCACACATTTTTTTTTTTTCTCTGCTTCCTGCAGAGACACACACTAAACACTCACTTGCCAGAATTCTCCCAGTTGTGTAAACAGTTACATTTGTGTGTCTCTGTGGGTATGCAAATATACAAGCCTCCAGAAGCCTATGTGTGTGTGTGTGTGTGTGTGTGTGTGTATATATATATATATTAGCAGGTTCTTGCTGTTCTTGCCTCTCCCAACACTCCACCCCCCACCTGCCATGGCACATGAATGGAGGTGAACATGGTGCCTGCAGATCCCAAGAATTAGGTCCGGTGGCTCCGAGAACTGACTTGGTCGGTGAGGAATGCTGTTTTATGAATTGCAAGTTTTGTTCTGCATTAAGTTGTTTGAGTGCCACATACTCCCAGGTGGCCTAGATCTCCAAGTGGAATGTTCAAACGCTCTGGCTTTGGGCTTTGACGGATTGCAGCTCTGAGCCATTTTCTTCTTCTTTACCCAACTTCAATCCTTTTGCAAAAGCCTCATAGACTCCAGGTTTTCAGAGATTCAGAACTGGGATCCCACAGAGCTCACTGCCAGTTCAGCCGCCTGATGGTTAAAACTTGGTGCTCCTTGCTCTGAGCAGCTGGAGAGTAGAAGGCTGAAGCTGGCGTGTTTGGATTCAGCGGGAGCCTGAGATAAACTGAGCTGGTTTCTTTAGGTTCAGCCGTTTCTAGAACTGCCAGGATGCTTCAGCCTCCCGGACGGACGACTCAGACTTGGACAGAAAAGGCTGAGTTAATGAGTGAGGCGACCCTCTGCTCCTCCGCCCTGTTAGAGCAGCACAGAGACAGCCCCTGGGGACCCTTCACTGTGGCTCCTGGTTTCTGCAGTTAGGACTCTGAGGGCAGCTGAGGTGGCTGGTCACCCATTTGCAAAAGTGGTTCAGCGCCAATCCAAGCAAAGGTTTTTTTTTTTTCCTGCTTTCAATTATTTCTGTAGGGAACCTCTGTGGGTGCACAGTCCTGTCCCCTGCTGTGTTTGTGTGGTCTTTAATCACCAGGCCCTTCCTTTCAGGCTGGTTGAAGCAATCTTTCTTGCAGCTTGATGCCAAATTGAGTCTCTTCCAGGTGTGACCAACAGGGACTTGGCAGTTTCTCCTCGGAATCAAGATTGGGAGAAGGAGTGAGATTTTTTTTTTTTTTCATGAAAGTGACATTTGAGCTGGCATTGAAAGATAGGTATGACTTGGCTGTAAGGCAGGGTTTCTCAATTTTAGCACTATTGACGTTTGGGACCAGCTATTCTTTGTTGTGGGGACTGCCCTATATACTGTAAGATGTTTGGCAGCCTCCCTGGCTTCTACCTGTAGCGTGCCATTAAAACTCTATCTTAGTCAATTTTTTGTTGCTATAGCAAAATACCTGAAGATGAGAACATTATAAAGAAAAGACATTTGTTTAGCTCAGAGTTCTGGAGGTTCCAGAGCATGGTGCCAATGTCCTGGTGAGGGCTTTCTGGCCGCATCACAACAACATGGTGGAAAAACAGAATTGGAACCAGCTGTGTGCAGAAGGAGCCAAATGCATGAGGGACAACCCGTCCTGGTGAGAAGTAACAATACTGTGCAACATCATCATTATTAGTCTCTTCCTGAGGGCAGTTCCCCCCATGACCTAACCACCTTCCACTAGGCCCCGCCTCTTAAAGACTCCACCACCTCTCAGCATTTCCACACTGAGGACCAGGCTCCTAGCACATGAACCTTTAGACATGCTTAAGCCACACCCAAACCATAGCTGATCCTCTGCAGTTGTGACAATTCAAAGTGTCTCCAGACATTGTCCAACATCCCCTGCTAAGCAAAACCACCCTCGTTGAGAACTTCTGCTACAAAGACATTCTATAAAGACATATGAAGATATTTAAAAACGCAAACCAAGGGTACGCTCTTCCTGAACACAGCAGATGACTCAGTTTGCCTAGAATGCAAGGTATGTAAAAGAGGACTCTCAGCCCAAACACTGGAAATTGGAATATGAGCTCCTCACGGTGGGAGTCTGCTATGGGTGTATGTGTTCCATGATGGATCCCAAGCACTTGAAACTGGGCCTGGCACACAGTAGGAGTGCAGTGGTGTTTGTTGAGTGGAACACAGTCTGGGGTCACTTTATGAAGTCATAGGAGCACAGGGGAGCGGAAGGGGAAGGTGGGGAGTGATTTCATGATTTGTACCGTAGAGGGGCTGGGTTCAAGGTCTATAGACAACCAAGGGTATAGAGCAGGTGGCTGGAATAGAGTGTCTGAACTTAAAGACAAAAGTCAAGAAGTGAGAAATGTGGGCCTCACCCACACACAGTTCAAAAATGGATGAGACTGCCAAGTGCGTGGCTATAAAATTGCTTGTTGGTGCCTACATCCATGACATACAGCACAGATCAGCAGCTGTCATACATTTTTCTCTTTGTTTTAGTTTTATTGAGCTATAACGGACAGTTAAAAATTGTACACATTCAACGTATGCATCTTGTTGAGTTTGGACATAAGCTTACACATACAAAACCATCACCTCAACCAAGGTATTCGCTATCTCCATTAAGGTGGTTGTCCATGATTATCCCTTCTCACCTGAAGAATGAATTTCATGTAATCAGTCTCAGGAACCTAACCTAATAGCCATATGGCATGCATCCTTATCTCCCCCTCTTCTTTAACCCATGCTCCTTCCTTCTTCCTGAAAGTCCAATATGAGGGCTGGAATTCTAGCGGCCTCCTGAGACTGTGAGATGAGTGCTTTATCCTAAGGAAGGAGCAGTAGAGGCCGGCCCAGGCCCAGGGTTTTAGCGACTTTGTGGATCCACTAATTGCCAAAGCTCAGAGTGGCGAGAAGGCGGGGTGCTGGGGGGGGGGGGTCCTACTCTGTTTAGGCCATTGCTATTGCAGGTTCCAGTTAGTCATAGCCAAAATGAGTCCCAGCTAACAACAGGAGGAAAAGCAGATTGGGGAAGAAGTTAGAGAATCTGAGCTGGGGTAGAGTGTGGTGGAGATCACAGCAGGGCAGAACTCCAGAAAGGAGGTAACCCACGGTGGGGCAGACAAGCAGGCCTGAGGACAAAGGCCTCCATTTGACATCCCAAAGATGGTTTCAAGCAAACACTGTCCCAGATTGACTGCTAACCAGATTGTGTTGAAAAGATCTCTGCAAATAAATACCCATGTCCTGCCAATTTAGCTACATCTTGGGATCTGGGAAAGGCTTATGAAGAGAAAAAATATTTCCAGACAGACCCTATCAGCCTTTGGAGAATTAGAGACCCACAGGCCATTTGAGAAAGGTTGTCTTCACAACTACAGAAGGCTCCCAGGCTTGGAGGGTGAGCGAAGGCTCACTTGTATATCAGCCTGTATGTGACTTTCCTTGAACCCCTGTTGGAGAATCCTATTAATCTTCTTCCCGTATGACTCAGTTGTTAAGTATGCATTATTACCTGTCTTTCTCCATGGTTTGTAAGTTCCTTGAGGTTCAGTTCTGTCTGGTTCATTTACTGATAGGCCTTCAAAGCTTAGCCCAGTTCTGTTGGAGCTCAATTCCGTGGTGTGAATGAAGTTTCTCCGTGCAGGGCTGGAACAAAAGATCTTGATGTTGCACTTCGTTTGTTCCATGTTGGTGTAGGAAGATGTTCCTGATATTGCTTCCCCTTTGGGCTTCTTGGTGTTCTCATTAAAAAGTGGTGATATGATAGAGAGGAGCATGGGACGTCCGTCTGTGGTAGGAGTGAGTGGTGTGTTACTTAATTCCTCATTCACAGGTGGAGGGCACTAGAGAACCAACTGGTATACCAGGACTGTGGAGCTCCCAAAGATCTCTCAGAACCCAGCCATTCCTCCCTCCTCACATGTTTTGATCACTTCTTTTGCAAAACCCCCAAAGCTTCTTTCCATCTTCTCTCAGGGATTCAGAGCTGGGACCCCATAGACCTGCACAGGAGGCTTCTGCAGTCCCCCTACCTACCTTCCAGGGTGTAGGCATGCTCGGAGTTACTCAAGACCAGCACCTATTAGAATTTCGTTCTTGGTGCACAGGAGAGATGCCTTCTGATTTTCCCCCATCCTGGCCTTACTTTACTCATCCCTTTATACCATACTGTTCCCGTGAGACCTGCTGCTCTTCCTCAATGCAGCGTGGGCACTACCATTTCTGTGCCTTGACCCAGGTGCTTCCCACTCCTGAATATCCTCTGTCCCCTGACCTTGCCTCCCACATGTTCTTCATTCTTAGGAGTCACTACATCCTGTCCTCTCTGGGAGCCTTTCTTGGTCACCCCCGCAGGCCCTCATTCCTCTTTGCTGAACTCCAACAACACCTACTGTCTAATGTTCCTTTGAACATCAGCACATTCAGTCCTGGGTGTAACTGCTATTTTCAGATGAATATTCAGCTTCCTGAAATGGGACTATCTTGGGCTTCTGTGCCGCCCTTGGCTAGCCAGCAGACAACCTTGTATGAAGATGTCAGCAAATAGCTGTTGGTTGACTGATTGCAGCATCGGGCACCTTAGCTAATGCTCTCCTTCTGCTGAAGTAGAGAAACACACACACACACACACACACACACACACACACACAACCAGCAACCATGCAGCCTCTAATTACAATGATTTCACAGCTACTCAACGCAGACTGTCAGATAGACATACTACAACATGCAGGGAACCTAATGTATTTCCCTGTCTCCAAAAAGAAAAGAATATTCTGCTGTAGCTAGCAACTTATCAACTGTAGTAGATGATTATAAGTGAGATGCATGTAATTGTTTTGCAGCAAACTTTAAATAAAACACATCAATTTCACCATCTGTTCTTATTAGATTCCCTGACACGTTGGAATTGATCTGAGATCTCATTGAAATGTAAGCTATAAACCAGGCTCTGACACTCTTACATCTGGGAAGGTGGGACTAGAGATAATAAAGCAGTTAGTCCCTTCAGGGAGCCCATCTCTTTAGTAGAAGATTACAGGTGGTGTTTTGCTAGCCAAAGCATGACAGCTTCATTTTTACCAAGCTGCCTCTCCCTGTCTCTTTTCCATGGTCAAGATTGACTGGGAACCAACAGGGGCATGGGCTATGATCAGAACAGTCAGCCCCTCTGGTGACATAGCTAAGATTCTCACTATCTATCACTCCTGGTGGACACATTCATCAAAAACACATCCCCCTGTTTTTACATGCCCTGCCTACTCAGAGATTGAGGTAGATGCCTATTTAGTGGTAAGGATAATACAGGCAAAGGTGGCTGTAATAAAGATCTTTGGAAATACCTGAAAGCTGTCACCCAGTGTCCCCAGGGCAGCTTCTTGCAGGAGCATGCTGGCTATGATTGCCCAGTCAGCATCATATAAAGCAGCCCTTTCCTAAGCAGACTGCCAGCTCATACCTGGGCTGGGCTAAACCTCTTCCTTTCATTTTTAAAAAACTGTTTGGTTAGTTTTGAGTGTATTATAAAAACTTATGAACTGATAAGCCTGCCTTGTTATTAACAGTTTCCTTGCTAAAGCAAGCTGAGTCAGGGATCCCTGATGCCCCCAAAACGGCAAATATCAGGTCTAATTGAAATGACAATTTCTCATGGCAAATGGCCCAGGTTATCAGAAAGGGAAATGATTTTGCTCTGATCAGAAGAAGAATCCTAGCGTGGAAATCTCTGAGTTTTCCAGTAGCATGTAGCTAAATTAAAGGTAGGGTCACACGTCCCCCCTTTTTAAAAAATCTGCATATAGAATAAAGAATTTTAAGAACTCTTGATTCTTGAAGAGATGGTGGGTAATTCTAAGAAGGCAACATGATACCTGTTATTTGGAAGTAGTCATTGGACCTCGCTTGTTAAAAAGTATCCTAAGACTGGAAGAAAGTTATTTGCAAAGATTCCCCTGCCACACAGGGGTGGCCAATATGAAGAAAGATTTGATTGCTTTAGATGCTGGTATCTGTCTCAAATCATCAAGACATAAATTAAGTTGTGATTGATAATGGTTAGTGGTCTCCAAGTTTTCCTGTGATTTTTGAATATCCTGTAACTAAAATGTGGCTGTGAAGAGGAACCCGCCAGGAAGTCTGGGCTCAACTCCTGGCTCTGACATTTACGGACTTAGTTTTCTGTGTCTCTGTTTCCTCATCTGAAAAATGGGGAGAGTTGTTGTACTGCCCAATGCAGGTTTTTAGGAGGATTAATAGAAGTGAAAAGAGAATGCTATATTTCCCTGTTCAATTATACATTTCATTTAAGACAAGGCCTGGCACATACAGAACACTGTATAGATAGATGCCTGTTGCCACTGTACCTACTACTGTTGTTGGAAATATTTCTAAGAATTATAATTCTGAATCTTTGAGAAAGACAATTTAAAGAGCATGGATCCTCCATTCAGACACACAAGGTTTCAAGTTCAGGATCTGTCATTACTTATGCAAGAAATTCACACCGTCTGTTCTCTGTTTCTCTGGGTTCTACACACATGGAATCAACCAACCTTGGACTGAAGTGAGGTTAGACCTATGGTGCATCTGTACTGAACATGAAGATATTCCCTTGTCAGTGCTCACTGAACAATACAGTGGAACAGCTATTGACATAGCTTTGCACTGTGTTAGGTAACACAGGTCATGTAGAGATGATGTAAAGTATATAACTCATGAGTGTAGGTTGTATGTAAATACTACACCAATTTATGTAAGGGGCTTGAGCATTGTGGATTTTGGTATCATGGGGTGGGGGTCCTGAAACGAATCCCCCACATATAAAAAGGGACAACTTTATCACTTACAGTCTCTTTATCTATGTGATGGGGCAATATTAGTATACACTCTGCAGGGCTGTGAGGGTTAAAAGTGAATGCTTGATATTTAGCAGAGTCTAGACCTATAATGAATGCTCAGAAACATTAATTATATTTCTTACATCATCACTTTAATGCTTTACCTTCTTCAGATGGCACAGGTTATCAGAAAGGGAAATGATTTTGTTCTGATCAGAAGAATAATACTAGCGTGGAAATCTCTGGGTTTTCCAGTAGCATGTAGCTAAATAAAAGGCAGGGTTACATGTCCCCCCTTTTTCAGAAGAGCATTATCAGGCTAGATTTGGTGACTTTAGTGCTGTTGAATACCTACATCTATCTCTTCTAATAAAGTATTTTTATAACATAAAATGAAATGAATAATTGAACAGGAAAATACAGCATCCTCTTTTTTTCCCCTCATCTAAAAGAACTTAGGGGAAATCTATTGGTTCAGATCATAGGCAGTACCACGTCCCCACGTTTAGCTCATTAGCAACCACCGTAATTACAAGTCAAGCACCAAAGAGAAAATACACGGAAGAGCAACAGAAAAGCCACCTCACAAACCCAACCTGGGATATGGTGGCAAATACTACATGAGATCAGGTGATATAATGAAGGCAGGGAAACTGAATATTTCAGATAAAGACATACTTTTTTTTGGAAATAAAAGAAATAACCTTTTCCAAAATATGTTTTGGAAGAACACTTCGATTTTTATTTCACAATAAAATACTCCCAGATTTTTATTTCACAAAGAGACATACAGGAGAGAGTTCCTAGAACCGACGCAGCTTTGGTTCTCTAAACAAAGCATCCCCAATCAAATGGCAGAGAAATGGTTGACTACTTGCAGGAAGAAAAGACACTTGAGGGACTGCAGCCCATGTGTCCCACTCTTTGTGAACTTCCTCAAGGAACGGGTCTAGGTTGAGATGATCTATTGCTGAAATTAGAAGGGTTCAACTCCAGAACCTTAGGTGGAAAACTGAATAGACACGTATATTACTCTTGGCCAGGGTTAGCAAATCATGGCCTGCAGGCTATATCTGGCCCACCACTTGTTTTGTAAATAAAGTTTTATTGGAACATAATCATGTTCATTTATTTGTGTGTTGTCTATGGCTTATTTCATGCTATCACAGCAGGGACCATAAAGACCAGAAGGTCTAAAATAGTATCTGGAATTTAACAGAAAACGTTTTTTCTATTCCAGGCTGTAGATAAATTTAGTTCAACTAAGACTCCATAATGTTAAAAAGCAAATAGTAAAATGGAGCAAATGTTTGCAGTATATGAAATAAAATATTGGGTTTGTAGCTTTAAAATAGCTAAAAACAAAGCTATGAAATGTAAAATTCAATAGTACATTGATGGCTAAATCTATCAGGAAAACATAAATGGTAATAACCAAATATGCAGAAAGTCCAAAAATAGATAACTCGTGAGGAACTATGACTGGCCTGTGAGTTTATTAAAAGCTGATAATGCCACTAGTAATCAAGGAAAGGCAAATGGAATGGATAAAACTATTTGCGAGTAAAATGGCAAACATTATTCTCCTTTCTTTCCTCTTCTGTTACATCTTCTTTTCCTATCTTTTGTCTTTTTGGATAATGCTCCAGGTTGATTAAGTTATAGGGAAAGGGACTCTAATATGTGCAAACTTTTCTGGAAGAATTTGGCAATAGGTACCAACAGTCTTTACAATTGTTCTTTCTTTCTGACCCCAAAAATTCATTTCTGGGAATTTTTTCTCCAGAAGTAATTGGACAAGACATAATGATCTGGGTACAAAAATGTTCATAGCAGCAAATTTGGAAATAACCTAACTATGAATAAAACAGGACTGATCGAATAAAGTAGGGCACATGTCACATATTATTATGCAGGCATTGAATACAGTACATTAGTGTTATGTTTTTTGATATGGAAAGTCGTTCCTGGTAAGAAAAAAAAAAAACTGCATCAGAGCCACCAGGAAGCACAGAAGCACTGGCTTGTGGCTTATGGGCTGAGGCAAGCAAAGCTCAGTAATAAAAAAACACCATGTAAGACTCATCAACTGTCAGGCTGGAGGTACCTGTGTGGACTTTGGGCCCTTTACTCTGCAGATACTGAAGTTCAAGTCCCAGAGAGGAAGCGAGTTGGCTAAAGCCACACAACCCATTAAGCTGAGATGAAAGTCGGAGTTTGCTGTGCAAAAGTGTTTGTCCTGGCCCCATCTCACCCCAGACAGAGATGTCTGGTTACTTCCTGGGAAGTTTCATCACGATAATATCCTGTGCCTCTTTGTGTTCTGAGGTCACTTTGCTTTGCTTTGCACCGTAAGTTATTAGATATTTCTATCCTCTTTGTTCTACTGTGAGCTCTTTGACACAGATTATTAGTTCCTATATTTCCTTGCAACCTCGAGAGGGCTTTGTAGTAGGTACTGGTGTTCTTTGAGAACCACAATTTGTTGCTTCTGGGTCTTCATTTGGTTGGCTTCGTCGTCCCATTTGGTATGGGCTTCGCCTGGCACTCTGAAGCCAGATTGCCTGGGTTTTAACTCCAGTTCTGCCATTTACTAGAGTGTGACACTAAAATAAATCAGTTAGCCTTTCTGCGTAGCATTTCCCTCATCTGAAAAGTGAAGAGAAAGATAGCACCCATCCCGAGGGGTGAATCGGTGAGTTCATATTTGTAGAACTCTTCTACTTGGTGTTTTGGCACATAGCAAGCACCATATAAGTTATTTGTTAAAAGATATCAGTTGAACTTGGGAGTGCTCTGGTCTGTATGTTCTTAGAAGAGTTTCTATGGGGGGGAAAAAGAATCCCACAGAAATAAACATGTGAGGATCTTAAATGCCAGTTTCCAAATGTATCCAAGGGGAAGTCGTGAGAAAAGAAAAACAGATATTTTTGTGGCAACTCAAAACCAAAGCAAGAGAACTTGGTGTCCTGAGTATAAAAAAGAAAAAAAAAACCCAAACAGAAAACATACATTTAGGAACTCACTTGCTTCTGAATGTTGATTTCTTGGCTTAACTGATTGGAATGGAAACGCAGCCAAAGCCTTCAACTCCCTTTTGAGTAGATAGTTCTGCTGCAAGAACTTCAAAAAAACCTGTTTCTTTATTAGTCTCACGGGTGTGTCCATGAACACTATGGGGCACTGCACATAACAGAAACCAAATTACAGCATCTCAAGCAAATAGTGGTTCATGTTTTCAAGGAAGAGACAGGCAGTGAGTAGGGCCCCACACCCCTTGTGCTCTCCCATCCTGGTTACACAGCTTCTGTTCTGCTCTTGAGATGGTGATTGAGCCTCAAGCCACCATGTTCTTATTTTGATCAAAAAGAAAAAGAAAGGTGGGATGGGGAAGGCTGTCTTACTCTCCAAGAGCTTCCTTGGAAAGACCTCCAAGAACTTCTGAGTGTATCTTATTGGCCAGATGGGGGTCACATGACCACCGTTTCCTATCAATATATCATGGTGCGTATACTGGCTGGTCACAGGGACCCCTAAATCCAAGTTCTGTTAGTAAGGAAGAAAGAGTGGATGGATAACTGGGTGGCATCTAACATGGGCCTTCATGGAAGACTCTGGACACTTCAATAAGCAATTGACTAGAAAGGAAAGCCTTTTTTTCTTTTTAAGATTTGGAAAACTGGAAGAGAAGCAATATCTGACGAAGAATCATCAGTGTTATTTGGATAAGCTAAGACATCCAAATGGAGACGTTTGTAAGGTCTGCAGTTAGATACACAAATTTGGAGCTCAGGGAAGCAGTCAGGGCTGGGGATTTAAACAGGGAGTCATCAACAGATAGATTGCTGTTATCTTTCCTGTAAGGATGGGGGTAAGTCCATCAGCTGAAAACAGAGAGGAAATAGATTTGAGGAGAGCCTGAAAGATTTGCTGAGGTAGGAGGATTTCTGGGGCATGCGTGTAAGCCTTTTAATATTTATGATCTTTAACTTGTCCAACCAGTTAGCCAGATTGTGTGACTTTTTTTTTTTTTTTTTTTTTTGACAGTGTTCGCTGGCTCAGAAGGAATTAGACAAACATCGATTCAACCAGGCTCAAATCTATCCTGGTGCATCGGAGGAAGGGCAAAAGGGACACGGGAGCTGAGAGCATTGTAAATCGCTGCTTTTAATCATGTGACCAGATATTGAAAAACACTGTGACTCATAGCCTGGCCGTCTTGATGGAGTGAAAAGTGAGTCAACAGAACCAATACGCTTGAAGGACAGGAGGTGGCAGTGAGATTACAGGGTGCAGCTATCCTCAGGATCCCAGGGTTTTGGTTTTTGGATCCTGAGCATCATGAATGCTCAAGTCTTTTATATAAAATTATGTAGCCTTTGCAGAGAACCATGCACGTCTTCCGGTATAGGTTAAAATCATCTGTAGATTACTTTATAAAACCCAATACAATGTAAAAAATAGGTAGATAGTTATAGCATCCTGATAAGGGTTTAACAACAAGGAAAAAGGCCTGTGCTTGTTCAGATGCAGCCATCACTGGCTTGAATACACAGTACAGGTCTATTGAAAGCATGACATTTCTATTATCACTTTCATTCTATATTTGGTTGAACCTGTGGATGTAGAATCTCCAGATAGGAAGGATCGACTGTGTTTGAAAATGGATTTCCGGCATGGCATAATTATTAGTGAAAATAAGATATAGGATGTGATCTTGGGGAAAAAAAGAAGAAAAGATTGCTATAGAAGAGAAGTCAGTCCCCAGAGGACTGGGATCATGAGATTACCCAAATGAAGACAAGCCCAGAATGGGAAAGGTCACCAGTGATCCTGGGTGGTGGAGGGGTTGGGAGGTGGTGACTAGGAAGGAGACATGGTAGGTGGCCTGATCCAATGGTGTGAGCATCAAAAGAAAGTAGCATCACCAGAGGCAAGTAGAGTGAAGTCAGAGTGTCCTGTGAGTGTGAAGACTGAGGAGGGACCAGAGGCAGGACAAGAGGGAAGACCTGGTCTAGAAAAGAGAGGCATTTCTCTGAGGATGGAGCTTTGTGGCCTGATATGCTCAAGTGAGAGGCAAGGTGTGGACACTTGGGCAGTAAAGTAGGTTTTGGAATAAATGTTGGTGAGCATGAGAAACTGGTTCCTCTCCATGATAGACAGAAGGACTGTCAAACCCTTCTGAGGTGGACAATAGTGGGTCTGCTGCAGAATCAGGTGGATGTTGTGGTGGTCAGCTTTCTGGGTCAACTTGACTGGGCACAGGGTGGCCAGATATTTGATGGACCGTTATTCTGGGTGTGTCTATGAGGGTGTTTCCAGAAGAGATTAGCATTTGAATCAATGCACTGAGTGAAGCAGATGGCCCTCCCCTGTGTGCACGGGGCATGACCAAACTGCAGAGGATCTAGATAGAATCAAAGGGAGAAGAAAGCTTGAATTCACCCTGTTTGGCCACTTGAGCTGCCCTTAGTACTTTTGGTTTCCAGTCCTTCCGACTCAAACTGGAGTTTATACCACTGGCTGTCTGTCTCTCAGGACTTCCAGCTACACCACCAGGCTTCCTGGGTCTCCACTTGCAGATGGTAAACCCTCAGCCTCCTCGGCCTCCCTAATGGCAGAAGCCAATTTCTTTATCTCTCCCTCTATGTATCATCTCCTCTTGTTTCTCTCCCATTGGAGCGTTCCTCTGAACACAGCTGGTGCCGCTATAGAAGTTTTGTGTGTCAGAGCTCAGCCGACCGGGAACAGGAGCAGACAGACAACTGGTCCAGGTTAATCCTTCAGCAAGCCCATGGGTCAGAAGCGTAGGGATGTGAAGGAATCAAGAGAGACTATGAAAGTGACTTAAGTGACTGCCTGTGGGGCTCTCCATGGTTGGGGAAGACAGCCAGGTCTCCAAGGAGTTGTAACTTGGATGAAAGTAGAAGGTCGCCTTACCCTGGAGGAGTGCCTTTTGAGCTTTTGGATCACTTATACCCTGAAGGGAGTTTTGAGAAACCAAGAACCTGCTCTACGTTTCTAAGTTAACCTCTGTAAGCAAAAAACACCAGCATGGCTTCAGCACCATCATGAGAACACAGATAACTGGGACGGCAGTGGACTTCACCCATCTGCAAGTTTTCCTTTTTCCTGCAGCGGAGTCAGTCAATCAGGCACTGAAAGGGCTCATTTTCTGGGGTAAGTAAAATGGCTACCGGTGGCAGAGGGGCTCTGAGTTTTATAGTTTACAACGAGGGTGAATGAATCATTGGAGACGGAGGCAGAATGTGCGGGTTTGGGTGGTCAGGAAAAAAGTTGTAAAAAGTCCGAAACTCATTGTCACCGGGGAAAAGCACAGAACTCAGTGCTCCCTGCTCATCCCCACCCTCCATGACCCACTGCCACCCGAGCTGCACCAGTTGCTCTTCTCCTTCCAGGACTCATTGGCAATGGGAGAGGGGAAAGGTCCAAGGGCCCAGCATTTCAGTGTCCGCCTCCTTCCTTCAGGACCCACCGTGGTTGGGAGTGGTGAACGTTTGCTTTGGTGGAGATGCTGGGGGTGCACGTGGGAAGGGATGAAGGTTTGCTTTCTTACCCTCGAGGCTGATTGTTACTGGGAAAGGATTTTCTGGGAGAGGATTAACGATTGCTTTCCTCTTCTCTCTTCCTCTGGGTCAGACAGTTTTGGGGGTTTGTCATTTTCCATATCCTTCAGCATCTAAGAATGTTTGCCTCACTGTTTAGGTAGAAGTAAAGGACGTAACTCCCGATATATAGTCGTCATGAGGGGGCAAAATGGCGACACGCAGTTGAGGGGAGAAATAAAGAATGTTCACGCGCTTCTGCCTCTTTGCAATGCTTTATTCACTCAAATCACTCAATACAATTTCACTCTATCGGTTCTTAATCAAGAAAATGACAATCCTTAATGATCAGCACTCCATTAGACATATCCATTCACAGCAAACAATTCTAGATTAATTAATTCACAGCAAACAGTTCTAGATTAATTAATTCACAGCAAACAGTTCTAGATTAAGTCTAAGCACTGCAAACACAGTCAATCATGACAGACTCATGACAGACATTCCCTCTGCGGCCGAGTTCAAAAGTCTCAAGCCTGGGGCTTTATGTCCAGCAGATGCACACTCACTCAGTGATCAGGTCCAGAACCAAGGCAGGATTTTCCTGGTGTGGAGTGGACGACCCGTTGAGGAGGGGGTTGTAGGGAGGAGTTGCGGCTCTCACCAAGGTCCAGACAAGGAGGAGGAGTTTGAGAGCAGAGGCTCAGGAACGATGACAAGTGATGGGATGTCAGGTCCTCATCAGGCTCTCCAGCTCCAGTGCATCCTTGTTTCGGCTGGCTGAACCCCTGTTCATTTGCTCTATTATTTATACTAAATTTTGGGGCTTTTGACCTCCCCTTTCAATCTGCTACCATTGGATTTCTCCATGACATCATTTACCCTGGGTCAATTGGTCTGGTCAATTGGTCTCTGGTCAATTGGTCTCCACCCTGATCTTCTCGCCTTTCCCTCTAATCAGACCAGGACAGCCTGCCAGGGGTTTCCCTCTGTTTATCAGGGTGAGGGGAAGTAAGTTGTCTGAGGCCTTACTGGAGGGCTCTGTGGGTGTGCCTGGTAAAACTGCAGGTTTCAAAGTGGAGTTTTTAAAATGGAGTTGCTTGGGCTCAGGCCTAAGGCCATCCTCACGATAATAATTACTGACATGGCCAGGTTCTGCATCATGAAGGGCCAGCACAAGAGGCTCGGTCACCTAGAGAAGTCGTGGCCCTCTCATTTTGTGTTAGCACACTCTGACGTGCCATCCGATGACACATCTCTCAGAGCACATTCCTGTTGAGCGACACATGACTGTTTTTTTTTTCATGTAAAATGGTTCCCTTTATGATGAAATGGGTCCCACCCAAATGCAGTACTTCCCTGATAGCCACCAAATCTTCATGCTACTATCCCTCTAGACTGCTATTCCATCTTAGATTTTTGTGCTGGAAAGTCCTTTATTGTTGACTTTATCAGCGTTCTCCATGATGAAACTATTCACACACACTCAAACAAGATCAAACACATTTCTTCTGAACACTACGCTCTTAACATCAGCTTTTTTCCTGGATTGGGATATCATTACCTTTAGTGCACCCAGGGTTAAAGTGACATCCTCAGGCACACCTTCCTGGGTACAGCCAGAGAAGGACGGCTGTGAGGAGGGAGGTGCTGGGAGCTGGTGAGTCACAGGTCTGTTCTGAAGGAGGTGATTTCAGAACAAGAACTGTGGAAGGGTGAGTCTTCAGTCCTAGTTCTCTACTTTCTCCTAACAGTATTGTGCCTTCACACCCCTGCCACAGCCTCCTCGGGGTGGAGTGTGCTTCCTGCTCATGGACCTGGGGCTCGGTGTGGTGACTCACCTTCCTCCGTGAGACGTTCGTGGACACAGTGTGAGCAGAGGCTCAGAATGTGCCTGTGTGGCTTGGGTTGGCTCTCCTGCTTCCCTCCCTGCCCTGGGAAGACCATGCGCCAGATGGCAGTTTCCCTCCCTCCAGGCCCCAGGGGAGACACAGAATTGAGTCAGGAGCAAGGTGGCGGATTAGAGGGAGGCAGCATTTCTTCAAGGTCAAGTAGAAGAAACTCAATCAGTGGGAATACTGCTTCTCTCAGGCTTAGAGTAAAAAAGCATGAGACTGGAGAGGCAGTCTGCCCTTGATGAACCAGAGACTGTTTGACTCATTAAACAGATCTGAAAAAAAAAAGTCACCCTAGTTTACCCATCGACCGTGGAGAGCTGATCCAGGAGCCACCTTGGGACCTCAGGGCCCAGCACCAACAGGAACTGGAAACCCAGATCCTGAGTTTGCACCTAGGCCCTCGTAAACCTATCCGAGCCCAGCAAAGGTTTAATTGAGCCTAACAAACCCATAGAAAATCAGAAACTGCGGGCTTTTCACCTGGGGGAACACACGTTGGAGAGGATGGAGACAACCCAGCTCTCTCCAACTCTGAGTGCCCTGCACAGCTCAGGACCTAAGCCGTCTAGCTGGAGCAGGTCAGGAAGTTGGAAGGGTGGGAGTGAGGGTACTTCACTCTCAACTTGACCAGCAACTGGCCCTGGCGCCCTCCCCAGTTCAGCAACCCATGGGGTCCCCAGGCCCTGGTACCCATTGGCTCTGGCACCAGTCCAGCACCTGCCCAGGACCCCTGGCCCAAGCCTCCAGTGCCCTCACCCTCTGGCCCACCACCTGGCTCAATGCTCTGCCTACTAGGCCCACAGTTTTGCTGCTGCCTGCAAGGCAAGGCCCACCACTGGATTGATATCTATGTCTCAACAAAACAAATATATATAATTTTGATTTTTTTTTTATTTTCATTTTTGGTTTTCTATATTTGGTTTTTGTTTTATTTGAATGTATGCTGATTGACTCAAGGACTTCTATACATATGCATATTTGTTTCTCTCTCCTCATTTCTAGCTTTCTTTTTTTGTAGGTGGTATTTTGCTCTGCACTGTAATTTGTGGGTTAAGGGTTTTGATCAGCATATTTTGGTTTTTATATAGTCTTTGCCACTACTCTATTTCCCTTGTTTCCCTCCCTCTTTTTTTCTATTATTGACCATCTAATTCCACTCTCTCTCTCTCCTTTATATTCTTACTTCTATTTTTTCTTTCCCTTTCTCATTAACAACATATCCCAAGTTACCACGGCATCTGCCCTATTCACCCTGTGAAATCTGCCCTCCTGTCTCTTCTTCTTTCCTCATATTCAACCTCATCCTTAATACCTCTCAATACTAATTGGTGCCCCTATCACCAAGGCCACAGCAACAATATGGCGAAAGTCATAGATGACACCTATTGTTTGATTTCATGACAGACTTAACTCATGATTATTTGCTGTTTCTACCGATGGAAATTACTCATCCTCCTACTTCTGCATATTGTACCAATTGACACTGTAGATATCACAATAGGAACCAAGGACCTAGTTAGTATACTGCTGTATATTGTTTGCATAGATTGTTGCTACCATTGGGCTCCCACCCCCTCCCCAATCGGTGAGGTCACACAGAGGAGGGATACTATAAACACATACGGTAAAAACTCTACAGCTTCAGATCCATCCAGAGAGAAAACTCAAATTACTCAAGTTCTCGATGAAAAAGGAAATGTTACCACAGACACCAGTGAAAATCAGACAATATCAGAAATTATTTTGAAATTCTATAATCCAATAGAAACTCACGAAGACATAGACAAATTTCTAGAGGCAAATTACCTACCCAAATTGAATTAGGAGGACACAGAAAACTTAAACAGATCAACTTCAAGCAATGAAATAGAAGATGCCATCAAAAGCCCACCAACAGGATTCTCAGCTAAGTTCTACCAGAGCTTTAAAGAAGAACTTACACCAGTGCTCCTCAAATTACTCCATGAAACCAAAAAGGAAGGAACCCTTCCAAACTCATTCTATGAAGCTAGTATCACCCTGATACCAAAACCAGAAAAAGACACATCAAGGAAAGAAAACTTCAGACCAATATCCCTGATAAACACAGATGCAAAAATTTGTGACAAAAATTTGGCAAATTGCATACAAAACATATTATAAAGATAGTGCATCATGATCAAGTGGGGGTTCATCCCAGGGATGAAGTTTGGTTCAACATTCAGAAATCAATAAATGTAAGTCATCACCATAAAGACTTAAAGACAAGAATTCATGATTATCTGAATCAATGCAGAAAAAAGCATTTGACAAAATTCAGCATCCATTCATGCTCAAAACACTAGAAAATCTGGGAATAGTAGGAACTTCAACATTGTAAAAGATGTCTATGCTAAACCCAAGGCCAATATCATTCTAAATGGAGAAAAAAATGAAAGTATTCCCTCTAAAAACTGGACCAAGACAGGAGTCCCCACTTTCACCACTTCTACTCAACATAGTCCTTGAAATTCTAGCCAGAGCAATTAGACAAAAGAAGTTAAAGGGATACAAATAGGAAAAGAAGAGTTCAAATTGTCCCTAATTGCCAAAGACATGATTCTATATTTAGAAGATCCAAAACACTTCACCAGAAAGCTTCTGGAACTCATAAATGAATCCAGCAAAGTAGCAGGATATCAAATTAGCACTCATAAATCAATTGCATTCCTGTACACCAGTAATGAATCTGCAGGACGAGAAACTGGGAAATCTATCCCATCCACAATAGCCTCAAAAAAAAAAAATACTTGCGAATCAATCTAACAACAAATGTGAAAGACCTCTACGATGAAAACTATAGAATGCTAGCGAAAGAAACTGTAGAAGCTGGAAAGATGTCACATGCTCTTGGAGAGGCAGAATTAATATTGTCAAAATATCTATCAAAACTGCTATACATACTATCAAAAGTGCTAGAGATTTAGTGAAATTCTTATTAAAATTCCAACGACATTCTTCATAAAATAGGAAAAGCAGTCAAGAAATTCATTTGGAAAAATAAAAAGCCCAGAATAGCCAAAGTAAGCCTTTGCAAGAAAAGTAAAACAGGAGGCATCACAATACCTGACTTTAAATTATACTACAGAGCTAGAGAAACAAAAACAGTAAGGTATTGGCACAAAAACAGACATGAAGATCCACGAAACAGAATAGAAGACACTAAGAAAAAAAAAAAAACACATGTATCCGGTTATCTCATACTAGACAAAGGTGCCATACACATACACTGGAGAAAAGACAGCCTCTTCAACAAATGGTGCTGGGAAGTCTGGAAATCCATATGTAGTTGAATGAAATTTAACCCCTATTTTTTACCCTGCACAACTCACAAAAGTGGATCAAAGACCTAGTCATTAGACCAGAGACCCGGGCCTACTAGAAGAAAATGTAGGCCCACCTTTGCATCATGTTAACTTAGGAACTGACTTCCTCTATAAGACCCCTAAAGTGCAAGATGTAAAATCAACAATTGATAAATGGGATGGTGTCAAACTACAAAGCTTCTTTACAGCAAAGGAAATCATCAAGAGCGTGAAAAGAAAGCCTGCAGAATGGGAGAAAATCTTTGCCATCTTCACTTCAGATAGAGCACTAATTTCCAGAATATACAAGGAACTCAAAAAACTTAACACCAAAAAATAAATAACCCAATCAATAAATGGGCAAAGGAACTGAACAGGCACTTCACACAAGAAGAAATACGAATGGTCAACAAATATATGAAAAAATGTTCAACATCACTAGCAACGAGATAAATGCAAATCAAAACTACCCTGAGATCCCATCTCACTCCAGTCTGAATGGCAATTATCAAGAATACAAGTAATAATAAATGTTGGTGAGGATGTGGGGGAAACGGTTCACCCATACATTGTTGGTGGGGACTGCAAATTGGTGCAACCACTCTAGAAAGCAGTGTGGAGATTCCTCAGAAAACTTGGAATAGAGCCACCATTTCACCCAATTATCCCACTCCTCAGCATATACTCAGAGGACTTGAAAACAGCATAGTACAGTGACGCAGCCACATCAATGTTTAGAGCAGCTCCATTCACAATAGCTAAGCTATGGAACCAACCTAGGTGCCCTCCAATAGATGAATGAATAAAGAAAATGTGGCATATATACACATCAGAATATTACCCACTCATGAAGAATAATGACTTTTGCTTTTTTTTTTTTAATGGATGGAGTTGGAGAATATCATGCTAGGTGAAATAAGCCAGCCCCCACAAACCAAAAATTGAATGTTTTTGCTGATATGTAGAAGCCAAACCACAATAAAGGTTCGAGGGATGGACAGAAGAGAAGTTCAGTAGATTAGACAAAGGGGAATGAAGGGGAGGAAGGGAGGATGGGAATAGGAAAGACAATAGAATGAGTTAGACACAATTTTTCTATATTCATATATGAATACATGACCAGAATAACTTCACATTATGTACAACCAAAAGAATGGGATTCTAATTAGACAAGTTATATTTTTATGTATGTATAATATGTCAAAATACACTCTACTGTCATGTATACCTAAAACGAAGAACAATAAAAGGACACAGAATTGAGCTGCCCCAGCTAGAGGTTATTACATAGTACAAGGGCCCAATGCAAAATGACAATGTGGGACATTGGCTAGAGCCAAGGAAGTCACCTCCCCTTCCCACAGCCTAATGCATGGGGCATGGTAGACCTCCAAGAGGCTGCAGCCCCCTGCTGGGATGTGTAGTCCTGAGATTATAGATGAACAGAAGTGCCCACCAAATGTACATGACGTCGCCAACTTGGGTCAGGAATGGCCCCCACCACCTTGACCCATCCCAAGATACGCAAAGTAGATGGGTACCAAACACTGATATTCCCTCTACCCGTGTCTCATGCCCCCATCCCCGCCCTTCAAGGACAAAGGGCACAGGAGGCCAAAGGTCAAGGACCCAAGAATCCAAGAAAATACCCAAAAACCGACCCCAGAAATTAGGGAAGCAGGGCCATGCAGGAGAGGAGGGCAAAGTGTTCTGGTCACCTCCCCCCGGACAGCCAAGCCGAGGGGCTTTCTAAGTAGAGGGCCCTGGGAATAGGAACGAATCTTGGCCCAGCCAACCACAGCCAGACCTGCAGCCTCATGACCCTCAGCTGCCATGAAAATAAGTGATTGATATTGTAAAACTATGAAATTTGGGGGTCATTTGATTAAAGGCATTTTTGTGGCAATGGTCAATGAATCATGAAACTTACATTCAGGAAGCTAAGTTGGACAGTGGAGAGGTGAAGGCTTTGTGGAGTTGGTGGCACTGTGTGTCCAGATGGCCTCAGGGGCACCCGTTAAGGACAGTGTCACCTGGAGGTTATGCACGTGGGCTGTCGGAGTCTCACCTTGCCTTCCACACTTACCTGTGGGACAGGGATGGGCATGCTTACCCTCTGGGGGCCTTCATTTCATATAGCAGGAGGACATGACAGTACCTGCTCTACAGTGTTCTTCAGAGCATCACATGGCTGATCCAGGCAAAGGACTTATGACCTGGCACTTTATAAGCACCTGCGAGATACTAGCTACTCATTATTTATGCGACATGGTGGAATTGGGTACCTGTATTAGTACCTTATGGCTGGCGTAACTAATTGCCTCAAACCAGATGGCTTAAAAGGACAGACATTTATTATCTCCTAGTCCTAGAGGTCAGAGGTCGGCATCAAGGTATCCAAGGCTGCATTTCCACTAGGGGTTCTGAGGGAATTCCATTCCTTGCCTTTTTCGGCTCTGGAAACCCCAGGTGTTCTTTGGCTTGGAGTCACTTCATTCCAATCTCTGTGACTCTGGTCATATTGCTTCTTCTGTCTCTACAATCTCCCTCTGCCTCTCTCATATAAGGACGCTTATCACTGGATTTAGGACCCACCTAGATAATCCAAAATGTTGTTCTCATCTCGAGATCTTTAATTTGATTACTTCTGCCAATTTCCCTTTTCCAAGTAAGGTTGTTATGTCCATGGGGTCCAGGGATTGGGAAGTAGACAGTGCTTTTTTTGGAAACCACCATGCAGCCCAAGACAGTGCCCATTTCCAGTGAGTGTACTGGTAGCACAGCTGACAAGAAAAGGCAGAGAGTGCAGTCGAGCTAGATGGTGGGGCAGTTCATGATGATCGATGAGTGAATCTGGGGAGGTGGGAAAGGTGGACTCCACCTCCCAGCTGTGCCGGGTGCCATGTCAACACATCCGGGCACAAGACTTCAAGACAATTCAGGTTATCAGTAAGGGCAGAAGGAGAGGAGCCCAAAGTGAAACCACAGGAACGGTAGCAGATTCCTGTTGGGGTGCAGTGTATGCCACACAAAGAGAGAGACACCAAAGGATGCATTGAGGCTGGAAAGGCTGGAAAGATGCCAAGGTCAAATCTAGTGACCAACAGCCAGCATCCCCACCGCCACCTTCCACCCATCTATCTCCCTGCTCTTGAGCTAACCTCACCATGCGCCCCAAAGAAAATCTGTTCTTCCAACGCCTCATCTGCCCTTGGTCCCCTTAAGTCGTGGGGTCAGCCTGTTTTGGCATCTGGAGAATGGTTGAATTTTTTAGACTCTTTTTTTTTTCCAAATCTGGGAAATCATTCTACAATTTTTATAGATGAGAATGTAGTTTTCCTTTGGTAGTTGACACCTATCTGCATCAGCGTGGTTAAATATATCTACTGAGCTCTACGTGCACTTTATCACGCAGGACCACTTGCTAATGGGAGGATGTGAGTCGATTCTGAAGGGAGTGATTAAGGCTTAGAGATAGTTGTGCTATCAATTGAGATAAGTTATCACATGTTACTTGCATCTCTAAAGGCCATCCTAAGAATACTCTGGCTTCTTCCTTTTTGAATTAATATTTGGAAAGAATAGAACCAGTAAACTATCCCAGAGAGGGAAATTTGCAGTGCCCCAATGTCAGTACTTGGCTTTAAGTTCTGAAGGGAAATGAAGAAGTACAGCATTAGATAGGTCAAGAGGAACGGGAAGGACAATCAGGGCAAGGCCAACAATGTACCAAGTCGATTTTGAACCTTTTATTTCTTGGGGGGGGGATGTCCAGGATCTCTTTGAGGATCTAATGAAAACTGGATTTGTTCCCCGAACACACATGAACACATACAGATGAAATTCCACGTGCATCCTTGCAGGGTACCGTCTCTCTTCAGCCCACTCACAAGCTCCTAAGGGGATCCAGGGAGGTCAGGTAAGACCCCTAGGAACACAAAGGACTCAGAGAATAGGAGAATCACCAACTGAATGGCCCATATAGAAGAGGAGGTGTGAAACCCAGAGAAAGCCTGGACACAACCTGTTAATTACTTGCTTTGATGACACTTTTAGAGGTGACACAGCTCCCACTGGCTTTGCTATTGATAGCACCTCTGATGTATGGGACAGGGTGGTGGGAGTCGCCTCAGTTCTTTTTCAAGAACTCGGGGGTGACTCAAAACTGTTGAAGCTACTGACCCTTCCCTTGGTCTTATACAAGTGTCCAGTGGGTGATTTTTGATGCCAGTGGCCCAAACTCCACCCTCCGGGTACTCTGATGCCACCATTTTCTGAATACATGTCCTAGGAAGAGCCATGAAGTTTGATTACACGTGTCTGGACCACAGAGCATTTCATTTTTTTCTCACTACAAATCACCTTTTTCCACACCTCAGACCACCCTGAATCATTTTCTCATAAATACCCCAAGCCCTATATCCTTTGGGATGTGGGTTTGGAGCTGGCTCTCCCATGTCCACACAATTGGCTGCCTCGTGAATAAGTTCTTTTTCTTTTGCAAAAACTCATCATTTCAGTGATTGGCACACTGGGTGCAGAGAAAAATGGGCTTGGTTTGAAACAGGTGGGAAGGTAGACAGAAGGGTTTGAATGCCAAGGACACCACTGTATTTTGCAGTGGGGTGGGGGCTGTTAAATATCTTGAGCAGGATGCACACTGAAGGCAGAAGTAGGGCCCCAGATCTTGACCAAGTCACCTTTCAGGGATGTACTAGCCTCACCTATAAGATGGGGATCAACGGGCATGTTTTTCCTATTTCACAGGTATGTTCCCAGGTCGGTATGAGAACAAATTGAGACAGTGTAAGGGAAGGTGTTTGGCTAAATCCTCTGGGTTAGGAAAGGATAAAGTGGTGTTTTAAGAAGATTAATTAGGTCATAACTTGATGGGTATATGCAGTTACAGCTCTCAACTATGGGACAGGGAATATTTAATATGGTTTGAGATTATTATTCAGAGCAAGAGAAGGAGAAGTCCTTAGACATATTACAGAGTAAACCAAGTGGAATGAACTTATCATTTTTGAAATAAAGGGTAATGTTCCAGGTAGATTATTACCTTTTAGTGGGAATGGAAAGGTCTTGAGGAAGATCAGGAAGGAGATGGGAAATATTAATCTTGCCAGCTTCTGAATTTTTCCAAAGGTCTTCTGGAACCAGATGGTGAATGAATTAGATTCTCTGTGAATTATCGAATATTAAATTTTATAACCAAACCAAATTGATGTCTTACGCCTGGAACCAAGGCGCGATTGAATCTATTGGGAATCGCTTAGATTATCCTCACTATTGATTCATGAAAAAGGTTTTGGCAAATGATCTCAGGCCAGGAAGCCATCCAAAAACAGCATTTGTCATACCAGATGGGTTGACTTGCCCTTTGGATGGAAAAATTCACCTGTCTTTTTCTGAAAACTGCCCAGTGGTCTATTAAATGGACTGGAGACATTTGTAATATCATGCCAATGGACGAGTCTTGATTTATTCAGTGCATATGAGCTTCTGGAGATGCTTCAGTTTGGTGCCGTTACCTACAAGCTTAGTCTTTTAGAGACACTGAATAAAAATCCATTTGGACATTCAAAGGTCAGCTATTTGGAAAAGAGATGGGAGACATGGCCCGTAGCCATGTGGGGAGAACGAAGGCACTATTAGAGATGGAGACTCTACTACACAAGGAGACAAGCGAATCACAAGAGATAGGTGATTCACCTACTCTGCAGGATAGTGAATCATGATTGTCCCTGGTTTGGGGGCCACAGAGGGACCTTGGTGCCTGAAGCCTAAAATGTAACTCCCTAAAATGTTAATTGGACTCAAAGTTCTGAAGATCCCTGTTTCTCCAACATCCTCTAGGGAAGGCTTTCTGTGCTTACCCACGTAAGGTTCAGCCAAAATGTCACCTCCTCCAAGAAACTCCCTTTAGTAGCTCCCCTACCCTTTGGTCCCACTCCCAGGACACACGGTCACATTCTCCTGCTATCTGCTCGCTTGTTTCTGTACTGAATTACTTGCTCAGGGCCGGCCTCCCTCCCAGGGGCAGCTAAGCCCCACGAGAGTCCCTGTGAGTCCCTGTCACTCTGTGTCCTCAGCCCCTAGCACATGCCTGACCTCCATTCATTAAGTGGATGACTCCCACAGAGTTGTTGAGATGTGGAAACAAACTGACTTGCTTACCAGCTTTGAATCCCAGGCCCTTTCTACTGTTTATCCTGATATCTCCCTATTTCTTGTCCACATTCAGACTATCTCTACACTTGGGCCACGGTGATGGCCTCGGTGATGTTCTGCCTGCCTTGGACCTCCATCTACTCCAGGACATTCTGTCACTTCCTGCCAGATCCGTTTTTTGGTTTCCCATTCAAAAACACAAGCCGTCAGCTTGACTTTCAAGTTTCCACTTCTATGAACCTGCCTCCCAGCCTCTTCTTTATGATCCCTTTGCTTGAATCCAAGTGCTCCTTCCTCTCTTTTGCACAGAGTGCATTTTCCTGCCTTCAAGCTTCTGCTCAAGTTACTTGCCCAAGTATTAACCAACGTCCCGGTCCCAACTCAAATACTGTCTCCTCTGAAGAGCTTTGGCAGATTTCACTAAACGGAAAGCAATCTTCTCCACCTCTTTAAACTTTTCAACACCTTCCTTCCTCCCTTTCTCCTGATATAAAACACTTCATGTGAGTGTCTGACTGGTTCCACAAAACCGTGATCCTGCTGAGGGTGGGAACCAAATGGCGGCCATCTTTGCCTCCTTCAGAGCATTCAGCCCTGATCTTGCTTTTCAAGGGTCTCAGTTGTCTTCTCATCACGGGGACAAAATAGCTGAGCCAAATCAACTTTTCAGGAGGAAAGATGTGTTCCAGCTCATGATTTCAGGGTTTCCAGTCAAGGTTATTTGGCTCTGTGGCTTTGGGCCTGTGGCTGCATAGAACATCAGGCAGGAGGAGGCTTGTTGACCTCATGGTGACCAGGAAGCAGTACCAGGAAGAGGAGGGTCTGGGGTCTTAATATCCTCTTTAAGGTCACATCCCTTGACCAGTACCCCCCCCAAAGCACTATGGGACCAAACCTTTAACACACGGGCCTCTGGGGACACTTATCCAAACCGTAGTAAGGAGCTACTCTATAAAATTCATAGAATGGACTATTTCTGACTGCTTGTTTGGGTTTGGATTTATTTTAAGGGGAGGAAAATGCAAAAACGCCCTGGAATATATTAGTCATGATTATGGCCAAGGGGAGAAATCTGTCTCCTATTTGAAGAGCTGTCTGGCAATGGGTCGAGGTTTGGTTGGTTATGACCATCACACGGGACTTACTTCACAATTGGCCACAGGCCTCTGCGGGTCCGACTCTGTGGCCTCCTCCCCTCTTGGGGAAGTGACCAGCTGTGTGGTCGGAGTCTCCATTTCACCGTGGAGGAAACTGAGACTCAGGATGAAGTGCCGGACATCTCAGAACGTGGTGGGACTGGGCTCCCATTTTCCTTGGAGGCTGCTGCTGTCCAGCCCTGGCGTTGGCCCAGTGCGTCGAGGTGAGTGTAGACTGGGAAGATTCTTGGCATGTTTTTTCAGAGGTGGCCCAAGAAACTGTGGTGTTACCAAATAGCATTCATCCTGGATGATAAAGATGGAAGATAAATGAACAAGGCTTTCAGTTCAAGTTGGAATGGGGAGCAATGTAGGAAAGCAGTCAAGTCTGAGCAGACAGTGGTGGTGACACTTTATGAATTAAATGGAGAGGATCCTTACCTGGGAACGATGAGCTGGTGACACTTAGGAGTCCTTGTGTCTGACTTCATATCTCTTAAAACAGAGGAGGGATGGACCATGGTTTGGATGTGGTTTTTCCGTCAAAGCTTCCTGTGCTGGATCTTGGTCCCCAGTGTGGTCATGTTGAGAGAATCTGGGACATTTAAGAGGTGGGGCTGGTGGAAGAGGATTGGAACATGGGGTCTCCCCACTTGGCAGGGGTTAATGCAGGAACTGCATTAAAGGAACTGGCCTCAGTTATGTCAATATAGCAACAGAAAATGGACAAAGATAGCATGTCCCTAGCAACAGGAGGTAAAAAGAGGGCAGACTCAATCTTGGTCTTACCACCTGTTGGCCATCTGTCTTTGAGAGAATTGCTTGTCTGAGCCTACATTCCTTTATCTGTGAAATAAACAGTCACTGCAATCATGTTTCAGAAGCTATTATCATCCCATGCATTCTCCCCAATATGTAAGAAGTAGGCTTTATTACACTGTTTTTTGCTAATATTTATTCCTTCCTTATTTGACAAACAAGAAATGGGTTCCAAGAGGTTAAGACAGTGGCGAGAGGTTTCTAAGAAGGTGAAGCCCGATCTGCTCACTTACTATCGAGTGCACCAGCTTCTGTCTGTGTAGCACGGAGGGTGTTTTAGTCGTCAGTTTTTTGTCACTGTGACCCAGAGACCTGAGAAGAACAATCTAAAGGAAAACAAGGTTATTTTGGCTCTCGGTTTCATGAGTTCAGTCTACAATCAGGCAACTCCACAGGGAAGCAGAAAAACACGGTGGAAGGGTGTGGTGGAGGGAAGACCTCAGGATGTGTCATCCAGGAAGCAGAGAGGGAGAGAGAGCTCCACTCACCAGGGACAAATACAGACCCCAAAGTCCCAGCTCCAGTGAGCTACTTCCTCCAGCCACACCCTGACTGCTTGCTACTCCACAGCAGTGGATTAATCCACCCATCAGGTCTCAGTTCTCATAATATAATCATGTCACCTCTGAACCTTCTTGTGGTGTCTCACTATGAGTCTTTTGGGGGCACCTCATATCTAAACCATAACAGATAGGAACGCCCATCTCCATAGTGTTTGAAGTGTCAGGATGATATTAATTAAATCCCTGCTCATTTCTTGTTAATAAGTGTTTTAAAGTAAATATATCCAGGTATCCTTACTTCTTTAAGGATGTCATGTTTGAATGATAAACCTTTGGTTTAACGATGCTGATTAGTCAGGCATTTTTTTTTTTTAAAGACATTCCTTACTATTCAGAAAACGAGGCAGAAGGAAGCCCCAGCCTCCACCAGGGGGCAGCAGATCCCTCTGTCTGAGAGAGGATCCGAGAAGCAGAGAAGGAGAGGGTGAAGTGTGGCTCCTGCATAAACAAACTGTGGACCAGGACGTGAATCAGGAGTACAGCAAGGAGCCGTGTCACAACTGTTACCCACATGTAATGGGGACTTGCAGAAATTAATCAAGGGGACAAAACCTGGGGAAAAAAATACTGTACACAAATTTTCTGATGCACTTAAAAATGAATACTTAAAGTGAATACTTTCATCAGACTTTCTTGTCCCTTTTAATGATGATGATAACATCGGTGCGATTTGTGGAAGGAGACTAAAGAACATGACACGGGGGAGGGTCTCTGAGGACCTGGCAGAGTCTCTCTTCCATCTCCTCTGAGCTGTGCGACCTTCAATCAAGGCCTTGCCCTCTTGGGACTCTGTGGTGGAGACCTCTGTCCTTCCCCCATTCATTTCCTTTCTCCTAGGTACACGGGAGAAACCAAGCATGGCCACAGGACTGGTTCTGGCCAATGGGAAATCCACAGAAGGCCATCTGCCACAGCCAGGCCTGGCCATGAACAACTGCCCTTTCTCTCTCTGGTACCTGCTGGAGGGAGGATAAGGCTCCTAGGGCCTCCAGGAGGGCAGTGCCACAGAGGAAAGGGGCCCCCCTGCACTGAAATGCCCCGTGTAAGGTGGCCATGGTGAAAGTGGCCCGTGGATGTGATGATTCTGGGAATAGGGAATAAGTGTTTGCTGTGTTGAGCCAATGATGATTCCAGGCTTATCTGTTAAGGCAGCAGTAGTTGGTATCGCCAATACAGATTCATTTTCCTTGTCTACAGCAGGAGGGATAACAGCGATCATTATCTCAGCTGTTTCATAAGGATCAAAAGAGACGACGACGTGTAGGAAATGGCTTTAGAAGCCCTGCAAGTCCTCGTCCTCAGTCTGGTTCATCAGCCTGCTGGCCCTCCCACAGCTCCACCGAGGACGTACCTCCTGCTCACACTGACTCGTCCCTCCCACTTCCGCTTCTCCCCAACAGAAGCTGCGGAGCCGGCCACCAGGCCATCAAGGTCCTTTAGCTCAACACCACAGCACATCTGGGGTGGTGCTACATGCCTTCTGTTTTGCCACCTGAATCTTTCCCCCAAGGGATTACTGTTCTTCTGACAGCCCAAGGATTACATACTGCTGTTTTAAGAATATGGTTTGTTGCCTTCAAACATCATGTTGGAATTTGATTCCCCGTGCAGCGTTGCTGAGAGGTGGGACTTTTGGCAGGTGATCGGGTCATGGGCACTCTGCCCTCAATCCATTCATGGATTAATGAACTAATGGGCTGATGGGTTGGTGTGGAAGGGGCTTTGTTAGGAAAGCCAGCTCTCTCCAATATGCCTGTTCTGACATGTGATTCCCTCCACCAGTGGCACCAGAAGAAGACCCTCGCCGTACTCCAGTTCCAAGCTGTGGAAGTCCAAGCCTCTAGAACCATGAACTAAATAAACCTACAGTCTTTATAATCACCCACTTTGTGATATTCAGCTATAGCAACGGAAGATGGACTAAGACACCGATTTATTGTGAAATATTTGGGAAAAAATTTTGAACAAAGATGTCTACCCCCTTAAATTTTCAGTACTAATATTGGCATTTTCCCCATATTTCATATCTATCTCCACATATATATGAATATACATGTCTATGTGTGTGTGTACACATAGACATATATCTTCAGAGTTGAGAACACAGTGCAAATAAGATTTGGTATCTGGTATCAGATGTTTTGCTTTCCTTAATCTAAGTTTATGGCCCGAAAGCTCTTTGTAGCCATTACTTTCAGGAGCTCCACTCTATCCCATTGGAAGGATGCTCCGTGATTTTCACAGGGTTGTTTCCAGTTTTTCAGCGTCAAAGAAGAGCTGCCATGAACCTGTTTGTCAACGGGATCGCTTCCTTTCCAGTCAGGATTCTCCAAGGTCATGCAGGTTTTGGACCTGGGTCGTGCATCAAGGCCCCTTGCATTTCTTAGGCACAGTGTGGCATGTGGACTGCAACAACACGGGAGGTCAACTGTGGGCTATGGATGGCTGAGTTTCTTGGAGACTGAAGGGAAGTCCTTCTTCACACCAGCTCTGGGTAGAGGTGCACAGCTGTCCTATCATGAGGGATGTGATGACTAACTTTAGTTGAAGGGATAGCTGGTAAGACTTTCCAGGTGTGTCTGTAGGGTGTTTCTGGGAGAGATTGGCATTTGAATCAGTGGGACTAAAAGTCACATAGTGTGGTGAGCATCTCCCATCCGTAGAGGACCAGACAGAACAAAAAAGCCAAGGTAAGGCAAGTTTCTCCGCCCCACAACTCCTGTCTCAGCTGTTACAACCTTCTGCTGCTCTTGGACATCAGAGCTCCAGCTCTCTGGTCTTTGCACCCAGGTTTTAGACTTTGAACATGGACTGGGCCATGCTAGGAACTTCTTTGGTTCTCCAGCCTGTGGACAGCTTATTATGAGATTTCTCAGCCTCCATGATCACGTGAGCCAAATTTCCATAATAAATTCCATCTATCTATCTATCTATCACCTATCTTCCTATCTGTATCTATATATCCTATCGATTCTGTCTCTCCAGAGAACTTTGATTAATGCAAGGTACAATGGAGGGCCCCCCTACTCCTCTGCAGGAGGCATATCTTCCAATTTTCTTGAGTGTCTGGGGATTATGTCTCCTGAACTGTTGGCTGTGCTGATGGACCAGAAAATACACTTCTTGAGGTTTTATTTTTTTTCTCTTTTGACCTCTAAAACAAATTATTGATATATAAGTAACATCATGAAGGTCGCTATTTTAGATTATGTAGTTCAGGTGAATTTTAATATAAACACAAAGTTGTTCAATTATTACCACTAATTCGAGAATATTTTCATCACCCCTGAAAAGAGCCCCCTATTTGTTAGTGTCAACTCCCCACACTCGCCTCCCTCCGGCCCCTGGTGAACACTGACCTACTTTCTGTTTCTATGGATTGTCTGTCTAGACTTCAGGCAACTGGAATCTGTAATACTTGGCCTTTGGGGTTTATCTTATTTCATTTAGCATAATCTTTATCCATATTATCAAATGTATACATACATCGTTCTTTTTATGTCTGAATAATATTCCATCATATGGATATACTACACTTTGCTTATCCATTCATCATTAAAGTCCTATTAATAACATTTGAGTTATTTTCACTCTTTGGCTATTGTGAATATTGACATGAACATTTGTGTACAAGTTATTGCAGGGTTATCGATTTTTAATTATTTTGGGTATGTACCTAGAATTACTATTTAACTCCATGTTTAACTCACTGAAGAATGGCCACATATTTTCCAAAGAGAAACATAATTTTACATTTCCACCAGCAGTGTATGAGGGTTCCAATGTCTCCACCCCCCCCCAACTTTCATTTGTCCATCATATTGATAACAGTCATCCTAGAAAGTGTGAAGTGGCATCTCACTGTGGTTTTGATTTGGATCTTCCTGATGATGCATGAATATCTTTTTCCATTAAATACTTCAATTTGCATCTCTTCTTTGGTATAGCTTTGCAAATCATTTCTACTCAAATCCTTTGTTCACTTAAAATTTTTATGTCTTTTTATGGTTGAGTTATAAGATTTATCTAGTCTGAACACTAGACCTTTATCACATAGATGGTTTGAAAATAGTTTCTCCCATTCTATGAGTTGTTCTCACCTTCTTGTTATTACCTTGTGCACCATAAAAGTTTTTAATTTTGATGAGGTTGGCTTTATCTATTTTTCTTTCATGCCTCATGCTTTTGGTGTCAGATCTAGGAAACTGATGCCTAATGCAAGGCCATAAAGATTTATTCCTGTTTTCTTCTAAGGATTTCATAATTTTAGCATGTACACTGGAGTCTCTGATTCATTTTGAGTTAATTTTGTAGATGATGTGAAGTACGGGTCCAACTTCATTGATTGACATGAGGATCTCCAGGTATCCCAACACCATTTATTGAAAAGACTATTCTTCCCCTTTGAATTGTCTTGACATGTTGGTTCAAAAAAAATCAATGAACTATAAATATACGGTTGTACTTCTGTGCTTTCAGTGTATGTGTCTCCTTATGCCGGTGTCCCAATGCTCTCCTGGGGGATTAGGAAGAGTCTTTTTTCAAACTGGGCATAAGTTTTGAAATTGGGAGGTCTGTGTCTTCCAGCTTTGTTTTGTTTTAAAAATTGTTTCAGCTATTCTGGGCCCCTTGCATTTCTGTATGAATTTTTAGAGTCAGTTTGTAAATTGATGCCAAAAAAAAAAAAAAAAAGGAAGCTGGGATATGGAGAGGGATTGCACTGAATTTGTAGATCAATTCAGGAAGTATTGCTATCTTAACATTATTAAGTCTTCCAGAGTGTTATTCTTGAAAGACAAACAAACCACAAACCTCAACAGTTACTCAATTCACATAAGCAATAATTCTTAGGTTTCTCTGCAACATCGACACGCCTATTTCCTCCAGCATCTTTTTAAAATGGAATACTTTGCCTTATAAATGAATTATCTTTATATTCATATATATATGTATTTCCTGACTGGCCCTATTAATTGTTTTAGTAAAGTTGCTAGCAGTAGATTCTATATAAATTTCATTATAAGGTGGAAAAGCCAAGGCAAAAAACAAACATGCAAATACAATTATATTTTGTACATAGAAAGGCTGGTGGACCTGTAACAGGAATGGACAATTCTGGAGTCATAGACTGCAATGCTCTCCTGGGGGATTAGGAAGAGTCTTTTTCAAAGCCTAACTGTGCTTCTGCCTAGTAGTGTGTTTTAGATCATTTTCTGTTGTTATAACAAAATACTCAAGGATTGGTACTTTATAAAGAAAACAGGTTTATTGACCTCACAGTTTTGGAGGCTGAAAGTTCAAATGGCACGGCACCAGCTCTGGTGAGATTCCACTTGGCTGAAAAACAACAAGGTGACGGTGCTACCAGGAAAACAAGGGAGAGATCACATGATAAGGCAGGAAGCTAGAGAATTTTAGGGTCAGTCTTGCTCTTTTTAAAATAATTTGCTTTTGACCAATGGAGTAGAGGAAAAGGGACAGAGAGAAAGTAAAGAGGGGAGGGCATTGCAAAGTCCTATGGAATGAAATCTACCAAATTATGTGGTCCATGTATGAATATGCCACAATGAATCCCTCTTATGTATGTAATTATAATGCTTTAAATAATAATAATAATAATAATAATAATAATAATAATAGAAGAAGAAGAAAGATCAGTAGAGGAGAGCAAATGGACTTGAGGAGGGAGGAAGGAGAGAAAGGGAAGGTTCGGGGGAATGAGATTGATCATATGGTGTTATGTGCATGTTATGAATATGGCATAATGAATCCCACTACTGTATATAATTATGATGTACCAATAAAAAATTTCAAAACGTTGCTTTTGCAAAAACTAATTGCTGGGTCCTGTGAGAACTACATTAATCTCTTTCAGGGGTAGTGCCCCCAGTGACCTAAGGGTCTCCCTAGGCTACCACCTCTCACACTGCCACACTGGGGACCAAGCTTCCAGCACATAATCCTTGGGGAACAAACCACATCACAGCAGCAGTGTGCAACTTTAAAGTCCTGAGTTGAATCTGTTTCCTGATCTTAAATAATGGCACGATTCAGGTGCCCAGGTGACCTCAGGGGCCTGTGTTTGTAATATAAGTCACATTTACTTTTAATGACAAATTATAGAGTTGCCTGAACACCTCCCTTCCCAGTCTGGCTGACAGAATGCACCTTCCCAGTGTCCCTGCTTGTTTCTGTGTCTCCCAAGGGGGTGTCTCATGTGCCCTGAGTCAGTCTGCAGTGGCAGGCACCTGCACCGACATGTCACACCCCCACCCTCACCGTTTTGCACCTGTTCCCCACCTGGTCCCCTCCTGGCACCTCATGTCTGCAGTCTTTGTCACTGCATTGCTAAATGCAGGCAAGGGTGCTATTTCAACACTCATCCGAGGCTCCCATCCTAGAAGCACCAGAGCAGTGCTGTTTGTATGCAGCAAAGGAGAGTGGTGTCCTCCTCTCTAAATGCAGCCAGCAACTCTGCCCAGATCTGGAATCCCTGAGTCATTCCTACAAAATTCCATAAGCCCCAGGCCCTCCTATTGCCAAGTGCACTCCAACCAGATTGAAGCCCTTAGAGGTGGAAGATACCACCTCATCCCTACCTTCTGCCAGCTCTTCACCCTCCCACCTGACCCACCTGGCCCTTCCTCCGAGGTCACCACACAGATGGATGAATGCAAGCCCACCTGGAGTAAAGGAGGGCGGTGGTCACCTCACCCCCAGCAGCGAGGACCTGTTCTAGGAGCAAATGTGAGTTTTCCATGGTGAAAAATGGTACCTACCCCAAAAGGTGGTCTTGAGATTAACTGAAATAATGTAAATATAGTAATAAAGCACAGAAAAAGATATTTCCCTCAGGGTTCCAAAATATCAAAGGGGACAAGGTCTATTTTCTGCCAGAAAGGTGCATTTATCTTTCCAACTACTTTTTACTACCCCAGTGCAAATCTGCTTGAGCCTGTGATTCCAGGAAAGAGGGGGGCCACCCCCTTCTTCCTGTGGATTTACATGGCTTCCTTTGAGGGCAGGATGTGGATGAATCTTGGAATCAGAATTCCTTCCTCACCTGGCCAGGCACTTGGGGATGACGGACCTTCTCTCTGTTCGTGGGGCTGGCCTGGCTGGGACTAAGCACAGGAGCAAAAGAATGCGTGCTGCTTCCCAGCCCCCAAGGTCAAGGCGTTTCCTTGTTTAATCCCCTGGGCTTGCACCAAAAATAGAAGCTTGCTTCATCCACACCGTCAAGGCCTTTCCCGTGACTCCTCCTCTCCAGAAACCCCCAGCGGTTATTAGGGAGCTGAGCTCATCCCTGTAAGGCACCCCACAGCCCCTGCCCACGCGGCAGTAGCGCGCACTCGCCCGCACCTGGGAGCGCGCTGATTCTCCTTCCTGCTGATCTTATTGCAGCCCAGGTGCGCGCTCAGGCGTTCCCACCAAGGGGTTCTGCTTTCCAATCTGGCCGGGCGCAGCTCTGCCGCGATCGAGCCCCGCTGTCCACCTGCTCCCCCCCCCCCCGCGGCAGTCCCCTGACCCCACAGCAGGTGGGCCCATTGCCCAGCCTCGCAGGCGGAGGAGGGAGGGATCGGAAATGCCAAACTGGGTTACATAAGTGGGTTAGGCAGGTGGCGGGCGAGGTGCGCTCTGGAAGGAGGTGGTGACTCACGAGCCTGGCAGGGCTGAATTCTCAGTTCTCCTTTTGGTTTCATTTCCACGAGAAGCTACGGGATGTGTGGTGTGTTTGCAGAAGTGGGATGGACGAGTGTCGATGTCGGAATACAGAAGTAGAGGGCGGTCTCTGCGAGCCAGATGGAGGACCCAAGTACCGCAAGACGCAGCAGCCCTCAAACCCAAGAGAGTTCACAGTCCCTGAGACTCAGACTTGGGAGGGCCGTAGAGACTCCTGAATGACAGGTGGAATTGTGACAGCGCTTGCAAGGCCCCAGGGTGGAGGGTGATTCTTCCTGGGGAGAGAAGAAAGCCTTGAAGGAAGAGAAGATGACGCCCCAAGCGAGTTTTGAAGAGTGAGTGCAACGTTGTCAGGTGGACCAGCGACTAGGACATTCTTGTTAGAGGGGTGGAAGGGGCTTTGGTGACCCTCATCATCTTCGGCACCCTTCAAGGCCACCCTAAATAAGCTTTCTAAGTAAAAATGACACATTTGCTCTGCATACATCTGTTCCTCCCCTGTCATTTGTACTTATTAACTTGGGCTACCAAGGATGTGTGTGGGGGGGGGGGCTAGGGGTTGGGGGACAAAAGAGTTGACAAGCAGTTCAGGATGCCAGGGTCAGAAACTTGACAAGATCATAAAGGGCTTTGCGTACCCAACTAAAGGCTTAAACTTTGCCTGTAGACTGAAGCTTACAAACTGCTGACCATGAGTTTGCTTGTTATTTTTTCTTTAAATTCTAAGGGTTTGTTTTTCTTAAGTTTTTATAAAGTTTTGAAAGTCAGCTCCCTTCTGGCAGCTCTTGGAAAAAATCGAAAGCCGTGACATCACTGGATTCACGATGCTGCCATGAGTCGGTGCCAGGTTAGAGCAGGGGCTCTGTTTGCCTCCCTTGGGCCTCTGCAAGCTGTCATTACCTCCCCTGGAGGCCACTTGCAGCCACTGGGTGGAAATAGAAGGGTCCCAAAGTAAGATTTGGATTGGTGAAATGGGAGGATGATTGAATTCGAGAGGAGAGCATTTGAAACCCAGACCTGTCAATCAGCCGTGGAGAGGAGGGGACCGAATCAAATAGTCAGAAATGCAAGCCCAGCTCAAGTATGTGCAGGGTCACACTTTGTGGGAAAAAACTGCTCTCTCTTCTTCAATACTTTGAGTTCTTAGGTTTCTTACGATTTCTTTACCCTGTCAAGGATTATTCAAGTAAATTTTAAGATCGTTTTCTGGATGGGAGAGAAGTGCAAAACCCATTTTTTTTTTCCCCTGGGCTTACGGCTCCTCTTTTGCCTCCACCCATAGAGATAGAGCTGGGTTGTAGCTCAAGGAGAACTCCAAATCTTGGAACATTGATTTTCTGAGCTTAGAGAGCTCCTTGCAGGATGAAGCCACATGATGTCAAGCTTCTCTAGTGTTCATCTCCCATAGAACCAGTGCAACATTATTCCAGCGCTCAGCCAACACCTATTAATTAACTGGAAAGGAAAAGAAGAAGATGGAAAGTTGAAGAGGGAAGTGGCAGGCCATGAAAGAGGAGCATCCTCACAGACCCCAGAGCTATAAGTAACCCACTGCACCCTGTCCAAATTATAACCACAGTTTGCAGAGGAAAGAGAGGAAAGGCGTGCCGAATTTCCTCTCCTTCTCCAACGTTTGCATCCAATCCATTGTTGGGGACCCACCTGGAGTGGCTCTTAGTCTCCATTTCTGCAGCAGGATGGAAGGGCTGTTTAATACCAGTCAAGTGCCAAGCAGATGAAAAGCAAGTAGTATTCTTTGTCTGGCAATGAATCTCACCCGTCTTTGTCTATTACTAGAGCTAATTCCATTCACAGGTGCAATGCTATTTACTGATTTAATCATCTCATTCAGCGCCACTTTTAAAGTAAAATAACGTTCCTTTGCATGTGTCTCGATTACAAATGTCAGTAGAGGTGGAAATGAGGGTTTGAATATTTCCTGCTGTGTATGTGCTCTCCCTGGCTCGGAATGTGTGTAGCTGCTGGCAATCAGTTTTCATGCACCAGCTGTGGTAGATTAAGTGGGTGCAGGGACAAGGAGACTCACTCATTCATTCAGCCAGCATTTTGTGTTCCAGTGTTGCTTCCCAGGGAAGAAACTCCTGAGTCAAGAATTCGGGAACAAGGAGTTGATTGGCACTCTGAAAGTGAGGAAGGAAGACAGAGAAAGGAAGGCCGCTGAGAAAGGGTGCATTGTTGAGTCAGCTGCCACTGAGGGAGCTTAGTCATGCTTTGGAACCTCTCTCTGAATACATGCCCTAAAGTTATCCTACCCAAGGGGTGAGAGACCAATCCCCTTCAATCATTGGTTGAAGACTGCTTCCAGGGGAACATGGATTTTCTGGAACTTTTGCTCTGCTCCTGGAGTAGTTAAAAAAGACTTTGGTGGTCAGGGAAAGCTGAGGCAGAGGAATGCAGGTGCTGGCCTTGGGAAGTTGGTCCACACTGGACCAAAGAGATAAGGACAAAGGGATTTGGGTAGGGCAGTGATGGAATCTGCTACCTGTTCTTTGAGGACTTCTGTGTGCCATTATTACAACGATTGTAAAGAAAGATCTTTGTCTCTGCCTTTGTGGAGATTATAGCTCAGCGGAGGAGATAAAAAATAGTATCCATGCAGTGCCTCCAAAGATGGGATATTTAATGGTGTTAGCAAAGAGAAATTTGTCAAGGAAACTCTCCTCCAGAAGGTTAGACGTGAATAGGATTATAAGTATAGACAGGGGGAGCAGCATGTGCAAAGATCCTGAGGTGAGTGAGTTTGTAGCAACTTTTGAGAAACTACAAAAAAAAGAATCCATATGAGGGGGCCCTAGATGGTGGAGAAGTTGGAAAACTGCTTAGATAGTTCCTAGAGGCTTTTTCTTCCCAAAACAAAATATGTCAAGTGATGATTTCAAGTTCTTAAGTTCTTAATTCATCCCTAGCACCTCCCTCCCTATTTTGATCTTGTGTACAACCTTTTATCTTGCACAAATTCTAATGGAATTTTTAAGCATTTCAGACAGAGAAGCCTTGATATTGACAGTAATATATAATGGACACATTTTTTGTTTTTTAATTAAACGACTGATCCAAGTACTATTTCTAAAGCAGTCTTTGCCCTTAAGATATTTAACATATGCAGTGAGGTGGGGCATGTTCTATTTCCAAAAGACAGAGCAATGATACCTCCTAATCCAAACTCATCTCACAACGGAACTTGTGATGATGATAGGTATAGATAAATAGATAGATATTCCTCCCAAAGAGAAATGGACTTTATATGGGACAGAAAGTAAGTAGCTACTCTGCCAGGGACACTGTGTGACTTTTGAGGTTAGGTTGTAAAAGGTGTCGTGTTTTGCGTGTGTCCCCCAAGGATCTATGTGCTGGAGTCTTGGTTTTCATTGTGGTCACATTAAGAAGTGATGGGACCTTTAAGAGGTGAGGCCTAATGAGAGGCAGTTAGGTTATTGGGGGTGCTGCACAAAGAAGGGGTTAATGCTGGGCTTGTGAAGTGAGTGAGTTCTCATAAGAGCAGGTTGTAATTAACCAAGCTCACTCTACATGCTTGGCCCCTTCTGCCTGTAGACGTTTTCCTTCCCATTCTCCTGTCATGGGACCAAAGGGGCCCTCAGCAGAGGCCAAATGGATGACGATACCTCTGGGTCTTGGACTTTCAGCCTCTAAGCCTGTGAGCTAAACAAACCTCTTTTCCTTATAAGTATCTGACTTCAAGTATTTCATTGTAGCAACAGAAAATGGACTGATACAAAAGATAAGAAAGACTCCCTCTGGTTTTCTAGGGATACTTATCTTTGAAGTCATTAACTATTTAGGAAACCCAAGGCCGCCATGCTGTGAGGAAGCCCAGGCCACATGAAGAGGTCCCATAGACAGTTCCTGCTGAGGTTTTACTTGATAGTTGATATCAACTGTCAGCTATGTGAGATGCAAGCTATCCTCACCTGTTCTGAACTCTTGACCCACAGATTCCATGAGCATAGTAAGTTGGTTCTTTTAAACCACTCAGCTTTGGGATAATTTGTCATGAAGAAATAAGCTACCCTTGCAGTAGAGAGCAGGTTTTCGTAGCTGATTCTCTCAAAAGACAATGGTGTACTGCACATGGAAGGACTGGCATTGTGCTACAGATGACAAGTGACACCTATAAGGAAGATCATGGAAAGAGGACTTCACAACACTTGAGTTTTCATGGAAGTCTTCTTGGAGAAGTCTGAACTTGAAGGATTGCTAGCCACCCTGCATTCACTTCATATTCCAAAAAATACCTTACATTTCCTCGGACAAAAATCTCCTCCCTCCTATTCTCAGCCCTTTGGGTCTGTGGTGATGCCCCAGCCCCAGAGAGAGCCCTGATTAGATTAAACCATAATGATTGCCGAGGAGGCTGGAGGTCACACGCAAGACTTCTTGGAAAGTAAAGCTCCAGCTCTCATCGGGAGGCTGAGAAGACGCTCGGCGTGATATGAAGAGAAAACCCTTTTTCCTCTTCAGAGTATGGCCTGGAGGGAAGCTGGGGATGGAGCATGGAAGGCAGTCTGGAGAAAGAGAATGGAGTCAGGAAGAAGCCAGGCCGTTGGTGACATTATGTGACTTGCTGCATAAACCCTTGCTGGAAGCTAGTCTTAGCTCTAGACCTTTTGGCCCCCTTTGTTGTTAATCTGTTTAACTGGATTTCTGGATTTGCAACAAGAAGAGTCATTGATGATTTCAATGGGTTGGATTTGTTGCTTATCAAGGAAACCACAGCATTTTGGACAAAGTATGCATCATGGCCAGTCAAGGTCTGTTTTATAAAATGGGAGAAAAGTTCTCAAGGCAAAAATATTTGTTTGTTGCAGTGTTTTCCAAAGTTACAGTTTTTTCATTAGTTGGTCAATAAATATGTCTGAACCCACTGTATTCCAGGCACTGTGATGTGCACCGGGAATAAGACACAGAAAAAGAGAACTGTGGTCCCCTTTTTTGTGGAACTAACATTGCAGTGGGAAATACAGACGTTAGGGGAGTTATAAAGCAGACAGGTGGGCTGTAGGAGGAGTGGAAAGTGCTAGGGAAATTAGTTATAGCATGGTCTCACTTAGGTTGGGCCAAGGAATTCTTCCCCAAGAAAGTGACATTTAAGCAGAAGCCTGAAAGATGAGTGAAAAGATTTAGTTATTCAGAAGTGGGTGAGGAGGGAGGGAATAGCATACATTAGACCCAAGGACTTCTAAGGGACTTTATGAATAAATATGCATTGCAAACACCCAGAGGGCCTGAGGTATGCAGCACTTGCCAAACTTATTGATTGATTGGAGGAGCATCTTGCAAAAAGTCGGAAAAATAGGCGTGACTTCAGAGCTGAATGGAAGTGTTCCAGGGCAGAGGGAACATGAGTTAGAACATGATCCGGACTCAGGGAAAGTGTATGGGGACATAGGGTGGTGATGATAGATACAGATAAATAGATAGATGATAGGGAGATGGATAGATGATAGAGAGGATAGGTAGATACTTAGGATAGACAGACAAATGAAGGGGGCAGAGAGAGTATGTCAGGACTTTTTCTGTTGCTGTAACTGAATCCCACAGACAGGAGAATTTATAAAGAATAGAGGTTCAACTAGCTCATGGTTCTAGCAACTGGCAAGTGTAAAAACATGTTGCCAGCATCTGGTGAGAGCCTTCTTCCTACATCATAATATGATGAAGGCATGACATGGCAAGATAAGCAGGCACACCAGGCAGGACTTGCTCTTTATAACAAAGCTACTCCCTTGGTAACTCATTCATTCATTACTCCATGAATGGATTCATTCATTCATAAAAGTTAAGGGCGCTCATGATCCAGTCATCTCCCAAAGGTGACCTAACTCCAAATACAATTAACACATGAATTTGGTGATAAAATTTCCAGCGCAGGAAATTTGGGGGAACACATTCAAACCATGGAGGAGGTTGTTTGGGAGAGGTCTGGGGCAGGGGAGGTTGCGGAGCTCTTAGAACGAAGTGATGAGATTCTTGGCCAATGTGCAGACGTTGGGGAGAGAGAGAGAGAGAGAATGAATTTCAGAGACACCACACACAGGAGGAGTAAGGACCATCGACAGATAACCTAGAGCCGAAAGAAAGGCAGGAGGAAGAACGTTTGGAAATTGGGTTTCGAGAGGAAGAGGCCATCTAGAAAGAAATGGAAAATGCTTTTCTCTCCAGGGATCGCTAGTTTATTACACAGTAGCAGAAAAATCACAAGTCACCCAGCACCAACTCGTTAGCACGGTGGTAATACTGGGAAAGCAATCCAAAGTTATGGTAAATAGAAGCGCGGAGATTTTTAATGGACTTTAATCACCCCCTATCATCTTTTGTGCCCGTGACCTTGACCCTTCAGAGCTCCTCTATTTTTGTTCACAGCTGTCCACACGAGTGCTACTGTCTATCTCAAACCTGCGTGGCTACATTTCATTAAGAGGAGAGAGAGGCAGAGATTTCCCGTTAGGTCAGGATGTTATAATGGATGAGAAGGAGCAGAAAGTCAAGAGAAAAATGACTCAGCTGAATGCCATTAATCAATTGCTCTCTCTCGTTCTCACGGTCTCTGTCTTTCGTCTTGCCTGACCTAATACCCCGAATTACCTGCGATAAGAAATGTAGGCGCAGATAGTGTTCCCTGAAGTGGCCTTCTTACACAGCAGCGGCCATGATTAATTCAGCTCCTCCACACAACTGATTTTTTTTTTTTTTACTCCTTAACTACCACTCTTTCCTGTGGGGGATCGACAAGCTGCATCTTCTAGGAGAGAGGGGATATGCCGTGTGGGTTCCCCGGAGATCCCCACGAGATGCCTATTGCAGCCTTGAAAGAATATTTCAGAAACCCATGACCCGGAATTCTCTCACCATCCCCTGGTAATTACCTTGGAGGTGAGTGCCAACCCTGGATGCTCTGCCTGTTCACCCTTTGTCCTCCTAATGAAAAGGATCGTCGGTGAATCAGAGACACCCAGCGTCCTGACCCAAGGCCCACTGAGAAGTTCAGCGGGGGCGTCGTTTGGACCAGACTGAGCACTCATATTTAATGCCATTCAATTTATGTGTCCTGAGTGCCTCCTCTCTGCCACAACACTCAATCCCGGGCTACAGGAGAGGCCTAGTGACAGAGAGAGGACAGCCAACCCTACAACTAATCAGACTGTGGATGGGCCTGGAGTGGGGCTCAGACAAGGGAGGGAGCCATCAATTCATCTAGGGATTTGAATAGCAGAATCCCAACCACTACACACAATTCACATTGTATCAGGTACTACAAGTCCTCTAGAGACGATTTAAAGTGTACGAGAAGATGCGTGTAGGTTCCATGCCACTTTATATGAGTCTTGGGCATCTGCAGATTTTGCTACCTGCGGCAGTATCCTACTGATACCAAGGGACCATTGTATTGTGCCCGAGGTCACACAGCTGACAGTTCTCAACAGGTCTGTCTGCCCCATAGCTCTAGCCCACCCCTCTCATAGCCATGGATTTGGGTGCCATGCAAGGATTCTCACACCAGCTGACCTTTAAAAATTTGCAGATTCCCAAATCCCACTGTCGGAAATGCATTGCAGTGGGTCTGGGGGAAAGGCCAGCACTCTGTATTTCAAAGACTTCCCAGGTGATTTTGATGGGCGATGATGGCATTGCAATTCTGAGCCTCCAAGGGTATTATCTGTCCAAAACCACCCTCATGGCTTTGCTGCCTCGGCTCACACAGCAAAGGGATATTGGGCAGAGCCCACAGCAAGGGGCTTGACTTGGCACTGCCACCAACCAGCTTTCTGGTTTTGGATGAGTCGTGTGGCATTTTTGGATTTTCATTCCTTGTGTGTCAGAGGCGGGGGTGGACCGGATGACTCCCGAGACTGCCTCGTCATTGGCTTCACCGTTCAATGGTTCTGCTAGGCAGTGACTGAATCCCGGCTGTTAGGCTATGACAAATTCAGTAATTAAAGATGAGGAGTCTGCGTTCATTTCTGAGCACCACAGACTGGAAGTTGGGGTGAAGCAGCAGGCGGGGAGTCCAAAATCAAGGTGCTGGCAGACTGGTGAGGGAGAATCTGCTCTGTGCTTCTCCAAGAACGTCCTGGTGGTCTGCTGGAAATCTTAGGCATTCTTTGGATTTTAGAAGCATCACCCCAATTTATGCCTTCCTCATTTGGCATTCTCCCTGTGTTCCTGTGTCCAAATTTGTAATTTGGGTTAGGAGCCCAACCTATTCCAGTATGACCTCATCCTAATGACATCTGCAATAAGGTCACAGTCTGAGATACCAGGGTATAAGTAAGTACCCAGTACTGGGTCATTTATAAAGAATGGGTGTTTATTTGGCTCACAGTTCTGGAGGAAGGAAGTTTAGGAGCATGGTGCTGGCCTCTGGTGAGGGCCCTCATGCTCCATCATAATATGTGAACAGAGCAAGCATGCTAATTCAGGTCTCTCTTCTTCTTATAAAACCACTAAAGTCATCCTGGGGGCCTATCTGAAACCTCATCTTATCCTAATCACCTTCCGGAAGCCCCATCTCCAAATATCATCAACATATGACCTTCAGGATTACATTTCTAATACGTGAACTTTGGGGATACATATTAATCACATATCAGGGGTTGAGACTTCCACATAAGTTTTGGGGGACTGGATTTAACACACATGATAAGATCCAAGTGAAAGACATCACTCAGATGAACCAAAGTCACCTGAAATTGAGTTAGGTTTCTGTGTCAGTCAGGAATATTTGTTGCAAACAGTAAAACCCACTCGTTTCAGTTTATGCTGGAAAAGAACTTGTGAAAGGCTACTTGCCGATTCCAAAGGGTTCCAAGATCAGGAAGTACATGCCCATGCATGGTGGCACTGCTCTAGATAGGGCCCTGCCTCCACCACTGAGCACAGACAATGCAGCCCAAAGAGCAATGATTGCTGATCTACGTGGGAGCCAGGTCACTGCCTCCACCCCCGGAATCAGCAACAGTAGTGTCCGCTGCCTGACAACGTCTTCTTTCTCATCAGTCTTAGACAGGTATGTCTCATCTACTCTTAGAGAATAATTTGGAGAAACTACACTGAAGTAGAAAATGTGCATGCCCTTTGACCTAGCAATTTCAGTCCCATGAGGGTTTCTTTCTTACGAAATGATTCAGTGAGTGCCTAGAAATGTATTGACAAATATATTTGTTCATCAAGCTATTGCTCATATGTAATCAAACCAGAAGGCCCCAATATCCATTAGTGGTCGATTTGTTAAATAAACCATGATACAACTGTGCACAGGAATGGGAGTACATTAAGTGTGGTGTTATGAATCTGTGTTTTTCAGTTTGGTCACACTCAATCCTGCCTTTTAAAAAAAAAATTCTTGGAGTGCTCCTGATGCCATCTTAAAATGAAATTTATATATCATATCATCTGTGTATGATTTTCAAAATCTCCAATAGGTCAAAGAAATATGTATGTTGACAGAATTGTAACATAAAGGAGAATTAAAGAAGAAGAATCTGTAATGAAGTATTACATTGTGCAAATAAATGCAAGATGTGAGTACACGGGGAGATGCCCCGAGTGGCAGAGGTTTGCCCCAGGTAGAGACTTTGCATGACTGGCCAGCCAGGAATTCTTACTCTTCAGGTGTCTGTGCTGGGAGCTCAGATATTGGTGGGTGAATTGGTATTGATGATGAAATTTTTTAAAATGAACAAAGCAAGGTGCACTCCTTCTTCAATATCTCTCAATATTTCTGGAAAATATAGTGTGAGTTAAAATATAGCATAAGTTAAAAACATGCAAAAATTATGTATAAATTAAAATGAAGTTTGTATCTTGGCTTAGAACATCCTAAGCAGACTTTTCAGCTGCTTGAATGTTGGGTGTGAGATTCACAATTATATGGGATAATCTCCATGGGAGGGGCTGGCTCGAACAGTATAGGATGACCATCATCCTTCTACTTCACCTACGAAGTACCAGGAGTGCCTCAGGAAAGAAAAAAAGAAGAAGGAGAAGAAGAAGGAGGAGGAGGAGGAAGAGGAGGAGGAGGAGGAGGAGGAGGAGAAGGAGGAGGAGGAGGGGGAAGGAAGGAAGGAAGGAAGGAAGGAAGGAAGGAAGGAAGGAAGGAAGGAAGGAAGAAAAGACTCCCCCCCCAATTTACCACCCACTTCCTATGAGGCAGAATGGCCTCTCTGTGAACCAGTCACTACTGATCAGAGAAAGACATCTACAATACGTAGTGTGAAATATAATGCATGGTTAAGGAAAAATGTAGGCTTAAGGATGACATCCAAGATTCCATTTTTAAAAAAGGAGAAACATAAAGAAAGACTGCCTAAATAAAAAAAAAATCTGTGTATGTGTACCTATGCAGGTCCACAGAGATAAAAATCTGAGGCAAACAAATGTGTTAACCACTGTTGTCTCTGGTGTGTGAGATTACAGCTCACTTCCACTTTCTAATGTGTGTATTGACTGTTTTTTTTTAAATGATACCATATTACTTTTATAATCAGAAAAAAATATAACTATTTCCATTTGGGAAACAAAAGAAGAGAGAGGCCATAGATCTGGGTTTTCAAAACTCTGTAGTTCCCTCAGCCCTGCACATCTATGGTTTCCACAGCCTTCGATTCAACCAAGTGGGATCAAAGATATTCAGGGAAAAAAAAATTGCATCTGTACTGAACATGTCCATAGCATTTACAATGTATCAGTTATTTGTAAGTCATTAGAGATGACTCTTCCCTGCTCCTGCCCCTACTCCATCCATCTAGAGATCATTTAAAGTAGACAGGAGGATATGTGTGGGTTCCAGGCAAGTGTTCTGCTATTTTATATAAGGAACTTGAGCCTTCGCAGAACCGATACCCTGCAGATACAGAGAAATGCCTCTGTTGACATCTGAGGCAGGATAGTCTTGTAGGAAGCTGTCCTGTGCTTCATAGGATGTGCCGCACTTTCCTTGGTCATTAACTAAGTACTAGGTCCCAGGAGCACACCCCTCCAGAGGTTTTTCAGACATTGACCTCTTGGGGGGCTGAATCACCCCAGTTGTTGCAGGGGATTAAAAACTCGGGTTCCTGCATCCTGCTTCCTGTCTTTTAATCCCAGGTGAGCCATTCATACCCTTTGCAAATAAAACTGACCGTGCTGGAGATTCTTTGCACAACCGATGATGGTCCCTCCTAGGTTGGCTTGAGAATGAGGTTGGAAATGTACGTACAAATGACTGGTACCGTGCCTGGCCTGGAGTAAAATGCACAATGACTGTGTGAGTTTTCATTATCAAAAGGGAGAAATTCCATCCCCAGATACGGGGAGAGAAGCATTGTCATAGCTCAATGTGCTTGGTATGAGGAAGGAGCTGGGCTGGAGGAACTGGAGTCTTCCCCACTGTGTCTTGTGGTGGTTGTCTGGGCGAGTTCTTTTCCAGGACCTGGATTAAGTCTCAACCCCTCAGTCTCAAGCCTTTTCTGGTCTCCTAGCCACAACACAGTCTCAGTTCAATAAATAAAACATCGGATCTAATGTATATGACTCGGAACTTACAGTTAGTGTGTCTCGCACTCACTCCCCCATGCTGCCTGGGAAGGGATCCTGGGGGGATTCTCTCCTCCTCGCCCTGTTCCCCAGAGGCTGCGCCTGTAATCACCCAGACCTGTGTGAGAAGAGAGCAACGCCTCCCGTGTCTGGATGGCACATTCTGCTTTGATGTCCCCTTCGCTCGGCAGATGCTCACAGTTCTATCTTGGGGGTCAGGGAGGGATTCTTTCTCGGTGACTTCTGCATGGTCAGTCCCTGCAGGAGATGCCCCCTGCTCATGGTCACTTCTGAAACACCCTTCAGTGCCTGGCGTTGGAATCCACCCTCCTCCGGGGTTGCTCGGTGCCTGTAGGCTGCCTCTGGAGACTGGCTGAAGTCTCGTCTCCAGCTAACTTCGCCCTTGGGTAGGCGAAGCTGGTTCCCTGCTCTGGGCCTGGGGGCTGGTGTGCACCAGGTGGCAAGCTGTGTCTCTGCACCCTCATCCCCAGGGGTGCATCCTAAGCCAGTCAAGAAGACACTGAATGCCTTCCCCTGGACTAGGACTTGGGGAATCAGACTGCCACTTCCTGTCCACGGCCGTGAGGGGCCAGGGGCATGGGGGGCTGCAGTTCTCCACCATTTCTTCCTGGAGGGATCTCTCACTGTCGACTCTCCTCACCTTGGCTTTTCCTTCAGGGGGTGGCTGAAGGTGGCTTACCACCTCTGATGGCTGCTGCTCAGCTGGACTCACAGCATTTAGGGTGTGGGAGCTCTGATCTTAGAAGTTTCCACTTGATAGTCCTGGGCTCCTTAACTGGGGGATTTCTCTAAAATTGACCCCGCCTGGCACGGTGCCAAGTGCTACCAGGAATGAATTCCTGGCTCCGGCGGCTCCTGAGGAAGAAGCCCTCCGTCCCAGAGGCCACCAGGCTGCTTTTCTGTGTGAGCTCAAGCTTCCAGCGCCCTGCCTGCCACGGGCTTTGAAAAGAACGAAATAAAGAGCGCGTCCAGGCTGCGGAGTCAGATCCTCCCGGGCACTTGAGTTTCCAGAGCTGCAAGCTGATAGGACATACTTTCAGAGTAGAGGTGAAGGCGTTCAAGTGTTCTAAAACAGGAGCAGCTCAGCAGAGTCGGAGGAGGACTTCAGTCAAGGCCCCGGGGAGAGAGTCCCTGGACCAGTAGATTCAGCCTTGCATCACCTGGAAGTACCGTAGACATGGAAATTGACAGCCTTTAGCCCAGACTTACCCAACCAGAAACTCTGGAGTGGAGCCTGGCAATTCCGGTCTCACTAAGCCCTCCAGGCGGGTCTGGAGACTTAGTGGGGGAGGGTCTGTGCACACCCTGTGATTTGCTTTGGGCTCCAGAGGCCCAGCAGTCTGGGTCTGGGGAAGAAGAGACGTATGCGATAAAAATGGAAGAAGAGAATTATTCTGGAACCATATAATGCAACTGGAGTAACTACTCATGGAACCCAGCCGGGAAGCAACCGTTCACTGGTGATGTGAGGGCAGCGTACTGGTCAAGGCCTGGCCTGGGTGATGCAGCCTCTCCTGGGGACTCCTGTCATTCATTCCTTCAACATGTTTTAACTGGAAACTGATGACGGGTCCCACACGGTGTGCTCAGCTTGAGGTGGCAGTGGCAAATCAAGACTGTACTATTCCTGCCCTTCCGTAAGCCTATGGTTGAGTTGGGGATCCACGTTTCAAACAGAAATTCACACAGAAAGTCACAAGTCGTTTAATTTTCGTGAAATGAGATATAGGTTACTGTGAGCACAACCATGAGAAGCTGCCAGAGGCAGAGGGGGCAAAAAGATAAAAAACCAACCACACTCCACCTGCAGCCATGGACAGACACCTGGACAGGTGGGGACGTGAACACAGAGAATTCTTGATGAAGTGGTAAGTCTGTGGTTTTGCAAAGCACGTGGTGATACAGCACAATTGCTATTTGTGGATCACCGTGATTCATGTTTAAGGACAGTCTAAAGAATCTTAAGAATAAAATAAATAACAGCGTAGAAACTTCACATTGCACGCTCCTTCTTTAAGTGGCGACTCTTCTACTCACCACTTCCAGAGTTCAGCATTTGTGTTTAGAAGCAATGGTATCACGCAAAGTGAGAAATGAAGGTCAGGTGTAGATAGATGATTAACTGAAATTTCAAAAATGTTTGTAAAGGGCATTTGCTCCCCAAGCTGTTACTGTCATACAACTGAGTGCCTTTCCCTGTTATCTGTGGGAGACTTATTCCAACGCCCTCAGTGGATGAATGAAACCATGGATAGTGCCCAATCCTATGCATACTATGCTCTGTAGCATTGCCACACAGAGTTGATCTGTTCTTCCATATTTTACGTGCCTTCTGTGCATCACTAATTTTGCACTTTTGGACTCCATGAATTGAAATAAGTGTTTCTACACGAAGTAAAATAAGTGCCATTCTACAACAATCAGTCTGATAACTGAGATGGCTACTAAGTGACTGACGGGTGGGTAGTATATACAATGTGGATACACTGGACGAAAGGATGATTTATATCCTGAGTGGGACAGAGCAGTACAATATGAGACTTCATCTTGCAACTCAGATAGTATGCTATTAAAAACTTACAAATTTTTATTTCTGATATTTTTCCATTAACATTTTTCAGAATGAGCTGGGCATGGGTAGTGTACACCTATAATCCCAGTGATTTGGGAGGATAAGGCAGGAGAATTGGAAAGTCAAAGTCAGCCTCAGTAATTTAGCAGGGACTAAAGCAACTTAGAGATACTCTGTCTCAAAAAAAAAAATGGCTGGGGATGTGGCTCAGTGGTTAAGTGCCTCTGGGTTCGATCCCTGGTACCCCGCCCCCCCCCCCAAAAAAAATCATCAAAATAAAGTTGACCACAGAAAGTAAAACCACTGAATACTTACCTTTATAAGAACTGAAATCATCAATCACAGTCTACATTTTACCCATGCTATTGTGCTAATTAAGATGGAAAAACATGAAATAAAACTCTGAGAAATTAACATTCAAAATGGAGCAAGCAGTGTCTTTGGGACACCCCTCTTCCGTGGCCATATTGTGCCTTCGAATGTCTTCTCGGTTAAGAGTTTTTGGTCTTGTCTGTGGGATGCTAGAGCTGAACAGACAATCCAGTGTCTTGACGTAGGTGTCACTCTTTGGATGATAGCTGCCGTTTCCTTCTCCGTGGGGAAAGAGAACCAGCCCCTCTCCACGGTCCCCTTTGCTCTCTGATTACTACAGCACTGGAAACGAGAGCATCTCATGTGTCCCATCCTATTTTCTCTGCATCAAAAATCTCTCAATTGCTTCAAATCTTCATTTAACCATCACCACCCTCAATTAGAAAAATTGTCAAGAGTTTAATAGGGCCTTCAAAATCCATGTAGCTTGGGTAATGCATGATCGAAGGGCCCTCCCTCCAGCACCAAAGCCGTGAGACAATTTCACCGAGTGGCGGCAAGGTAAAGGTCTTCATTTAAATAGTATATTTTTGCTTGGGGATTATTGTAAACAGGTGGGGGTGTTTCCTGACCCAAGGCTTATTCAGGATAAGTCAAACTACCTTCAGTTTCTAAAGGATATTTCTCAGATAAGTTAGTCCTCTCTGGCAGAATGGTTTCCTTTTAATTTTTTGGATATTATTGGTAGGGTCTCAAACGTTTTCCAGACTTGAGCCTTGATGAATGAGGCAGTTTTTCCTGATGATTAAAACTGCTTTGTCCTAGAAATTTCCAGATCCCTGGGTCTAAAATTTACCAAGATCACGCTTTTCTCTACTCCATTGTACCTTCTGGGATGGACGCCTAGGATGCTCCTCTACACAAAGTCTTGTTCTCTTCTTCAAGATGTGACATTTAGTCGTGTCATTCAGACCTATTTTATTGAGAGAACTAGGTCTTTCTATCAGAAATGACCTTGGAACAAAAGTATCCAGATTCCAGTCCTGGTTCTTCCACTTAACTATGTAATAATACAATAGAGTATTTCAATGATATTGCTTTCATCTCATTTCTATGGCTATAACAAAATGCCCGAGACTGGTTGCTTTATAGAGAGAAGAGATTTATTTGGCTCACTGTTGTGGAGGCTGAAAGTCTAAGGGTGGCTGCCTCTGATGAAGGTCTCATGTTACTTCAACTCATTGTAGAAAGCAGGATAAGTGGGGCAGGTGCAGAGGAGCCAGGACAATCTACATACTCACTCTCATGGTAGCTAATCTGCTCCATTGTGAGTGAGAATTCACTCCTATGAGAAAGGCATTGATCCCTCTTAATAAAAATCAGATCACATCTTCATAGCCCCCTTCTCCTAACACAGTCACAGTGGCAACCAAATTTCAGCATGAGTTTCAGAGGAAATAAACCACATCCAACCCACAGAGGATACTATCCTTCAGATAAAAATACAAAAGCCCCCTTGTGTATACTCTTAGGTAGTGCAATAGAAAGTACAAGAAAATTCTCTTCCCACTGGAGGCTCACCTTCTAGACCATTCTGCTACTGATTAAAGATGAAAAAAATCTGCACTTTCCCACTCTTCTTTGGATGTCAGATGATATTGGGATAGGGCAGAGGAGGCTGTGGCTGTAGCTTGAATAACAAACCTCAGAAAGGGAAACCGCTGGTAGAGGAAGATGACCCAACATGTGTCTATGTAATAACTTGGAGTTACCCCCCAAAAGTCCACATTTTACCATTCTATGGTCTTCCTAAGAGAGAACACAAGAAATAAGACTGAGAAATTTACACTCAGAAGGGTGTGGGCAGTGTATTGGGGATGTCCCTCTCCCATGGCCATTTTGTGACTGCTACCTGGGTTGCAGTGCGGTTTCAAACCTAAGAGGGGACTGCAGAGATCAAGTGTCGAAGCCTCTCCGTGGCAATTGCGTTGTCCAACCAGCGTAGGTCCTGTGTAGCTGGATTCGGCAGGGGCATGATGGACATTTGTCCTTTCTACACTGGCATTTCCAAACACCAGAGTGGGCCGCCAGTTTGGACAGATCTTGAGACCAGTCTATGGAAGGCATGGGGGAGAACACTTATCCTGGAGAAAAGAGGACTTGCTCAATCGTCTTTCCAGAACCTCAGTGAATAGGACCCAATCCTAGTGGCCGAGTTAGTGAAGGGCAGAGCGAGGGAAGTCCCATCTACCCAGATGGCCACTGTGTTCTCTGTCCACAGGGGCCCAGGCCAAAGCAGGTGAAGCAGTCATTATCAGTGCCCATGGGGGACATTAGCAAGCCAGAGATACAATGTCCGCTCCTGCCTGTCATCTATCACAGCAGTTTCTTTTTTTTTTTTTTTTTTATTACTGGGAATTGAACTCAGGGGCACTGGCCCACTGAGCCACATCCCCAGCCCTATTTTGCATTTTATTTAGAGACAGGGTCTCACTTAGTTGCTGAGCTCCTCACTTTTGCTGAGGCTGGTTTTGAACTCATGATCCTCCTGCTTCAGCCTCCCCATCCGCTGGGATTACAGGTGCGCACCACCGTGCCCAGCGAATCATAGCATTTTTAAAATATTATTTTTATTGGTGCATTATCATGGTATATAATAGTAGGATCTATTGTGCTGTCTTGGTACATGCACCTGACACAATTTGATACCTAACATGCTCCAGTCCCTTCTGTTTTCCCCCCTGTCTTCCCTCCTCCTGATGTGGTTCCTCGGATTTCCCTTGCATTGTTAGTTTTCACACATTATAGCATCTTGAAGCTTTGGGGCCTCCAGAACCCCTCTCCAGGAAGAACAATCCCCACCGCTAACAGAAGAAGTGAGGTCTGGGGCTCTGGCTTCAGTGGTGGTGAAGATTTCTTCTATATTGTTTTTATCCGACCCCTGCATAACCTTCTGCAGAGCTACCTGCACCGACCTGTGTCTCAGGACATTCTTCCTTAATTACGTTAATTGCATTTATCCTCTGATCTCTTCACTTTTAAACCGATTCCTTGGGCTCACGTGATCCCATTGCCACTCCCTGTCTGGTAAGGCTCAGTGGCTGCAGAGAAAGTGCGGGAGAGGACATCCCAGAATGAGCAGAAAGGGGGTGCCAGGGGAGCAGAGTTCACTGACGGGTGGGAGCACACACTCCATGAGCATGGCCCAGGAATCATCATCTCTTCTCAGAAAGGAAGACGAGCCCTGTTTGGCCTGGGATGCTGCACTGATCTGTTTGAACTCTGCCCTTGGCAGCGTAGCCCTGGCCACATTCCCACGTGTGGACTGACGCCCTCCTCATTTGCAGGTTGACTCTGTAGCACTTTTTATCTCATCTCAACTAAAATGAATCAGCGGACAACAGGGACTGGTTTGTGGCACCAATGCCACCAGCCATGAAAAGCAGAAGAGGGCGGGGGTCTGACCCCTGACCTTCGCAGGGGGGGGCGCACCCTGTGCTTTCTAAAGCCATGCACAGCTCAGCTCCCGAGGGGAGGGGAGGTTTCTCAAGCTCATCCTTTACAGTTAAACTCTCGGTTAAGACGGGAAAGTTATTCTGAGTAATAGCTACTTCCTTCCCCTGGAGTCCCCCACCGCGAGAAAGTGAGACTTCCTACTTAGGACCTGGTGTTCAGTAAACACAGCTCTCGGTTCTGGGAAGGAAAAGAAATCGATTTCTAAAGGGCAGAGGGACTCTGGCTGTCTGCGTCCATCACGCAGCCTTTCGCTCCTGGGTGGGTTTTCCCGGACCTCGGTGAGACCGTGTGCCCCAAAGACACGGCAGAGCTGGAACGTTAAGGACATTAGAGGCATTCCAGGCAGGCTGTGGAATTTTGCAGTCCATCTGAAAACACGCTCTCAGCTCCAAGGACCAGCTGGATATTATTTTGAACACACACAGGGAAGTTGCTACCCAAATTGTGTGCTGGCCTCAGTGTTCTGCTGAAGTGAGCTGTCCTCCTTCTCCTCGGGTGTCTCCCTTAGCTTCCCACCTTCCCACCCATGAGGGACTCAGCAGGGACCCTTGGGGGAGCCCATTTTCAAAGCCCCCAGTCCCACCCGTTGGGATCCAGTGTCTGGTACTGTAGCCAGTTCCCACGGTACAGACGTCTAGTCCCAGGGACCTCGGCACAGTATGAGCAGGGAACAGCCGAGCTGCAGGTCTGCAGGAAGAACACTTTTATTTGGGGCATGAGCAAGCTGTGCTGAAGGCTCTGTGTCTGACGGTGGTCACAGAGGAAGGCCAGCAGGCATTCAGTCTCCTTGCTTCACCTCCCCAGCTGGGAGATGCTGGAGTGTGTCTCCAACGAGCTCAGTGGTTCTCAAGCCAGAGGGTCCGCAAGGTGCATGTAGGCACCATTAAAAAAAAAAAAAAAAAGAAAAAAGAAAGAAAGGAAAAAAAAGGAACTATTTCAGTCATTTTTGTGTTGCTGTAACCTAAAAACCTGAAAAGAACATCCTAGAGGAAGAAAACTTTATTTTGGCTCATGGTTTTAGAGGTTCAGTTGGCTGACTGCGTAGCTTTGGGCCGGAGGTGAGGCAGAAGATCATGGCAGAAGGGTGTGGTGCAGGAGAGTAGCCAAGGACAGGGCAAGGAGGAAGCAGAGAGAGGATTCTGCTCATCAGGGATCAAATATAAACCCCCAAGGCACACCTTCAGCGACCCATCTCTCCAGCCTACTTACCTACAGCTACCACCCAGTTAATCCATGTCACTGGATTAACTAACTCAGTGATGAGGTTGTAGCTCTCAGATAATCATGTCCCCTCTGAACATCTTGCATTGCCTGACACATGAGCTTTGCGGGGGGCACCTCATATTTAAACCCTAACATGCACCCTTAGGCCAGCTCACCGACATTCTGATTTTAAGAGCTCCCCACTGGTGTTTATGCTGATGGGCTCATGGTACCACAAAAGTTAGGAAAACACAGGACCATACAGAAGCCTTTGACAAAGGCCTCGAATTTATTTGCATCAACCTCCAAAGGAAGCGGCCCAGACCCTTCACGGTCCGGTCTGCCTCCCCTGGGGTTAAGGTTGTTCCCGGAGATGTCTTCTCAACTGTGCCACCTGATACAGTGTCTCATATGATTCTTGTTACTGAGTTTTGCAGTAGGAAATTTAAAGCACACTGCCTGCTGTTTTATTAGGAAATTTCTATTAATTTTTCTTTTTTGACTTGCACTTCCAAATAATAAGCCAAATGTTACTTAGTTAATTTTCAAGTTGATGAAGCTTCCTTTCCTGTTGCTAATTTAAGTCACTTAAGATGAATTTTGATTAATCCAGGATAGGAAATTTTGTCTTTCTTAATTGAGAAGATTTTTTTGGACCAATAGAATACGGCACTAAATTATTCAGGAAATGGCAGGGCTAGAGCTAAAGAAATCTTTCTTTTTCTTTTTTCTTTTTTTTTAAATTCCAGCTTTCAAAGGATTAATTTATCCCAAACTGCTTCAACAGTCTTACTGAAAAAGAGTTATTGAACTCTCCGTTGGTTAAAAATGATGTATCTTGGCTAATTAAAAATCTCTCTGGCTTCTTGGTGCCAATATGCACGATTCCAATAATGATCATGTACTATATTTATATAGGGGCTGATCCATCACTTACACGGATTTTTGTTATTTAAACTTCTCAACCTCCTGTAACTGGTGGTTGGTGGTCAGGGGATGGACTCGTAGGACAGTAAGATCGACTCTCGTTTTAAACTTTAAAATGGGTATATAATGAGTTCAAGGTGATATGCCCAGTCCCTTTAAAAGAAAAGATTGGGATAAGGAAAAAGAATGTCTCTGGTCACTCAGGAGAAGAATGAAACCCAAAGTCCTTACTAAGGCCTATAAGCTCACGTCTGCATAATCTGTTTCTCCTGTTCCATTTTCTGTTATTCTCTCATTCACTCAGCCCCGGCCACACAGTCCTGCTTGCTGATCCCAGAACACACACAAAACCTTCTGCTGTCTCAGGACCTTAGTGCCTGCCATTCTGTCTGCCTGGAAGACTCTTCTCCCAAGTCTCTCACGGCTCATTCCCTCACTTCCTTAGGTCTCTGCGCAAATGTACTTCCCCAGACAGGCCTTCCCTGACCAGCTAGGAAGCATCCTTCTCAGCTTAATTTTTTTTTCATAACACTTATAAATTGATCACACACACACACACACACACACGTATAATATACGTAGAGAGATTAAATTATACATTGTAAGTTGCACAGAATCTTAGCTCTGGCTGCTCTAACAATAAGTATAATAGCACAGAAAAGAATATTAATAGATTACGACTTTTTAATTAGTTTTGGAAAATGAAAACATATACGTGCATATGCTCTATTATAATAATAAAAAGGGTTGTGATTTCTGGTTTTGAGCCTTTGCTTCTCCAAATTTGTCATTGGCTTCATCAAAATAGAAGTATTAGCAAGATGGGCCCATCTATCTGCCTTCCCTCCTGAAAGTCAATTTTTATTAATTTCATTTTTGAAATGCTTCTTTCACATGAAAGAAAAGATAAATACATAGGTTGGAAAGGTCTTACACATGAGAAGAAATTTAGTAATGAAGCATAAACGTTCCATTTTTACAATGAATTCTAGAAATTTCAAAGGCTCGTGGAAACTCCAGGTGGTCATATGGAACATTAGAAAAGAAATAATTCTGTTTCTTCATTTTTACGATTCCTGTGCTCTTCTCGTGTGATTCAAATCTAGTGTTCCAGCTTTGTGAATTTACTTTGAAAAGGAATGTGTGTAGATAAATCAGTGTTAACTATAATAACTACAAGTTTTCCAAATTGCCTTCAATGTAGAATAAAATATTTGTTCAAGGGGGAATTCATAGACATTTGCTAATTTATAAGCTCATATATAATATGTTACTCAACTCAATAGTCACTTCGAGCGATTGCAACTTAGACCAAAAAAAAAAAAAAAAAAAGAAAAGAAAGAAAGAAAGAACGTTTTGTTTTGTTCTGGGAGGAGTGAATCCTCTCCGGCTTTGTTTAAAGTTGCTGCCACATGGAGATAATAAAAACCAAACCTCCTCTTAGTGTCGTTATCATTTTAAGATTCTCCACAGAGAAGATATACGCTGCCTTATTGCTTGCATCTAAGACGGGTTGCTCCTCCCAAGGGAATGCTGTTTATAAATAAAAAATAACCCACCCAGGATCCACAGAGGAGCTGGGGTGGGGGAGAGAGAGAAAGAGGGCAGGAGGAGTGGGGCCAACCGGAGGAGAGGGCTAGTGGGGCCTGAGCATCTGTATTATGCTCCAGAGTTGTAAATGGTCAGTGGGTGTGGAGGGCCAACTGTGGACCACATCCTGTTCTGTGTCCTCTTAAGGTAAGGCAGCAATCCTACTAGAAACGATGGGCAATGGACATGAACAAAGACCTTTCAGAGGAGGAATCCCAGAGGTTAGCAAACATTTGTAGAAAACTGCTAGTAATCAGAGAAATAAACCTGCTGTGTGCTATCACTTTCTGAGATTAGGCTATAAAATATTAAGAGGAGTGATGATGGGCTTTGATGGTCCATGAATTCTCGTGCAATGCTGGGGCCAGTCCAGATGCATGTATGGTACAAGTGGTCATTTCTTCCTTGTAAGAAGCCAGCAAGGTGGTTCCTGTTATTGCTCTATCCATGGCCAGGTAAGCCCAGCATGCATTCTGTAAGAACCCAGAGAGGCATGTTAGGCATATTAAAGTGATTGTCTCTGGAGGGAGAAAGGAGGGGGTTGTGCTGGGGACCACAGAGAGTGAGCGAGCCAGGGGCACGAGGGGGCCTGGCCTGGCCACAAAGACAACTGTGTTTACTCAGCTGCCAAAAAGAGAAAGAGGGAGGGGGATAGAAGGGAGGGAGAGAGGGAGGGAGGGAGGAAAAGTCTGCAGACTCTAGACGGATTGTTCTGAGTCCAGGGTCTGCTCTTGACAAGCTGCATGGCAGAATGAGCTCAGTAACTTCTCGGGGCTTCCACTGACCTGTGCGAAGATGGATTAGGAACAGTCCCAACTTCATGAGCTGCATGAGGCACGTAGGAGACACAGATGTCTGGTCAGCTTGGGCTGCTATAAGAAATGACCACCGCCTGGCCGGCTTAGACAACAGACGTACTTCTCACAGTTCTGGAATCTGGGCATTCCAACGTCAGCTGGTACTGGTGGACAGAGTGTCTGGTAAGGGCCCATTTCCTGGTTTGCAGATGGCCGTCTTCTCATGTGTCTTCACATGGCTGAGAGAGGGGAGGCAGACTCCCCAGAGTCTTTTTATAAGGGCACAAATCCCATCCATGGGGGTTCCACCCTCATGACCTAATTACCTCCTAGAGGCCCCAGTACTAATCCCAGAGGATGTCACCATACAGATTTAGAGGGACACAAATATTTAGCCAATGGAAAGCGCTTTGGTCTTAGGCACAACTGCTGACTGTTCTCAGTGCGATGGTACAAGGACTCGGAGGCTTTAGGAGCTATCTGACTGATGGAGCAGCTGAGGGTCCTGCAGACAGCAGGAGCCCAGCCGCAGGGCAAGAGGGCTATGGAATCCTGAGGAAGTTCAACAGGAGGAGAGGTGCCCTGCATGATCCTTAGAACGCTCTGGACACTGAGTGGTATTTATTACAATGCATTCATGGCAATGAGAAGAGTTAGCAGCAGTGTGACCCTTAACCAGGGTGGCCGTGTTCCCAACACGTATTCATCTTCAACACTCTGTGAGTCCTGATATCACGTGGTGCTTAAAACCTCATTCGTCATACTTGTCGCTAATTATTATTAATATCTCAAAACTTGTCTCATAAATAAAATTGCTGTTTGCCGCAGTCTGGCTGGGCACAAAATAACCGAGCCACCACACAGCCTTGTAGGTTCAAAACAGGAACTCCTTTATTCTCCACACTCCTGCAGATGCCACACACTAGGCCTTCTCTCGGGACCCACCACACACCAACCGGAAATCCCTCCTCCGGCACTTCCCCAACCAATGGGAACTCTCCGGGAATCCCCAGGCGAACTCCAAAGTAGCAGGCCGGCGGACAGCAGGGGACTAATATACACAGCTTAACATAACCATTATCATCTCAGTGGCTTGCTGGCGTCACCTCTCAACCACTCGTTCTGGCAAAAATGCCATGCGTCATTCGGACTCGGCTATGGCTCTCAGCAGCTGTTTAGTTGCATTTACAAAGAACTGGAATCTACATACCGCACTGTTAAATAACAGATGCAATGTGATATCCATGCCTACTTTTAAATGTAGCCATGCTAAATAGGTGAAATTTATTTCAATGATGCATTTCATCTAGACCAATATATCCAACTTGTTGTCATTATTTCAACATGGAGTCAATGGTAAAACTGCTAACGAGGTATTTTGTTTCTTTTTGTTGATATCCAGTCTATGTACTTTCTAAACTCCTTTTCTGGCGTTCCATCTACTGTGCTGACAATGCATTCTATTATTGTATTATCTTGGTGTGTTTGGGGCACTTTCTTCCCTGGTCTTTTCACGCTTTCTGTGAGTCTTCCCTTCTCGCCGTGCGGATCCGAGGTATTAGTCTCTACCCTATAATCTTATAGTGTCCCTGCAGGTTAACCATGTCTCACCTCTAAAGGGGAGATCAATATGAACAGCGCCCATTGCAAACGATGTACAGCCTGAAACCAAATAGCTCCTGTTTCGACAATGACAGTTTTATCACAATAAACAGGAATGATGTGTTCAATTATCATCTGCAATACAAACAGTAGGTCTGCAAAAGGGTCTGCAGATTCTAATGGTGGACAAAGTGAGAAATGGGGGCGGAGGGGGGAGGTTGATGTTCATGAGGTAAGAGGTAAGAATGTCGCGGTGTTAGATCATAGGAAGAGTGAAAGATGAATCAAAAGACGTTGACTGTTAACAGGAGAAAAGAGAGAAAGAGGTGGCCCAGAGCAAGGCTCTTTCCTCCCTCTGCAACAGAATGGTGGCTGTTAGCACACCTAGCAAGGACACCTATGGTGTACCCAGGCCTGCGGGGACCTTGGTGATGGTCTTCTGGGTGCTGGATGTTGTCCCTAGATGGAAGCAGCCTTGTCCTTAGTTGGTGGCAGGGTAGCATCAAACCTGTAAGTACCTTGGTACTGGGTTTCCAGCTACTGGCTGTTGTCCCAAGATCTTAGCAGTGAGAGTTAACCTGAGATGGCATTGGAGGTGTCCCAAGATGGCAGTGACCACTTTCAGAGATGTTGCTGAAGAGACAAGCTGATGATGGCTTTGGGCGGCCTGTTTGGAGATGCAGCGCTGCAATGTGTGGGCGTGGTCCTCAGTGCAGTGGGCAGTCCTGGGCCTGGGCTCCTCCAGGGATGGTCCTGGGCCTGGACTTGGGCTCAGCGCTGGTCAGCAGGGCTGCCCCTGGCCTGCCTGGGCTTCTCAGGGGTCAGCAAAATTGACCCCGGGGCCTGCCTGGTCTATGTCTACAAATATCTAGCACATCTCCATTTGGACCAGCCACACTTCATGCATTCAACAGACAAGGACGCTCCACAACTACTCCACTGGGAAGCTCAGCTACAGAGAATATTCAAATGATGGAAAAGGCCAGAGACTTTGGCTGATGTTGGAACGGTGTAACCCCCAGTCTCCCAGAAGGTGAACAGCAAGCACTGTGCAGAACGGCTTTGGCAACTGCCGAAGAACACCACTCACAGTGCACGGTGTGTCCGGGCTTTTTTTCAACTATTTTATTTGCAAGCGTGACTCACCACTTGCAGCAGAGGAATAGCAGACGCAGACAATGGGCAGCAGCACAGGCAGCCATGACTGATGGGCCCAGGGACCATTCTGTTCCTGCCCCAGTTTCCAGAAACATCAACTTGAACTTTCACCTCAAGCCAGATCTTGCTTCACTTCAGTGGATTCCTTCAAACAAGTAACATCTCTGTGGATGGTTAAGCTTTGATGATTGTGGGAGGGCTGTAACACTTTTTCCAGTTTTCCCAATTTCTTGGCTGATTTTTTGGGGGGTAGGGCAGGGATTTGGAGAAAAATGTCGAGAAGGAATCCCTGCATGGAGCAATTATGACGGCTACCGCAAGGGTGATGGGATACTCCTGGATGTGGACAAGACTTCATCTTTCTTATCTTTGACATGTCTAAAGTTCTTTTCTCTCAATTCAGCCCAGAATTGCTATCACAAGTATTCTGTATCTTAGTTAGATTTAACTGCTTGAATCCTAGGTGATCATTGAACGGGAAGAGGGTAGAGAGAACTGTCCCATTACCAAAGGTTGAGGTTTGGGAAATTAAATCAATAGGTCAAACTCGCTGTTATTATCTTGACCTTGTTGCATAGCAACCAAAGTGCTCACCTAGAAACTAACACGATGTGGTCCTCACCCTCTCCTGTCTCTGAACAATACCATACCCATAAAATCCACAGAATCCATTTGCCACGAGGGCAGATGGTGTCCACCTGAAACCCACAACTCCTTGAGTTGAAGAGCAGGCGGGAGCAATGTACTGTTAAGAAAACTGATCCCAAATGAAAGGTATTTCACACAGTAACGCTATGATCTTGATACTTTTAAAAAGCAAATAAGTACAACAGTACAATCAAAGGTCTCCTCTGAAACTCGTATCCAGTGAGATTCTGAGTCAATTGGCTAATAAACATTTTCAGGCAATGGAAATAAAATTACAATAATATTCTTTTAAAATTTAAAATGTGTAAACGTGAGTTCAGTAATCTTTTGAGGTAGGACCAAAACCTTCTCTTTCTCTCTGGTCTACTGATTGGAGTTGCCCATTATCTTTCCTGAATGAATGTTGCTTGCAATGAATTTTCCAGGATTATTTCAGTATCTTTCAAGTAGGACTAAAACAAAGCAGTTTCAAAGCAATCTGAAACCAGAAAATGAGATTTGTTGGATTTAAGATTTTCCTTTAATTTTTAGACTCATCCTGACCACTCCTAATGCCTAAAATGTTTTTTTAAAAATTATCATACAGTAAAATTGACCATTTTTGTTTCAGTTTCATAAGTTTTAATACATGCATAGATTAATATAACTACTACCTTGATTAAAATGCAGACCAGTTCCATCCCCAAAGGAAAACAATCTCACATGTGATCCCTTTATAGTGACCCCTTACCCTCAGCACATAACCCCTGGCAACCATGAATACCATGTCCTTGATGATAATTTTGTCTTTTCAAGACTGTCATACAATAGAGTCATAGAGTATATGACCTTTTAAGCCTGCTTTTGTCACTTAGCACAATGTCTTTAAAATTCATCCAAGTTGTTGCAAGTATCAGTGATACGTTTATTTTACATTGCAGAACAATGTTTCATTGAATGGATCTACCACCTGTTTCTTTATCCATTTGCCTCTGGAAGGGTGTTTGGGTTGTTTCCAGTCTTGGTTAGTTTACATAGACCTGCTATAAATATTTGTGTATAGGCTTTTGTGTGGATGTAAGTTTTCATTTCTCTAGGATAGAGACCTGGGAGTGGTATTGCTGGGTCATATACTAAGTATATGTTTAGTTTTGTAAGAATCTACCAAACTGATTTCCTGAGTACTTTCTCACAACTAATTAAAATTTCAGTTGTTTTGATTCACATTAGCACTTGGTAATGTCAGTATTTTTTTAATTTGGTTCTTCTTAGTTATACATGACAGCAAAATCCATTTTGATAAAATGATACTATATCTTATTATAATTAGGACCCTATTCTTGTGGACACAATGGTGGGATTCACTTAAGTATTTTCAGGTGTGTACATAGGAAAATCATTCTATTATTTTTCTTATTCCTACCCCCATCCCTCTATTTCATTCCTTTTTGGTTAGTCTACTGTACTTCTCTTCTTCCCCTCCCTGCCTTTATTAATGTGGTTTAGCTTTCACATATTAGGAAAAACACTTAACCTTTGGTTTTTTGGAAATTGGCTCATTTCACATAGTACGATAGTCTCCAGATCCAACCATTTACTGGCAAATGTCATAAAGTCATTCTTCTTTGTGGCTGAGTAATATTCCATTGTGTATATCCACAATTTCTCTATCCATTCATCTGTTGAAGGATACCTAGGTTGGTTTCATAGCTTAGCTATTGTGAATTTATCTGCTCTAAACATTGATGTGGCCATATCACTATAGTATGCTCAATTTCAACTCCTTTGGGTATACACTGAGGAGTGGGATCATTTGGTCCAATGGTGGTTCCTTTCCTGTTTTTTTAAGGAATCTCCATACTGCTTTCCAAAGGGGTTGCAACATCTCTATCAATTAGAGAAATGCAAATTAAAACTACACTAAGATTTCATCTCATTCCAGTCAGAATAGCAATTATCAAGAATATAAATAACAACAAATGTTGGTGAGGATGTGGGGAAAGGGAATGCTCATACATTGTTGGTGGAACTAAAATTATCAGTGTTTCTATTTCAGCTATTCTAATAGATGTGCAGTGGTATCTTTTCTTGGTTTAAATCTGAGTTTCCGTAATGGTGAATGGTATTGCCCGTATTTCCACATGCTGATTTGCCATCAGGATAGCCTCTTTAGTGAAGTCCATGTCTTTCACTCATCTTTTAATTGAATTTCTGTTATTGTTGGTTTTAGATAATTCTCTATATATTCAGAATAAAGTATTTTTTTCAATATTTGAAACTATTTTCTCTCAGTCTATAGCTCATCTTTCATTCTTTTAAAAAAAATGTCTTTGTATAGCGAATGTTTTTTTTCAAAAGGATAATTTTGAAAAATTTTCATTTTCTTTCATGAATCATACTTTTGGTAATCATGTCCGAAATGTCTTTGCCCAACCCTAGGTCACAAAGATTTTCTTTTATGTTTTATTCTAGAAGTTTTATAGTCTTACATTTTACATCTAGATCTTTGATCCAGTTTGAGTTAATTATTGGGTGGGGTGTGGAGTACAGGTTGAAGTCCACAGTTTTCCATATGGATGTACGATTGTTCCAACACACTTGTTGAAAACTGTTCTTCCACCCTTGACTTGTCCTTTTAACTTGGCTATTCTGATGTGAATTTATCTTCAGACTCTATACTGTTCCTTGATCTATCCTGTGGTTAATATCATAAAATCTTGATCACTGTAGCAGTGTTTTTGATCCAACTTTATTTTTCTTTTTCAAAATCACTCTTAGCTGTTGTAATTGTTCTGCTTTCCACCTGAAGTTCAGAATCAGCTTGCTTCTGTAGTATAGAACTGAAATATCTTTTTGAGAATGACAATGAATCTATAGGTCTACTTTGGAAAATTGACACTTCTATGTTGAGTCTTCCAATCAATGAACATGGTGGATCTCTCCTTTTATTTAGATCTTCAATTTATTGGTGCCTTGTAGTTTTTTCTTTGCATAAAGATCTTGTACATGTTTTGTTAGATGTATTCATGAATGTCTCATCTTTTGTGAGGCATTGTAAATATCATTTTTAGACAACTGATCTCAAATAATAGATTGCTGATGTATAGAAATGATGGAATTTTGCCCACACTTACTTTTAAGCCCAAAATATTTAGGTCGACTTACTTTTATAGAATATTTCCAAAGCATTTTATCTTGTATCCGTGGATATAAAAACTCTTGGTGTAATGTGTGATTAAATTGTGTTAATTGCTATAATATGTATGAGTGGCACAAACAGGTTCGGGAACCAACTTAATCAACTCTTGGGAAGCACACAAATCCACTGGTAAAGCAGAGGAACGGCAGGTATCATATCATCCTCTATGGTACTACGAAAGGATGGGCCATGCCCAATGGACAGAGTCAAGAGAGCCCATGATCCTGGAGAGTTAGGTAAGTGGTCCGTTGGGAGGTCTTCTACCGAAAGATCTACCTAAAAGAGACAAGAACAAGGTAGGAAGGCCCAGCTTCTGTGATTGTACTTGAACAAAAAAACACTAATGATATACCTTAAGAACACACCAAGTATATTTTTTCACTCTCCACCACACTTCTACGGAAGAAACATTTATAAAAAAGAAAGAGAACGATGATGAACATGTTTTTGAAGAATATTTGATGATAGTGGAAAAGATCTTAATTATAGTTAATAGTGAAAAAATTTAGACTATAAAATGTTATCTACATTGTGACCCCAGATATGTAAAAAAGTATATTTATTTATAGAAAAAAATGGGAAATACATCAGAATGTTTGTAATATTATATATGTATCTATTGAGAATGTGCCTGGTTTTTATTTATTTTCTCTTTACTTTTTGCACAATTTTTTTTTTGCAATTGTTACAATGGCTATGTATATGGAGAAGAAAGGTTACAATCATCAGAGAGGTTATTTTCTTTTTTTAAGGAGAGAAATTCTTTCCCTGCTTTATTGGCTTCATCCAAGTGTCTGAGAATACTTACATTGTTCTCTTGGGTTGCAATTTAAAAAAAAAAAAATTACGGGATTTTGGCATTTCCTACCAATTTCCTACGCCTTTTAAAGAAATAAGCAAGCTGCAGTGGTTTCTACCATTTGGTAAATTACATTAATGATGATGACAGCTGTAATTATACAGCCATTGCAAAGCTATTTCTTTAATAGAACCATTGCTATAGAGATTTTTATGGAATTACGAGTAAAGGTCAGGGCCAGCTTCACATTTATCCCCTCTGTAGTCACCCAGCCCCTCTGCTAAAGCTAAGGTCATGAGCCCCGTGTGGGGTGTCAAAGCACAGACCATGAAATACAGTCATTTCGCTCTCCTCCTCGTTTCCCTGGACAGACTACCCTTAGAGTTTGATGACAAGTGTCAGTGCTGCACATGAGATTCCATGGCCGTGACAGGGACATTAAAAAGAAGCTCCAAACCATCGGTTTCTAAGGCAACTCTCTCTCTCTCTCTCTCTCTCTCTCTCTCTCTCTCTCTCTCTCTCTCCTCTCTCTCGTGGCTGGTGGATCTTTTCCTTGTTAGTTCTGAACTTTCCCTGGATCATCAGATTGTCACTCACCAGCTACAGGAATTAAAATCTCCCTGAATTCTCCCACCGCCAAACGCTCCCTCCCTGCAATCTATCGGCCGTCACGTGGATTCTGCCACCTACATGTCCTTGGTGTTAGTCTCACTGTGGTCCTAGATCGGCTGCCTGTCCCCCATCTTCACTGTGCTAGTGGCTTCCAAACTGGTCTCCATCGTCCACGCATTTTCCTAAAAACAAACTCCATCGCGTCCTCCCTCACTTGGAGACCGTTCTGGGTGAAGTCCCCTTCCTTTATTTTCTGTGGTGCAGGGAACGTGATGGTGTTTTATCAGCTTACAATCTCACAGCCAGGCGGAGAAGGTCAAAGGAGAAGGCATTTCACCCACCAAGTGAGCCTGGCTGTTGATTCTCCCTCTCAGAGTAATGAGGGCTGGCTGGCGGCTGTATTTCCAAGAGAAGGATCATTTCAGGAAGTCATTCTGTGCCTCTCTAAGAATCACTTTCACCCGGGACAGATCTTTTGATCTACTCAGGATCAGAGCTCAGGTCCAGAGAAGTGAATCGTGGTGCTATGGGCTACATCTGTGAATGCACCAGGGCGCCCCAGCGGCTGTGTGGAAGGTAATCAATAACAAGCTCATTAGAGCAGGGTAAGCTCTGAGGAGCATGGCAGATGGTAAGAGAAAGGTGAAGGGAAGCTCATGTTTTTAACAATGGTTCTTGAGCTTCCCTGTACCTCAGAATCACCTGGGGAGTTTTGAGACAAGCCCATGCCCTGGCCCACCCAACCCAATTAGATCATGATCTCTGAGCTGGGACCAGGCATCTGCATCCTATTTAACACTCAGGTGATGGTAATGTGCAGCAGGTTTGAGAGCCAGTGTCTTAGAAAATTTAGGTTTGCCCAGAAGGTTTCCGGTTGGAGCCAGGGAACTGATCTCTTTATATATCATTAACCAAAAATTGCAGAAAGCTGTTATTTTGTACTAAACTCTTGCAGCAGGCTCCAACCAACCAGGTGTGTTAGTCAGCATTCCATTACTGTAACAAACACCTGAGATAACCAGCTTATAAAGCGAAAAGGTTTATTCTGGCTCATGGCTTTGAAGGTTCCAACTCATGATTATATTGGCCCCTTTGCTTTGGGCCTGTGACAAGGCAGCAACTCTTGGCAGGAACGGGTAATGGGGCAAATTTACCCAACTCATGGCCAGGATGCAAAGAAAAAAGAGGAAGGGCCTGTGGTCCCAGAATCCCCCTCAAGGGCACTACCCCAATGACCTGAGAACCTCCCACCAGGCCCCACCTCTCCAAGGTTCCACCATCTCCCAATAGCGCCCGCCCTGCAGACCAAGCCTTTAAGACCTGAACCTTTGGAGAAAGTTCAATGTCTAAACTATAGCACCAGGTTAAAAACCAAACTGGAGTCCCCCATGCTAACGTTTCATATCACCAACTTGAAACTAAGCTGATTATCTAATCACCCAAGAAATCATGATTGGAGACCAAATTTCCCAGGTCAGTTTCAATTGGGATGATAATGAAATCCCCTCTGTCTTTGTCTTAAAAAAAAAAGTACCAGAGCCGGGCATGGTGGTGCATGACTGTAATCCCAGAGGACTGGGAGGCTGAGGCAGGAGGATCTCTGGCTCAAGGCCAGTCCCAGTAAAAGCGAGGTGCTAAGCAACTCAGTGAGACCCTGTCCCTAAATAAAATACAAAATAGGGCTGGGGAGGTGGCTCAGGGGTCAGGTTCCCCTGAGTTCAATCCCTGGTGCCTTCCACCCCAAAAGTAACAGAAATGACCTGATGTTATTTTTCTATTGTTTTATCTTCCTGTCTCTGTCTTGCAAGAAAAAATAACTTTGCAGTGACCAAATCCACATATTTTTTTAACTTTGGTTTCTGTTTTCTTCAACCCTTATCTCTCCATAAAAGCAACCTCTTCGTCTCCTCTGCTCCGAGAAACACGCATTCTGTTTTATGAAATGAAGCATTGCCCAATTATAGAATTAGAAACTAAACCCAATTAAGATCTTTAAAGGAAGCCGTGGTAGTTTGGACCTCTGATAGCCCTACTGGGTGGGACGGGCAGATAAAGTCCCACACACCTTGGTCCTAGGTCTTTGGGTGATCTTTTTTTTTTTCTTTTGGTGATTTTTTTTTTTTTTTAAAAACAAAGGCTCTCATTGTTCCTCTCCCCGTTCAGCAGAAGCATTTTCGTTCATCTGCCCTTTGACACACATTACCTTTTGAAAAAAATCTGGTCTTATATCAGTTGTCAAGCAAATCTAGCTTCCTCTGTCACCAGGCAGTTGGGAGAGAAGGGAGAGCAGGCTGCCATCTCCCTGCCCCTTCCTCTTTAGCCCCCTGGAAGCAATCCCCAGCCCCCGGAGGCTGTTCTGAGCCGTCTCCGGTCACTTCCTTCCAGCTGCCCGCTGGGCAGGGCTGCCTGCCTTACTGCCCCTTATTTCCTGCCAGACCTCGGTGTGGGGTGACATGGTGGGGCAGGAAAGGGAGTGAGCATGCGAAATCAGGATCTCCCGCAGCCCCGATCCCCTCGGTGGCACCCCTTTTTGAGGAAGTGGCCCTGTGTCTACCCAGCAGCTGGTGCCAGGGCAGGGGTGTGGGCGGCAGCTATCATTGGCGTCCTTCCTGTTTCAGTACCTCCAACCCTGAGCAGGCTGCAAGGGAGGGTGTGATCTGTCTTCAGGGGGGAACACGGAATAGCAGGAAGTGTCGCCCCCAGCAGCACCTGCACCACACCAGCTTGGAAAGCTCTCATCTGGGATTCCAAGTCACATGGATGAACATGGTGTTGGGTGCAGAGCAGGCTGAACTGTGTTGTCTGTAGGGCAGGCTGAACAGATGTTGGCTGCAAGATAGCCCACGCACTCAAACCCCCCTGTCTGGTCCTTTATCACCTGTCTGCCTCAAGTCTGAACATTCAACCCCGCTCAAGGCTGAGCACTCAACCCCCCCTTGGACCAACAAGGCAGCTTGCAGACCCAGAGGCCCCATTAGATTTGGGCTATAAAAACTCCCTCCTGCCAGGCGCCTCTCTCTCTCTCTCTCTCTCTCTCTCTCTCTCTCTCTCTCTCTCTCGCTCTCTCTCTCTCGCTCTCTTTCTTGCTCTTTATCTTTCTTGTGCGCGCTTTCTGTCTCTCTCTTGCTCTTGCTCTTTCCCTGTTCATCTCTTCTTTCTCTCTCTTTCCTTCTTTCTTTTCTCTTTGTTGCACTGCTGAAATAAAGATTTTTTTGGTTGCTCCGAGTGTTGTGGTCACTTTCCTTTCACATGGCATGTCCAGGCAGTCCTCTTAGACCACCTGCTGCCCGTGAGAACCCAGGCTTTCTACACGAGAAGACCAGTCTCTGCGGCTCACCAGCCCTGGAAGGAGAACTCATGTCATCACAGGCATGCGTAGGAAAACCAGGAGAGCGGGCACAGTGGTGCACACCTGCAATCCCAGGGACTCGGGAGGCTCAGTCAGGAGGATCGCAAGTTCGAGGCCGGCCAGGGAAACCTGTCTCAAAATAAAAAATAAAAAGAATTGGGGTTGTAGCTCAGTGGCAAAGTGTCCCTGGGTTCAATCCCTAGTACCAGAAAGGGGGAGAAAAGAAAAAGGTGAGATGAATTGATTTTGGCTAGACTGGAGTCAAGGTTCTGAAAATATAAAATGCTTAGATTTCTGGGCCAACACTGACACTGGAGTTGATGTCCTGGGGATGTCATCCGACACTGATCATATTTCTTGGTGAGGACATAATGTTCTTGTTCATTTCTGTTTTCCTATGAACAAGACAGCGGTTACGCACATCTTAAAAAAATTACATTTGTTCTTTGTGATGAGAACATTTGTTCATTTTCTGACACAGAGCTCCTAAGACTCTTGTAATTTCCTAAGTGACAGGGGGACGTGAAGCCTCTGTTGTCCTAATATGTGGTCTTTGACCCAGTTCCTAGCACCGAACCATCTTTTGTTCTAACGGGGTTACTCTTGGAGTGTTCCTGGAAGGGATCAATCTCTGAGGATGGGCTGGAGGTTGAGATGACTATTTATCATGCTTATGTGATGAAGCTTCCATAAAATTTCCTAAAGTATAAGACTGGGCGAGCTTCCAGGTTCCTGGACACATCCACATGCCCAGAGGGTGGCACTTTTCAGCTCCCGCAGGGACAGAAGCTACTAAATTAAAAACCCTTCCAGGCCTCATCCTAGATACTTTTTCATGATTATTCATCAGTATCCTTTGCAATACCCTTTATTAATCAAACAACAGCTGTTCTAGAAATGCCCCAAAGGAGGGAATCATAGGAACTTCCAATTTGTAACTCAATCAGGCCAAAGAGGTGTGCATCCTAGAGATGGGCAACCCTTGAGATTAACGTGGGAAGTTAGGGGGGACTTTGAGGGACTCAGCTCTCAACACGTGGGGTCTGTGCTCACATCCAGTGGATAGCGTCAGAGTCGATTAGAATCATGGGGCATCTAGGTGGTGTCTGCAAAGAATCGGAGAATCGGCTGGTGTGGAACACTCCCATATTTGGTCCAAGAAGTGCTCTGGGTTGAGTGTGATTACAGGGAAGGAAACAAGAGTTTTACTTACAGGCTTAGAGTTCATGCATTATCTTTCCTGAAGAAAATAAAATGTCAGTGGAGTCAGAATGTATGGGTTAAACCACTTTCGAGTCAGGGTTTAAGTATCATTAAAATGGTGGCGTCTGAGGGTGGACCACCTGGGGCCGGTGTCCTTTGGCATCCAGGAGGCTGGGTTCTTCAGCTTAGAGCCAGCCACTGTGGACAGGTGACCTCAACTTCCATTCATCTAAAAGGGCAGGGACATCTCCCTGTTGGGGAGGCACTAAATGAGTCACAAGGAAACGAGGAGTCGGAAGCCTTTAGCCCACATCCAAGTGGGGAACTCGCGGCACTGCCTGGGAAATCTTCTCCAGCGCCGAGAGCCGCGGGCACCAGGAAGCTTCTTCTGTGACCCCTTCATGAGGGCTGAGAGGGGATTTTGCTCAGGCTAGCAATATACTCATGGGAAGACAAGAGAAAGGGAGAAAAGAAAGAAGGGATGAAAAGCAGGAGATAAAAAGGGATGATTCAAAGCCCTTGGAATTAGTATTTGTTAAATAAAAAAAAAAGGTGAAATGGAATATCTGCTAACAGATGCCAACGATATAAAGGAGTCAGTGAGCAAACACTGAGCTCTTCCTTTCTAACTGAGTGGCTCTGAGAAAGTTATTTAGCCCTGCTGAGTCTCAGTTTCCTCATCTATAAAATGAGTCTTTCTTCACGGGAATTTTCTGAGGATCAACCAAGTAGAGGTCTTGTCCATTTGGAATGATGCCAACAGCAAGCACCACATCACATTGATCAGCACTTTCTGGAGGGCTCTGTGGATGTGACCTCATGCCGTTATCACAAAAAGGCTACGAAGCAAGTTCCATCCCCGCTTGAAACAGAAGACAGGCAGCATGGCCACGTGGCTGAGGCCCTAAGTGACGGCTGGGATTTTTGCAGGGTCCCCTCTTGACTATTTTACCAGGAAGATGCTCATTCTGGCAATTTTTAAGATTTCAAGCCAGGATGAAGCAAAGTTTGGTTGACTAAATTAAGCTCTGGGTAATCTGGGAATGATCAGAGAATTGACTTTTTCAGGCTGAGTTCATTGTTAACCAACATAATTGAGATATATCCAGACCTTGTTAACCCAGCCTGACAAGTATAAAAATCAAACACACTAATCTATTTCAAAGTTCAAATGTTTTATTAGTAAACCAGGAAATAGAAACATCACAGTAAGGGGGCAAATTTCCAAGAACAAATAACTTAGTGTGGAAAATTGACTATTTAGGTCACCTCACTTTAACTCTTCAAGGAAGAACAATGCTACAAAATACACCATAATTTGTGATACGGAACAGCTTGGATCTATGATATTTTTTAAGCCAGTGTTTATATATAAAATCAACACACAAAAATCAATAGTTTTTTCTATACCCCAGTAAGAACCCACTGAGAAGAAATCAGGAAAACAATTTCATTCACGATAGCTTTTAAAAACACTTAGGAATAAATCTAACCAAGGAAGTGAAAGACTACTCTGAGAAAAATTGCAGAACACTGAAAGCCAAGTGTGGTGGTGCACACCTGTAATTCCAGTGGCTTGGGAGGCTGAGACAAGAGGATCACAAGTTCAAAGCCAGCCTCAGCAACTTAGCAAGGCCTTGAGCAACTTAGCAAGACCCTGTCTCAAAATAAAAAAATTAAAAAGGGCTGGGGATGTGTCTGGGTTTAATCACTGGTTATCCTGTATCAAGAAGAAGGAGGAGGAGAAGGAGGAGGAGGAGGAGGAGGAGGAGGAGGAGGAGGAGAAACTAAAAGATGGAAAGACTTCTCATGTCCATAGTCAGGCAAAATTAATTTTGTTAAAATGACCATATTACTAAAAGATCTATAGAGTCAGTGTAATTACCATCAACATTCCAGGACCTTCTTCACAGAACTAGAAGAAAACCCTAAAATTCATACAGAAGAACAAAAAACCCAGAACAGCCAAAACAGTCCTTAACAATAAGAGGAATGCTAGAGCTATCACCATACCCAACTTCAAATTATGCTGCAGAGCTACAGGAACAAAAACATCATGGTTACTAGCAAAAGGACAGCAGAGAGAGAAATGGAACAGAATAGCAGGTGAGGGACAAACCCACACAGCTACAATCATCTGATTCTTAACAAATGGGGCTAAATACATACCTTGGAGAAAAGCCAGCCTCTTTAACAAATGGTGCCGGGAAAACGGAATATTCATAGGTAAAAGAATGAACCTGGGTCCCTACCTCTCACATGGTACCAAAGTCAACTTGAAATGCATCAGAGACCTAGGTATAAAACCAAAGCTTGCAACTGCTAGAAGAAAACAGGGAAAACTCTCCAACATGTTGGCACAGGCAACAATGTGCTGAATAGGACTTCTACAGCTCAGAAAATCATACCAAGAATCAGTGAATGGATGGCTACAAATTAAAAAGCTTCTTTGCTTTCCAGAAGAGGAGACAATTACTGGAGTGAAGAGAAAGTCTACAGAATGGGAGAAAAACTTGGCCAGCTACTCTTCTGAAAGAAGATTAATATTCAGAATATAACAAGAACTAAAAAAAAAAAAAAAGCAACTCCAAAAAGCAAACCATTCAATAAACGACGAAATGAACTAAGCAGATACTTCTTAAAAGAACTGAAAATGAGCAAACGGAAAGTGAGCAACGTGACAAAGTGTTCAACATCTTTGGCCATCAGGGAAATGCAAATCCAAACCACACTGAGATTCTGTCTCACTCTAGTCAGAATGGCAATCATCGAGGATATAAATAAATGCTGGTGAGGAGGTGTGGGAACAGGAAACCTTATACACTGTGGGTGGGGAGGAAGATAGTTACAGCCACTGTGGGAAACAGCACAGAGGCTCCTCAAAAACCTAAAAATGGAATTACCATACAATCTAGCTATACCCAAAAGCATTAAGGACAACATATTTGAGAAATACGTGTATACCCATAAGATAGCACAATTCACAATAACCCATTTATGGACCAACTCAGGTGTTCATCAGCAGACGAATGGATAAATAAAACATGGCACATACACAATGGAGTTTCATTCAACCGCAAATGGAACAAAATCCTGCCATTTTCAGAAAAAAAAAATGGATGGAACTTGGAGAGCATTATGCTAAATGAAATAAGCCAGACTCAGAAAGACAAGTGTCACGTATTTTCTCTCATCTGTGAAAGCCAGAGGGAAAGGAAGGAGAAAAGGTGTCTCATGAAAGCAGAAAGGAGACCCATCAAAGTAGAGGAAGGGAGTTATTGGGAGGGAGGAGGCGAGAAAAAGGGGAGATACCTGGGAAACAGAATTGATCGAGTTACATTCTATGCATATATATGCCACAATGAAATCCACTGTCCTGTATAATTAATGTGCACCAATAAAGATGAAATAAAAACAAATCCTAACCTAAACATATATATAATCAATTCCTATGATGGGAACTGATAAAATCCTAAGGGGAAAGCAACCTTGAGGAATCTGGCCTCCTTGGATCCTGTCTGCTGTGATTGGTTTTCTAACATCAGGACGTTATGCAAATGAATGGATGCTGCATATTCTAGAAAGCAAAGTGGTTCACTGGAAACCTTTTGGCAATCACAGCTTCTTTCAGGTGCCTGCTCAAGAGTTATTTTCTCACATCGAGGATTTTCTTTTTTTTTTTTTTCCAACTAGGCTGAGATGGGAGAAGCCTGGACTTGTTTGGGAATAGGATCTCATCAGTTCTGTTCAGAGTGTCTCTCTAACCCCGGCCCCTTACAGTGCTCATGGAGAATTAATACCTCCAAGTTTCAGTATGTTAAAAATAGGAAGGTTTTAGGATCACACACGTGGAATGTAGCTTTATTTTCGGTATCTGCTAACTTGGGTTAAAATGGATCTGATGAGCGTAATCAAAAGTTCGGCCACTCTCAGCAGAGTATGTGTTTATCACTTGGGCTTCTGAACGTCTCTGGTCTCACGCAGAGTTTCGTTGCTTGTTCTCTCTGTCCCTCTTTCTCACGCACATATTCCCTCACAAGTTCAGATTGGCACCATCTTTTGCCGTTTGCTTGCTCTTGCCTTGCAACCCCAAGAAAACATTTTATTAGGTAGAATTTCTCCGGAATCAGTGTGGAGCTGAAAATTGACTTGAACATGAATCATGACAATGTGTCTTACTGTTTACGCAGCAATGAAGATTATCAAGATGAATGGAGAGGAGCCAGCTCCTCTCTTTATTCATCACAAACTCGCTCAGCCCTGTTATTTCTCATGCTGAGAGATTTATTGCTAATTATTGCAGCAGATAAGCTGTCTTGAAGGGAGAAAAAAAACTTTCAAGAATTGAGGTGCTTTGGGTTTAGAGGGAAACCAGGGTCTGTCTCAACTCTGATACTAATTTACATGGAAGAAATGCGAAAGACTCCCAGGAATTAAAACAAAACTAAAACAAAACAAAACAAAACAGTAATCAGTATGTGTTGATCATCTCCACCAGAATGTGGAGATGACTTCCACTACATATTCCAGGGTGATCTATATTTTCATGTTTCACATGATGGAAAAGTGTATTTCTAACAAGTGCATGTTAGAAAATGTGTTTGGCCTTCATTTCTTTTTAACCTTATAAATCCAGGGCATGTGTCCGCTCAGCACTCACACTTACTACCCTCAAAGTAGTTTCATTTTAATTTCTCTAATCCATCCAAAGATTTGGAAAAAAGACAAAGTGAACACTTTTGAGTTCAGGAGAGGTTTCTAATTTTTTTTCCTAAACATTTATATCAATGACTAGGTAACAGAGATCAATTTGCTAATGAAGACTGTCCAATAGAGTCATCCATCAGGTGTCTGGCTCAGAACTAGGACACAAGTCCTTCTATTCTCTGAACCTGTTTTCCCAGCAGACCTGCAGAGACCCAGACGGTATTCTTGGCCTGTCCCCTAAGTGTCCAATTAATAGAAGTCTATTAACGATCTATTATTTGACACTAATGGGCAAGCTGGGAATTTGGTGGGTAATTTCTGCCGGCCACGATGAATGATTTGTGACAAGAGAAGGCTGTGTTCAAGGAGAAAGTACTAAGGATACGTCCCGGAACAATTCACAGCATTTCACTTGGCTTCCAGCTTGAGGCTGAAACACAGTTTCCAAATCTCTCCCTCTTTCTGACCTAAAGCAAAAAATTTGGTCAAAGAGTAGGGTTCATTGGGCAAGAGGATTCCTCAGGAGTCTTCCACCCGGAGCTGTTTATCAATTGCCAAATTGGTGAAAGGCATATGTGCTTTGCACAATCAACTCAACCTGACGTTGAGAAGCAGGGACCAGAGGTTGACCTGGTGCCTGCCTATTTCGGGGTGCAAGCTGGCAGGAAGCAGCCTGCTGGGGGAAATGACCAAGTCTGAGAAATGATGGGAAAGGCGAGGGGTCTTCATGACACAGTGGGTTGCAAAGACCCTACTGAGAGGTCATTTTCCGTGATCTTAGATTATTTTAGACTCTTTCCTCCCCAAATGGAAAATTTCTGGAAAACGTGCTACTTCCAAATTCACCACCACGAGAAGACCTTGAGGCTACACTGAGCACAGATGTGAGTGTCGTGAGAGCGGGATTCTGGACTCAGTCGGCAATGACCTCCTCCAACACCAGCCATTTCCTGTGTCCTTGGATTTATTTCTTCAACTATAAAACGAGCAGGCTGGACTAGGATAACCGTGAGTTCTGCTTCGGCTCCAAGCTTCCAGCCTCCTCTACCTTCCAAATCGCTCTTGACATTCTTGACAAATCCCGTGCTCTGTGCACCCCCATCTCCAGCAGCTTTGTGCCTCCCCCCCCCCCCACCCCGGCAAACTTTGCCTTTTAAGCTTGAAGCAAGAATGCCAGATCAAAACACTGCAGGATCACCAGGCCTCTCTGTGGCTTCCTCACCGACTACAGAAAACATCTCCTCCCTGGTCAACCAATGTCCCCATGAGTTTGACCCACACCCAGCCTGCCAACTGTACGGCTTATCACTTATTCTACCAAACTGGGTTGCTCACGTCCCAAACACATCCCACCCATCCCTCTTCTCTGCGCCTTTCATTGCGCTACTCTCTGAACCCAGACTTCTCTTCCTTTCTTGACTCAGTGGAGCAGCACTCTGGGACCCAGCTCTTCCGGCTTCCAGCAGAATGGCTGGTGACTACTTCATCTCTTCATAAAAAAATCCAGATCCAGGTTTTACTCAAACAACAACAACAAAATTCAAGACAAAAAATTAATTTGCAATTCACTTAAAAGAATGGGCTCCTTTCTGGGAAATGCTACCTAAGAACCCAAAAGATCACTGATAGTTCCCAGGACCTTGTGCAAAAGGGGTGAGAAATCTCTGGGAGGACAAAGAGAGCCTGGTGCTGGGGAAATGGGTTTTGGAAAGCTCTGCAGTTCTGTCTCCCTCCACCTGCCCTCTGCTGTTCCCACTCCCTGGGTGTTTATCGCTCACGTCACAAGAAGTTCCTTCCCAACCCTTGTCCCTTCTCCTCATTCTTAAATTTAGGAAGAGTCACAAAAGCGACAGTCTTAACTCTTACTTGTTTACTGTTAGCGCTATTTGGGGTCTAATTTACGTAAAATAAGATCTACTTGTTTTAAGTGTTTAGTGAGTTTGACAAATGGCTACATTTGTGTAATTCTCCACACAATCAAGACACAGAACCAGGGTTCCACCTAAAAAAGTTCACCGGAGACTCATTATGAATGGGTCTTTCAGCTTGCTATAGTCTGGATAGTAGATGTTTTCTAAAAGCTCATGTGTGGAATAATAGGAGAAAGTTCAGAGGTGAAATGATTGGGTCATGAGAGCCTTAACCTAATCAGTGCATTGATCCACTGACTAACGGACTGAAGGCAGGTAGGGTATGGCTGCAGGAGGTGGGTCTTTGGGGACCTGAACTTAGTCTCTGTCTCTCTCTCTGTCTCTCTCTCTCTCTCTGTCCTTCCTGGTGCCAAGTCCTGAGCCACATTCCTCTGACACACCCTTCCTCCATGATACTCTGCCTTACCTCAGGCCCAGAGCAATGGAGTCGACCATCTATGGACTGAGACCTCTGATACCATGAGCCCCAAATAAACTTTTCCTCCTCTAATTGTTCTTGTCAGGTCTTTTAGTCACAGCAGAAAAAAAAAAAAGATGAATGAAACAATTGTGCATTCTTTTGTGTCTGGCTTCTTTTACTGAACATAATGCTTTTGAGATTCATCCAGTTATTGCATGCATCAGCAGCTGATTTCTCTGTTGCTGAGTGATATTACAATGTATGGATATAACAAAATTCACTTAACCAGTTGATGGATACTGAAGTTGCTTACTTTTGGGATTATTACAAGTAAAGTTGGCATAAGCACTCATGTATCATGTTTTTCTTTTTCTTGAGTAAATTCCTAGAAGTAAGAGTGCAGAGACATATGGAAATTTTAGGTTTAATGGTATAAGAAACTGCCAAACTGTTATCCAAAGTGACTGTACCACTTGGCAGTCCTAACAGTCATTTTGAGAGTTCTAATTGCTCCTTATCCTAGTCAACACTTGGTATGGTTAGATTTTTTTTTTAACTTCAGACATTCTAACATTGCATACTAAGTATTTTATCATGGTTTTAATTTGCATTTCTCTAAAGACTAATGATGTTGTGCATCTTTTTATGAGCCTTTATTTTTTCCTGCTGTATCTTTTATTCTTTCATTTGGTGAGGTATCTATTCAGATTTTTTTTCTATTTTTTTTTGTTATGTTGCCTGTTTTCTTGAGTTCTAAGAGTTCTTAAAGTATTTGGAATACAAGCACTTTATTTTGTTTATGTTACTCAGATATTTTCTCCTTATCTGTTGTATCCCTTCTTAAAATTATTTTTTTAGTAGCATCTTTCAAATCTTTGAAGTTTTCTCTTTTGACAGAGTTGAATTTTTCAGTTTTTTCTTTTTCTCTTTCTTTCTTTGAGAAGATGGGGTCATATCTCCGAAGGATCTGCCTATCAAGGTTCCAAAGATTTTCCAGGTATTTTCTTCTGGAAGATTTAGTTTTGTATTTTGTATGACCTATTTGGGGTTGTTTTTTTATGGGGTGTGAGATATGAATTGAAGCTCTTATTTTTTCCATATGGATATTTAGTTATTCTAGCACCATTTTTGAAAACGCTGTGCTCTTCCTTTTGAAATACCTTAGTGGTTTTGATTGTGTGTGGTCTATTCCTGTACTCCTTCTGTTCCACTGATCCCTATGTTTATCCTTACACAACTGCCACCCTGTCTTGATTATTACAGCTTTGTTGTAAGTCTTGACATTAAGTGGTGTTGAAAAAAAGAACAAATTTGTTCTTTTTCAAAATGTGTCTATTCTAGATATTTTACATTTCCAGGTGAATTTTAGAATTTATTTGAAAATTCATTTACATATTAAAAATCTTGCTGTAAACTTCATTGGAATTATAGTGAATCTATAGACCAGTTTTGGGGATAATTGGTATCATTATAACATTGAAGTCTTCCCAATGCATGATCATGATATGCCTCTCCCTTAAATGAGGTCTTCTTTAATTTCTGTCAGCAATGTATTATAGTTTTCCGCATATAGGTCTTAACATATTTTGTCAAATTCATCTCTCAATATTTCATATTTTAGATGCTACTACAGATATTTTTTGAGGTTTTTGATTACTAATTTTTTGTTGCTAGAAGATAGAAATAAAGGCAAATAACCACAAAGTTCCTGCTTTCAATGTTTGAAGGGTATTTTGAGTATTTTAGCACTTCATCTCTCTGAATTTCTTATGTATTGATCATATCCTGGTGTGGGAAATAGATTTAAATAAGACTCAAGCCTGCATGATTTCAGGAAAGGTTAGTTAATGCAAATTAAAAAGAAATTTTAAATATTGTACAGGAAGAATTTTAGCTAAGTGAAAACTGGATTTTGTTATATTCCTGTGAAGAGTGTTGGGCTGTGTTCATGCTGGTAAGTTACTTGCAGATCAGATTTATCCTTTCACATGGGTAAAGGCAGATCCAGAGCAACCTTTACATCAGCCTCACTAAGGTGTGGCTCTTCTCAAGGCTGCATCAAACTGTCCTCTCCATCCTGAGATCTCTCCCACTCCATGGGATTCCCAGTTCTCTGAGAACTCTTGGAACCATTCACCCTATTGTTTACCCATGGTTCTTTCCCCAGGCTGTGAAGTTCCCCTCCATGCATGCTTGAATCATACTCCATCCTCTTTGCAGATTCTGGCTGTTTTTCCTCCCCAAATTCTGATCTCTAGATTCTCCCTCAGGGAGACCCCTGGGTTTGTTTTGTTCCTGCCTCTTGCTCTGTAGCCTAGAAACTGCCTCCCGGCAGCAGGCTGGCACAATTACACAGCTCACTTGGGTCACGGTCTTGTGTTGCCCGTCGTCCGACGTCTGAAAACCGTCGTTTAATGTATTTTGTTTTCCAGTTTCCTAATTATTTAGGGTAGGAGGGCAATGACCAGCTTTGAGAGAGCCAAGGAAATATGAGCTCAGAGGAAAACAGAATGACACTCTTAGAGAGTGCAAATACCCATAAAGTCACCCAACACACTGAATAAATCACACGAGACAAATAAGAATTAATTGACCAAGCAGGGCAAAAAAATTATAGAAGTTTATACAGACTTTCAAGTAGCTAAGAAGTGATATTCAAAGTGTGTGTCAGTCGGGGGGAGGTAGAATAATTATTTCAGAGGAAGAACTGAGTGAAGCTATTGGGTTTGAAGAATAAAATACTGGGCAGCTTACAGTAGCATTGCAGACTAGACATGCTGCCAAACTTTCCCGCGGAAGACACCTCCATGCTGGACAGCTTTGATAATGTTTTAAAATATCATTCTGAATCCCAGAGCTGGTGAGACTAGCCTACACTCTCACTTTCCTCAACAGATAGAGGTGAAACAGGGTGCAGTCCATGTGGACGTGCAGCCTGCCCTCTTAGCCTGTCATCTTTATGAAACGGAAGTTTCTGATTGCTCTCCTGAATCCAGCCCCAGAACGAAGCCTGGAACACAGTCCGTGTTGAGTGCATGTATGTTGAATAAGTGGATGAGTGACCACTAGGGACCATTTCAAGAACAGAGAACTTTGAATGTTGATGGCTGATCAGGCAGGGATTGGGAGGCCACACTTGGGGCCCTGGAAGGCTTGTAGGAGCTGACCACTGTACCTCTTCCTATGAGGCCAAGTGTCAAAGTGACCATGTTGTTAGTGTATGGTTGGCTCAAAAAAAAAAAAAAAAAAAGAAATCCATCGTCCCAAAGCACAGAAGTCATTTAGGAAACACATTTTCCTCCAGCATGATGCTAGGGGGAAAGAAAGTCCAGCAATAATGCCCGGAGAATTTTCAGCTACACGCCTTTTTTTTCACTAGAGGCTGGTGTTGAATTTATACTTTTTGAATGATCAGAGAAGCATCCATCTATAATGAAATTAAAACGCTTCCAGTTTGTAGCAACCTAGGGATTACTGCAGAAGCAAACAGATTCTCTTTGGTGGAGAACATCCTAGAATCAAGCCCGTTAGGTCTCCCATGAATTAAACTCAGTCAAAGAAAAGCTCAAAATTTTTAAAAAAAGTATAGATATATATATATAAAACATGAGGAACCAAGCTTCTTTCTGAATGATTGAAAGAAAACCCAGAATAGATTTAGATTCCAAAGGCTTCAGGTCCTGGGGTTATCGGAAATAATGTACGCAATCACCAAGAATAATCTTTTTAAAATTAAAAGATTAAATGAAAAATAAGCAAAACTAGACCATGACATATAGTCAGAGAGATTTGAGGAAAGCAAACAGAGATTCTAAACATGAAAGCAAGGAACTTCAAATGTAGTGTTATATATAACTAAGATTTTTTTTTTAACACGAGGATAAAATAAAGATATTCTCAGTTGCACAAGTGTTTATGATTTTTAACACACAAGGGAAGAATTCTGCAAAGAAGTACATGTACCAGGAAGAAGTGAAACACAGGAAGAAAGGGTAAGTAAATAACTTAGAAAAAAAAAAACTATTTGGGGGATATACTGAGTTAAACAAAATGTACTCTCGGAATAAATTTCGCTTGGAGTTTTTGTTTGCTTGCTTTCCAATGTGGTTACGAAAAACGCAATAGGGCTAAGTCTAAAAGAAATATAATAATTAAAAGGGAAGAGACAACATGTTCACTATTTCCAGATGATCTGTACATAAAATCTACCAGACTCAATAAGCAAACTATCTACACATTAAGAAAGTTCAGCAAGCCAGTTGAATACAAGGTCAATTTATTTTTTTCCAATTTTTTTTGTATTGGTTCTTTTTAGTTATATGACAGTAGAATGTATTTTGACATATCACACATACATGGATTGTAACTTCCATTCTTGTGGTTGGACATGATGTGGAGTTACACTGGTCGTGTAGTTACATATGAACATAGGAAAGTTATGTCTGATTAATTCTACTGTCTTTCCCCACCATTCCCCCCTGTCCAATTGGATGAACCTCCATTTCTCCCTCCATGATGCCTATTGTGAGTTAGCATCTACATGTCAGAAAGAATATTCAGACTTTGGTGGTTTTTTTTGGGGGGGGGAATTGGCTTATTTCACTTACCATGATAGGCTCCAATTCCATCCATTTACAGGCATATGCCATATTTTCATTCTTCTTTATGGCTGAGTAATATTCCATTGTGTATATACATCACATTTTCTTTATCTATTCATTTATCGAAGGGCACCTAGTTTAGTTCCACAGCTTAGCTACAGTGAATGGAACTGCTATGAACATTGATGTGGCTGCATCACTGTAGTATGCTGATTTTAAGTCCTTTCAGTATAGAAGGAGGAGTGGGATAACTGGGTCAAGTGGTGGTTCCATTCCACGTTTCCTGAGGACATTTCATACTGCTTTCCAGAGGGGCTGTACCAATTTGCAGTTCCACCAATAATGTATGAGAGGACCTTTCTCCCTACATCCTCCCCAATATTTATTGTCACATGGATTCTTGATAATTGCCATTCTGACGGGAGTGAGATTAGACCTCAGTGTAGTTTTAATTTGCATTTCTCTAATTGCTAGTGATGTTTTAACATTTTTTTTCATATGTTTGTTGACCATATTTCTTTGGTGAAGTGCCCATTTATTGGTTGGGTTATTTATTTTTTTTTTGGCGTTAAGTTTTTTTGAGTTCTTTGCATATCCTGGAGATGAGTGCTCGACGTGAGGTACAGGTGGCAAAGATGTTCTCTACAAGGTCAATTTATACCTGCACTTAGATTAGATAGAACCATCTAGAAAATTTACTGGAAAGTGTGACACATTTTATGACGGCACCAAAAACAAGAAAATATTCAGACGATATGGAAGACACCATGGAGTATTTGAGTGTGGAGTTCAGAACAGGCAGGAGGTACATGTTAGAAAATCATCAATGACTAAGTGACCGTGGAGCCATTAGACCAGACGGGCTCCCAGAGAGGGTGAGTGTGACTGGGGAGTATCCAGGCGTCCAAGGATTGAGCCTTGGCTCTCTCCAGTATGGCCAGAGAGAGCGGCAGGAAAATGAGACAGAAAAACATGGAAACAACCTTTCACGGAGGGATCCATTATTTTACTTATTGATTTGTGTGTGTGTGTGTGGTGCTGGGGATTGAACCCAGGGCCTTGTGCATGTGAGGCCAGCATCCGGCCAACTGAGCTCTATCCCCAGCCCTGGGACCCATTATTTTAAATGATAAGTAAAATAAGGACTGAAACGGACCCTTGGATATGGGACTGGACCAAGAACTATTTATCAAATTCTAACATCTCGACTCTCAGTGCAGTTGGAGGCAAAAACATGGTTGGGGTGTGTTCAAAGGAGATTAAAGGAGAGAACAGGAGACGGCGAGGGGTATCTGCAGATGGGAGTCTTGATGGGTGGCTGCAGGTTTTAAAGGAGAACTAGCAACATGTGTGCAGTGTGGTAAGTCAGACCCAGCAGAGAGGGAGAAGGATGGATGGTGGGGGGAGCACTGGGTAGACCAGGAAGATGGGGCCAAAGGTTGGATTAACAGGAGACAATGAGAGGGCACAGACTCCGACTCAGACAGGTGGATAAACGTGGAGGCGAGTAATCCCAGCAGCTCTGGAGGCTGAGGCAGGAGGATCGTGAGTTCAAAACCAGTCTCAACAAATGCGAAGCACTAAGCAACTCAGTGAGACCTTGTCTCTGACTAAAATGCAAAATAGGGCTGGGGATGTGGGCTCTGTGGTCGAGTGACCCTGATTTTAATCCCCAGTACCCACCCAAAAAAACAAAAACATGGAGGTAGCCAGTTTCAGGACATTTTTTTTTTTATTATTATTTGCTTCTTTTTCATCTGTGAAGTAGGAAACATAATATGGGAAAGCGAATGGGGGAGGAAGGTCTGAGAGGAGACAGAAGGTATAAAATCTTCCAGACAAATGGGAACACGTCTCAAATTATACATGCAAATAAACAGGATAAGACTTAAATGCAAATTCCAACCCCATAGGTTCATGAAAGAAGATATAAGAGAAACATGCTGTCCCTTTGGGGCAGTATGGAGTTCTTAAATAAGATCTTGCTATCCTTTAGTTATGGTTTGTCACTCCCAAAACACATGCTGAGACTTGGCCCCCAGGGGCCAAGTGTTGAGAGGTGGGGCCTTTTAAGAGGTAATTGGGTCATGGGGCTCCACTCTCATGAAGAAATTTACTTAGTTCCTGAGCCACAGGGTCAGTTACTCTGAGAGTGGGTTGTTGTAAAATGATCCTTACACCTCCCCTCAGTCTGTCTCAGATGTGTGCCTCCTCTCTGCACATTCTGGCTTCTCCTTCCACTTCTTACCTTGTCGTGATGCATCTTGAGCCTTTTGCAAGAAGTCAGGCAGATGCCGCCTCCATGTTTTCAAATATCCCGTTCTCCAAAAAAACATGAGCCCAAGTAACCTCTTTTCTTTATAAAGTACCTGGCCTCAGGTATTTTGTTACAGCAACATAAAACGACTAAGACAGATCTCTAAAGTACCAGCTGTAAGAGGAAAAAAATGGATAGATGTCACTATAAAACTTCTTCAAAATTGTACTGTTTCTGTCTCTCTCTCCTTTACTGGGTTCCTAGAACACCATTAAAACTGAAATTCTTAAGGTCATTAATGCCCTCCATGGGTACAACTCTAATGGGTAATTCTCATCCAAATTTACCTCCACCTGGAATAGCTTTGGACACAATGGGACATGCTCTGCTTCCTCCATGAGTTTATGGAATCCCACACCCTCATGGGTTTTCCTCTTGTATCCTCAGCTTCTTTCGCTAGGCCCTCTCCCTTTCCAGACTTGAAAATGTTGAAGGTTCCCCTGTGACAGTCCTTAGATTCTCCAGCAGTGCTTACTTAAGTGATTTCATGTGGCTCCATCATTGTAAAAACGTCATCTTTACACTAATGAAATCCAAATTTATGACTCTGGTCAGAGTCTCGCCCCCGAATTCCAGATTCATAGACACAATTGCCTCTTTGACATCTCCGTTTCTATCTCCAGTTCACAAACTCACAGTGTTCCAAACCAAACTTTTTATTCCTCTCTCAAAACGGTTCCCGTCTTGAATGGGCCACATTTCATAAAATGAGGTCATGATTCAACAAACCTCTGTATGATCCTCTTCCTTACCCCGTTTCATATTGAAGGCTCCAGCAAACTTCATCGGCTCTACTTCTAAAATATATGGAGGTGGGAGCACGTATGAACATGCCCATCCCCACCGCCCTGGCCCAGACCCTGTGGCTGTCCTCTGCTCAGGGGACATTGTCTTCCTGGATCTCTTGGCTCCCATTCTTCTCTCCCCTTTCTGCATTTTTCCTCACAGAATCAGAATAGTTTAATACATAAACCAAATCCTACTCTGCTCCTGTTCAAAACCCTCCGATGCCTTCCTAGCATCTTTAAAGTAAGATCCAGCCTCCTTCCCTGGGTCTTTAGGGTCCTGCATGACGTGGTCCTTGGCCTAATTTCTCACACTCTACACCTCATTCCTTTACATCCTCTGGTCACTCTGACCTTGTCGCTCTTTCAGGTGCATCAGCTCGGCTCAGGGATTGATAAAGACTGGACTCCCTCTCTCATTCATCTCTCTGCTCAAATATCACACTCATCGGGAGAGAGGTCTCTCAGCCCACCGCCCTGCTTACCTAGCACCTCCTCTGTGTCTCTCTTTCTCTTGCTGGATTTTTCCTTACAGCTCCCATTTCTGCCTTTTTGTGTGCATGAATTTGTTTTTCTCCGTGTCCCAGGCTAGTTTATAAATCCCGTGAACACGGGGCCATCTTCTGGTTTCAACCATTGGATGTCAATTTCCTGAATGATCACATAAAAGAATGAATGAAAGTCTGAATAACAAAGGACTGAATGATCAGCGTGGTGTTACGTGAAAATTTAAGAGACATAATCTAAACGGTCACACAATCTTCTGGATGGGAATTATAAGCGTAAGCGTCCAAGAAGTTCAATGGGGAAAGGAAAACCTTTTCCACAAATGGTGCTGGAACAACAACTGGCTACACCTGGGTGAAGAAAAATGGACCTCAACATGTACCCTGTACCATATGTAAAAGTCAACCAGAGAGGGGCCGTGGAGCTAAACACAACAGGATCAACTATGAATCCTGCAGAAGATAATATAGAAGAATATCTTCATGAACTTAGTAGAATATAGGCAAAGATCTCCTGCCAAGTACAAAAAAGCACCAACTCACAAAATAAAAAACAAAAGCCCTGGTACAACACACTTCTCTAGGATTAAACCTGTCTGGCTTGGGGCTGGGGTACAGCTCAGGGGTACAGCACCTACCTAGCATTCATGAGGCAGGCCTGGTGCTCCATTCCCAGTATTTTAAAAAAATTCCAGATGATCAAAAGGTACCATTAAGATATATTGCTATATTGTGTGCAAGTTTGAGGATGTAACAACAAATCCCATCATCAGGTACAATTGTAATGCACCTCCCAGACATGGTCTGGGAGAAAAATATTTGTACTATATAAGCTTAAAATACATAAGGAATTTCTAAAAACCAGCAGTAAAACATAAACAATGCAGTTTTCTTTTTCATTAGAGCTTTATGGTTATACATAGTCGTTGGGTTCATCCCAACAACGATGCCGTTTTTTAAATGGGCAGGTGACCTAGATTCTAAGAGAAGACGACTCTCTGATAAGCACATGGAAATATAATCAAGACTCTAAGTCATGAGGGAAATTCCAGATAAAAATAATATCTTTGTACCCATCCCCGAGAATGGAAAGTTCATACATCACTGGTGGCGGCTGGACAGTGGGACAAAGACTTTGGAAAGCAGATTCCCAGTTTCTAATAAAGTTCAGCAAACACCTCCCTAAAGAACCAGCAACTCCATTTCTGTGTCTTTACCCCAGGGATCTGAAAACCTATATCCATGTAGAAACTTGTGCATAAATATTCACAGCAGCATTGTTCATGATAGTCAAGAAAAGTGGTGTCAAGCTAACAGTTCATCAACGGATGACGAGATACAGTATGTCCATTCATACAACGGCAAACAGCTCAGCAGCCACAGAAGCTACGTGGATGATTCTGGAAGACTTAGGGTGAAAGAAGCCAGACATAAAAGACTGCATGGTTCCTACTGAAGAACATGCAAACCCAGTGTCCCACTGCAGGGTGATAGAAATCTGAACAGTAGTTGCCACTGGAGAGAGATGGACCAGAGAGGGGCATCAGGAACTCGGCTGTGCCTTGGTGGCAGGAATAGACATTTGTCAAAGCAAATCAAACTGAACAACTTAGTAGCTAAGTTCTGTGCATTCAACAACAGCAAAAAAAATCGTATCTACAGAAAGATGCATGTAGGACGTCTCCCCGCATTTTCCAGGGACCATTGCTTATCTAAGAACATACAGTGAGCACCTTATAAAATGGGCCCTTTTGGCGGACGGGGGGTGGTCTGAGGCTGGCATATGGTATAACACATCCTAAAACAATAAAGTGAAAACAAGACTCTTGAACTGATGGAGAAGGTGGACCGTGAACTGAGGAGAGAGCCTCCAAGTCAAATTGGCACCTATGGTGACCAAGGAGCACAGATGGGCAGGCAGGAGGAGAGGCAGGGAGCCAGGAAAGCTGGCCAGAAGGGAGACAGGTAAGGTGGGAAGGAAAGGAAAATGGAAAAGGAGGTGAGTAGGGAGGAAGGGGGATGGAGAGGGGGAGGGGGAGAGGGGGAAATTAACTGAACACCATCCCTATTCTGCTTCTCTGTTCTAGACGTCCTCTCCCCTTAGCAGATCAGAAGCTCCTGGGAGGGAGGCAGGCAGGGAGGGAGGGAGGGAGGAAGGCAGGGAGTGAGGGACTGTCTTTAATAAACCCTTACACCTGCCAGGGGGCCGGCCCTGATGTCTGGCTGGCTGGTTCACAGGCGGCAAGAGACCAGAGACCGTATATCAAACGCCAGGTGTGAGTTTGGAGGCACAGACGGCCCTTTCATGGGGATTCTGGGGAGGAGAACCTGGTAGCATTTTATTGGAAACACTTTAAAGACGGGGCCTCTGTGACTCCGTGCAGCAAGGCGCCCACAGGCTGCAGGTGGCCTTTTAATGACTGGGAGGGGCTCCAGGCGGCCTCACTACAGGTGTGCGATGGCTGAGTTTTAAACACACAGGGCGGGCGTGTATGTCTTTGGTGGGACCCGTCACACTGAGCCACCACCTGGCTCTCGCCTTCACAGGCCTTCTCTGGGGGCCTGCTGGCCCTCTGCCCTGGGTGATCACAGTTGTCCCCTGAGTCTGGCAGCTCTGCGCTCCATTCCGGGCCTGTGAATTAGCTGGCCTGGGTCCGTTCAGGTCAGCCCGCTGAGGGGGCCCCTCCTGATGCAGCCCTGAGCCAGGTGCGGCAGGTAAGAGCTCAGGCCCAGAGTGGAAGACAGAACAGAATTCTGAAATGAGGCGACGAATGCTAAGGAGGAGAGTCCTAGGTGCACAGAATCAGACGCTGGACCCTGGCTGGGATCCCAGGACCGCCCTCCCAGACAGAAGGTCCCAGCGGAACCTCCAACTCACAGATTTCTCGACTCCCTTGGTGTAGTTCTGAACTCGCTCCGCGGCTCCTTGTCTCTAGACATCCTCGGCCTGCAGTGTGAGATCCGGCAGGGCCAGCAGAGGACCTCCTAGCCTGGCTGCCAACCCTGTCAGCCATCACAGAGAATCTAGTGTTCTGTTCCCCGCAAACTCCAGACCTCACATGGAGCAAAGCATGAGCTAGCACACACTTCAGGGCCTGAGAATTCAGGTTCAGGTTCCAGTGCCACTGTCCCCAGCTGGGTGACTTGTGACAAGATACTCGGCCTCTCTCAGCATGCATTTCCCCACCTCGGAAAGGAGTTGCTTGACCCTGTCCTCAGAGGTGATGGTCAGAGGATTAAGGAGGTGATATTTACAGCTCACAGCCCCCAGGGGCACGTGGAGTGTAGTAAACACCGTCTTCCTTTCTTCCTGAGCTTTACAGAGGTGACAGTGGCACCAACTAGCTGGCAGTGCCAGGGTATGTTCGAGGGGAGCGAGGCGTCCACATCTCATGAAAGTAATATATTCATCTTCTAAGCATCTGTGGAGACATTATTTATGAATCCAATTTCTCTTTTTATTCTATCTGCAAATTACATTCTTGTTATCACCCTGGAGAGGTGAATTTATTCCCAAACATAATCACAGATTACCAGAAATCAAAAAGTTAAGTATTGTTACCTATGGATAGGGAATTTATTACATTTGTTTTACAATGACCCAGATAAATGCAATGAGAGAGAGAGAGAGAGAGAGAGAGAGAGAGGTGTCAGATGATGCTGTTTTCCAAACTGCTGTGTCTACTACCTACGACCCTGGTACTTAGTCACATCCCTCACCTTCACAGACCTCGATTGGCATGCTTTCTAAAACCCTGGCTCCAGGATTCCAAAATATAAAAGCACTCTAGGTACTCCAGCTCTGGATTATTTACAGAAAATCAATTCACGGAAAGTCAGTTTATCAAAGGATCTGTTTCCATAATAACCAATTCATCAAATTTTCCAACTTATAAAATATGTATTAATTTCAACCGACTCTAAAGCTTATGGCGATTCATTACAGATGCATGAGCAGGACCAGGAGAGCCACAGGGGCCGGAACCTCAGGATCGTTGCCTGTCTCTCCTTTGTTCCACAGTCTCCTCCTCCATCTTCAGAACCAAATATTCCTAAGCGTAATGCCTTCAAATAACAACAAACACTCATTATCTCGCCTGGTTTCTGTGGCTCAGGGGTAGGTTAGCTGTTTTGGCCTGGCTTGAGTCTCTTGTAGGATTTATAGTTAAGATTCTCACCATTTGACACTGGGGCTGAAACACCCGTCTCCCAGACAGCTCGCTCACACGGCTGTGGGCAGGAGGCCTCAGTTCCCCCACCGTGTGCACCGTTTCCTCGGGTAGATTGAGTGTCCTCCCAACATGGTGTCTGGCTATGGGGGGGGGGGGCAAGTGGTCCAAGAGAGCACCAGCGGAAACTGCAATGTCATTTCTGCACCATCCTCTTGGGTACACAGAGCAGTCTTATCCACTGTGGGAGAGGCCTTCGCAGGAAGTGGGGAAGTGAGAGTGGGGCTCCTTAGAGGCGGGCCATGAAGCTTTCCCCACTCCTCATTAATTACCCTTTCCCTCTCTGACCCTTACACACAGCCTTGTTCTCCTCTCTCTTTGCCTCTCTTCCCTCCTCTCTGCTTCTCAGGCCCTCCCTTTTGCTGTCCTTCAGCGTCTGCCTTCTCCAGGAGGGGCAGCCTGGCAAGGCCTTGTGCTCATTCTGTCTCGGGAAATTGTTCCCCCTCTGCCCATCTCAGGGCCTCTTCCTGTCCTGCTCCCCTCCAGCGGCAGCTGACAACTGAGGCAGCAAACTGACATTCTTTACAGTAAAAAGCCCGTCAATTAAAACCTACTAGAAATCGCTGAATCGACTGAAGCCATTCTAAATCTATTGCTGGAGACTTAAAAAAAAGTTAAAGCAAACTTCCTTTGGGTCAATCAGTAAATCCAGAGAAACTGCGGAAAGAGTCATCAAAAGGCTAAAATGTTGACAAGACAGAAAATGCCTTTGACCAGGACTAGAAAGGAATCCGTGAACATGAAAACTTTCCTATGCAAATCCTTTGAAATTTTGGTACCAGGCCTAAGAGGAACAGTACATTCAAATTCACTGAGTAGGGCCGGGACCACTCTTCCTTTAATGCAATGCAAATAGGCCACATTTTTAAATTTGAGCAATAGTCATTTCAGGAATTAATCCCTCTGCAAGGCAGTTTTCAGAGAATTGGCCTGTTGGGAAAGGGCTTCTTCCCCTTATGGATGTGACAGGTGACTGTCACAGGACTCTGTAAGGGGAATCAAGGGGGATGCACCACCACCCCAGCCAGGGTTTCAGCTCCCGTCCTTTCCCCAACCCTCAAGTAAGCTGCAACCCTCCAACCCAGCTCTTGGCTTTCCTAAGTCAGTTCTAGCTCCCAGATAGAGCAATCCAGGGTTCACGGGTTCCACAGGTACCACGGAGCAGCTTTGGATTTCTCACAGCAGCACGGTTACAAGGCATTCTGCTTCCCACAGCTGCTGGGAGAGTTTGGGTGACATGTCACGCAGACCCTACAAGAAGAGACCATGTGAGAATTCAAATCTTGGTCTGTCTGACTCCAGCCCAGACCCGGCCATCTGGACTTTCCCTCCAGCCCTGCCTGAGCGTGGGAGAGCTGCTGCCTCTGCTCTGCCTGCGGTTGAGTCATGGGACTCTGGCTGCTGACCCTGGGTGGGTCTGGGCCCTGCTTTGAAAGGAGACCTCCTTACACCTTCCTCACCGTGAATGCTGTGGCTTGCAAGTGCCCAGGCTTGTCGCCTGCTGGCTACAGTTGTTGAGTGTGTGTGTGTGTGTGTGTGTGTGTGTGTGTGTGTGGAGCCCTTAGGGCCACCCAGAGCCCAGTGAGCCAAAGACAGCATGTTCTTCCCACCTGCTCAGGAGGCCTCTCTCCTGGGGCCAGACAGCCCAAGGCTCATGGGTTTGGGCTTTGTCTTCTCAGTTGCAACTGGGCCTGGGCGGATTGATTCATTATGTCAGCTGCTCTCTGGAGAGGAAAAAAGAATGAATCATTTTAAAGGAACTTTCCAGTCAGCAGAAAAAAAAAAAAGACAGAGAGAGAGAGAGAGAGAGAAAAAAAAAACCTTTTCCAATCTGCTCTCTTTTCCCATTCTCTATTTCACCTCTCCTTCCTTTCCCTCTCTCTCCCTCCCACTGTTTCTCTGTGTGTCTGTCCCTTTGTGTGGCTGTCTTCTCTATTTCTCTGTGACTTGGTTTTCTCTCTTGTCTAGGTTTCCCTTGACTCTCCTGTTGGGTCCTCAGGCCATTGCCTGACACCAGGGACCACCCTGGAGCTCACAGATGACAGAAGCTGCACAGCATGGTGTTGGGGGGGGAGGTCACGCATTCCACCCACCAAATAGGATGGGGTGGCATCTTTGGATCTGGTGCCATTGCTGCGCTGACCCTCAGCATAGTCTGGAACAGGGAACAGGGGATTTTGAGCCCTGGCTTTGGCTTTCCAGCAGGCTCCATGGTTCTACAGAACCTAATGGGGCTTTCCTAACACCACCTCCGCAGGCCACGGACGAACATGGTCATTGGGAGGTGGCCATCCAGTGGCTGCTGTCTGTTGATTGCACTCAGAGTGGACAGAGGAGACCCGGATGCCCCACAGGCATGTCCCAGGCTGCTCTGACCACCATCCGGGCCCTATAACCTGGGGACAGTGGGAGGCATGTGCTCTGAGCTCCTTTTGTGCACCGGCTCACTGAGGGGTGCCATGGCAACAAAGGGGCATCCTCGTCAGCATCCTTAGAAAGCAAAAGCACACGACAGGGGCGTTACAGGAGTGCATTGCTGATGCTCGTGGTTCCGAAACGTATTGAAAGCACTCAACTTTTATTTAAAATATATCACTAAAAATTATTTTCCTATTCATAAAGCTTTATCTTTCCTTCAGACAACAACTACCCTCTCTCAAATTCCCTGAAAGTCCCTGTGTGTGTATGTGTGTGTGTGTGTGTGTGTGTGTGTGTGTGTGTGGACAAAGGCAGTCATCAAATTTCCACTCTGGAGGTGATTTCTAGAGCCTGTCCTCTGCTTCCATAAAGATAATTTATTTCTTCCTAAAAGTGACTCTGGCTCCCTTTTATCTCTCTCTCTCTCTCTCTCTCTCTCTCTCTCTCTCTCTCTCTCTCTCTCTCTCTCTGTCTCTTCCTCTCTCCCTCTTTTTTTTTTTTTAAGGAAAAGCACCCAGCTAGCTCATTATCTCCATTTCTGCCCAATTAGGAGGGTCTACTGCACTTCTATTTTAGAGTGAAAGATTCTGTGGCAATGACTGCCACTGGGGTCGACCAGAGAGCAGGAGAGGTGGAGTCCTGGAAGAAATCAGAAGAAGAGGAAGTGATCTGTAGAAGATGAAATGGAATTAGCAGAACATTACTTTCAAACTCAATGGGCTGGGATCCATCGCGGGGCCAAAGCTAGCCCCAGGGCAACACTGTGAAGCAGCGAATTTTATTCTGAGCCTGGCTGCTCCTTTCTCTGAACAGCTCTTGCCCCATTTTGGCACTCCTTGGTTGCTTTATTCCTGAAGAAATGTTGAATATCTGCATTTTATGTGTTTGCAAGGCTTTAAAAAAAAAATAAAGTTCCGGTCTCCCTAGGGCGGTAAGTTGTCAAAGGCCTCTGTGGAGGTGTGTTCTGATGGGAGGGACCACGGGGTTCTTAGGGGCAGACGAGACTCCTATGTGCATAGAATCCCAGTCAACACCCAGAGTCGCCCCTTAACCACAAGGTAGCACCACCCCTGACAAAGCCTTCTGCACTCCCAGATGGAGGAGGCCCGTGCATCAGCCCGGCAGCGGCATTGAACATGACGCTCCCATCCGATGAGTCCATTGATAGGAGAAAGTTAATTTAATTCGACTGGACCATGCATCAATGCCATTGATGTGGTGACAGAATGTGCCATTACGGAAACCGCACTGCAAGGATGAATGAGGCGTCCTGCCAACCCTCAGGAGTTGCCTGCAGAAGGAGATAAAGCTGGTGTGTGTGGAAGATACAAGGTGTAAAATGGCAAGAGCCGTAGGAGTGGCCCAGAGGGCTGAGGGACTCAGAGGAAGGACAGATGATGAAAGGGAGGTTTTAAGGAGGTGGCGGCTTGATCCTTGAGGGATTAATGACATTCAGTGGACAGAGGGACCAGGTAATGGGTGACGACTCTGAATGGCAGACGGAGAGATTTGGCTGTATCTGACAGGACTTGAGAAGGAAGTCCACGTGCCACAGCTCTCCCACCATCCACCGACCCATTGCACAAAGCCAGGGAAATTCCAACGATTGACTGTGGCTCCCTTTTCTGGCTGAAGTACGACCTCAGATTCCAAATGCTTCTTGGTATATAAATGCAAAACCACACAGTATATCGTGGTTACCGTGGAAGGGCCCCCTGGAATCTCCCTGTAAGAGAACCTCTGTGGAATTCTCCAGCAGCTGATTGACACCCTCCAGTACTTGCACCTCTGGATCTATTGTGGCATCTACACCTGAATGTTCCCCGCAGACGATGGATCATGGCTGCGGTGCTAGAATGGGGCCAGTCTTGCCCTCTGGGGAATCCCTCCTATGCACAGCTTTGGCCTAAGGGTTCCCCGTCTGTCTGGCAGAGGCTTGCTCCGGACGGCTGGGAGGCTGCCCAGTCCTCCTTCCCTTCCTGCCTCCCTCCCTGCCACACTTTGACCTTTCCCATCTACCTTCCCACCTAAACCTCTTGCACCTTGAACTCTAGAGGACACACGTTTATTGCCGGTTGATTAAATTGCACTGAAATTACCAACTTTTTGCCATCCTATTCTTGAAAATGGGAAACCACGGGTAATTGTGAGGAGGGGGCCGGCTGGCTTAGCCTCATCTAGCAGCAGCGTGTGCAGAACTCATTCACCCAGAGTCAGAGAGACCAGCCGGGGGCTGTCGCAGTAACTCAGATGCTAAAGGCTTGGACGAGGGCAGTGGGAGTGGGAATGGAAAGTAAGGTTGGTACCAGTGACACTGCCACATATCTCAACTGATTGTCCTTGTCACTTCCATCTCTCCTATCAACACGGAAAACAAGGACAAATAGTGGGGTTTGAGGGGAAGAGCACTGAGGAGGAAGTCAGGAAGCCTGGGCTGGGCTCCAGCACTAGCTGGCTCTGCACCTCAGGAAATGACCGCAACTCTCTGACTTCACTTTCCGTCTCCTGGAAGTGGACAGGGTGGACAGGACAAGCTGACCTTGATACCCACTCCTGTTCCAGCATGCACCCCGCTGTTGACTTGCAGCATCATGCACGTAGCATAAAATTTGCCATCTTAAAATTTTGCATCTTTGTACCTTTCGGGGGCATTAAGTACATTGACAAGGTCATGCAGCCATCACCACCACCTCCAGAACCTTTCTGCCTTCCCAAACTGAAGCTCTGGACCCATTAAACACTAACTGTCCCCCATCCCCATCCCCATCCCCCAAGGTCTCCCCGCTCCCCAGACCTGGCCAACCACAATTCTACTTTCTGCCCCTATGAATTTGGCTGCTCTAGGTGCCTCAGGTGACTGGAATCATACACGACTTGTCCCTCTGGGTCTGGCTTATATCACTTAGCACCATGTCCTCAGGGTTCATCCATGATGTCCCAGGCGTCAGAATCTCCTTCCCTGTCGGGCTGGATAATATCGCGTTGTATGTATAACGGGCTTTGTTTACCCATTCATCTGCTGATGGACAGCACGTGGGTTGCTTCCACACTGTCGCTACTGTGAATCATGCCACCGTAACACGTGGGATGGTGGGATCCTAGGGTAACTTGCTCTGTCCTTAAAGCAGTGCCTTCCTGCATTTTCGCACAGAGGACCCATGACAGCCATTGTGAGTGAATTCAGGAATTGGTAATGGTCCAGAACTGGCCCACGTGCCATGGTCTACTTTACAAATTCAACCAAGTTTGGCATTTCTGTGCCATACTGTATCCTTATGGTGTTTTAAACTACATTCCCGTTAAGGGAGACTTTTACCCCCACAGAGTTCAGGAACAAGAACCCTGTTGGTCCTCGGACACCCCTGACTCCTCGGTGATGGTAGGACCCAGTCTCTCTGCACCCAGAACTGGGTGAGCTTTAGAATCCTGTGGAACTCCAACACTCTCTGACTCCAAGTACCACCCCCCCACCCACAGGGGGATCTTTATTTTAAAGAAAGATGAAGTGAGAGAAGGACTCTTAGGCCTGAGCCAGGAGGAATGAGTCACCAGCAATGGGAATTTCAGGCATTTGCATGTGCACAGATAGAGGCTGGAAAGAGGGCGGGACATTTCTGGAACTGAAATGTCGCAGAGGCACAGCCCCCCACCCCCACCCTGTGGGTCTGGCACAGGGCAGTGTTATATTAGGGAGGCTGAGCCCTCCTTGGGCTGGCTTCCCAGCTTCTGTAGCGCTGGAGAGTTCTGGAAGATTGGCCAGGCTGTTATTCATCCATACGTTACCATAACAGAGCAGGAGCCGGCCCTGGGGCAGGGGTTCCACGGAGAGTCCTTGAAGACGCCGTGTCCACTCAAGTGGGTTTTGTGTTGTCTGGATTCTCCTTTGGGACCGCTGACGGGCAGAGTGGAGAGATAGGTGGCAAAGGTACTGTCACGGGCTGCAAGAGTGTTTTTGTGACTTGGTAAGCACCATGCCAGGAGAGGTCCTAAGATGACACTGTGACTATCCACGGGGCCAACGCGAGGTTTTATCCAAGGAAACAGGAGCGAAAGGCTGTTGGAAATCAACTTGACCTAGATGGCAGCTGCCAGTTCCCTCCTGGCCAAGCCTCGGGTCACAGTCGGGGACAGTCGGCTGAGGCCTGGTTTGCACTTTCCTGTTCTCCCTCTCCCCTGACCGTCTGAAGGGGAAGCTTCACAGGTAGGGAGGGGGAGTCCAAGAGGAAGTGAAGGCAGACAGGAAAGCTCAGAAAATCCTCTCCAAAGGAGGAGTCAGCAGTCCTGAGATGAGCGAAGGGTCCCTTTCCCATGAACACACTCCCTCCACGGAGAAGAATGGGACGGAAATACAAACACGTGTTAATATTAATGCCACATTCCCGGACTGCCACACCTCCCTCCAACGTGAGGAGGATGCAAATGTCAGCACTTACCCAAGACCTGCCCGCAAGCGCTCTCCAGCTCGGGATTCCCCTCCCAGGTCCCTCTTCACAGCTGAAGGATTTACTGCCCCAGCTGCTGCCAGGGTCGCCAGCAGACAGCCTTCAGCTGCCAGCTCACTTCCAGAAATACAGCTGAGGAGCGCTGTTTGGCCCAAGGTCACGACCCCTTCCAGAAGCAGGAGGATGGTAGGAGCCAAAGAACTGGGGGTAACCATGGATGGCGTGGGAGTGCAGTCAAGGCAGAGGCTGGGCCCCAGGCTCTCAGGTCTCAGGACACTTCCTATGAAGCCAGGACAGGCAGTGGGACAGGAACCTGTCTCCAGAGAAGCAGGACCAATAGGACACACGTAGGTAGGGAGCTAGACGAGCAGGGTTTATCATGGGAGCCGGTTCTCGCATTTACGGAAGCGGAAAAGTCCTACAGCAGGTCCACACTTGGATGCTTGGGGGGGAGGAGAAAAGTTGCATATTTTTTATTTCAATGATAAAACATTACTGTCTTATTGAATAGAAAAAGAGAGATGGTTGGTGTCTGAGACCTCACCCACATTTACTCAAGGAGGTGCAGTTGGTGGAGAGCCCATCACCCCCTTGGCTTTCGACTTCAAGATGAGATCACCTGTTGGTTCATCCTGAAGATCACGGTGTACAGAATATAGCAATTGTTTTTTTTCCCCAGAATGAAAGAGGTCAGTTTTCTCTTTGCAAGTTTATGGATCGCCTCTTATTTAACCTGTGTGTATTGTGCTGGTTTCCGCCTTGACCCACTCCATGGTGAGCTGTCTGCCGCCCACACCAGCGCGTTTCAGCACTGCTACCAGGGCCCCTGCAGACCCGGACCACAGGGTGAGCCTCAGTGGCATCACTTTGTCCCCAGTGGCAAGGATGTTAGAAAGGGGCCAGAATAAAGGACTCTGGCAGAGGGGGCAGAGTGTAATCAGAAAGGACAAACCATCAGCTCGTGGCTTCCTTCCACACCACTTGCTGTAGGGGAGCTCAAGCAGAGGGAAGTTGATTCAGGCTGGGGTGTTGGCAGGGTGAACGCAGAGGGACAGGACGGGGGACAGATAAGGTTGAAAGGGTCCAGGGACCCAGCTATGAAAGGAATGGTTATGTCAGAACGAAAGAGCCTGGGTTAGTGAGGAGGAAGTGGGGGGGGGGGATGGGTGGAGAAGCACTTGGGGGTCACAGCTTTCAATTGTCAGGGTTTGGCTACCCCAGATCAGAGAGGCGAATTTCACAGATGAAGTAATGGGTTTTTTTAAGACGAAAAGTCAGCACATCAATATGTGCCTACGTTGACTCTTCCAGGCGTGTTCCGCCAGCGCCCACCTGTCTTTTCTGAGCTCTGGCGAGGTGCTGTTCATCCGAGTCCATCCCCAGGTCTGTTGGGAACCCACGGGGCCGAGCCAAAGTGTCACGGGCAGTGAGGTTACTGGAGAGCAAATCCTTTTGCTGATGTCCAAACCAGAGCTTCATCTGGATGAGATCCCAGCTCTGATAAAGGCCAGCAGCAGCAGCAGCAGAAGTAGCAGCAGCGGCCGGACAGTTCAAGGACAGGGCAGCCTCTCCTGGCCAACGGGAGTTTGCAGGCCTGTGTCCTTGTTATCCTCAGGCCTCCCCTGGCGGGGGAGGGTGGAGGCAGGGCACCCTCTGGGGACCTGCCCTAATTATAGGCCGAGAGAGGGCAAAGTCGGGTCATTTTGCATTGTGTTCCCTGAGACTCTGAAAATGCTGAGTCACCCTGGGTGCAGGGCCAGAGGAGGGACCCAGTGCCGCAAGCCAGTAGCAGCTGCCTGCTGAGAAAGTGTACTGGGAAGCCACTTCTGCTGACAGGAATGCGTGGGCGTGGGATGGGCCGGCTCTGAACCTCTGCCTTAGTCACAGGGGTCACCAGGTCAGCTGCAGCCTGCCGGGGAGGAGTGTCAAGGCCAGCTAGGTGGCAATCTGGGGGTGGAGGAGAGGGAAGGGAAGGAACATGCCTGTGTTTCTGATTTCCTCCTCAGCAACGGGGAACCTCAGCTTAGCCCTGCCCTTTCTCTTTATTCTTGAATATTCCATTCCCCCCACCACCAACAACAAATGGTTTTGTCGTCATAGGCTTCAATCTTTTTTTTTTTTTTTTTTTTTTTTTTTTTTTTTTTAAAGAGAGAGTGAGAGAGGAGAGAGAGAGAGAGAGAGAGAGAGAATTTTTTTAATATTTATTTTTCAGTTCTCGGCGGACACAACATCTTTGTTGGTATGTGGTGCTGAGGATCGAACCCGGGTCGCACGCATGCCAGGCGAGCGCGCTACCGCTTGAGCCACATCCCCAGCCCAGGCTTCAATCTTTATGGGGCCTTGTTACAAGATAACATTCCAGCCTCTAGCCTGGCATCAGGGGCCACCCAGGAATGCATTATGTGCTGGTAGGGCCATGGCTTGGGACAGAGCCCTGGGAGACCCACGGTCTTGGTTCCTCTTTCCCAGGACAGTCCTCTGCCGCTCCGTGGGCCAGCCCTTCTTCCTGCAGGTCGGCCCTCTCCTGTGCACCACGTCCCGTCCCAAGTCCAGGCTCAAAGTGCAACTGACGTCTCTCGTTTTTCCTTGACTCTTCCTAGACTGCCGGCCTCTGCCGTCTCTTTCCATTCAGAAACTTTCAATGAACTCATAACAAAACCAGGTGAAAAGAATGGAGACCTGCTGGTCTGGACTCAGTTCTAGAAAATTCTCCGGACTAGCTGTTAAGATCTTAGACAAGACCCCAAACTTCTTTGCCCTTGGACTTCTTCTTCTGTAACCATGGTCTCAGGTTCATGGGAGAAAGCAGACATCTGAGTGATGGGTGCAAAGTAAGGACTCAATAATGTTAGGAGCACCCCTTCTGCTCACCCCCCTGTTCATTTTCATCATTCCTTTAGCATCCGTTATATATATATATGTGGTTTCCTGGGGTTTTGTCTATTTGCTTTGTTTTGTTGAGATAAGGCCTCACTGTGTTGCCCAGGTGGGCTTTGAATTTCTGGGTTCCAGCCAGTCTCCTGCCCCAGCCCCCCGAGTAACCAGAGCTACAGGTACATATCGCCCTTCCTAACTTTTATATAAGCAGTCATCCCTCAGCACCCTCAGGTTCTGATTCATGGAGTCAACAAAACTACGGCTTGAAAGTATCCCGAAAATAAAACTGCATTTGTACTGAACACATAAGGCATTTTTTTGGTCATCATTATTCCCTAAGCAATACAGTGTAACAGCTAGTGAACATACCGTTGATGCTGTATTAGCTATCAGAAGCAATCTAGAGATGGTCTAATGTACACAGAAGGATGTACACAGGTGCTCTGTAAATCCTATACCATTTTATAGAAGGGACTTGAGCATCCACAGGTTTTGGTATCCTTGTGGGTCTTGGAGCCAGTTGCCATAGATACTGAGAGACAAATACACACACACACACACACATATATATATATATATTTATAATTGTTTCTTTATGCAAGTATCCAGACTCCTTCACTAAACTGTGTATTTTTTTCATTCCTTTTTTGAAAGACTTCTTTGTGGATGATCTTTCATGTTTCAAGCCCTTGAGCTGGGCACTAGGGATTCAGAGAGAAAACGGTACCGTTCCTAACAGGAAACCTTGTTTTGTATTTCATTGTAAAGTTAACATAAATATTTTCTTTTATAGATGGGTAGAGTAAAAATAAACAAAATACCTCCCCACATAGAGCTAAGCACAATCGATGCCAAATAAATACTTGTGGAATCCTTTGCTTTGGAGTTTGGGGTAAAAACTGTGAAATGCCTTCATGACATGAATTCATTTCTGAGCTTAACATATTCCACACGTGATCAAAGGGAAGAGCCTAGGCCTTCAAAACAGAATTGCTTGGAAATGACTGCTCATGACCTACAAGGCCTGCCAGGGGCTTCCTGTAAATGCCGCCAGCCTCAGAGGGCTGTGTGTGTGTGTGTGTGTGTGTGTGTGTGTGTGTGTGTGTGTGAGCACACATGAGTGTGTCCCATGTGATGCCGAGAAGGCTCTAATAATCCCCTCAAAGGCACAAATCAATCAAAAACCAATCGACCGCAGCTCTGGGATCCTAATGTCCATCAAAGAGGAGATAAGATTCAATTTATAAAAATTTGAATCACATGCAGAATTGAAGCCACACGTCTTCACTACAGTGGGGTACCTCAAACTGCTCAACCGCCTATTTCTGAACACTTTTTACCAGTGCATCATCCATTTCCTGTCCTTTAAAGTGTCGAATCGCTGTCTGCAAAGAAGATCCAGTAGCCAAAACCATGCCCTTCTTCCTTCATCCCTCAGGTGCCACATTTTCTCCCACTCCCTCAATGGAGTCCCCCAGTTCTCTGTCTTCCTGCGTCGATCCTCATGAGGTCTCCCCACAGTGAAACAGCCCTGTAGTCCCGTAGCATTCCCAGCTGCCGGGAGGGCTGCACATCTGTCGGGTAGAATTTGTGGGTCTGGATTCAGGGTTCTACTCCAGGTGTGCCCTGGTGGCTACTCACCCCACACTCCTGCGTCCACACCGATGGACCTGTGTTCTTGGCTCCACCTCTAGGATGGGCTGTCTCCTGGGGAGCAATTGGAGGCTACTGCATTGGCTTCTAGGATCTCCGGGACCCGCCTCTCTGCAACCATGTACACAGGGTGCCCCGTGTCACCTGTCACTGTCGTGTTGACAATAATACTCCCACGAAACTTTCCACTTCCAACGGTTCACAGCCCACAGAGGCCCTCCCATATGTGGTCTCTCCCGCTACACCTCTGCCGTGACATGTCCCTGTCCACCGTCCTTCAAGGGCTCCGCTGCCCACTGGGTGAAGGCCAGGCTCCCCGCCGTGGTGTGCGGGGCTTTCATCAGACACCCCGCTCTCTCCCTAACCTCCTTTGCTGGCTCCCCCCACCCCTGCCCACTTCAAATGGCTTCGTTTGCAGCGCGCGCACGCGCGCGCACACACACACAGACACACCACCTTCTCTCCTTCGTCAGCTGTTGGCTCTTGCTCATCGTTAGGCCTACGCGTCCTTCTCCATCGTGCCTCACAACGTCTGTCCCCCCTCCACCGTGGTCACATCACATTCCCACTAAGCTGGGCCTCTTCCTAGAGCTCGTGATGTCCTGTGCATAACCCACTGGTGACAGGGACTGCTCTGTGTGTGTGTGTGTGTGTGTGTGTGTGTGTGAGTGTGAGATTGGTCATTTTGGACATTTTTAAGGGTGCAGCTCAGTGACACGGAGCACATTCACGTTGTCATGAAGCCCTCGCCGCCATCCACCTCCAGACCTGTCTCCCTCTCCCACGTGTCAGCTCTAAACCCACTGTGTCACTGGGCCAGGGCGGCCACGACAGAAGATCACCGACGGGGCGGCTTCCACAGCAGGGACCCTCCTCACAGCTCTGGGGGCTGAAGTGCAGGGTCCAGTGCTGCCCTGGCTGGTTTCCGTGGCTTTGTGGTTCAGAGCTGGTCACCTCCTCAGCGGGTCCTCACATGACCTTTCTTCTGTGTGGAGGAGGAGATGTGTGTGTGAGGTGAGGTGAGCACTCTGGTGTCTTCTTACACACACAGTCATCTTGAATTCGGGCTCACCCTTGTCATCTTTAACCTGAGTTCTTCTCCAAAGGCCTGGTCTTCAAGTATAGTCAAAATGGCCGGGGTAAGGCTTCAACATATAATCTTCTTTTGGTGGGGAGGGAGTCACGATTCAGCTCATACACGGATAAAGAATAACTCCTCCTTCCTCCTCCTGGCCCCGTCTCCTGACAGCCATTATCTACTTTCTACCTCTAGACTTGACCGTTCTGGGGTCCCCCACACGAGTGGGATCATACAGAACTTGTCCTTTCATGACTGACTTCTTTCACTGAACGTAATGCCACGTCTTCAAGGTCCTCCGTGTAGTAAGTAGCATGTGACAGAATTTCCTTCCTGTTTAAAGCCGGGTAATATTCCGTTGCACGGATAGACCCCATTGTGTTCATCTGCACATCCAGGCATGGAACTGCTGTGTTTGATCAGTGTCTGTGTCTCTCCCCTGATGTTGGCCACTGTGCTGCTTCTCTGCATCTCCCCTGCCAAACACAGTGCCCCAAATATTGCAGTCTCAATAAATGTTGAGTGAATGAAGGAATGAGCCCATCAATTAACGCAGTGGCCATCACCACAGCACTCGGAGTGAAAAGGTTCCTTGATTCCCACTTCCATTTTCAGACGAAGAGCTCAGTCTTGGGAAGGTAAAGGGGTTTCCCATGACACTCCGTTGCCTTTTCCACCCTGCTTGTAAGTGTTCTGAGTTAGAAGTAGTTCGAGTTGGATCTCCCAAACATCACGCCCTATTTTACACATCAATCACGCGGTTTGACTTCTGATGGTGGCAAAACTTCTAGGGGAAGTCACAGTCTTAGAATAATGCAAAATAAGCCGGGAATGTTCTAGTGGGAAAGTCTGCCCTGGATCCATGATGATACAAGATACTAATACCGTGGTCCTTGACCAGGGTGATTTACGCCAGGGAACACTGACAATGTCTGGAGACACTTTGGGTTCTCGTGGCTGTAGGGTAGGTGCTCTCGGCATCTAGCGGGTAGAGGCCAGGGGTGCTGCTAAGCATCCTGCAGTGACCCGGACGTTCCCACAGCAAGGAGCTGTCTGGCTCAAAAGTCGGTAGTGCAGAGGCTGAGGAACCCTGTCCTAAAGGAGACTTTGGGAACTAAGAGTCTCCTTTAACAGGTTTGGCTTAACCGTTTTTTTGGTAGGTCCTAAAGATCTCAGGGTTTTTTTTATGACAAATATTAACATAATAGGAAAGTTTTCTTTGCAGTGGCTGTGATATCCTGTATTTGTTGCCTTCAGGGGCGAAATACAAAAATGATATATGTAAATGATGCCAAAACATATGTACACAGAAGAATATTGTGTATGCCAAATAATAATGAATGAAAAGGGAAAATGTAAGCTGCCGTGTGTATACTACTGTGTCTGTGTTCAAGCATGTTAGTGTACATGGACGATGATGGGGAAAATTTGAAATAATGTAGTGTATATTCAGTAATGATCTCTGTTGAACCTTTTACTTCTAAAGTGTTTTATGTAATTATCCACTTGGAAATTCAAAAGTCAGGCGTACAGCCTTCCTTTAGCTAAACAGCAACCATTTATTGAGATTAGATACTCAGCCAACCAGAGTGCTGAGTGCTCTTTGGGTATCAGTGCATGAAGTCCTAAACAGGTCAATGAGGCAGGCACTGTTGTGACCGTTTTGCAGATGAGAAACCTGAAGCTTAGGGACACAGTAATCCACCAAGGCCACAAAGCCAGCAAACGGGAGGGGGGGGGGCTGAGATGTCTACCAACTGCCCTGGGTCTGTTCCAGAGCATGGCTACCCCGTGCTGCCTGCAGGAGTTGGTGATCTCATACCGCGACTGGCGTTATCAACAAGTTACACGGAGTTCCCAGTATGACTCGCTCAGCAACTACCTGCCCGTATCAGCTGCCCTCTCCCAGGGAACAGAGAAAATAGGACAGATATATAGGTAGATACAGATAGACTTAGTTACACATCTCCTATATATGGTAAGTGTAAGATAGATGACATTATGCATAATCTATGTGAGATTTATTGCAAGAATTGACTCACATGATTATAGAGACCAAGAAGCCCCATGATCTGCCCTCTGCAAGCTGTAGACCCAAGAAAGCCAGTTCTGTGCTTCAGTCTGGGTCTGAAGCCCTGAGAATTGGGGTGGCCTATGGGGAAAGTCCCATTCAAAAGGCCCCAAAACCAGGAGTGCCAATGTCCAAGGGAAGGAGGAGAAGGATGCTTCAGCTCAAAGAGAAAGGATAACTTTGTCCTTCCTCCCCCTTTTTGTCCTATTTGGGCCCTTGGTGGATTGCATGATGTCAACTCACACTGGTGAGGATGGGTCTTTCTGGTCAGTCTACTGAGGCAGATGCTAATCCCTTCCAGAACACCCTCACAGACGCACTGAGAAATAAAGCCTTACCAGCTCCCTGGGTATCCCTTAGCTCAGTCAAGTTAACACATAAAATCGACCATCACATTTCTTGCTTTCCAATTTGGCAGCTATGCAAATTGTCGGCATTAATTTTTTTTGTTTTTCCCTGTGGTTTGATGACCCTTTAGATTTCAGTTTTCACATGATAAATTTGATAGTTTGATTTTAGTGCTCTGATATTATGACTTGCAGTGGGTCTCAATGATTTCATAAAATCAAAACAAGTTCTAAATGGTGTTTATAGCAACATTGAAAAAAAAGAAGAAGGAGTTGAATATGCCCTACCACCACTACCAAAATTATCTAGTCTTAACTACAGATCATTCAAATTTGTCTATGGCTGTGCCGTGTAGAAACGATTTATTTAAAAATATTTAGGGAATGATGAAATTTGACTCCTTTGGTTGCTTCTCATGGGTGACTTAATATTTCAGGTTTTCAAAATGTAAATGACAGTGTTATCATTTTATGGGGCTCTGATTGCAAAGTTAGGGCTCAAAGGTCATGCATTTCTCATGACGGATTATATGACTAGGCCTTCCTATGGGCCTGGGATCACAGAGATCGATTTGCTCTGAGGTTATCCTCTCAGGTCAGGGTCCCTGGACACAGGCCTGGGGCAAGGACTGGGTACATTTTATATATGGTGGGTTTGTTCCCCAGGAGGAGCTCTAAGGGTGTAAGGGACTCTGAACAGGGAGGGAGGAACCCAGTAGGGACGTTACTCTAGTCCACAGTCAGAAGCTCTGTAGCACAAACCTCATCCCACTTATCTTCCAGTTAGAGAAAAGGGGTGCCCTTTTGTACCCTCCTGTCAGCCAGACAGTCATGGGATGGGCTGACCTCCTTTGCCTGTGCAAGCGTAAGCCACCTATGAGCCAAGAACAATTAGCAGCCAAACTCTTAGCACCCAAAGGAGGGTTGGGAGAGAGGGCTGACCACACTGAGGCAGTGAAGGGATCAGTGTTGGGGACCAAGATTAACTAATAAAAATACTCCAGTAGACTAGAGGAAGGGGACCAGGTGGAGGGAGGGGGAGGGAAAAGAGAGGTCCTGGGGAATGGAATTGACCAGATTGTTATGTGCATGTATCAATATGCTGCAGTGGATCCCGCTACTATGCATCATCATAATACACCAATAAAAATTTTTAAAAAGAATATTTGCTAAAGTTCTCTTCTCTTTGTTATAATATAATTTGTTATATTCTCTTTGGATATCTGGTGTCCTCAAAAGTTCGTATGTGAGACAATGCAAGAATCCTTAGAGGTGAAATGATTAGATCACGAGAACTGTGGCCTAATCGGTGAATTAATCCACTTGAATGGATTAACTGGGTGGTGACTGAAGGCAGAAAGGGTGGTTGGAGAATGTGAGCTACTGGGAACGTGACTTGGGTTTATATTTTGTCTCTGGTGAATGGAACTCTTCCTGCCTCCTGCCTGACGTGAACCGAGCAGCTTTCCACCAACATACCTTTCTGCCATGTTTTCTGCCTCACCCTGGGCTCAGAGCTATGGAGTCAGCCAGCCGAGGACGGAACCTCTGAAACCATGAGCCAAAATCAACTTTTCCTCTACTAAGTTGTCCTGGGCAGGTCTTTAGTCACAGCAAAGAAAACCTAATTCAACATCATCTTCCTACTATCGAGTGTTTCTAAAGAACCCTGTACTACAAAAGATCCATGCGGACAGCAAGAATTTAGTAAAATGCACAGGCAAGTACCGTTAGATACTTTTCTCACTAGCCTTTCAATATTATGATTTATGTTTTTATCTTACTCCTCTTCATAACTCATAATCAGAACATAGTTTTGTAGATTTTTCTCCTTGTGAAATCCCAGTGCGTGGACAGGTATCTGGAGGCCCCACCACCATTTTGATAACTGCCTTAGAGAAGCCAGATGGCCCTGGTCTGGTCTCTTCCACTAGTGGTGTTTGGGTCTCTTGCCACTTAACTCAGTCTCTAGTCTCCCCAGTAGGAAGAAGCTTCCAGGGTAGGGCACAGCTAAAATCATAGCCTCTGCCTTAGCTTTTCCCACAAAGGCAGTAAATAAGAAGCTTAACCCCGTTGGTCTTTTCTACCCAACGGTGATTCCTCTTGGTTGTCTTCATCCATTACAGGAAGGCTCCTCCACGCCCCAATCACCTCCTCATCTGTACCTTTTCTATCCTATCTTGGTGGAGAAGATCACCACTGCCACCTGTTACCCCTGACCAAATCACAGTCAGATGCCATGTGATGATGTTTGGGTCAACAACAGACCACCTACACGATGGGAGTCCCATAAGATTATAATGGAGCTAAGAAATTCCTACCACCCTGGAATTGCGGAACTCAATGCCCAACTCCCATCTTTGTGGTGATGCAGGTGTGAACACATCAACCAGTCGCATAACCTGCCAGTTGTATGAAAGTATAGCCCACACGATTACGCACAGCATGCAAGACTTGATGATGTTTATACGCGACTATGTTCCTGGTTTATGTATTATTATACTAGACTTTTGATTATTTTTTAAGAGCGTACTCCTTCTGTTCTTAAAAAAAAAAAATGTGTACAGTAAAGCGACATGCCTGTGACCCTGGTAGCAGCCTCTGCACATCTTGTGTTTACTGCCCCTCCTGACCGCATCCAAAGGTCGTCCTGAGCGACTGACCTGGGCCGTCTGCGTTTGTGTAAGTACACTCCGTGACATTCACACAATGACAAAATCGCCTAACAGCACATTTCTCAGAACTCATCCTGTCGTGAAGCCGGTGCATGGCGGTGCGTGACTGTGGTAAGTCTACAGGAGGAAGAGAAGTTGGCTTTGCCCGTCCCCATAGCAACAAGCGCCCTAGAAGCCTCTCTTGTGACCCCAAGGGCTCTCAGTGCTCCCAAAACCCCGGTTTGTACCAGAACATTACTTTTTAAAAGGCATTCAGATAGGGTTTGAGGAGAATTTTCCCGAGCTATAAAGCAGTGATGTGTAAATATCTAAGGTTTATGATTAGGGTCCTTAATTTACCCCATAATCATCATCATCATCATCTTAACGATATGATGAATGACACGCAGCTCTGTCTCTGGGAAGATTTATATATTGAAGATGTAGAAACATTTAGAGAAAATGATACCGTGTGAAGGATCTTCGTGGGTAAAGGCTTGAAGGGTGAACTGGTGCGTCAGGCACTGAAGGATCAGTTTGGAATGGGCTCGTCTGTTCCCTGGGGCTGCGGTGTGATTCTTAAAGAGCCTGAGAAAGCTGCTGATGGACTCTTTTTTTCCTCTTCCTGGAAGACACAGCACTTTTTCTCAGGTAATGAGTCTCCATCATCCGCTCTTCTGCTTCAGGGCCGTCCAATTCCATGTGGACACCATCGCCATCGATCACCTTGGAGCTTAAAATGCACCTATCAGAGACAGCTCGTGGCTGAACCACGGGCCACAGCTGAGATCACCCAGGTTGCTTGGCAGAGGGAAACATCTGCACTGTCGGCCGCTCGTTCGGTGGAGCATTTCATTCACTTGGATAACCTATGGTTACTGCTGCGTCTCCCAAGTTTGCCCCCGGGAGATGCCATGAGGGAAGGCACTGAGTGACTGATTCCGTGCTTGGTAGGTGAGAGTTTGAGTCAATCTGCAGCCGCCGCATGAAGGATGGTCCTTCCGATGCTGGAGTCTTTTCATGTCCATGTGGACCATCAATAAAACTCACGGAGATAGACAGCAAGGCACATTTAATAAGGTGGAGCGCCTGCAAGCCAAGGAGGCTGGATTCCTGTCAAGACTCTAATCAGTTTAACTCCAAAGCCAACATTTGCATTTTCCCAATGCCCACATCGAATTAAACAGAAGGCTGATTCTCCTGTTGGGGTTCATGAAAGTTCAAGAGCGTGCTCGTCTTATACCCACCAAAGCAAGGGGGAGCCTCTGTCTTGTCCGGCATTTTCTGCAGGGACACTGGTAGCAGCAGAGAGAGGTCCTTTTCCCCAATGCTTGGAAAATGAGCACACGGATGAACTCCAGCATCCTGGGCTGGGAAACCAGAGCTGCACGTGGCTGCTCTAACCTCTCTCGGATCAAAACTTCCAAACCCGACATTTTCACAGAATTGTGAGGTGGGAGGATACATTTATCACAAAGAGCTTAATCCTCTCTCCTCCAGTCCTGGTGCCTACCCATCCCAGACAATATGCACTCAGACAACCATGTGTGTCAGATAGCCACAGACCTTAAAAGGAAAAAAAAATACCTTCCATGTCTTTATCTTCCAAGATAAAACATTTTTATCTCAAGAGTTTTCATCTGAGAAGGAAAGAGAATCAACAAAGAGTCATAATCTGCAAACATAGTACTGTAGTCATTTTAAAAGCAAAATAGGAAAGTATTTTTTTTTCCCCAAAACCATGGCTCTGGGTCTATTGCAAGACACGACTCCATTTCTGCGTTCGTATGAACAATGAACCTTGGGTTCCTAACCTGTGCTCAGAAAAGCCAAGTAACTCTTGTGGAGCTGGTGGAAGATGCTGGTAGCAAGAGCGGCTCTGAACTCTATGGATAGCCGTATAGAGCCTGGGGTGCTCCTGAAGTTCAGAATAAAGTCAGCCAAATAGACCAACCTAAGCCAAAGAGAGAAGAACAGGTCAGCTGGCCATTTCAGAAGTCACCAACACATAAAGAGAAGAATGTCTAGACCAAGGAGTCTGAAACTTAGCATGCATCCTCAGAATCATCTGGAAATTCTGTCAAAACATCATCTGTTGAGCCTTCTCTGGAATTTCTGAATCTGTAAGGGTGAGGTAGGGTTGGAGGATTTTGTGTTTCTAACAAGTTCCCAGGTGATGTGCTGGTCCATGTACGGCTCTTAGAAGCCATTGATCTAGACCTGCCAGCAACCTGCTTTGCACTTTCTGTCCTCTGGATAGCACAGGGGCTGCTAGGGGCAGGGAGGTATGGAGGCGGCAGAATGATGAATACATATTCGGATGCACATGGTACCAAGGTTTCACTTTCTTGTTCCATTTTAAATGGAAATTCACAGAGATAAACCATCCATCCGTTTTAAATGGGGCACTTTTCTGAGTAGCATGATGAAATCTTGTGTCATCCGGGTCCACCCTGCCCTGGACATGAAACGTGACTTTGTCCTGTGTATCCACACTGTATAGGCTACCTGCTCAGTTGTCACTTACTAGCTATCTCAATGATCCAAGTAACACCTGTATTCAAGGAACACCTATTGTACTTCATAATGGCCCCAGAGCACAACAGCGGAGATACTGGCAGTTCAGATGCACCGGAAAGAAGCCACAAGTGTTTCCTCTAAGTGAAAAGGAGGGTCTGTCATCGGAATGTAATATGTGGAAAACAACAGAGGGTAGATAGGATTCGGTAATACCTCCAGCTTCAAGCATCCCCTGGGGGGCGTAGACAGGGTCCTCCTGCTGAGAGGGGGACTGATGTACTGTGAATTATTCACGCCATCTTCTCAGCAGTCCTGTATGATAGGAATGGTTTCCCAGCTTTCTGATGAGCAAAGTTGCTCAGGGAGACTATTTCTCAAGTCCACACGGTTAGATTGTATTGGCGTCTGATTTAGTTGACCTGGGTGGGGGGCTGAGTATCAGATTTTTATAGCTTCAGGATGACTGTAATATACAGTGAAGATAGAAAGTCATTAATTTGGAATTTTCACATTTTGAATGAGCAGCCCAAACAAGAGACCATGGACGGCATCCCATGAGGACTCTTCCCCAGGATCTGCAGAGGACTGGGAGGGGTACCAAAGTCGTCTTTTCATGTTCTGGGCTTAGAGGATTTGTAAGGGAGGAGATACTAGTGGGCAAAGATATCAATGTTGTTTTTGAGATGGAAAATTTAGATATTCTTTCAGGCTACTGATTTCTTCCAGCTCTGTTGACGTAGTAGATTCAGATTCTAGAACTATCAACAGAATCCTGATTACCTGTCATACCTCCTACTCAGGTGCCAACTCCTCCCTTTGTTATGACTCATCTGGTCCTCACTGTATCAGCCACGGTCCCTGCAGGAAACCAATGGCCCACTCAGAGGGTGACAATCCAAGAGTTCTCCCACAAAGAGGCTACTCAGAAAGTCAGGGGACAACTGGGAAACCACAAGAAACAGCATTAGTTCCATAAGGAGAAAAATGTAGATATGTCTATTTAGAGAAGAAAAGTGACCTTTGGTTAAGGTCCACCTGAAGCTGTTGGTTCCATAAGCAGGAAGCTAAGAGTGTAGAAGTCCCAACACAGCAGTAGGTATTGGTCAATGGCCCAGAGCTGAATCTCTGGAAAAAAAAATTGTAGCATTCTTTTGGTGTAAATAGTCTTCCCATGACCTATTTAAAGCTACCAAGATGAGGTCACTAGATGCCGAATTGACAACCGATGTGCACCATCAGCTGTCACAAGCTGGTCTGAGCAGTCTCCAGCTACCCCACCCTCACTTGTCCTCCCTCATTTCAATCTCCGTCTGGATCTGCCCCCTGAGCACACCATCTGAAAGCCAAAGGGGAAGGGAAACCACTGAGGTGGTACAGGTGGACAGGATCTCAGCCTCCAGGAGCAGGAGCATCAACAAGAGGAAGAGGGAAGAAGAATTTCACCAAGACTCCCTAGAAGAAATGATTTAGCCTTTTCCTTCGGGTTCCTTGGGCTTCGATGATCCCTCTACCTTCCCGGTCCAAGCCTTTTCCTGGTTGTGCCCTGAGATGCTTGTGTGATGCTTAAATGGCCCGTGTTATACTGCCAACAGCATCCAGACGGGTTGAAATTTGAAAAATACGAGGACGTTCTCCTCAAAGACGTGAACATCCTGTTGTTTTTGTTTTTATTTTTATTTTTATTTTTCACATAATGAAAAGAATAAGTAAAGGCAATCTGGTTGTAGGGTTGAAAAACACACAGTGACTGAGCCTCATGTGAGTTAGAAACCGCAACCTAGGCCACTTGCCCCTGGTCCATTGGATAAGCGTTCACTGGGTCCCTGCTGTGTGCAAAGCAGTGTGCAAGGGCTGACCGAAGCTGTTGCCTCTAGTAGCATTGAGCTGTTCCCTTCTTCCTTATTCTTTCCCAGTCAGGAAATGAGAACATTCTAGGTCTTTCAAACTGAGGGGATTTAATTCAGGGAATTTATGACAGAGGAATGGAAGAGCTGGAAAGCAAACAGGGGACAGGTTAGAGACAAAGCAAGCAGCTGCTACTCCTAGAACTTGGGGAGCAATGGGAGAAAATGTGGTTGCCAGAGTCTGAAAGTTCAGTGGGGGATACCACACACAAAAAAAGATGCAGCTGTTTAGAAAAAAAAATCTACCAGGCGAATACTCTGGGTCTCCCTCCTCTCACCCTCTCTTCTCTCACTTATTCTCATTGGCCAAACCTACCCAGATGCATGGAAATGTAGTTCTGTCTGTAAGGAGCAGAGGAAGAAGAGATGCCTGTGAGCACAAACAGGCCCTTGACTAGCATAATCCTTGTGGTGCAACGGTACACGTTACCCACACCAAGCAGATAACGTTCTTTGGTCAAGGAATCCAAGGAAATGAATTAGTCGCTATTGTATGGAGCAGTCAGAATGAGCTCCGTCAGTCCAAATTCTAGGCACCTGTGCCATCAGCCTCTTACAGTTAGGTAAGTGTTAGGGTTCTCCAGTGAAACAGAACCAACTGGGAGGTCAAGAGACAAACGGAGATAGTTGATAGGTAGGTAGATGGATGCAGGTCTAAAACAGGGAGTATATTATTGGAATTGGCTCACATGATTATAGAGGCCAGAAAGTTCCATGATCTGCATCTGCAAGCCAGGGAACCAGGAAAGCTGCTGGTGTCATCTAGCCCAAGTCCTAAGGCCTGAGAAACAGAGGCACCTCTATCTAAAGCAGAAGGAGATGGATGTTCCAGCCCAATCAGGCAATAAAATCACTCTTCCCCTGTCTTGATTCTAACTTGTACCTCAACAGATTGGATGCTGCCCACCCACAATGGTGAGGGTGGTCTTACTTAGTCTACTGATTCAAATTCCAATCACTCCCAGAATACCCTCACAAACACACCCAGAAATCATGCTTTACTAGCTCTCTGGATATCCTTCAGACTAGTCAAGCCGACACAGAAGTTAACCATCAACTTATGACATCTTTTCACCCTCTTTCTTATAAGTTCCTCCTCATCCCCTTCCATTCCTGATTGCACCACGCCTTTCCTTATGCAGGACACAAACCACCAAGTAACTTCTGATAATCAGCTGGTGGACTTCCAAATTTGGCTCTGATAGGTGACCTCACATAAGCAGACTGTTTAATGCAATGCCCCTTATTCTCTAAACTCTCTGTTACATTCAGTGAGTGTTGATATCTCTGCTTCGCTGGAGTGAAAACTGACCCATAGTGAGTTGTTGACTTGCTTAAGGTCACGGAACGCATTAACAGGAGTTCCACAATTGGAACCTGAAGCTCCTGAGTCATGGTCCAGGGACCAGTCTGGTTGCACCGTGTGGCCCTTTGTGGCTATGAAAAGATCCATCTCTGGAGAAGGCCTCCTTCAAGGTTAGCTGAGATGAGTTGGGCATTTGCACTGTGCTTTGTGCCTTGCTGGGCAGCATGCCACCTGTCCCTTGTTGGGTGAAGTGACTCTTCAGGGGACAAGAGAGTCACTCTCTCCCCTGAGAACAGCTCAAGGAGGACTTGAAAAAGGAGCCTTGGATGCCACGTACTCAGATCAACATATGACACAGCTATTGTGTCTACACTGTAGCCTGATCTGCCACAAGTTGAGAAAAATATTTTTTTTTCAAATGTATGACTATTTGTAGGGTTTGTCAATTTTCTTTGGATGTTAAATGTTCTTCTGCGATGTCCTATTTCCAGCTACCAGCAGGAGGTCACTGGACATGGAATTGGGAAGACGTGTACAATTTGTACTCAGGGTCTGGTTAAGGCAGGCTCCAGTTCACCCTGCCCTAACCTTATTCTCCCCTACCCACTGCCTAATACCCCACCTCCAGGTAAGGGTTACCAGTTCATACCGATCACACATTTTTCCACCCAGAGCTCATCATGTGTGATGCCCATCTAGATGAAGTAATATGCTGATGTCCTGGTGTACGAAGTGGTCTTGGATGCTATCTTGGTTAAGTTATGCCTGGCAATAAACAGACCCGTCCCCACCACTTCTCAATAGCACCATGGACTAGGACCAAGCCTTTAATACACGGGTCTTTAGGGACATTCAAGATCCAAACTACAAGCAGTTACAATTGTTTGGCGGATGTAAAACACTTTTAAAAATGCCCGTAGCCCTTGATAAATGTTCAATGTCATCACTGTGACGTGCTGACAGTTCAAAGGTGGATGGTCCATAAAACACCTACAGAATGACAGACTCATTTCAGCCACAGACTGCTGAGGGCATTTAAGTCAAGTTCACCCCCCAGTGGGTGAATCTCTTCTTCTGCACCAATTTTTGCTTGAGCACCTCCAGTAGCAGGTGTCTCATTGCTTCCCCAAGGTGCTATTCCATGTTCAGCCCTCTCGGATTTGCAGGTGGGTTCCCTTCCCCCGTTGCTGAACCCAAATCATCCTCCCAGCAAGGCAAAGCTCATAGATCTGAGTTGGACCTTCCGGAGCCACATGGAAAAGCTTGCTTTTCCTGAAGAGAATCATTCGGAATTCTGGGCTTGTCAGCAGCAATCACAAACTCTGTGGACCGACTCTCGGCGCAAGCTACGTGCTTGCTACAAGAAAGGAAGCTTGGAGCTCTGAGGAGCTAAACACCTGGGACCCACCAGATGGTCAGATCCAATCCCGCTCTCTCTTACCATCACTCATTCTGCTCACCACTAGGATTTGCATAGACGAGGTCGAAGGGCCCAGCTCAGTTCTCATACCACCTGTCTTAGAGAGAGGAGTGCACCTTTATTGGCAATCCAACCAGAATTGCACACAGCAAGCATAAAGGAGGTCTCAAAAATAAATAAATAAATAAATAAATAAATAAATAAATAAATAAATAAATAAATAAATAGACCGACCAACCCTACCTCCAAAGTAAGGTGGTAGCAGGGTCATGTCTTTAAGACAATCTTCATGAAGACACTGCCCCGTCCGTGGACGGTACTCCTCCACAGGCTAAACATTCCAAATGGCTTCTTTGGAATATACTAGCGAGCATTTGTGGTGAGGTGCGGCTCGAGTATCAAACTGGGTTCAAATCCTTGGATTCCCCACTTGTGGTCTGTGTGACTTGGGGCAAGTCATTTAGCTTCTGAGGCTCATTTTATCAAGTATTAGGGTGGGATAATAATAGTTAATAATACCTTATAGAGCCATTGGAAAAATGAAATGGATGTGTTTAGAACGGTGTTGCGTTCCAAGAGGAAATATCCCCAACATCCTGTCCTCATGGGGCTCACATTCTGTCCACAGACCCGAGTGTCACCTCTACCCTGTGCTTGCTGAACACATGTGCTACAGGTATATGCCTGTGTGCATTTGGCCTGTCTAGCTCTAGACACCTTACCTTGCTCACCACTGTGTTCTGACGCCTGAGGCATGCCAGGTGTTCCGTAAACACTGAACAAATCAGTGAATAAACCCTCATATTCACCACATTGCTTGCATCTCATGTGCAGTGTTAGATTTTCTAAGGTGAAATCCTCCCCTACGTTTGAGCCATAAAATGGTTGCGTTGAAGTGTCAAGAAATCCACCCCCAATTGTTCTTCCTTCTGCAAACATGCGGAGAAGAGGAGCAATGCTATTCTCTCGGATGACAGAGTCGTGTGGATAGTAATTTCTCTAAACAGTCCGGTAAGAAGCAGCCCAGGGACACTCTGGTAGAGACACTGCCCGGGCATCAGGCAGGCCCATCTCATGCTGCAAAGAACCCAAGAGTTTCTGCCAGTACGTCCTCCCCAAGCACGAGAGCTCAGGACACACACCGCTCACTCTTCCTGCGTCTGTTCCTCGCTCTCCCTAGGGTGGACCAGGAAAATGGACCTTGACAATGACCTTGATGTGCCCCATCATTACATTTTCAGAGGATTTCTTTCCATGAATTCTTCTTATTTAAAAGCAAGTCCAAAGCGTGGCACTGACGTGAGAAAGATTTCCAAGAGTTGAGGCAACCGTCACTCAAATTTCTCAGGCAAGAAAAAAAAATTATTTAAAAACAGAAGAACCTTTCACATGGCAGATCTTGGGAACGGAAGCAAGAGAAGTTTTATGTTTTTCCCCATCGTCTCCATTCAGCCCAGTTCTGGGAACATTGGCCGCACACCCTCCAAGTCCCTAGCACCAGGACAACCACACTCCGCCATGAAGGGGGTAGCCACAGGACTGGCCGGGGTCGGCTCTCTCCCTCCTGCTCACTCTGAGACAGAAACCCGGGCCCCTGACCTGAATTCTCCCCTGGCCACCTGCTCATCCCACCTGGGCTGTGTGCTAACTGTCACTTAGATGGAGTGTCGTCAAATACTGTCTGCCACCTACTTAATTTAACATCTCCACCTTCCCTGCAGACCTCCTTCTGGCTGTGCTCAGGCACTGTGTCACAGATGGCTCGCCAGGAGGGACTCTCCCGCGCCAGCTGTTGGACTCCGGGAGGCTGAGGGAGCCCCGTTCCGTGAGGGCTCCACCTGAGGAGTTGCCCTAGCAAGAGTCGGCCCGTGTCACCTGTGCCTGTGCCCTCAGGCCGCTGGCTGCTGTGAACATGGCCAGCCCACGAGCAGCGGCCATTACAGGGGTGACCTGAGGCTGCCAGCAGCTGTGAAGCTTCTAGATTCCTGGCTCCTCCTTGGCATTCTGCAGGACTCGGTCCTTGCCCACCTCTTTGCATTCTTATTAGAGACAAGGTCTCATGGAGTTGCTTAGCGCCTTGCTTTTGCTGAGGCTGGCTTTGAACTCGAGATCCTCCTGTCTCAGCCTCCTGAGTTGCTGGGACTACAGGAGTGCACTACCATGTCCAGCTCCACCCTTTCCTTTAGTGAGCTTATTCTCTTCCTTATCATCAATTACAAACCCCTAAACCTACATCTGTGGTCCCCTCTCCTGCCTCCACATCTGCATGTCCACAGTCCCTCACTGGCCACCTGCACCCAGCAGTAGCAGACACCTTGTGACCCTTAGGCATCCCACAGACACCTTCTCTCCCAAGACACTTAAGGCTTTGCTCACCTGAAACAGGGTGCCAGAGTCCCCAACCCTCCTCGGAGGCTTCCCCACAGCCATCTGGTCACCAAGTCCTTCTAAATCTCCTTAATAGTTTCAGCTTTTCTGATTCCAGCTGCTTCGCCTTATGGTCCTCTTGCACATAGAAGGATATAATAACTTTCTCTGACAATTTCTCTGTGTTTAGCCTTAGCACTCTTGCCCCGATCCTTTCTCCAATACACTAGCAGAGAGCAACTATTAAACGTGGGTTCAATCCTGACATTCCCTGTGCTGGGCCGAGCGAGCCCCAGCACCTGGAAACCAGGACCACCACCTTCTTTCTGCTCTTGCTGGTGCCAGGCCTCCTTCAGGGCAGCCTACGGTACCTCATCCAGCCCTCACACTTCCCAAGAGTCAAGTTCTACTCTTGTCCCCTTTTAGAGATGAATAAGCCAAGGCATGGAGAGGCTCCTCAGCTCTGAAGTGGTTCCTGCCTCCTGTGCCGACTCAAGCTGCTATTTCCTTTAGCAGAAGGCTCTGTTGATCTTCCAACAGCATCTCGCATGCAGTCCTAGAACTGAGCGTGAAACGGATGCAAATGAAGCTCTCGGGATTAAGAGGGGTGGGGGCACGGGACCCAGACCACGCCCATGTCGTGGGTGCCCTCCCTTTTATGGTCCCTTCTTGGAACGGCAGGGCTCTTGGGAGACCTATTTGAAAACAGCAGACCCCAGGCTAGAATCTGGCTTTGCCGATCCCACAGACCTGGGTTCTGGGTCTGCGTTCTAGAGGCTGTGGTTGGCAAAGGGTTAAAGAGCCGCCAAGGAGGGCAAATGTGCTCACAGTCAGCTCGGAAGGGTGAAGATCAGTGCCAGGGAGTGATGGGGGGTGAGGAGGCTGGGAGCCCATAGGGAAATAACAGTCAGAATAGCAGATGCAAGAAAGCCAGGCTCCTGGGGTGGGGACAGGGCCCCGGGTCACATGGTTCACTATAGCAAGTGAGGATGTGTGCAGCGGCCCAGGTGGCAGTACCTGCAGGTTGAACTGACTCCCATCCACCAATCCTGCGGCTCTCGGCTCCCTCCCCGGAGCCCGTACACCTGCCCCTTCTGTCTCCTGCCCTCCCTTCCTGCTCTGCTGGGCTGGGGCCAGACTTTGTGTTGCCATTTCTAGGCTGAGTTCGCTTCCCCTCCTCTGGGTTTCCTGAAACACTGCAAACACACACACCTGATGGGGCGCCTCGCCTTTTCTTTATGGACTCACCTCTGTCCAGAGCCCCCAGGTCCCTCTCATCAGAATCCTGGAGGAGAGCGTCCGCATCCTTCTCTCTCCAAACTCCTGAGGCGGAGAATCTCAGTATATGAGAGTGGTCAGCTCCAGGCCTGGGGAATGCATCGTCTCCTGCTGTCCCTCCTGGGCAGGGTCTGACCCAAATAGGAGTCTGCCGAGGGAACCCTTCTGAAGCTGCCTGATAATGTCCACACCACTGCCCTCGAATTAACCCAGTTTCCCCGTCTCCTTCCCTTCCGTCCTGCTGACTCCCAGTCCATCTGCCCGAGGTCAGTAGAAACCCCTGACTGTCAGAGCCCGGCCAGGCCTTAGACATCTCCTGTCATCACCCACCTGCGGCAGGTACAGGTATCTCGTTCATCGTGGCTCGACCTTCCTCTGTCTGCTCAGGCTCTGCTCTTGACTGGCCCCTCCAAAGGAACTCAGTCCACTCTGGTCTTCCTGCCTCAGGAAGCAGCAGGCTGGGGGCCAGGGGTGTGGCGTTTGGACCCCCCCCCGTTTAATCCCATGAAGCCCTCTTTCTCTACACCCCGAATTCCTACCTGTAAAAAAGCAGGGAGTAACGTTCCCTCCCAGGATGTCACCTCCGTGATTCCCAGGGGCTTCGTGCATTTCACTTAGAACATAAAGATGTCTTAAAAGAGTCACTGAAGAATGGCCGAGGAAATGAGAGAAGGCAGGGCGTGGGAAGGGCCCGGCATCGCCACGCAGTAGTAGTTGGTTTAAGTGTCAGGTTAACAAGTGTGAAATCGCAGCCGACACCATGGCCCCTTCTCCTCCCTTTGTCCTTCCTCATCAGCCCCACTCCCTGGGCTCCTGGCCCCAGGGAAGGAATGAGATGGAGCAGAAAGTGAAAAACAGCATGTGACTCTCTCTTCTGGCTTTGATTTCCAAAAGCCCTGGTGGAAAGTCCCTGGCACTGGGGTAAGTACAACGTGGTGAGCGGCGGAATTTGGGGAGAGTGGGATTTTTTCCAGAATCAGAAGCAGCCAGGGGCACAGGGACGAACACAGAGGTTGCTGGGTCTGCAGGGAGAGACCGGCGCGAAGCTCCCTGGGGGATGAAGGGCTTCTGAAAAGAGCCAGCGTGGGGGCCACGGAGGAGCCAAGGCCAAGTTCAGCATCCTCTGACGGCTTCGCTTCATGGGGAGCACTGTCACCACCACCAGCTAGGAGCCCTACGGGGATCAGCAAGGCTCAGGGGACAGGCGGGGGGCTGGGTTGCTGCCTCACTTTTTACTGATCACAGTGTTCACTGTCTGCTGCCCACAGGGACCGAGCCAGCACCTTGCCTGCAGGGTCCTCGGGATGTTCTGTGCAGCAGCCGAACTGGCAATGAGGGGGCGCCTCTCTGTGCCCCCAGACAAAGCTTGTCTGACAGCTTCTTACCAAATCTCAGGAACCCCATAAACCCAAGAGAAGGACATGGGTGACCATGGGGACATAAAGCACTGAGGGGTGCCCAATCAGTCCAGTAGCCGCCCCCTTCTAGGCAAATGCACCACTGTGAAGCCCAGCCCGTTCCTACCGATTTTACTCTCTTTGCAAAATTCTTTCTCCTAAATTTGCTTCAATATCAACGATAAACCAAAGGTCACCACTCCAACTTAAATAGTGACTCCAAACCAGCTCCTATCTGTGGGTGACTGTGTACCCCAAGACTCGTCGTGTGTGTGTATGTGTGTGTGTGTGTGTCCACGCGTGTGTGCATGGCGAGACCCAGCTGCCTCAATGGAAGGAAGAGCCACAGAGTCTCCCCTCCTTTGCCCACATCCACAATTCATGGTCCAGTTTATTATGTCTCTTAAAACGTTGAGTTCCAACTGATAGTGAAGCTGCCATCTCTTCCCCAACCACCTCTCCCAAGTCCAGCCACAGCTGGGTGACTGTTGACTCCAACCCTCCTCCAAGGCCACGCCCCCAGGGGAGGGAGCCACCCACGCGTCACAATGGCAACTGTCCATCAAACACTCTGATCCTCAGTAAAGGCAAAGTCCCAAGCTTCATTGGCTGAGCGTGAGTAACTCTTATATTTAAGACCAAAAAAAAAAAAAATGACTTCTATGGGATGGAACCCAGCGCCTTACACATGCTAAGCAAGCGCTCTACCATTGAGCTGCGATCCCAGCCCCAAACCAAGTTTTGTGAAATAGTATTTGCTCTTGTCGTGTACAGTGCACTGGAATAGTTTCAGTCTGTTAAATTACAAAGATTGCTGCTGGTGACTAACTTGATTTCATAACTTTCCAGTGAACTGCAGCTCATGTTTTAAAAGATTGATACAGTGGGTATGATATGGTAATAATAAAATGATCTGGTCTGGTGAAAAAATAAAACCACTTCTATGAAGACTAGATGCAACCGTACATGCTTCCATAAACATCCACAAGACATTTTTGTTTTGTACAGTTTGGGGTTTTCCTTCCTTCTTTCTCTCTTTCTTTCTTTTATTTCTAAGAAAATTCTTAGGGCACAGTCATAATTATTACAACTATAAAATGTTACTGTCTTTGGTGAACATCTACTATATACTCTGCATGAAACACCACTTGTACTCAAACCTGCTCAATCTCAATGCCTCTGCAGCCATCTGTCTGATGCGCTACCAAAGAGAAGGGTGCGCTTGATTCTGTTATCTACAAATTGTCCATTGATAAGATTGGGTATCCAGAGATCCAAAATGTCACGGTGCTGGCTCAGGTTTAGCCAAACCAAAGACTAAATGGATCCTTGGGTGGAATGAGAAATATCTGAGGAAAATCCATTCACTTGATAACTGAGGCAAGGGAGCGGGGTGAAGACCCAGTCATTGGACAAGGGGTTTCTGGGAACCTCCTGGTGTTGTGGAATCGGCCCAGCATTTCCAGAATGACTAGTCATGGGACAGATTGGGAAAGGGGAATATAAACCTGCACCCATTGAGAGGCATCCCCCATCCGTCTCCGCTGGGTGTTTAAATGTATGCAGTGGAGGGCCCTCAGAGGGAGGCAGAGGTTAAAGTAATTACGGCTGATTGTAAATGGGAAAAGGTACCCCCACCTTCTGGTTTGCAGTGTTTTGTGTTCTCAGAAGTGTTCTTGTGGGTTTTCCCCACTTGAGCCTAACAGGGATGAGCCCATTACATGGATGAGGAAAACCGAGGCTCAGAGAGTGCATGTGAGCTGCACACACACTGAGACCCCTGAGGCTCAGCTGCAGGTTTTCTGACTCCAAATTCAGAGCGGGCACCGCCTCTCAGAAGACAAGGAATAACTACTGTGATCTGACTCATCCATTATTCCTTTAATCCACTTACCATCCCACACAGCAACCACGAACGTGTCCAATTTGAAGAGGAAAGCAAGGCCAGCCTTCAGCCATTTGGCCAAGAAGAAAACCATGGAAAGTTGGGGTTCAACGCACATCTGTCAGCCTCCGAGGCCAAAGTTCCCCTCCTCTCTGTGGATCGAGTCCTTTCACATTAGATAGAAGAAAATAAAGACCCGAGAGGTTAAGTGACTTTTGGGGATCACACACAAAGAGCTGAGCCTGCGACCTGACCGTGACAGCTAGGGAGGTGGGTCTGGGTTAGGTCTCATCACTGCAGCCCGGAAATCAAACGAGGCTGTAATGAGGTGCGTGGGAGCGCTTTGTCGGCAGCATCAATATTTAGCAGAACAAAGTGCCGAAGGAGCCCTGGGATCTCAAAATGCCCAAAGGAATGTGCCCAAGCCTGCAGCCAGGGGCAGTTGGTGGCTGATCCTATACATAGATAGAATTGTTTGCGCTCGGTGGTGACACCTGGGAGTGTCTCTTGTCTGCAGATGGTACAGCTGAGACCGTGCCACAAGTAAAGGTGCAGCGACCAGACAGCAGCCTCCTGAATGGCGGGCACATGGCCCGAGTGGAAACCAGAGCTGGCCTCTGTCACTGAGACCCCAAGCCCACGAGAGCCGTGGAGGGTAACAGAGATGCAGAAGCTATTTCCACTGGAAGCCCCTTTAGCAGTGACAAAAGGAGACACAGATGGAGAGGGAGCTGTGGCAGATGGTCTTCAACCAGGGAGGAGCAGAGAGGGACTGATGTCAAGAAGAAGCAGGGCTGTGACCCTGGTGATGGCTCTATTTCCTGTTCCAGGCTCCTGGGCAAGGAATTGGGGGGGGGGACACTCACTGTGGGAACTTCCTGCCCTCCACTCTTCATATTGGTAGGAACATTTGAAGAAAAGGGAGGTTCTTACAACTAGGAGAAAACATTTTGCTTGGCCACTGATTGGAGTTCAGTTGCCGCTGTGCATGGAGTTCTGGTAACATCTCTCTCTGTTATAATTAGTACCCTGGAGGAGGGAAAAGGAAAAAAAAAATCAAACTCTTGAGCCTCTTGAGAAGCAAGGATTGGAAGGCAGTTCTGATGCACTAGGCCATATTGCAGGGAGGACAGCAGAACTCAATAAAGCACTCAGGACCACTGTAGGCAGTTGTGCAGGTTGTGCACTGAACAACATTGGGGACACCAATTAATTCTTTATCTCTTTTTAGATCTGTGCAGTGGAAAACATGCCAACTATCTGTGATGTAGTTCCAAGCATAAAGGTTAGAAAAGGGAATTGATTCTAGGGATAGCATATGGCTAACAGCAGAAACCACTCTGATCCAGCCACCCTGCTTGCCTGGTGTATATGGAGGAAGAAGGCTTCAGATTTGTCTCAATGGATGGAACTCTAATACGATTTTTGAATGGGCCACATTTTTACCCTCAGCTCTCCAGGGCCAGGTGGATTAAGAAAGGTTTCCCTAGAGATCGGCAGAAGCAGATGGCTAACTAGAGCCACCCCCCCGCAGGATGGTGGGAGGCTGTCCATCAAGCCCCAGAGCAGCTGAAAGCGTCACCAGTGTGGTCCACAAATCTCCCTGGTGAGGGGTGGCAGCAGCCCTGGTGTCCCCAATGTTGTTCAGTGCACAACCTGCACACCCTCTGCCATCTCCATCAGCGGTGAGCTAGGCGCAGCGTCAGAGCCTGGCTCCCGGCAGCTGCACCCGGTAGGTTTGGATTTGAATGATGTGACATTTCCAGGAACTGTCAGGGGGCCAGCCTCTGTGGCTGTTGAGGTTCCGGGGGCCGACAGAGGTCACACTTGGCTGTCCACAGGGGAGGGCTGGCACTAGTTCAGGAGTCCATGAAGGCGATTCGGGGGACGTCGTAAGGGTTTGGAAAGGAGGGGGTCTGGGAAAGATGCATGGGGCGCTGCCGAGGAGAGTCTGGGGTCCACAGAATGAGGCCTCCCCTAGACTCAGACTGTGGGAGCTCAACAGGCTGACCACACAGATGGTCCCTCCATGCAGAAGCAGGGAGAGCACCCTGGGGCGCTGCATCCCTTGTCCCCAGAGTCGGAGGGCCACAGACTGCAGAGCCGCGCTGCAGAGCCAGTGGGTTGAGGGAGCTGTGTCGGAAGGGAGTGGGGGGACGCCCGAGGTCCCATCGGCCATCACATCTGGACCCAGGGTGGGGCTTGTCACTGTCTACAAGAGGACTTAGGGTCCTTGTCCTGAGCTTTCATCACCAAGATCAAGATATCCAGCAAGAAGAGCTCAGAGGAAGAGGGGATTATTTTGGCCCCTGGTTTCAGAGGATGCAGTCAGGGCCGGCTGTCTCCAGGGCAGAGCATCATCGCGGCAGAAAAGCATGGGGTGGCGGAGCTGCCTGGGTCATGGCGGCTGAGAAGCAGAGAGAGAGATGGGGGGTGGGTGGGAGGGGACAGACAGACAGGAAGGAGCCAGAGTCAGGTAGAATCCCCAAGGCCACAACCCTAGTGACCTACCTCTTCCCACCAGGCCCCACCGGCCTGCAGTCACAGCTGCCTACAGCAGTCCATCCAGATTATCAATCCACCAAGTGGTTTAATCCACTTAGTTCCAGCCCTCGTGATCCAAGCCTCTCACCCCGGGACACTCCTGCGCTGGGCTTGTGGGGACATTCCGTACCCAAACCCTCACAGACCTGTGGGTCTTTTCTGAAGCTACTCTTCGGTGTGGTGTAGCTCCAACCAGGAAGAGAATGAGACCTCCCCGGTGGGACGTGTCACACTCAGGAAGCCTGGCGGGGCTGACGGGGTGGTCCCTGCACGGAGTGGACGTCTTCCAGGTTCTCGACAAGCTCCAAGCAGAGGGATCGAAGCCCATCGAAATGACGGACAGCCTTGGATGGGGGGAGAGACTGAAGAGTCCTCCTCTGTGCAGAATAATGCAGACGGAAAGGGGAAAAGCATGCCCTCTGTCAGAGTCAGCTGGAGGAAGAGACAGAGGGGCCAAGTATCTGGGTGCAGCAAGAAGAAAACTCACAGCAGCTTTGGGACGAATGGTGTCCTGGACGTTGGGAATTGCAGTTCTGTCGCTGAGGACAGTCAGAAAGCTCCGCAGTACCGCGGCCAGCCACAAGGCGTTCTCTGAAAGTACTGTTGCAAGAGGTGTGCACCTCACGCTGCTATGGTTTGGAGATGGCTTATGATGAAGGTAGTTCTCATGGGACCCTGAGTTAGTTCTTGTGAGAGGGTCATTGTGAAAGAACGGGACTAGCCCTTACCATTTTCTGGCTTCCAGTCTGGTGATGGGACCTCTCTCTACTTCTACCCACCTGGAAGTCCTCACCAGAATTGATGCCAGCACCTTGCCCTTGAACCTCCAGAACTATATTAAATAAACCTCTTTTCTTTCTAAGTTCACCCAGCCTCAGGCATTTCATGACAGTATTAGAAAAAAATGGACTAATCGATGCCCACTTCAGGGCTCTGTTTTGTTTTAATGTGATTTGGAGAATGTATGGGCACTTGAAAGAATTCTGGAGACACAATAAGGCAGGGGATATTTGCTGCGAGTTCCATACTGACATGCAAACTCTGAAAGTTATATGATATTGAAAAGAAAAATCATAGCAAACTGTACCCAGAAAGCAGTGGTCATTTAAGGTCTGTGTTTCCCAGGAGCTTCTGGGGGTGGCATATCTGAACCAGACAAGGAAAATAAAGAAAAGCAAACTATTTTTTTTGCTGGTCATGTTTACTGGGTCATAAAGATTCTGATGCCATTTGTAATTAAGAAATTAATTTTAATTTGGTTTAAGACATGGGAGACGACCAGTGCTCCCCACGTATTGCCTTAACGATTAAAGTGACAGTTGGTCAGTTGGTCACTCTCAACTTATTTTCTTTTATTGCCTCAAATAATTCATTCCTGTCCTGTGAGTTAAAAACTCTGGGCAGGGCTTCCCATCCTCTTGTGCAACACACACCATCGATGGATTTAGGAAATACTTCTCACATCTTAACAGACGCTATAATTTTTCATTTGGGGAACTAATGGGATTAATAAAAATACAAATCTTATAGAAAGCAGGATTGAAAGTCATTTAGTCACTTTGTATTTTTCTCAAAGAACAGATGATAATTAAATGCAAATCCTATTATAAATTTATTTAGTTTCAACTCTAGTTGAAAGACAATACTGTCTGTTATTCTTCTCTAAGTGCAAAAATAATGGCTTCTTCTTATCTGACATTTTTTCATCCATTATGTGCCCGGCAGCTTGTGAGGGGAAACCCTTCCCAGGAAGCCTCTCAGTGAATCTTGGTGACCCCCTTATAAAGTGGAATTTCAGTCAGAACATCATGGCGGCAGGGCATGGTGGAAGAAAGCATGCGGGAACAGAGAGAGAGCTCTGCTCAACAAGAACCAAATGTGTACCCTGTATGCCCGGCCCCAGGGTCCCACCTCCTGCAGCCACACCCCGCCTGCCAACTGTCACCACCCAGTTAATGCCCATCAGAGGGTTAATTCACTGATTATGTTAAGGCTCTCGTAACCCAGTTATTTAGTTATTTTGCCTCAAAACTTTCTTGCATTGTCTCAAACGTGAGCTTTTGGAGGTCACCACATATCGGAACCACAACAAGAATTTTTGTGACCCCATTTGACCGGTAAAGAGACCTACTACCTGTAGCCGCAGAGTCAGACCATGAGACCAGATCGACCTGTATTTTAGTTACCCCACACAACTTCCTCAGGTGCCTTATCAGAAAGTGTAGAAACTGGAGAGCATCAAGTGGCACGTCTCCTGTAACCCTGCTGTTCAGCCCAGGGGATGACATTTTAGATATCGTCATTTGGGTCACATTTTTATGCACTTTTCCTCCACTAAAGTGGTTTCTTGCAGCACATTTTTTTGTTTTGTAGTTTCATGAATTATCTACATATAACACAATGTTTTTCTCTAGTATTATCCATCATCTACGGCGTGATGAAACTATGCTTTATCTGATCCCAATTTTTGGACATTTAGGTGGTTTCCAGCGTTTCTTACAATAAATGGCATTGGGTGGTGGATTGCAAAATCTGTCTGCACAGGATTCTCCTTTCCTGAAGAAGTGGAGTCCAATCAGGGACCCAGGGTACATGCCAGTAATCAATGCCAGCTCATCAGATGGCCGAGACAGGAGGATTGCAAGCTCAAGGCTAGCCTGGGCACCTCAGCCTGTGCTTGCCCTCAGTGACGTCCAGCTGGCAGCCGGAGGAGGAGAACTATGTGGCTCAGTGGCCCGTGTCACCCCTGCTGGCAGCTTGCCAACCACCAGACGTGGGAGGAGGGAGGTGTCCTGGATCCTGCAGCCGCCGGCTGGTTCCCCAGCCCAGGAAGTACACTTGAAAAGCCCAGCAGGGACTGGCTAAGCTGGCCCAGGTCGGAAGGACCACCCGGCCCACCTAGGGAACAGGGAACCAAGAAATGGCTGCGGGGAGGCTTGGGGGGGGGGCGGTGCTATCCAGCAAAGGCCGAGGCAGACAAGGTGACGAGAGGCAGTTAGGGTGCAGCGGGAGAGGCAGAGAGAGGTCTGGCAATGGGATGGGGTTCAGGAAGGAAGTGGGGGGCTCTGGGAGGAGGAGAAGCCCAGGAAGGGGGTCAAGGCATAAGGAGAGTTTAGGGCCAAGACAGGAGGCTCTAGAAGCAGCGAGGACACGAGGAGCATTTACTTAACACATTTCAAAATCTGAACATTTATTCATTTGCATATTAGGCTGCACCCAAATGCTGTTTCCAGAGAGCGCACCCCCCCCACACCTACTCGGGGACCACACGTGTAGCTCTTTTTGCTCTTTGCCAACGTGGGGACAGTGGTGTCGGTGGGTCTCTATTCTGCTGTATGTGGTGTCTGAGGGGCCGACTCAGAGGCCACTGTCCTTTGTTTTTGCTATTTTGCTGGTTCCTAGTTTGTCTATTAGTGATTTGCAGAGAGCTTTAAAGACCTGCCTTATGTGTTCTGAAACGCAGCGTCCAAACCGTGAAGCTTGATGCCTCCAGAGTCCCCGCCAAGGAAACCGAGGTGCCTCGCCCCAGAAAATCCCTTCTGCGGTCAATTTCCACTTCACTCCTGTCCCAGGGAACCACCAATCTGCTTTTTCTATCATTAGAGGCTAAAATCATCTAGGCTTTTTGATATATAAAACTTATTTTAAGCTTTTAATGTGTCAAGTCTAAATTTTTTTCCTTTAATCATGTTTAAAAGATTTGTCCCATGCCACAAGTTAAAGATTCACCTATATATTTTTTTCTATTTGTTTTTATATAAACCTTTAATTCACTCGAGATTTACTTTAATGTGTTCCATGAAACATCTATCCTTATTATTTTCCAAGATTTTATCATTTATCCAATATTATTTCACTGATTCTCTCTCTCTCTCTCTCTCTCTTTCTCTCTCTCTCTCTCTCTCTCTCTCTCTCTCACACACACACACACACACACACTGTCGCTGGCTTCTATCATTGCAAAGGTTTTGCAGTGCTATTGAATAACAGGTAATGCATGCACCCTGCCCAACCCACACCTATTCTCTTCAATATTTTCTTGGCAGTTCTTGCTCATTTATTCTTTCCAGTGAACTTCAGAATCACTTTATTAGGTTCTAAACAAGAAAAAAAAAAAGGAATTGGGGCCCTAGCGCCAGACTCAGCTCCTTGCTCATCCTGCCCCTGGTGACAGTGACATTGCACAAATGAAGATTAGGGCCAACTTTATCTTCTATTAGATGCAGAGTCTCTGATCTGATTCCTAGCTCCTTGATCCATTTTGAGTTGACTTTTGTGCATGGTGAGAGAAAGGGATTCAATTTCATTTTGTTGCATATGGATTTCCAGTTCTCCCAGCACCATTTGTTGAAGATGCTATCCTTCCTCCATTGCATGCTTTTAGCACCTTTTTTAAATATAAGGTAGTTGCAATTTTGTGGGTTGGTCTCTGTGTCCTCTAATCTGTACCATTGGTTTACCTGCCTGTTTTGGTACCAGTACCACGCTGTTTTTGTTACTATTGCTCTGTAGTATAGTTTAAAGTCTGGTATCGAGACACCACTAGTTTCATTCTTCCTGCTTAGAATTACTTTAGCTATTCTGGGTCTCTTATTTTTCCAGATGAATTTCATGATTGCTTTTCCTATTTCTGCAAGAAACGCCATTGGGATTTTGATGGGAATTGCATTGAATCTGTAAAGTGCTTTTGGTAATATGGCCATTTTAATAATATTAATTCTGCCTATCCATGAGCAAGGTAAATCCTTCCATCTTCTAAGGTCTTCTTCTATTTCTTTCTTTAGGGTTCTGTAGTTTTCATTGTATAGATCTTTCACCTCTTTTGTTAGGTTGATTCCCAGGTATTTTATTTTGGCATTTATAGGGAAATGGATGGCATTAGAGCAGATTATGCTAAGTGAAGTTAGCCAATCCCTGAAAAACAAATGCTGAATGTCTTCTCTGATATAAGGGATCTGACTCAAAATGGGATAGGGAGGAAGAGCATGAGAAGAAGATCACCACTAAATAGGGAAGAGAGGTGGGAGGGAAAAGGAGGGAGAAGGGGAGTTGCACGGAAGATGGAAGGAGAACCTCATCGTTATACAGAATACATGAATGATGATGTGAGGAGAAAAAAAAGTGTGGAACATTAAATTGGGTAGAGAGAAGTGATGGGAGGGGAAGGGAGAGGAAGGAGGGATAGGAAGGGCAGCAGAATAGAATAGCCATTATGATTGATGTATATATATGGGTGACTGTATGACCCATGTGATTCTGCAACCTGTACAGTCAGAAAGATGAGAAATTATACCCCATTTGATTCAAATGTATGAATTGCCAAGATCATTGTGCTGTCATGTGTAGCTAATAAAAAAAAAGATCAACCAGTTTTAATAAAAAGTTATTCAAGAATGACTTGTGGGGCTGGGCTTGTGATTCAGTGGTAGAGTGCTCGCCTAGTATGTGTGAAACACTGGATTTGAACCTCAACACCAGATAAAAATAATAAATAAACAAAATTTAAAAGAAAAAAGAAAAAAAAAGGTCTGGGAAAAGAAAATACAGTCGTTAATTATTATTTGCATTTTTATTCCCCTAAATTTTGTCTGCGGACTCCCTAAGGATGACAACAGCCATGGCTTAAGATACATCTTTGTCACCGGGAGCAATGGCACTCACCCGTAATCCCAGCAGCTCAGGAAGCTGAGGCAGAAGGATGGCAAGTTCAAGGTCAGCCTCAGCAATTTAGCAAGGCCCTACACAATTTAATGTCTCTAAATAAATAAATAAATAAATAGAGCTGGAGACATGGCTCATAGGTTAAGCACCTGCATTCAACCCCTGGTACACCCCCCACACACAATGCCTGATACGTCTTTGTCATCTCTACACTGCCTGACACATAGAAGATGCCTAATAGATGTGTGTTGACATAAAGCCACCAGACGCCTTTGTGAAAATAAACATTTTTAAACTACCTATCAAAAGAAAGACACAGGACGGCATCCTACATACTGAATATCAATAGGTCTTCTCAACAAACCAGATGGGATAGTTTTAAAAATTGAGACCCATCAACATTTAACTGATTCAACACAAAATAAATTAATAGATCAAACCTGAATTAAAATAACAAAATGTCTGAAGTCTTTTTCTGTACTTGGATTGTATTGCTATGTTGAATATTTCTATGTCAAAGTAAGCCACGAGTCAGACTCTGTATTCTATTACAATTCCTGTGTGTGTTGGCGATGAAACTTAGTAAGATTGGCTTTTATTATAGGAATGCCCTCTTATACATTTTTTTTTGAACCAGGAATTAAACTCAGGAGGGCTTAACCACTGAGCCACATCCCCAGTTCTTTTTTGTATTTTATTTAGAGACAGGGTCTCGCTGAGTTACTTAGGACCCCACTGAGTTGCTGAGGCTGGCTTTGAACCCACAGTCCTCCTGCCTCAGCCTCCTGAGTCACTGGGATTGCAGGCGAGTGCCACTGCACCTAGCATCCTTTGCATTTTCTAAAAAACAAAATCTTAAGAAAAGTGAACTAAATCTGCTTGGGTGATCCATAGCCCTGACTTCTTAGCCTTGAGTGTATTCATTTGTTAGAAGATTCTACAGGGTTAGACCTGAAAGTGGCCCCCCCAGAGCCAGTTCCTTCACTTAGCGGAGACTGGGAAAGGAAGGCCACACGGTGAGTGAACGGCAGAACTAGCGCCAGACTCAGCTCCTTGCTCATCCTGCCCCTGGTGACAGTGACATTGCACTGGACTCTGAGGGCCCAGACTTGGTACCTTTCCCTCAAGGCCCAATTAATTTGAAGCTGCTCTTTGAGAAGCAAGCTCTCTAAAGCCTTTGCCCTTGGTTTTGGGGGACAAGGGTGTCACGCTCTCAAACAACGAACATCAAGGGTCCTAGAGTTCTCCATGTAAGGTGAGTTTTTGCTTAAAGGGAGATCTGGGCTTTCTAACATGAGCGAGATCACTTTCAAATCCAAATGGCAGCCCAATAAAGCTCCCCAGGATTATGTATCACAGGCATAAAAAGTGAAGAGGACGAGAGATTCAGAAAATGTACCACTCGATGTCAAGGGAGAAGTGACTTTGAACAGACACTCTAATGGCCCAATCCATCAGGCTAATAAAGAAGGTGCCCCGTAAGAAGGGGAAGCTGCTGGAGAAACGTTGGGGGACCGAGCTGAAGGAGAAAGATTGGCAAATAACGAGAGCAGCTCTGCACGTCTCCGGGTTTCACAAGTGGCTTCAGCAGCTGAGACAGGCACTGGGTGAGCCGTAGATCAGAGGCGCCTCTATTTATGCAGAAGACAGCTTTATGACCCAGAGAGCACACAAGCTAACCTGAGAAGTGTCCCCGCCACAGGCAAGGCTGCCAGATGGCTGTCACACCAGAACCCATCCACTGTCCTCAGCCAGGGAAAGGGAGCCACCCAAGATGAATGAGGGGCAAGTGACCCATCGCTCTCTATATTGAGTAGAGCAAGACAGGAGTACACCTTAAAGGGAAGTGCTTAGGTTCACTCTTGCTTTTAGGAAAATAAATAACAAAAACGGTGCAAGACAGAGGGGTGCATCCAGCTCATAAAGATAAATTCCAGGAAGCTCCCGAAACCGTGAGTCTCACACACACCGTTTCCTCACACTCGCACTGTTGTCCAGGAAATGAGACTGATCTTATTTGGCTTTATTTTTTCTACAGATGAGGTTAAAAAGAGTCTTCTTTTCTCACAGGGACCCAACAAGCCAACGCACACAGAGGTTATTACCTGCAAGCCACCCTTCTCTGGAATGTCTAAATTATTTAGCTTGATACATGGCAATGAAGGGTCTTTGTAAAAGCAAAGCAAAATCAATTTCAGATAGGATTGCAGATTTAAATGTGAATGGTCAAACAACAACGCTTCCAGGAAATCAAAAAGGAAAATATCTTCGTGGCTCTCAGGGCCGACAAATATCTCTCAAGCAAGGCACACAAAAAGCACTGACTACCAAGGAAAGATGCCCATTCAAATGCATTAACATCCAGGGAAACAATCCAGAGAACTAGAGAAGATATTTGTGATTCATTTATCCAACGTAAGTCCTGTGTCCAGAATATATAAAGAACTCTTACAAATCAATAAGAAAAGGACACTGCTTCTTGTTGTGAAATTTGGTTCTATTTAAGGAAACATCCCACACAGATTATTGTAACATCGGGAATTTTTACTATTTGTAAAAATAGTCCTTCTTTTATTTGGTCAGGGTTCACTGGTTTACAATATATTTTATGTCACCTTTTATATTTATACCATTTGCATTTCTGTGGTGCTGATTATTGTATTTTGCTTTTGCATTTATGCATTTACTTTACTTATTTTTTATTTTTAATTGACATAGTGTTTGTACTTATTTGCAGGATGCAGTATTCTTACTCCACACAGGTGTACAAAAACATTTTGTACGTAATGGTAGACGATTTTGTAAGAATGAAAAAAGAATTTGTTGGAATTCGCCCAACTAGAACATTAGAATATTATTAGTTCAGGGCTCTGGTTATAGAGGATGTCTATATGTCATCTCATATAAAATATGCTGAAAAAATCTGAGTTGCATTTAGTATTTTAAATTATAACTAGCATTTATAATCTCATCTAAAAAAGCACTTGGGGCCTCATTTAAAAAAAAAAAAGAGGTAAAAGACTCGAACAGATGTTTGTATCCAGATTGCCGGAAACCTATGAGAAAGTATGCAACCCATTGCTCATCTGGGGAATGCAGATTAAAATTCTAGAGAGATTTTACTGGTCCCCTACCAGAATGGCTAACGCGAACAGGGCCAACTATACCAACTGTTAGTAAGGATGCAAAATCACTGGAGCCCTGGTGTGCTTGCGTTGCTGGTGCGAATGTGGAATTGCTCTGCCAATATCTTGTTCAGCTTCGGCTGCTATAGCAGATTATGACAGAGTGGCCTCTTTTTTGAGGGTACTCATTTCATTCCTGAGGGCTCCACCTCCAAGATTTAACCATCTCCCAAAGGTACCATCTTTTAAGATTTTAAAATACAAAAGTTTGGGAAGACACAAACATTGAGTCAGTAGCAGCCAGTAGCTGTTAAACTTGAATGCCAATATATACTGTGACCCAGCAATTCCACTTTCAGATTTGTATTTCATATGTGTACCAAAGGACATCTACAGAAATGCTTTAGAAGCATTCGTCGCACTAATAATGAATATTATTCATTGTGGCTCCAAATGGAAAGCTAGCCAAATGTCCATCAACAGCCGAATGGATAAATAAATTGTGGTAGATTCATACAATGGAATATCACACAGCAATGAAAAGGAGCAAACTGCTATTACCATGACATTGAGGAATCTCTTGAACATGAAATTGAATAAAAGGGAAAAAATAGTAAACAGTATATGTCTTAGCGAGCTTTTCACTGCTGTGGCCAAAAGACTTGATAAGAACAATGGAGAGGAGAAAAAGGTTATGTGGGATCCCAGTTTCAGATGTTCAGTCTAAGGTTGTCTGAATCCTTAGGTGAGGTAGAACATCATGGCAGCAGGCTGTGGACAAGAAGCAGCTCAGGACATGATAACCAAGAAGCAGAGAGCTCTGCTCACCAGGGACAAAATATAAACCTCAGTGACCTACTTCCTCCAGCCACACCCCACCTGCCCACAGTTACCACCCAGTCAATCTGTATCAGTGGATCAGATCAATCCGCTGATCACGTGAAAGCTCTCATGATCTAGTCATTTCACCTCTGAACTGTCTTGCGTTGTCTCACACGTGAGTTTTGGGGGAAACCTCATACGTAAACAATAACAATATCCTAATAATTTGATTGATATAAATTCCGAAAACAGGCAAAATTGCCTCTGTGGTGACAGAATTACGGATCATGGTGGCCTTTTGCTGTGGGTGGGTAGTGACTGGGTTCCTGGGGTACAGGTAATATTCTATTTTCTGATCTGGGTTGTATTACACAGTGATGCTCGCTTGGTAAGATTTGTGGAGTTTTGTATTTGTGCCCTTTTCTGTGGTAGTTATACTTCCGTTAAAATCTCTTTAAAATCGATGGCACCACCACGTGAGTGAACCTAACACTACTGAACTAGACTCCCCAAAGGCTTAAAATACTCCATTTTATGTTGTTTTAGCCAGCTGTTTGCTGCTGTGACTAAAGGATCTGAGCAGAAGGAGGAAAAGTTCATTTGAGGGTTTCAGAGGTCTTAGTCCATAGAAGGCCGGCTCCATTCCTCAGGGCTCAGCGTGAGGCTGGGCATCATGGCGGGAGAAGGTGGTGGAGGGAAGCAGCTCACATCATGGTGATCAGAAGCAGAGAGAGAGACTCCACGCTCCAGATACAAAAACATACCCAAAGCCACACCCCAGTGCCACCTCCTCCAGCCACACCCCAGGACTTCAGTTAGCACTCAGTTAGTCCCTATCAGGGGATTAATTCACTGATTGGGTTAAGATTCTCACAAGCCAATCTTTCTCCTCTGAATCTTCTTGCTCTGTCTCAGTTGTGAGCTTTTGGGAGACACCTCACATCCAAACCATAGCATCTGTTATGCATATTTTACCACAATTAAGCTTTTTTGTTGGATTTTTGCTTTGTTTTGTTTTTTTTTTTTAAAGAAGGAATCAATCTTGCCATCACCTTGATTTTACACTGCTAGTCCCCAGAACTGGTAAACGGCGTCAGATCCCATGCCATTGCCGAATGTCATGATGAAACCATCACCATGGTGTTCCTCAGATAACGAAAACCAGATCTACCATATGACCTAACACTTCTGGGTATATATCCAAAGGAAATGAAATCACCACATCAGAGAGACACCTGCAGGCCTCTAGTTATGGAAGCACAGTTGACAGGCTACGGAATCACCTTGTGTCTGTCCGTGGAGATGGGATGAAGAAAATGTGACATATGATCGTCTCAACGAATTAATATTCAATCTTTAAAAAAAAAATGAAATCACCATCATGTGCGGCAGAACGGCTGGAACAGGTTGAAATTACGTTAAGTGAAATACGCCAGATACAGAAAGAAAAAAAAAAAACTCATGTTCTCTCAGATGCTAAAAATGTTGATTTCAAAATAGAAGAAGTAGAATTATAATTTACCAGAAGCTAGAAAGAGAAGCAGGAGTAGGGACGTGAGGGGGGTTTGGATAATGGGTACTGATTCACAGAGTGGGGGGAAAGCTCTCGTGGTCCACAACACAGTGGGTGACCACAGTTCACAGAGGCTTATTGCGTGTTTTATGAATAACTGCAGAAGAGGAGTTTGGAGTCTCCAAACGTGAAAACAATGATAAGAAATGCTAACTACCCTGATTCGATCAGAACACATTGTATGCCGGCATCGAAATACCACATCAGACTCTGTAAACAGGCATAATTATTAACTATAAAGAAAAAAAATCAAAACTAAAGAAGAAGAAAGAAAGCAAGGGTCACTATGACATGGTGTCTTAGTTCCAGAGAGGACTCAAATCACTGATTTCTAAACTCAAGGTGGTTTCTTATATTTTTTTAACACATGACCCCCAAATATTTTCTAATGTAAAAAAAAAAATCTAAATTTAAATAAGGGAGTGTTGCTCCATACATTAAAGTCAAGAGAAAAGACATATGGCGCCCGTCAGAGCTCACCTCACCCTATAATTAGGTTTAGCCTCCCAGACAGTCAGGTCAAGCATACAGACTTAAAAGCTCTCGGGACTCCCTTCATCTGTGCCCACAGGCCACCCAAGGGGACAGGGCCCCCTGTTGCCTCCTGAGGCAGAGCACTTGGCCGCCATTGCTCCGTCCCCCTCCTGGGCAGGGTTGAGCTGATGCCAGGGCTGACCCTGCAGCTGTCCCTCTGCTGCTCCACAAGGGGTGGGACCAGGTGGCAGTCCACTAGGCCCCAGTCCCATCCCCACGGGGGCCTGACCTAGAGCATCCTTTGGAACACACGTCATTTTTGCAAGAAGTCCAGATGGAGACTCGTGGAACTGCGTCCCACAGCCCACCCCGTCACACACCCACCCGTCCCTGAGGTCTGAGGGCCAAGGAGGAGCCTCTTGGTGCTGGCTAGGAAGAAGCTCTAGGCTCCATGGATTCCATCTGATATTTTCAGAGATGTCAAAGGCTCCTTTGACAAGACCATCTAGGATATGGACAGCCCCTGGGAGGGATGAGCAGGACATGGAGAAGAGGTTCTGGGTCCTTCCCCGGGGTATTCCAGCTCTCTCCTCCATCACTGCCTTGAGTTGGCTTCCATAACCCTCACCTGGGGAAGGGAAAGAGGTCAGCCCTGGGCAGGCGGATCAGACAGCAGAGGAGGCTCGATTTTATCCTGCCCACAGAGCAGAGGGCACCGTAAAACTGTCCTTTGACTTAGACGAATAGACGTCATTGGGATCTCCTGTATGTAGTCTCCAAATCAGCGCAGGCTGCTGCTTATCCAACGTCTCGTTCTTCCACTCACCCCTCCTCCTGCAGAGCAGAATCCTCATGGGGTTGAGCGTCTCTCTTCCTCCAGGCTTGTGGGGACAGCCCAGCCACAACTCAGGCCCCACAACCTGTGGCTCTTCCGTCTCCATCATGCACTAAAACCGGGGAGCAAACTCCTGTCCGGCTTCTGTGAGAAATGCAGCCGGGCAGTACTGGGGGTGGTGCTGGGTACATTTACTCTCTGGGAGACTTGTTTGTGGCTCTGTGGTGGCTGACTTTCTGCACGCCATCTTGCTTCAGCAGGGGGTGGTCCATACTGAAGTTATAGAGCCACAGTCCAATCCACCAGCTCTGGAGACCCCCCTGAGCCTCTTGTGATGAGGAACAATCTAGTTCCTTATGATATAAGCCTATTGGGGTCAGAGTTTCCTCTAGCTACCGGCGAAGGTACCCAGAATGATACAGAAACTTCACGAACCAGGTTGGAAACTTTCTTTTCATGGTTTGAGTGAAATCAGGCCAGGATAGACGCACCACAGAGGTTCTACAAAATCTGCTCTGGGCTCTGGCCGGCGCGCATGCTTTCCTGGGTGCATTAAGCACCAGGGAGGGAAGGGCAGACACATTAGAATAAATCACATCTGCCACGGCTTGAACGTGTGCCCCAAATTTCATGGGTTAGAAACTTAATCCCCAAATTCATATGTTAATGGTATTTGGAGATAGGACCTTTGAGAGGTGATTGGGTCATGAGGAAGAATTAATGTGGGTTAATCTGTTCGTGGATTAATGGATTAATGAACTAGTGGGTTAGCGCGAGAGTGGTCTTGTTATAAAATCGAGCTCTCCTTGGCACGCTGGCTTCGTCTCAGCGCGTGCCATCCTCCACCGGGTTCTCGGGCAGCGAGAAGGCCCTCTCCAGGTCGTCTCAGGCCTTTGGTCATAGCAACGGTACACACCGAGACCACGACTGTATACAAAGGGACCAGAGAGCCCACATACGGATTTAGACTAAATGGCTCTTTGTTTGAATTACTTGTTCATTCCAACTTCAGCCACAAAAAAATGGCCCCTCGGACTTATCTTCAGCCCTGTCCTCTGACATCCTGACTCAGCCAGTCTGGGTGAGGGGCCTGGAGTTCACATTTATAGCCAGTCCCCCGTGATCCTGATGTAAGGGATCCAGGGAGCTTCCTTCAGGGAAACCCAGGTCTACAGTGCGCAGAAGTGATGCTGGGAAAAGGGAAGATGGATGGTCAGAGTCAAGGTTCTGCTAACCCTAGCTTCCTGGAACCTCACTTTGCTCCATATGTGACATGGGATTAACAATACTTGGCTCCTCCGACTGTTTGGGGGATAAAATCTCAAATATAAACTCCCTGGTGTGGGTCAGCCTCATCGACTTGTTGACTCGTCCAAATTATGATTCTGCGGGCCCTTCAGGACCAAGGCCCTGCCCCGACCGACGTCTATGCCTGGGCCAGGGTAGGAACTTTCAGGGTTGGTCCAGGTCTTCTTTCATAAGTCTCTCTGGATCAGCTGCCCACCCACATGCAGGAGGAGACGGTCCCTACAGCCCACCTTCCATTTGGTGCACACCGGCCCGTCCTCCAGGGTCGGCCTCTTACTAAAGCTGCTTGGGTTTCTGCGCAGTGCTCCCCAGAAGCCAGAGGCTCACAATAACTAGGGGCTCGCCCACTAGCCTCTCTCTCCCTCTTTAGGAAAGAAGGAGAGGAAGGGAAATGGACAGAAATCACCCTCCATCCGACTCCAGGCAATCCATTCACACAATGCACATTTATTGAACACATACTGTGCACCCAAACCAGGGCAATGACTCAGAGTCTGCCTCTGGCCCCTGCCAATCTCTTTTCTCTCTTGTAGAATCACACACTGAGAGCCTGAATCCGAAGGGAGAATTATGTGACAGTTGGAAGTTTTCTTTGGCCTGAATTTCCTCTTCTTTCTTCCATTTCTGCAATCCTTTTCTCTCCATCCTCCGGAGAACAGGCTAGTGCCCTTGTGAGTCTCTGCTTGTGCAAAGGCCCATCTGGGGCCTTATTCTGCTCTGCTGGACCATGTAGAGTTAGTGGTATCAACTGACATGTCCCAGGCCTAGATACTGCGCTTTGTAATCTAAGAGGGGGTGCCTCGAAGGGACGTGCTGTTAAAAGTAGTTGAAGACGCTCATTTGAACCTTGTAAATGCTTTCAAGTATACATTAGAGCCAACTCAAGAGTGTCCCCGTCAATCATGCATGCGCCATCCTGGTCTCACGGGTGGACTTGATGACAGCGCCGTGGGTTTGCACAAAATGCTTCTACTCATCCTGTCTGTCCAGGGCAGAGTGGGGAAGGAAGGAAGGACCACTCTGTGTATCCCCGACACACGATCCTCGGTCTGCATTTCCTCTCATCTTCAAGAGAGGGAGGAAGATCCCTTTCATCCTTGTGAAAATTCTCTCTTCACAGGAATCCTGCAGTTTCTCTCTGCCTCCTCCCGGGGCCACCTACATTCTTAGCCTTTCCAGGGCAGGGGGGATCCCCTGTCCCTTTGATCTCTTTAGTGCCCTCCCCCTCCCTCTTTGATTTCGCCACACTCTTTTGTCACCATCAAAACTGGGCATTATGCATTAATAAGGGTCTAACTAACGCCCGAAGGACCAGGATTACTTCCATGCCGTGGTTTGGCACAGTCTGCTTCTTTGACTATCTCTTAGGATGCAGCTGGTCTGCGGACAGAGAGCCCAATTAAAACCTCCAGTAACTGCAGCCAAGGCACCGGGGAAGACCTAGTCACAGGTCTTGGGCCTCTGAGGAATTTCTGCTAGGATTTCTCCAGAGCTCTGGGGAGTGGCCTGAAGGAAGATCAAAGCCCTAGAACAGCCTCTGCTCCTGAGAAAGCCCTGGAGGGCCACAGGATGAACCCGGGGAGATGATACTGGCTCATCTGAGGCTCTGCCTCTGTTCAACTTTCCTCTCCCCGTGGGGCCTCCATGCTCTCCTTCTCCAGGCCCATCTGAAGGATTCTCATCTTCAGAGCAGGCTGTGCCGCAGCCCTCTGTGCTATCCCGCTATCCTGGGATCCCATCTCCTCCATCCTACCTCCTCCACCTTCAATGATCCAACCCTTCTCTCCCTTCGAGGCAATGTCCAAATGCCCCTTTCCTGGAAGCCCTTTTCACTTCCCACTGCCCAACGCTGAACTAATCCCCATCCTGGTTTGGGATTCAGGAGTGGTTGCCGCGACCCTCTTTCCTACTGAGCAACTTTGTCACTTTTCCTGGAGTGGAGGAAAGCAAAGGGGACCTTTGTTTTTGGATCAGCGGCCACAGGCCAGGCAGCGTGCTCGTTGCTTTACGTAAGAATTTCATCCAATCCTCAGCATCCTCTTCATTAGGCGTAGAGTGACGTACCCATTTTACAGATGAGATCTGCCAAGTAAGGGCAGGGAGCCAGACTTAGGATTGAAACTCAAATCTGAGTCCAAAGCCCACACTCTTGCCAGGACCGTGTTCTGAATTTTCCATTCACTTCTGTTTAGCATCATGGCCCAGGCCAAAGCCCCAGATTCCCAGTAAACATTTGTTAAGTGGGACGTGTGGTCCCAGAGTGTCCAGGGCAAGCCAACTGGGCATCTCAAGTCACTCAGACTTTGGCACAGCCTTCTGAAGGGAGGAAGTCACACTTTAAAAGGGGAGGATTAAAAGAAAGAATAATAGAGCCTAACTGGTGACAGGTAGACAGGTTTTCTGCCCCCCCCCCCACTCTTTTCCTGAGCACTTTAGTCTGCATTCTGAAAGAACAAACAAGGCTTGTCCTCGGAGCAAATGCCCGTTTATTGAGGAACAGCTCTGCATATTTATAGAGCCAGGGGTGGTGACAGTTGGCATGGGGTGCTTTTTGATTGGAGGGTAAAGATCAGGTGAGCCAGCAGGGCTAATCTGATTGGTGGGTAGGATCAGGTGAGCCAGCAGGGCTCTGATTGGTGGGTAAGGATCATGTGAGCCAGCAGGGCTCTGATTGGCCGGCTCTTCTTGGGGGATGGGGAAATTAGTCTTTGGAGCCCGGTGGACTCCCAAAACATTGGAAGGCCCAGGCCCAGCTGGTCAGAATGGGGAGGAATGACTGTCCCTCCCTGCCCTGGGCAGGAGCCAAGCGCTCTGACTTACTTATGGGAGAGCCTCGTGGGGGCCATGGCTGAGTGTGTCCCAGGCTCTCCTTTTGGCAGATGACGTGATCAGAGTCTCTGCCCCAGATGGAGACGCAGGCCGGTCCCTCTCTCCCTCCCCCCACCTGCCATCCGGAGGAAGACCGTGTTCCTTCCCTCCTGGCCCCAGGGCTGACACCGGCCCCACCGCCTCTTCCTGGAGCGTATCTCCTCCTGTGAGAGTGAGATGGTTACAGAAGGTCACCACCTATCTTTAGCTGCTCCAGCTTCAGCAGGGGACACCTGCCAACGGTGTCTTCCCGCCCTACTGACTGTTTCTATATGTCATCTGATGGCGGGAAGCCAAGCGCCCTCTCCAAGTCAGTCTGCTCAGGATTCCTCCTCATCAAAGTCACAGGCTCTGCCCAGCCGCTCGGGGTGCCATATGGGGGGAACAAATGCTCAGCCAGGTTTCCCCGAGGACCCAGCAAGTGCTTCTGGGCATCCTCCAGCTCAGCCCTGGCACAGCCCTCGCCTTGGATTACTTTCCAGAGAGCTGCTTAGTGGAAATGAGAGAGGGCTTGACTTTCCATCCATCTATCCATTCATTCATCCATTCATTCACTCATTCATTCATCCATCCATTCATTCATCCATTCATTCATCCATCCATCCATCCATTCATTCATCCATTCATTCATCCATTCATTCATCCATCCATCCATTCATTCATCCATTCATCCATTCATTCATCCATTCATCCATTCATTCATTCATTCATCCATTCATTCATTCATTCATCCATCCATTCATCCATCCATCCATCCATTCATTCATTCATCCATTCATTCATTCATCCATTCATCCATTCATTCATCCATCCATTCATTCATTCATTCATCCATTCATCCATTCATCCATTCATCCATTCATTCATCCATCCATTCATTCATTCATTCATCCATCCATTCATTCATCCATTCATTCATCCATCCATTCATTCATTCATTCATCCATTCATCCATTCATTCATTCATCCATTCATTAATTCTTTCAGTTTCGGGGTCTATTCATCCACTGCCTGTTTGTTCCGTAATCTCTGTTCTGTTCTCTTCCATAAAGCAGTTGATCAAGTTCCAGAGTTTCTGCTGAGTCATAACTGTGAGCTGGCGGGGAGCTTTCCAAATTTAGTTCCCCACAATGGGCTTCCTGAGTTGGCCATTTGACCTTGACCTGACTGACCTCAGAGAAGCCAGTTGGGTTTGTCTCTGTTCTGTCTTGGCCCTGCCAGTGCGTGGGTCCAGAGTCAATGCCTGATGCTGTGGCCATACCAAGGCAGGCAGCATGACAGCTCACAGTCACTTGGGGCTGAAAGCAGGAGTCACTGTGACCTCAGGCTTGACTCTCACCCCTGCTTGCTACTCACTGGGAATCCTCTTGAGTTTGGAGATCTGTGGACCAAAATGAGAAAACACATAATTCTGTTCTTCTTTTCCTCTTAATGTAAACAATCTTATTTGGGGTTCTTTTTAGGAAATAAGATTAAAAGCAAAGAGAGCCCAAAAGAACAACACCCAGGGCTAGTGTGCAGGACCCAAGAGGCACATTTAGAAATACCTGCTGCCATTTCTGTGGTGGCTGTGTGACATTGGGCCAGTTGTTTAACTTGTCTGGGCTTTATGCTGCTCATAAGACCCAATGGTGCTCTTATAAAAAATAACTCTGTGTGTGTGTATATTTCTTGACGTATCTGTTTTTCTGTGCCTGCTTATGCTAACAACGTCAAGAGCTCTAAAAGTGCTTAAAAAAAATGCTATAACACCAACACTGCAGATGGTATTGTGGGTCTGCATTTAAGAAGTCAAGTTTGCTATTATTTTCTGGTTTTGTTTTTTTTTTTCTATCCCAGAAAGTTAATGAAAAACAGAGTTTTATTATAGCTCAGCAAATGGTCTCCATTCCCAGTGGGGCAAACTCTCCAGGCACCCACCCACCTGAACGGGATCAACATCCCTGGCTTTGCTTGTGGAGACCGTGGCCCTTTCTGGAAAAGCTCCCAGAGCTGTTTTTCTCTCTCTGCACCAGTGCGCCAAGGGGACAAGACGTAGCTGAGTTTTGTTACTCAGCCATCAACAAAAGTCAGGCCAATGGGCAAGTGTTCCTCTTGCCTAGGATTTGAGATCTGTGACTGTGCAGATCGTATATCCCACGCTAAGTGAAGTTCACTGCTGCATGCCAGCAGGCAGGACAATGACACAGTACATACATGCACTTGCCAAGAAGCACAATGTGTCCTACAGATGCTCTTTGGTTCTCTGCAGATCAGCATGTTCTCATCTTGGGGGGTGGGGGAGGGAGGAGGATAAGAAGGGCAGCAGGTGACAGTCCCCAGGAAGTTTTTCAAACCGCACAAACTCGCTCTTCTCCTCCCCGCGCTGAAATCCTAACAGAGCTGTCAATGTGACCTCCTATTTGAGAAGTGTTGTGCTTTTTAGGGACATTCTCCAAAGTTGGCACCTAGGGCTTCCATACTATGAAAGGACCAGAGCCTGGAAAAATGAAATTCTGCTATTTCCTGCCAATCAAATCCTTCCCCAGCCAATACCCCAGCCCAGGTGATGCACTCTTAGCGCCAACTCTCCAGACTCACTTGTCTTTATGAATTTGATCTTGTTCATGTAGTTAAAAGAAATCGGTTTAAACTTCTAGGCAATGCTAACACCTAGGTAGTCGTGGGAGACTAGAAGGTCATGGATAATTGATACCCAATAATAATCTCCAAACCTCATTGCAACTTCCTGTCCAAAACAGTTCTCACTGGAGCTGTTAATAGTGCAACCACTGTCAGTGCTATGGCTCTGCCTCTCACCCTTGCCTGAATCCAGCTTCTAGTAGCAATGTCAAGTACTGAAGAGGCCCAGGGATAGCCAGCCTTCAAGGGAGGGACCTCAACGTCTCACAGCAGGAATTGCTATGTTTGCATGTGTGCCCACTGCAAGGGCAACAAACACCAAAAACACAAATCTTGAGACCTGAGAAACGAGTGCATTAAGTACTATCAATTTACGTGCACTGCAAACAGATTTTCATAAACAGACTTTCATAAACAGACTCTCTCTGAGACTCTTTGGGTCAATGATTATTAATTTCTATGAGTTCTTAAACTCCTTGGAAACATTAAAGAAAACTATGGATTCTTTTTCTAAAAAAATTGTATTCATATATATTGTATTCATATACACATAGGTGAATATATTTTGCTTATAATTTCAAGAGTTTCACAGGACTGCAAATGACCTGTAGATAAAATGCAATATATTGAGACAAATGCCAACAATAAATAGATGTACCTCCTTTCTTCTATTAGATTACAACTTGTAAGAAAGAATAGTACATCACGAAAGACTGTGTTCAGGGTTATAATGAAAGAAACACAAAGAACCAATAAAATGTATTCAAAATGTAATTACATATATCAGGTAGAGTAGACAAGCATTATCCAAACCTTTCTGATTTCACTAAAAGACTACACTCTCTATCCTTATGAAATATTACTCCAAAATACATATGTGTGTTATTAATATCTGAAGTCTACTGGGAACTTCTGCGTAGCTACATCTGCAGAGAGCAAAGTGAGGATCAATAATTTCTGACATGGAAGAGGTTGTCAGGAATGACATCACAAAGAAGGTGACATTTAAGTGGAGCTCTGAGGGTGATTTGAAAAGAATTTCAATAGGAAGACAGACATAACATTAATGTGTTGGAAGTCATAAGCTAAGGAAGGGGAGCCAGAAATAAATACCATCACCCCTTGGAATCAAGAGTCTTTGGCATTTATAAAAATTTAGTAGCACATCAAATTCCTAGGTGCTGGGTCTATTTGAAAGCCATTGTCTCCTCCCTTTCCTGATACCATCATTATTTAATCCAAAGAAATGTGTTCCCTCCACAAAAGAAGTCCTTGTAGACCCCACCTGAAATGTTGGCCGTTTGGGCTTTGGACATTGGTGTTTTCTCCCAATAGCCGGAGGTTGAAATGAAGTGGCCGGCAGACACAGATGCTCAAGTGCAAACTGCCCACCCCTGACCCAGCAATGGGAAAAGAAGTCCCTATTGTGCTCAATGCAACCATAATTTGGGGCGGGTGGGGCAGGGGGTAATACTTCCCAAGCCAAGAGAACTGAAGATGGGGGTTATCCATTTGAAAAAGCTGATATGGGACAAATTCAGCCTCTACAGTGCTCTATGCAAAGTAGCCTTGCAAAAATTAATAAGTGAAAATTAGGTCTTCAGAATTTCAGAATTTCATCTCCTTGCCTCTTCCTTGACAATGGGAAGAAATACTTGGCCTTATGTCTCTTTTTTAATTGAAATGTATCATGAATATTTAGGCCAGCTGTTCTTTACAATTAGATCAGCTTTAAAGTTGTTTTTTTTTTTTTCCAAATAAAACCCATTTTTTTCCAGGCTTGGGAATTGAACCCACAGTCTTGCACCTGCTAGCCAAGTACTTGTTCACTGAACTACACCCCAACCCTCAAAACCTTATGTAGAGATCCTATAAATAGTCATAGCTGGGCTGGTAGCTCAGTAGCAGAGCTCGGGGTGAACAGGACCCCCCCCCCACTCAGCCCACCTCCTACGTCCAGTTATCTTAAAATCCTTGCCCATCAAAGTCCGTTCGATGGACCAGCAGCAGCGTCACCACCCAGGAGGATGAGAAATGCAACATCTCAGGCCTCCCCGAAGACCTACCCAGTCAGAATCTGTTATTTGATAAGATCCCAGTTGATCCAAAATGAATAGAAAGATTTGAAAAGCCTTACTCTCAGGAATTTCAGCCTTGGTGATAGGCAGCATTTATAAATGGGAAAGATGGATTCGCAGCTGGGGTTAGTTTTCATTTGAAGATGGAAACAGATTATAGGTGAAATGATCTTCTCGGGAAGTTCATGAGTCAAGGAGGGAGCCGCCCGTGATCAATCAGCTCTGCCAGGAATCGGGGCAGGTGCAAGTTAGACTGAAAACCAGTTCGGCTCTGCTGTCCCTCCAGAGAGCCACCCAGTTGCTACTGCTGCTGGGCCTCTGCCTTGGGGCATCTCATCCTCTTCACTGAAATCACAGAGCCCACGTCAGAAGCACGGTCCCCCAGGCCCAGAGTGAACAGTACTCCAGGCTCTTTAAAGTATATTAATGTCCCTGTGACCAATGTGTTTCTCAAAACCTCTGGGCCACGTGAGACACAGTTTAAAGGTGGATGAGCAGGCCCCACCAAATCCACTCCAAAAGTCCTGTCTCCCTGAGTGTGCGCATGCTTCTGTTACAATTTTTAAAGAGGCCATATGTTTGCACTATGCTTCTGCACAAGGGCCCAACAGAGGAACCCAACACCGAGTTTAATCACAGCATCTGAGCTTCTGAGCTTTGGTTGGTTGCAGGAGGCCTGGTAGCCAATTAACGAAGCTGAAGTCGATTGATCCGGTGGCTTGACTAAGCTGTAACCAATTAGGTTGCTTTCGATGCCTTCTCTCCGTATTCTTGTCAATGCTGTCAGATCATTTTGTTGGCAAGAGTTCTCGGAACCTCGTCTGGTTCTAGTTGCTGCCGGATTCTCAAATTGTATCTTATTTTTGTCTTGTTTTCTGTGTTCCAATAAACCCCATGAAATTTAATTGGTCTGAGGAATTTTCCTTTAACACTTGTTTTACAACCTGGTCTAAGAATTTCTGGCAGCTTCTCTTTTATTTTGTGTAAACTACCTGGGTTTTATGTAAACCTCCAGGTTCAGCCAACTAAATGAGCAAACAGAACCATCCCCAGCTATTCGGAAATCCACTACTTTCAAACCCATGCATGATTTTGATAAATTCTATCCCAAGTTGATTACAGAGGAACTGTGAACCTGACGTCCTAGAGCTAACCCTGTTCTAGACAGCCCTTCAACATGCTGCTTGATTCATATAACCACAAACTAAACCAAACAACATAAACAAACCAACAGAACCATTAGGCCTGATGCCTGGGAGCCCTCAGACTGGTACCGAGTCTGCCAATCACTGTTATAGAGTCACAATCTCTCAGCCACTCCCACGGTCAGGTCAGACACAAGAGATGAGGGGGTTGAACCAGAAGACCTCTCTTTGGCCTTCTTGAAAAGGAGCCTCTGGTCATTAGGAGATTAACTATCACATCACTGGGTCCTGGCTCCATGCTAATGCAAATACCTTGGAACCCATATCACTGCTGAGATTCTCCCAATAGGCTTTGTAAAGGTCGCTATATCGTTTTGGATCTATCGGATTGTGCCTGGGACTCAATGTATTCTTGAAGTCATCTGTGGTTATTATATTTGTTCCTCAACTGTATATCTGGATCAGACATGCTTGGGATTTCCCACATTGGTCTCCCCAGCCAGATAGTTATTACAGTAGGGAGACATAAGTGAACGTCTATGGAATCACCTTCTCCCGACTAAAATAATTAACGCAGGGCAATATATCATCGGAGGCTATTTCAAAGATTAAGGCTGTCGGCAAAGATTTGAAAGACGTGTTAGTGAGCATTCCTACCATACCTTCTTCTGACCCTCCCTTGGCTTGGCTTATATGGGAGACAGATGTGTCTTAGAGAATAACAGTGGATTGTTGTAAATACAATCCAATAGTGACTCCAATTATGGGTGCTATTCCAGATATGGACCATTTATTGGAACAAATCAACACAGCTGCTAGACCTTTGTGTACAGCTACTTATCTAAGCCCTTTCCCCTCTCTTACAATAAGCACAGAGTGGCAAAAATATTTTTATTTCACTTGGCAGGGAGAGCAGTATACTTTTAATATCTTACTCAAGACGACATCAATTCTAAGCTTTCTGACATGATTAGTCTACAGAGCATGTCACCACTGATCTGATACATTGATCGCTTTATACTGATAGAACTATTGAGCAGGAAACAGCAGGTGCCTGGATACCTTGATATGATCTATGTGTATCAGAAAGTGGGAAAGAAACTTCATTAAAATATCAGAGTAGCTGTAGTGTGGTGTGGCTTCCTGAAGCATGAAAGAATATGCCCTTTGAAATTAAACACAACTTCTACATCCCACACCCCCATGTAAATAAATAGCTTCAAAGCTTGAGAAAATAATTTACTGAGTAGCCTCAAAGTAGCCAGTTGGGCATGGGGTTTAAATAAAGGTGGTTTTACCAGCTGGTTAGGCTACAGTGCAAGCAACTTTGTCACTGAGAATTATGATCAGGACTTCAAAATACATGTGCTAGAACAGGATTCTGGATGGAGATGGAAGCAAGGTTTGGTTGGAGAAATCAGCCCAGGTCCAGGGACTTGTGATAAGCCCATGTCTGTCCCTTTGGGAAGAGCTTTTGACTTTCTAGCAGTATATTTTAGAGTCTGAATGCACGTGGAGTTGGAGCTGCATATCATAAATCTGTTATTTTGACCTGCCAGTCCACCAGTCATGCATGCCCCAAAGTTCTCCATCATTAGTAACAGTGAAATTTACAAACTAAGTCTAAGTCCTGAAAGTGCAAGTGATTTGCATTCACAGGTGGTTTCTATTTCCATAGGAATCTACTCCTGTTGTGTTTCTACCTCTTTTTTCCAACCTGTTTACATCCCCATGTGACATTCCCTAGGACCAGATGGCTTGAAGAAGAAAATAACCCAACATTAGTCTGCAGACAGTTGTACAGGGTATGTGAATTCCAGTCTGAGGAGGATCACTGTGGCTTTATATCCCCGACTGGAGATGACCCAAAGCTCATCATTGGAAGAGAAATTGTCTCAAGGGTGGAATTTGGGGTGGTACATGTGACCATCACTATATCTGGAAGGAACAGTAGCTGGATACGTGAATCTGTACCCATCTGGACCTAGCAATGCCCGGATATTTAGCCAGATAGCTGAGCCAAAATGTTTAGCTCAAGACAAGAAAATTACTGCCAAGAAAAGTGACAAAGAGATTTGGAGACGGACCTTTCAGAAGAGATCCAGAGCATGATGACCTTTTCGTTTCATGTGATACTCACCAGAAGACCTCTCAACAGAGGGAACTGGGTGGCGCAGTAAGTGCTGATCCGTCTCTTTCCCCAGTCACCATTTCCAAGGGGAATAACCAGTCTCCCAGCAGCAGGTTGATAACACTGGACCCCCCTCATGGGAGAGGCAGTGTTTTTTCCCTCATTAGGGTTGATACTTTCAAGATATGGATTTGTTTTCCCAGTTGTCTCTACTTCTTCCAAAGACTTCATTAACTGACTTTTGAATTCTATTTCATCATATCTTATTCCACTTGGCACCAACTCGGATCAAGGATTTCATTTTGCACCAAAAGATGAGAGGTGATGGTTTGCCTGTGTGGTCCACTGGTCTTACCATGTTTCCCACCACCGGGAAGCAGCCAGCCTGAGAATGGCCGAATGGCCAATGCAAGACTCACAAGCATTAGGTCAAAGTCAACACTCTGTGACGCTGCACTGCTCTAAATCCCAAGGGAATATGCACTTGGAACCAGTGACCAGTAAAGCCAGAATGCAGGTAATAGGACAGCACCTCTCCTTATTATTCTTTAAGACCATTTGCAATCAGGTCAAATAGATCCATCACAGCTCAGCCTTTTCATGCACAAAGTTTTCCATCACATCGATGGAAGAAGGAGCTGAACAAGCTGAGGTGGAGTAGATAACAAAGGAAAAAAATTATAAAAACTGAATATGGCCTTCTTCTAGTTATAAAAACTAATATTATAGTAACTATACATGTATTTTATTTATTTCTTTATTAAGTATGTATTAATGCATATTAACCAACTTTTCGTTTTCCCGCCACTCTTCTTGAAATTCAGTACACTGTTAGCAGCTAAGTGTATACTTCAATATTTGGAGTTTCTTTTTTAGAAAATTAAAATGGGATTGGGACTGAACCAGAGGATAATTAATAGAACATCACTAGATGCTGAAGGCAACCAGCAGAGAAGGTAGGATCTTCCCTTTTGAGGACAGGATGTTCATGATTGTACAGGAGTAGTTGTATTACATTGGGGGAAATGTGTTCTCACTGTTGGTGAGAAATCCAACCATGATGGGATAGTGCATGTGGATGCTGAGTAGCTCGAGCAGTGGACAGCAGTGTGTACCATGGACCAGCTCTCATGACGTTCATGCCAGCTCCCAGCTGATCTGCTAACCCATCCTGCAAAGGCAAGAGAGATAAAAGTGCCACTTCTCCAATTTCATTGCCAATGAGGACCAGCCAATCAGATGCCCTCAGGCCATACTTTGAAAGTGGGTGAAGTCAAAAGAAAGGCCAGTGTGAAGCATCCCTTGAGACATGTACGTGCATGGCCAGTGCGGTTTGTTACCAGCCACCTGTGTGAACAGCTCCTGTCGGTGACTTGGCAGCTTTCTCAGGGTGGCAGGGAACAGGGTTCTGTCCTTTGGCCTTTTGCAGCCCCAGGAGCAATGTTCCAACTTGTCACAGAAACAATAAATATGAACCTCGGGGCTGAGAGATGTTGGGACCTGTACCAAGAGCCACACCCCAAAGGCCTAGCATCAAACCCTCTCTGTCTAGACTAGCTCCAGAGAATTCTATTCCCCATCCTGAATGCTGACTGATGCTCTGAGGAGTGGGGGGGTCAATGCTGAAAATAGAAGCCGTAAAAACAAAAACTGATTTCCATTTATTTAGGCACCATGAGCTATTTATGGACACTTATAATGAGAATAGAAAGAATGGATCAATTGTATTTTCCAATTATGTAAAGGTCACACTTTCCAAAAAGCTTTGGAAAACATACTGGTCTAATGAGTCACTGTGACCCTTCACCTCTGAAAACAATTATACTTTAGGGCTCAAATAGACATCATATTTGTATTTAACAATATGAAATCACTACAAATATAAATGTGCCCTTGAGGACTGAGAGGCAGCAGGTCTGATGGTTTGGTACTCAGGAGACAGAAGGGCCTGGCTTCAAATAGTAGGGCTAACACTTGCTGGCTGTGTGCCCCGAGCAAGTTACTCACCCTTCTGGGTCTTATTTTCTTCTGCTGTAAATGGGAAACAATACACTATCTTCAATCGAGGGGGTGTTGTGAAAGAAAACTGGACACCCAGGAAAGAGTGCATTCATGTGTGCTGTCCCATGCCTTAATGTGCAGCACTCACTGCCCGAGAGCACTCTCCAGCAACCAACCCAGAGTTCACGTCATTGAATGAAACATGAGTCAGAGCAGATCATGGGAGGATTTTGGGTGATGTCTGCATGAATTCCAGGTAGGCTGGGTGGTTGGTAGTCTTCAATGAGAAGAACGTATTCCTGGAGAGATGGGATCGGGACCCCCGTTTCCTTCCCCTAGATAGAGACACCCAATCTTTGGCTCCCCTCAGGGTCTGCTCCCAGAAGACCTTTGATTTAGGTAATAATAGGACCTCAGACTGGGACCACACACCTGGGCCATAAAGTGGTTCGTTGATTCTCTCAGTCTCTGTCTTCTTGAAGCTATACCTGGCCAATATATGACTCAGGATTCTCCAGAAACAGAATATATATATATTATTTTTCCCCAGTTGTCTCTACTGCTTCCAAAGGCACCAATAACTAACTTTTGAATTCTATCTCATCATCTCTTATTCCACTCAATATTGATTCTGATCAAGGAATTTCACACAGAGAGGGATAGAGAGAGAAATTTAAGGAATCGCCTTAGGTGATTGTAGGGGCTGGCCAGCTTGCAGTCTGCGGGGCAGGGTCTCACCTGGAGCTGCAGGGCAGACAATGTAGCAGCTCAGGTCTGAAGGTGGGCTAGAGGTAAAGTCCTTCCTGGACCTCACTCTTCTTCTCTTGAGGTCTTCAGCTGTTTGAATGAGATTCACCCACATCCCTTTAATAATCGCAACTAATTTTCTCTACTTTCAAAGTCTCTTGATTTAAATGTCAGTTGGATCTAAACAAACAAACAAACAAAAAAACCCTGCACAGCAACATCTAGATGGGTTTGATCATGACCTAGCCAAGTGGGCAGATCAAGTTTATCAGACTGACCACCACATCCACCTTGATTGAACTATTTTCTATACTTTATTTATTATTCTTTTGTGGTCCCAGGGATTGAACCCACTGTGCTACACCCCCAAACCTTTTTTAATTTATTTTTTTAATCTTGAGACAGGGTCTCCCTAAGTTGCTGAGGCTGGCCTCAAACCTGGCAGTCTTCTTGCCTTAGTTTCCCCAGTCACTGAGATTACAGATGGATGCCCCTGTGCCTGGCAATGCTTTTAAAGTGAAAGCACTTTGTCCTCTGGGTTGGCCAGCTTTTTGTCATTTTGGACACTGTACTAAGAAAATCTGCTTCTAGGAGGAGAGTTGTAATTGGGCTCATGGTTTCGGAGGCTGCAGCCGGTGGTTGCTTGGCTCTGTGGTTTATGGGCCTGGAGTGAGACACATCATCATGGCAGGAAAAGCCATGGCACAAAGCTTCCCACCTGGTGGCGGCTGGGAAGCAAAAAGAGAGAAAGAAAGGGGCTGGGGTTCCAATACCCACTTCCAAGGGACTCAGTGACGTACCCTCCAACAAGGCCCCGCCTCCTACAACCTCCACCATCTCCCAGAAGCACCAATAGCAGGGGACCCAGCCTTCAACACCCTGGGGGACATTTAAGATCTAAATCATAATATCCTTCCTCAGGGAAAATCGGAAAACTTGCTAACATCCCCAGCAACAAGCCAGCACTTCAAGTGGTTCATCTCATCCATTTTTACACTGGTTCTCATAGACTTTGGCTTCCCGACCTGACCCCCATGTTCTTCCAGCTGGGCCTTCTTTGCAGCATGTGTCTGCCGTGCAAACCACACTCAACAGCTGACAGTCAGATCTGGCTTTGCATCCCAGGCCTGTGGGTTACATTCTGATCATTTAACTTCCCTGAGCTATTTCTAAGCAATAAAATAGGGGAAGTGTAGCATCTTAAGGATGTTGGGAGAAGTGAATGGAATCATTCATACCTCTAATATTTATTGAACAGCTACTCGGAGCCAAGCACGGTGGGAGGCCCTTGCCCAGTGGACAAAGAAAGAACAGAGGTCTGAGCAGAGCTCATATGTAAAGCACTTGGCCCGGTCCCAGACTCAGAGCTAAGGGTAGCGGCCATCATTCACTGCCAGGAGTCATTGATTGCCAACGAAATCCTTCTTTGAACAAGGCAGAAAACCCCTGTGCATTTCCTGAAGGGAGCAAGAAGTAAAAGGAATGCTGCTAGAAGGCACAGTCCACAGTCACCCAGACATGACTGTGCCCTCGTGACTCACAGCAGAACAAAGGCACTGGCCACTTCAGTGGGAAACTCACTTTGGTGAATGGGGAAGGCAGCAGCCATCCTGGGAGGAGTGACTTATTCATAGGATCCCTGGTGTTCCTTCTCCTATATCATTGGGTTCCGGGCCATCAAAACCAGGACACATGAACAGAATGCATTTGGAGAACAATGGGACAGGGATATATTAAATGGGGATCCCCCCACAGTAAATCCATGATTTGTGGACACCAAAGAAACAGGTCATGCTTCAAGCTCATCTCGAGGAGCCTGGTCTACCAAATCCTTTGGCATTTTTTCTTCTTTTTTCGTCTTGTCTGTGCTGGGCATCCTCCCCCAGTGACATCAAAGATGCCTAGGTCCGAATCCCCAGAACCTGTGAATAGATTACATGGAAAAGAGAAAGTAGGGGTGCAGATGGAACTGATGTTGCCAATCAGCTAATGAGGTTATCCTGGATGCAACTGAGTGGGCGCAGCGTAATTACCAGGGTCCTTAAATAGTGAGGAGGTAGGCAGGGTGTCTCTCCTACTCTATTAGCCATCCCTGGATTTGAATATGGAAGAAGCCATGTGCCCAAACATGTGGAAGGCCCCTAAAGGCTGAAAAAGGCAATGAGACAGATTCTCTTTTACCCTTCTCAGAAGCAATGACTGTCACACTTTTTTTTTTTTTTTTTTTTTTGGTACCAGGGCTTGATCTCAGGGGCACTCAAGACATAGGATCTCACTGAATTGCTCGGCACCTTGCTGTTGCTGAAGCTGCCTCTGAGCTCGAGATCCTCCTGCCTCAGCCTCCCCAGCAGCTGGGGTTACAGGCGTGCACCACCACGCCTGGCTTCACACCTTCTTTAATACCCTGGTATACACAAACATTCACATATGGAAAATGCATGAATAATGCTGACCTTTCAATAGACAAACAGAAGTAGAAGATTATAGAATAGCATATTTAGAACATTAAAAGAAAATAACTAGCAACACCCCGTGGAAATCTCCCTCAAAACAAAGACAAACTTTTGCCATTCACCAGCTAGTTGAGCTTGAAAGTTTCCAGCAATCTCAGTTTTCTTGTTTGTAGAGATCACAAAATCCATTTCACTTGGCTGTTGTTAATGTTTAATGACAAAAAAAAATTACATAAAATACCTAACACAATTTTTGGCACAATCGTTCAAAATTAATATTATGGTGATGATAAAAAAATTGCCTATTAAAAAGCAAAGTAAGGATGTCTTCAGAAAATGGAAACTGACATGTCACAGGCATAGCAATTATAAAAGAAATACTAAACAAGTTTATTATGCAGGAAAATCTTCCTAAAGGGAACACAGCAATGTCAGAAGGAGTAAGAAACAATAGAGTAAATATGAGGATAAATCTGCTTAAAACAACAACAGCGATAATCATGTCTGTATGAAGTCTGATCCAGCTACTATAATAAAGTACCACAACCTGGGAGACTTAAAGAACAGAAATGTTTTGTCTCATGCTTCTGGAGGCTGGACGTTCAAGATCAAAGTCATCAACAGGTTTGGAATTCTTCTCTTTGTGTCTGTGTCCTTGTGTCCTCTACTTATAAGGACATCAGTCAGATTGGATTAGGGCCCAACCCAATGGCCTGCTTTTAACATGATACCTCTTTAAAGGCCATAGCTCCAGTCACAGTCTGAGGTACAGCAGGTTAGGACTTCAACAAGCAAATTTGGAGTGGAGTGGAAGGGGACAAAATTCAGCCTATAAAAATGTCCTTGGGGGCTTAAAATATATGCAAATTCAAGATGTCTGAGCAAACCAGTATGAAAGGTAGGAAAGGAGTAGATGAAGTTAAAAGCACTTTGGAGTCCTAAAGTGGTTGGGAAGTGGTCCAATGACAATTTATGAAGGGCTCTTAATGTGGTAAGGATGGTAATATAGTCTCTAGGCTCATCACAAAGAGAATGGTAGAGAGAAATAGAAATAGCAATTAAGAAATTGATCAAAAAGAAGTCAAGAAAGGACATAAAAGAAAATTTTTAAAGCACGGAAAGGAGAAAGTAATTAATAAATGCTACATTGAAATTGAAGTACCTTTGAAATCGCATTAAATATAAAGAGTAAATATTGCAATTAAAATAAGGTGATTGTCAAACTAGACTTTTCAACAATAGCAACATCATACTGCTGTCAAAAGTGATAATACAGGGTAAAGTGTAAGGACTCATAACATTTGAAAGTACATTGATAGAAAATTATAATACATCCCTGCAACATTAGCCAAATAAAAGCTCTTACAGCTGTGAGATTATGACAAATAGATTTTATTTGAGAATACATAGTAAAGATGGAGAGGGATGTTGAATAACATCCACTAAAAAGATATAGCCATTGTAAATTTGAGTGCACTTCAAAATACAGTTTAAATTGTTCAAGTCAAAAATTGAGAGAATTACCAGAGTCAACACACAAATCCATAATAAGCCTAGTGAATTTCAGAACCCATTTTTATTAATTAACAGTATGAGAAGGCAAAAAATCGATAATTATATAAGAGACTTGAACAACATATTTGATAAATTGTTGGTGTGGTAACAACTGCAAACTTAATATATATTATTTTCAAGTGTACTTGGAACATGTTTTTAAATTTCTTTTTTTTTTCATTTCTTTACTCGAACATTTTTTTAAAAAATGAACTGAGAAATAAAATGAGTCTCTAAAAATTTTAGAGGATTGAAATTTTAGAGAACATATTCTCTGATCAGGATGAGATGAAGAAAGAAAAACAGATAACTAGAAAATTCCTAATATACAGACACATACCCACATAAACACCTTGGAGGAAAGATAGCCTCTTCAATAAATGGAGCTGGGAAAACTGGAAATCCTTAGATAGTAGAATGAAATTGAGTCCCTATCTCTCACCCTGCACAAAACTCAACTCAAAATGGATCAAAGACTTTTCTTCTTAATAGAAGAAAGAGTAGGCCCAGCTCTTCATCTCCAGCATGTCAGCTTAGGAACTGACTTCTTTAACAAGATTCCTAAAGTGCAAGAAGTAAAATCAAACATTCATCTCCAGGATATCAAAGAATTAAAAAAAACTTAACATAAAAAAACAAATAACCCAATCAATAATGGGATGGTATCAAACTAAAAAGTGTCTTCACAGCAAAGGAAACAATAAAGAAAGTGAAGAGAAAGCCTACAGAATGGGAGAAAATCTTTATCACCTGCACCTCAAATAGCACATTAATCTCCAAGATATCAAAGAATTAAAAAAAAAAACTTCACATAAAAAAAAAACAAATGACCCAATCAATAAAGGGGCTAAGGAACCAAACAGGCACTTCACAGAAGAAGAAATACAAATGGTCAAAAAATATATGAAAAAATGTTCAACATCTCTAGCAATTAGAGAATGCAAATTAAAACTGCACTCAGATATGTCGTTTCAGTCAGAATGGCAAACATCAAGAATACAAGCAACAATCAATGTTGGTTAGGATGTGGTGGAAAAGGTTCACTCACACGTTACCCTTAGGATGGCAAATTGGTACAAGCACTCTGGAAACAGCATAGAGATTCTTTAGAACACTTGGAACGGAACCACCATTTGACCCAGTTATCCCACTCCTTGGCATATGCCCAAAGGGCTGAAAACCAGCAAATAGTAATGTTTATGGCACTCAATTCACAATAACTAAGCTAAGGAACCAAGCTACGTGCCCTTCAACAGATGAATGGATAAAGAAAATGTGGTATGTATTCACAATGGAATATTCTTAGCCATAAAGAGGAAATAAATTTTGGTATTTGCTGACAAATTGATGGAACTAGAGACTGTCATGCTAAGTGAAATAAGCCAGTTCGAAAAAAAACAAAGGTCCAAAGTTTTCTCTGATATGTGAATGCTAACCCACAACAAGGGAGAGTGAGGAGAAGAAAAATAGAAGTTCATTGGATTAGACAAAGGGAGATGAAGGGAAGGGAGGAAGGATGGGAACAGGAAAGATAGCAAAATGAATCCTTCCCATGTTGATATAGGAGTACACATCCAGTGTAACTCCACATCGTGTGCAACCACAAGAATGGAATCCTAATTAGAATAAGTTATACTGTGTGCCTGCATAATATGTCAAAACACACTCTCTCTATATATATGTCATGTATCTCTAAAATGAACAATTTTTTAGAAAAGAAAATAACCAATGCAGAGTAAATAGTGCACCTCTTTTATTTTCATCTTTTGACTGTTGTCATACATATATGCATAAATTTAAATTTTATGTATAATTTTAACCCCTTTTTATTACTTATGTGCAGAGTGTAATATTTGTACAGAAAACATCAGAGGGTCTATATAAACATACAGCTCAGTAAATCACCACAAAGGAAACGGTCTTTTAACAGTTATCCTGATAAAGAAATAGAACAGGAAGGCCATGTTTTGTCCCCTGTGTGTGTATCCCATAACATTACACATGGGTTTTGCCTAAAGAGTGCTCTTCTAAAGTGTCCATCAAAAAACAATCACAGCATAATTTGGAAAATATTTTAACAAACAATGCAAGTAGGAGATCAAAATGTACAGGCTAAAGTTAAGCCTAAATTAGAGAGATCAATAAGAGAGATATTTATAGGTTTCAGTACGTATATTAGAAAAGAAAAATGCTGAAAAATGTGATCTAAATGTTCATTTTGAAAATTTAAGGAAAAGAATAGCAAAAATACCCCAGGAAGGAAATAATAAAGCTAAAACTATAAACTCATGAAGTAGAAAAGCAAACATACAACAAAGAACATAACCAAAGTCGTTTATTAGGGGAAACCTGATACAATGGATAAATCATTTGTAAAATGAGCGAGAAAAAAAGAGAATGTATAAGTTATCATGAAGAAAAGAAGATGTTATTTCAGTAAATTTCAAAATATATATGTTAAATGGGAAATTTTGTAGGGACCACAGTTTAATAAAACTTACACAAGATACAATGGAAAATATGAATTGTCATCTAGGGGTTAAAGAAATCGAAACCGTAATTTAACTGTTTCCACAAATTTCCCCAAAATTTGACTCTAGGCTGAAATCCTTCAGTGATGAGTCTTCCGAACATTTAAGAAAGAAATAACTAATCTTACACCAACTCACCCAGAGACGTAAAAGGAGGGAACACTTCCCAATTCATTTATGAGGCCAACTAACTTTGACACCAAAATCAACAACAGAAAAGAAAATCTATAGGTCAATCTCTCTCATAATATAGTGAAAAAAATGCCAACTAAAGCACTAACAGGTCAAATGTAAGAGCTGATTAAAAGTATAATAAAACAAATTCAAATCGAAATTATTCTAGCAATGTCAGGTTGATCTAAATGTTCAAAAAATTGGTGAATGTAATTCATTACAGTAAGAAAAAATAAAGGAGGACTGGGATGTGGCTTAGTGGTAGAGAGCTTGCCTAGCAGGCCTGAGGCCCTGGGCTTAATCTTCTGCACCACAAAAAAAAAAAAAAAAAACAACCTCTAAATAGACACAGAAAAAGCATCTGATAAAGTTTAACACTCATCCATCATAAGGAAAAAAATCTTAGAGGAAGAGTTCATAGCTTAGAACAAACTTTGTACCTAATGGTGAAATATTAAAAGATTTCCCCTCAAATCCAAATAAACCAAAGATGCTCAGAGTGAGCCTTCTATTCAACATTGTGTCAGAGATAATTCTGAGTATAAAAAGGCAAGAAAAATAAACCAAATCTATTAAGTCATTGACTCAGGAGGGTGAGGAAATACGAATGCAAGTTTGGGGCCAGCTTGGCAACTTGATGAGACCCTGTCTCAAAATAAAATACATAAAAAAGGTTTGGGATGTGGCTCAGGGGTAGAGTGCCTCTGGGTTCAATAGCCAGGATCAAAAAAAAAATGCTATCAGATTTGGAATAGTGCTAAATAAAATTGTTATTATTTACAAGTAATAAGATTATGTAGATAGAAAATCCTAAAATCTACAGAAAAGTCATTAACATGAGTAACTGAATTCAGCAAGGTAATGGAACAAGGTCAATGTTCAAAGCTTCAATGTTTGTTTATATTTTAGCAACAAGTAAAATAAAACTAAAATTTGAATGATATGATTAAAATTATACATACGTAGAAATAAATCTAAGACATCTAAGCCCAGTACACAGGAAACTGCAAAAAGTATTTTAGAAATTAAAAACTCACATAAATGGAGGGATAAGCCATGTTCATGAAATAGAAGACAATATTTTAAAGATTCAATTCTCATTCCCACATCCTTGCCAACATTTATTGTTACTTATATTCTTGATAATTGTCATTCTGGCTGAGTGACAGAAAATCTCAGTGTAGTTTCAATTTGCATTTCTCTAATTGCTAAAGATGTTGAACATTTTTTCCTGTATTTGTTGATGATTCACACATCTTCTTTTGAGAAGTTTAGTGAATGAGATTAAAGGGAAATAAAGGGAAAAGAAGAAGCATAGGAAAAGGAAAGATAGTGGAATGAATCTCACATAATTTTCCTATATGCATGTATGAATATACCACAGTGAATCTTACCATCATGTACATTCACAAGACTGGGGTCCTAACTAGAATAAAATATATCCCATGCTTATATTATATCAAAATGGATTCTACTGTTATGTTTAACTAAAAAGAACAAAAAAATTCTAATGCACATTCAATAAAAATTCCAGCAAATACTCCTTATGGAACTTGATAAGCTAGTTTGCAACTTTACATGCAAATGCAAAGAACTAACAATAACTAAGGCAATCTTACAGAGAAGTTGTTAGGGTCTGTAAACAAGTCAGGATGGCGCCTGGCATTTTGCCAGAGGGAGTGGTTTGTGAAGTAATGCCAGCGAGCCATTAAGTGTGGAGATTCCTTATTGGTTCTGCTGTATCTAGTTTATGTTAATTAAGATAAGCTGTGTGGAATGTATATATACCCCTTCGGTCCTACAATAAACGGCTCCCACTCCTGCTGTATCAATCTACACAAGTTGCTTGTCACCCCCCGGTTATTTTGCTGCAGCCGGACTGCGGCAAGAAATAAAGCAGGAGAACCCACATTATCAGGTATTAAGACTTATTATAAAGTTACAGTAGGTAAAGAATTGTGACACTATGGTGCAAGAATTGAAAAAAAAATAGACCAATGTAACAGAATAGTTTCCAAAACCAAATTCTAATTAACAGAGCTGAATCTGGATGGTTCTGTAGATGGTGGTATTTTAAATGTAACTAGGTGAACTGAGTATCCATATGGAAAAAAAAATAACTACTGACTTCTACCTTACACCATGCACGAAACCAGTTTCAAGAAAATTTTATGTTCCAACAAGAAAGTTAAAACACTAAAGTTGATATAGCGTAATATATGAAAATTCTTCCATGGTTTTAGGCAAAGATTCCTCATATGGATACAAAAAGCGACATCCATAAAGGAGAAATTTGAACCCTATTAAAATTAAGAATTTGTCTCTCTCAGAAGTTACCATTTATGCCAGCCACAGAGTGGCTTATACATCCATGCAAAACTACATAAGAAATAAGGAGTGTCAAAGAAGGAATAAATGAAGATAATATATTTTATTTATCTTATTCCTAATTCCTAAGCACTTAATTTAAACAATAATAGCAAAATGTATTGGATGATTATAGTAGATAGTACAGTAGATTATTGATTTTAGGTCTTTCTTTTTTTCTAATTTATGCATTCAAATAAATGTGTGGTATAATACGCCCAAAAATTCTTTTCCAGCTATCTTTTTGGCATTAATTGCTTGCTTGTTTAATTCCATTGACTATAAGAGACATCTTAACATTGTACTATAATGTACATTAGTACAGTACAATACAGTGTACAATAATCTACATTGAATTACAGCAATGTTCTAAAGGATGAGAGGAAGGAATTGGGAAGACTTTGGACCTGCACTACTCATAAAGTGGTACGGTGTTGGAAAATTAGACTTACATTAGTTGCAAATGCATAGTGTAAACTTTAGGGCAATCACTAAAATAATTATTTTAAAAGAAATATAATTGATATGCTAAGAGGCATATTAAAATAGAATTACATAAAATGCCCAGCTAAAACTGAAAAAGGCAGAAAAAGAGGGAAAGACAAAAATAAATAAGGAACCAGGGCAATGAATACAACTGTTACAAATATGGTAGATATTAATCCAACTGTATACATAACCACTTTAAATGTAAATGGCCTGAACACACCAATTAAAAGACAAAGGTTGACAAAGTGAATTAAAAAGTCAATTTGTCTACAGGAAATCCACTTTAAATATAAACACACAAATGGACTAAAAAATAAAGAAACGGAGAAAGATATGCCATGCCAATCCTCATCTAAAAACAAAGAAAAGCAGCAAGAATCACTCTATGAATTTTAGGCAAAACAAACTACAGAGCCAGGAAGATTATCAGGAATAAAAGGCACAAGATAAAAGGAGTCAATGTCTCCAAGAAAACATAGCAATCTTTAATGTATATAGGCATAAGAAAAGAACACCAAAATATGTGAGGCAAAAACTAATAGAACTGCAAGGAGCAACAGACAAATCCACTATGTGGTTGGGGACTTAAACATGACCCTATCAGTAACTGACTGATACGGCAGGCAGAAATTCAGTCAGGATATAAATAGCCAAACATCACTACCAATCCACTTGATCTATTCTACTTTTACAGGATGCTATACACAATAACAATAAATTACACATTCTTCTTAACGTCGTGGGGAATATTTACCAACGATCATATCCTGAACCATAAGAGACATCTTAACCAATTTAAAAGCAGAGAAATCATGCAAACGATTCCTTTAAGTCCATGAAATTAAACAAGAAATCAATGCCAGAAAGATAGCTGGAAAAGAGTTATTTGGGTATTATACCGCACGTTTATTTGAATGCATAAATTAGAAAAGAAGAAAGACCTAAAATCAATAATCTAAGCTTTCACCTAAGGAAACCAGGGACAAGGAACAATATGAGTCCAGGGCAAGGAAGAGAAATAAGGAAGAAACTTTAGAGCAGAAATCAATGACAGTGAGAATAGGAAATGAATAAGAGAAAGTTAACCAAACCAAAAGATGGCTCTTTGAAAAACTCAATGCAATTCATAAGCCTCTGACCAGTCAGGGAGAGAGAGAGAAGGGGAGGGAGGAGGGGGAGACACAGATTACCTATATCTAATGAAAGAGATGCCACCATTGATCACATGGTCATTAAAATTATAAGAAGGAATACCATAAAAACTTCCAGTCAACAAATTTAATAACTTAGGTGAAATAGACAATTTTGTTGAAATTGTCACAAACTCACACACAGACAAATAGATGATCTGAATAGGTCCATATTAATGGAATAACTCATAATATTTTAAAGACAGAGAGAGAGAGAGAGAGAGAGAGAGAGAGAGAGAGAGAGAGAGAGAGAAAAGAGGAGAGGAGAGAAGAAAGGAAGGGAAGGGATAAGAAGAGAAGGAGGAAGAAACAAGTCCAGATGGTTTTGCTGGGGAAGACCAAACATTAAAAGAAAAAATAATACCAATTTTCCATAATCTCTTTCAGAACATGGAAACAAACAAAAAAAATACTTTCTAACTTGTTTTATGAGGTCGACATTGCCCTCATAACAAAACTAGGCCAGGAAAGGAAAACTATGGAAAACTATTTCTCATGAAAAAATCTTTAACAAAATATTATCAAATTACATCTAAGAATGTAGGAGAAAAGTTATATACCATGATCAAGTGGGATTTATTCCAGGTATTCAAGGCTGGTTCAAAATTGGAAGGTCAAATCATGTAATTCATCAGATTGACAGGCTAAGGAAAAACCATATGACCATATAAATATATATAAAGAAAAATTTTTTGACCAAAGACAACACCCAGTCATGCTAAAAGCTCTCAGCAACCTAGGAATATAGGAGACTTCCTTAACTTGATAAAGAGCATCTGCAAAACATTTAGAGCTAAAGAATTGTAAGCTTTTCCCATAAAATCAAAAACAAGGGAAGGATGTCTTTATCAATACTCTTATTCCACATTGTGCTGGAAGGCCTACCTATGCAAAGACATAGGAGAATAAAATATATACACGTTAAGAAGACAGGAATAAAACTGTCTTTGCTCACAAAGGACATGAATAGTAATGTAGAAAATTACAAATAATTAAACAAAAAACCCTATTGAAATTGATAAATGTTTATAATAAGGTTGCAGGAAATAAGACTGATATACCAAAGTCAATTGTGTCCCTACATACTAACAATGAACAATTAGAATTTGACAGCACTATTTACGTTACCAAAAAGAGGAAATCTTAATCATACATCTAATAAAATATTTACAGGATTTATAAAAGGGAAATCACAAACACCTAGTTAAAGTGATGAAAGAAGGCCTAAATAAATAGAGGGATGTTCTATGTTCATGGATAGAAAGACTCGATGTTAAGACTTCCTCATTTGACCTATAAATCAAATACCATCACAATAAAAATCCTAGCAAGTTGTGGTACAAATAGTGAAAAACGTGATTCCAAAGTTTGTATGAAAAGGCAAAAGGGCCCAGATTAACCAACCTAATATGGAAGAATAAAGCCAGAGAACTAACACTCCTCAACTGTAAACTTAACCTGAAGGCACGGTCATCAAGACAGTATGATATTGGTGAAAAAAAGAAACGAATTGATCAATGGAACAAAATTGAGATCCCAGAAATAGACCCTCACAAATATCTGACCTTTGACAAAGAAACAGAGACAATTCAGTGGAAAAAAAAAAAGAATCGTCTTTTCAATAATAATGCTGAGATAATTGGACATCATCCATATGCTTACAAATGGGAGGTAATATATAAACTAAAATCCTTCCAAAGTATGAGTAACTTAAAAACTTCACTGAGAGCAATTTTAGAAGGAGGAAATGCAGAGTCAATGTGGATACCAGAAGTTGTTTTTTCTTGTTTTGATGGTGTTGGGGTGAGGCAGCTGGGGAAGAGTATGCCTTGGAAAGAGGAGGAAATGTAGAAATGAGAGGATCAAGCACAAGTTGACGTGTCCAGCTAACGTGTCCAGCTCATGCTGAAGAACGTGCACTTCCTTCCCACAGCCTGGCTCAATCCTCCCAGGACTCTGCCTTTCTCCTCCTTGACAAGGGTCTTCCCACTGGCCCAGCATCTTGCCGCCATTGTGGATTCTTGGAATGTGGGTTAATTAATCTCACTCATGTGCCCTTTTCTTCAAAGCAGTATTTCCCATACTTGACTTGATATAGAATCCAGGAGAAAAAGGCAACCCAAACGATGTCTATTCATCCACCCACAAAATTGCCTCTCCCTCTAGAAACAGCAGGCTGACAGAGATATTGCTTGCTGTCATTCTGATTTCCTTAGTCATGAATAGTAAAATATGCAAATCGACCATGCTTCCCCTTGTCATTGGTCCATAATCTATTACCAAATAAAATCTTACCTGTAGCCTTCCTATCAAATCCTAGTGAATAAAGAGGGCTTCTAAACCTTAATTAAACACACACATTGTTCTGGGTAGTATCTCTCCTGGCAAGCTTATCCTCTGAGATGCAGAATCCTTGCACAAACAACATTCTGGCATGACACCCCCCACTGTGAGTTTCCTAGTCCTGCTCTCTGAGAATAAATGATATGTTTGTCCAAGCTACAGATATCTAGTAAAAGTCCATTTTTCCATTTAGTTCTTGTATCACACAAACTCTCCCTGCACCAGAAATTGACTCCCATCTATTATTTGCATTTATAGATCATAGGACCAAAATAAAGTTGTTAGTTTTCCCTCTTTTTTTTTTTAATTCCCTGGAAGCCTTTAAGCTGATGTGACAAATGAGAAAAAGCTAGGAGCATAGTGAAGTTGAAAGTTGGTGCTCACTTTCATCCTTGCCTGAGTTTTTCCAAGCAGCTTTTGAAGCAGGAGGAACTCAGTTTTCATGAAAGAGTCCATGTCCCTCAGAGGGGGGTCACCTTTACACCTTGGATGTTAAAACTTTGTAGTCCTGGAACTAATGCACATTCCCACAGCTCTGGGCCCTGGTGCTGAGGCTAGGTGTAAGGTATTCCCACATCGGGATGACTCAAAGCTTGGGGACACTCAATGTTTTTTCAAGCCCAAAATGAGGCCAGATGATCTGGCAAGTTTTGCATTTCTAACATGCAAAATAAAATATTTCCTTAGCATCCAACTTAGGTGGGTGGGACCCCTAGGCTAAGCTTTGCTTTGTGGGTGTGTGTGGGGGGGACACTCTGGCCTTTTCTAGCTGTGTCTATCCTCACGGGGTCTGGGGTCTCAGGAGCTGAGGAAAAGTCCCACTTGAAGATGAATCTCCTTTTAGGTGACCATGTCATGAGGTGGCTAAGGGGTGGCTGTTTGCAAGAGAGCAGAGCTGAATAATCTACTCATATCCTGATAGAAGGGGGGCAGGGGTGGGAGGAGAAAGGGGGTACCCTGCACCTGGAGGGGTGACCCTTGTTAGAGAGGCAGTCTTCTCAAATTATTCCTTTAATGAACTCTCTTTTGAAAACCATAAAATCACATGAAATTAAAACTACATTAGAAAACGCAGGATACAGAGAACCATTGACGAACCTGGGGCATTTGTACCAATGGAGCTACCAAGATGAATCTGGAGGAAAACAAGTCCAGGCCAGTCGGGCCACAAAGGAGGCCAACCGGACAAGCTGGCCACTGCCCTGCTCTTTCATCATCTCTCCTCCGATTGTAGGGCAACCTGGCTTCTTGTCTGTTTTTCCTTCCGTCACCTGGCTGTCAGTGGTTCCTGACGTAGCATTAAGTGATCCTGGAGGTATCAAGAAAGCACTGTCTTATGGTGTGATGTCCCCAGAGTCTTTGAGATGGGGATTTTTGTTTCGACCTCAACTCCTGCTCACACTTGTGCTAAAGAAGATTGTCCTTAGAAGGGAAAAGAGAGCCCCCGGGGCCTGAGGGCTTGCTCCAGCAAACCGGAGGTCAGGGTGGTTGGAAAACATTCACATGGGGAGGACGCTGCCAAGCTCAGCGGGAGGCTGCTGGAAGAGTGGAGAACTTTCTAGAAAAGAAAGTTCTCTGGGACATGGTATCTTCTCTTTAAGAAAACACCTTCTTCCTTGATAAAATATAAAATAAAACCAAAGAAAGCCTGTAGAGTAGGCCAGGGGAGGGAGGACCTTCGGTGGAAGATCTCTTCATTTAAAAAATAAATAAGTCGCTGTTCTTGCTGAGCTGTGTCCCCTCTGCCTCCCAAGCATGGCCGACTGCTCTCTGGATTCTCCGTAGCACTGCAGCAGCACAGTTAGAACGTCAGTCTCAGAAGTTACTGAATCCAAGGGCCATGCTTCTCCAAGGGTGGACTTTACTATTACACCAGCTCAAAATTCCCTGAAGCCCTTTCCAGACCAGTAAGTCAGAAACCCTGGGTCAGCAGCTCTCAAATAGAGGCCCCAGACCACCCATATCAGCATCCCTGAAAAGTTGTTAGAAACAGTTTCTCATTCTCATTTCTCATTCTAGACCTCCTGACTTTCAAATTCTGGGCATGGGATCCCAAGGTCTATTTTCTTAAACCTTCCAGGGGATTCTGATGCAGAGCAGGGACTCGGAGAAAGTCTCAGCCATTTTAGGGATCTCCCCTGCTACTTCTAATGTCTAAGTACATTAAGAAGTAGTCATCAGGAGGAAATAAGCAGAAAGTTCAATACAATCTGACCTGGACACGTATGGATCTTTCTCTGTGTTAACTATTAAGTCTACCTGCAATCCTGCCCGTCCTGACCTCTCCTCATCCTTCCCTCTTCAGACATGAGAGGCCATCACTAACACCCCCACCCACAAGAAGCCCTTTTAAAGCCTACACCCTTTAGTCTGCTCTAAAAAGGCCAGTCCCTTGTATGTCCCTAACTCGAGCTTGGCCTTCTTTATCCTGTTATTTTCAGATTATGAATTTCATCCCACATGGATACCCACGGAGAGAAAATAGTGTCGGGGATTGCTGAATGAAGAAGGAGCCCCAACACTGTCTTGACGTAAACTCTCTGTAATGACCATATTTAACCACATTTTCTAGTTTCTTTAGATGATACTTGGACATTCTGGAGTTAACCAGCTCTGAGAGATAATAGAAGATTTGCCTGTGCAAGGCCTAGTGTTGCACCCCTGTAATCCCAACAGCTCAGGAGGCTGAGGCAGGAGGATGGAAGGTTCAAATTAGCTTGGGCAACTTATCAAGGCCCTAAGCCATTCAGTAATACACTGTCCCAAAATAAAAAATAAGAAGGGCTAGAGATGTGGCTCAGCGATTAAGCACTCCTGGGCTCCATCCTTCATAAAAAAAAAAATCATCTGCAAACACAACCCCCACCCCCAGAGTCCTACCTTTGGTTTTTGTTTTTTCTGTTTTTGGAGGTATTTTTTTTTGTTGTTTGCTTCTTTTTGTTTTGTTTTGTTTAGGGCTGGGTTCAACTCAGAACCTTGCCCATGCTGGATAAATGTGCTCTACCACTGCGTCATATCCCCAATTCCAATCACCTCTCAATTGGGCTCTCACACTCCAGCCACTAGCCATCTGCCCTAGTCACCCCAGAACTAGGAACCAATCAGCAACAGTCCTGTGCCCCAGAATCCACAAAATGATCCAAAGTGGCCAATCCCAAACCAGCTCTTCCCATGGACACCAGAGTAGAGACTGTTGCCATGGTTTCTCCCCTCGTCCCCCAGCCTCCTGATGGTCCTGGCGCATCCCTGATGGCACCTGTGCCTCGCTGCCTGACATGGTGTGCCTCCGCCTCTCGAAAACTGTGAGCGACAAACTGTCTTTTCAGTGCCAATCATCTCTTGATTCGTTGTCCTTACCATACCTGATGGAAATAATGGAGCCTACGTCTTCAATCACTCTTTGCCTTCCATGAGGAAGGAAATGGGCCTTGCCCAAGACAGTAAGCTTTGGGCTGACCGTAGGCACCTGGCCCGAAGGTATGGGAAGGGCTGTGCCCTAGCCACTCCTGAGCAGAACAGAACTGTGAGAACTACCTACCTCAGGCTCAGAACTGGCTGTGGCCTAGACACTTGATAAATGTTAGCCATGGGACAGGCACACACTCGCTAATAAGAAGCTCCAGTATCATGCGTGGGCATGTAAACCCATATTGTAGAGGGATGCTAATCATGGACCAGTTTGGGGATCCAGAGGGCCACCTGAGATGACTCTTTAAATGAAAGATACTCCACTTTCTGCTTACCCATATTCTGACTGCCATTTTTTTTTCCCCAACAGCAGTAGTTCTCAACGTGTGGTCCCTGGACCAGCAATATCAGTACCACCTTAGATATTGTTAGAGATATAAATTCCTTCTTCTGCTGCTCACGGATCTGCTTGTGGGTTCGTGTGGTGTGGACCTGGCACCTCTTTTGTGAGGCAGCAGCTGAGGAGACTCCAGTGCTCACCTTGGACAAGGAAAAGCCCAAGGAAGGAGTCAAGACTGAGAGTAACGACCAACTTGAAGGTGGAGGGCAGGATGGGTTTTGTGGTGCAGTTGAAGACTCAGAGGCACACACCACTTAGAACACTAATGAAAGCCTATTGTGAACGACAGGGTCTGTCCGTGAGGCAGCTCAGATTCCAATTTGACGGGCAGCCAATTAATGAAACAGACACACCTGCACAGTTGGAGATGGAGGATGATGAAGGTACAGTTGGTGTGTTCCAGCAGCAGACAGGAGGTGTCTACTAAAGAGGGAACCTGCTACTTGACTCCAGAACTCTTTTCTGACAGTCCAAGAATACATTCTCTGCAAAACTGCAATTTGGTTCCACCGCCTCCTGACTGCTTCAGGATGGTCTTCTCTATTCTTTCGTTTTCCCCTTCCCCGTTCCTTTATTGTACGTAAAGTAACTGGTGTATGTGCACAAGCATATCACATTTTTTAAAATGGTCAGTGATATGTTTTGATTGACATCAAATGGAGACGGGATGGGGAAAATACTGGTTCTGTGAAAATATTCTTCCTCCATCCGTGGCATGCTCATTCACCTCTTATCTTTATATTTCAGAACGTTATTTTGTTCTCACCGTTTTAATAAAAAAAAAAACACACAACCAAACAAAAACCTGAACAACATAAAAAATCTTTGCATACCTGGTTAAATTGGAGAATTTTAATGTTTTCCATTTATCATTGTAAAGCCAAGGACAATTTTATAACTTTTTTTTTTGTACCTAGCTGTTACATGTAGGGCAATTTGTCTTTAAGCAGGGGTAAATTACCTTTTAAAAAAAATTCCTAGATAGCTTTCTCTTCAAGTCAAGTATCTTCCTGTTTAAATAAACTTCTTGTTTAAAAGGAAGCAAACAAACAAAAAAAGAAATACAAATTCTTGGGCACCACCTACCAAACCCGAAACTCTGGGTTTGTGGTCCTGTGATCCATACCTCCAAAAGCCCTAAAAATCAATCTGATGCACCCTTGCTATAGATCAAATATTTTTGTGTCTCTGTAAAATCCATATGTAGAAATTCTAATCACCCGTGCGATGACATTGATTAAGTGGGGCCTTAGAGAGTCCCTGCCTTCATGAATGGGATTAATGCTTTTATGAAAGAGGCCCAACAGAACTTCCTCATCTCTTCTACTATGTGGAGACTCGCAAAAAGATCATCTTCTATTAACTAGGAAATGGGCCCTCATCCGACACCAGAGCTTGGACATTCCGGACTCCATAACTGTGAGCAATAAATTTCTGTTCTAGCCCCCCCGGTCTGTGTATTTTTGTTATGGTAATCTGAACAGACTGAGCACCTAAAGTTTGAGGACAACCACTCTGACTTTAACTGCTCACATGCTGCTAGGGATCTAGCTAGAGACCAACACAACGAGGAGTTCAGAATCCAATTTCTAATCAATGGAGTTTGGAATAAAAAAAGGCAGTATGGCCACACCTGAAACCTACTCTGTCTAGGCCCATAACATTTATATCAGCTCTGTCCATAACGAAAAATATTCCACCTAACACTTCCGCAGCTTGTCCATCCAGTTTCTCCCAAAGCCTCCTCTATCTTCCAGGACCTGACCAGTCCCTTCCAAGTCACAATAAAATAAATGGGGATAGAGAGAGAGCGATGGGAGTTTGCTTAAGATGGGGGCGTTTATCTCCAGGGGGTGAATTTTCTGCTTCAAACAATAATGCTGCTAAAAACACTTCCCCAAAGGCCCCAGGGAGTCTATCCATCTTGGTTAGGGCTGCTAAAACAAAGGACCATAGACTGAATGGCTCATCCACAACAGACACGTCTTTCTCACAGTTCTGGAGGCTGGAAGTCCAAGGTCAGGGGGCCAGCATGGTCAGATTCTAGTGAGGGTTCTCTTCTGGGTTGCTGACTGCTGACATCTCGCTGGATCTTCACATGGTAGAAAGAGGGTGAAAGAACTCCTTTATACGGGCACTAACTTATTTATGAGGGCTGCACACTCATGACCTAATCACCTCCCCTGAGCCCCCTCCTCCAAATATCCACACATTAGATATTAGAATTCAGCATATGAATTTGGGGAGGATAGAAACATAAAGTACACAAGAGTTCCCACCACTCAGAAAGTGGAAGGAGACGTTTGGTGTCTCAGATTTAAATTATTCTTGGCTTAAGTAGTAGCATCATGTAAAGTAAAGCACACAAACCCCCCATATATTGGGAAAAAGAGGGCTTATTTGAAATGCAGAGAGTCTCCTTGGGTCTCTATAGACAAGCAATGACCCATGAAAGACACCTGGGAAAGTTTAACTCTGGAAGTTGGGGAAAGCTGGGGTTATATTTCTGGAACATCTAGAAAAAGTCATTTTTCACCTCGTTGAGACTTCCCTCTGCTTCCTTTCTTCCTGTACCCTTGTTGACCCTTCTGACCCTAGCCCAAGGTTGGTCCTTCAGTTTCAGCTATTTTTTTGCTAGTATCTTCTACCCCAGTTCTCCTCAACTTTGAACCTCAAAGCAGTTAGGCCAGAATGTGTGCTTTGGGACCAAGGCATCAGTATATTTTTAAGGACCCTGAATGATGGCCATGTGCAGCCAAGTTTGAGAAGAACCAAAGCTCTACTCCATTCTCCTTCTCGCCTGCCACAAATACCAATGCTCCACTAACCCGGCCTCAGCCTCCTCCCCACCTCTCCCTAGCCACAAAGCCCAGTGGGTATGAAGCACACTGTCTCATATTCTCCGATTTCTCCAGGATCTTGAGCGTTCAGTGTGCAACTGGCCACTGGTTCATCCCTTTTGGGGCTTTACCCAAACTTTTCCATCTTCTGCCTTCCGCTCTGCACATCCTAATTCAGGAAACTCTCCAGTTGCTATGCCACTTATGGATTTGCTATCCCATTCTGTCTTCCACCCTCACAATGGAGGATATGTTTCTATTTCTACCCAAGACTCGACCTCTTCCCGTTTCTGGATCCCCATACCATCTGCTTCAGTTACCCCCTAGTTCCTTGAATTTCAGTGCTTTCTATGGACGCAGTTTCCCAGCAGCATTTAAGCATGCTCAATCTTCTGGCATCCGATCTATTTTTAAATGTCCTTCACCTTGTATCTCTCCCTGAGCCAGCTACTCAATGGCACCTTGCTGCATTTAGAACAGAATGTCTGGCTGTAGAAACACAGATTCTTTGGCCTGGGTGTAATAATTAATTAATAATTAATTTTATGTCTCAGGGTGACTGGGCCACAGGATGCCTAGATATCTGGTTCATCATTATTCTGGATGCATCTGTGAAGGTTCTTCCAGAAGTCATGAGAATTTGTATCAGTAGACTGTGTAAGGCTGTTGGCCCTTCCACTGTGGGTGAGCCTCATTTAATCTATGTCACGTCTGAATAGAACACAAACATGGAGGAAGGAATTCCCTCCCTAGGCCTGAGTTTTTCAGCTGGGATACTTCTTTTCTCTTGCCCCTGGACTGGAATGTGCACCACTGGCCCTCCTGCTTCTCGGCCCTTCAGTCAAACTAGAATTTGCATCAGCGTCCTTTCTGAGTCTCCATCCTGCAGATGGCAGATTGTGGGGATTCTCAGCCTCCACCATCATTTGAGTCAATTCTGTATAATAAATATCTTTATACATATGTATGGACCTATTTATATCCCGATGATTCTGCTTCTCTGGCTAATGCACTGGACATGATGTGCAGACGTTCCTTCATCTCAGACACCTTATGGCAGGCATTTTGCAGTCTTCCGGGCTCTTCCCCAGAGTCAGGGACATAAGCACTCCCTATTCCTAGACCCTAAACTTATCTGAGCAATTCTATCTCTAGCTCTCCAACTGCTTCTCTTGGACTCGTCTCGGGTACTCACAGCCGCATCTAACTCCCCTGATTCCTCTATGACTTTTTTTTTTCCTTTCCCAATCTAAGAAAATGTGTCCACACTGGGGGAAAGGAACTATTAGAGGTCATCAGGCCCTGCCTGTTGATGTCATCTTCCGAGTAGATCACGAGCTGTGAGACTTTGAAATTCAAAAGGCAAGAATTTCATTCTCAACTTTTGCATTCTACTCACTTGTCCTTTCTCTGAAGTAAAAATGAGTAGCCAGTCCACTGGGTGAAGGTTGCATAAGGAGGAAAAAGAAACATTAGTTCCTATTTCAAAATATTTTTTCTCATTTCATAGATGCGATAATGTGGCCAACATTAATCTTTATAGATGTTCATCAGCAGTAACTAACAGAAACTGTGTTCAAAGACATAGAGCAAGGAAAGGTTTGAGAGGGACCGTGACTGCTGACCAGAAGAGTTGCAGATCTCTCCCACAATAGACCTTGCGAAGCAGACAGAGTGAATACAGACAAATTCTTCAAGTTTCATGATGCTGCCCCAGTATTTGATTTCCCTTTCTTTGATCCTAATTTCCCTTTCCTTTCTTTAGCTGAGCACATAGTCACCCGGGGGGGGGGTACTTTTTCTTGCCTTCCTTGCAGCAAGAAAGTTCTGTCAAAATGGAATGTGAGCACGTGTTCTATGGCAATTTGTAGGAGTCTTCCCTAAAGACATTGTGAAGGTACCTTTTGCCTCTTCTTTTCTGCTTTCTTGATGTCTGGAATGTGCATGTGATGGCTGCTGCTAACTCAGCCCTTTTGGTGAACCACATAGCGGAAGCCACACATTGATGAAAAATGAGAATTAGGACAGAAGAAGAACTGGTCCCAGGGAACCACGGAAGTACAACATCAAACTTGACTTGCCGACTTTTACCTAAAAGGGAACCCGTTGTCTTGTGTAAGACCCCGATACTTTGTATTTTCTGTCCTTTTCAGCTGAACCTAATCCTAATACACAATTTGGTGCCAGGGGTAGGGTCCTACATGTAGTTTCCTGAAAACTGTGTAGTAGAAGGCAGCATTATAAGTTGGAAAGCTGATGCTATCTATTATTTTTAATTTGCTAAATAGTTAATAAAAACATCAGCTAGGAATAATGCTGTGTGAAACCAAATTGGAGCCAGAGGCAAAAGGAAAAAAATCAACAATTATTGATCCTGTCTTCGTCTAAAATTTTGATATTTTATTCATCCTAACTTTTTGCATTCGTTTTTATGTTTTAAAAATGTCACATTAAATATCGTCTTGATTACTAAAGGTGTGTGTGTGTGTATGTGTACACACGTGTGTGGTTGGGATCTGGAATGTTCTCCAAAGGCTCATGTGTTGACGTTTTGGTCCCCCATGTAGCAATGTTAACAGTCATGCTTTGGGAGAAGTAATTAGATCATGAGGCTCTACCCTCGTCAGTGGAATGGTGAATCCGCTGTTGGCTTCATCGCTAGATGTTCTATTAGGAGGTGGTGGGGATTGTAAGAAGTGGGACCTTGTTGAAGTGAGTGGGTCTTTGTGTCCATGCTCTTGAGGACTATATCTTGTCCCTGGCCCCTTCCTGTCTCTGTCTCTGTCTCTCTACTCCCCAGCTGTAAAGAGGTGAGCAGCTTCCCTCAGCTCAAGCCCCAAAAGAGTAGAGTCAGACAACCCTGGACTGAAAACTCAAACTGTGGGTCAAAATGAATCTTTCCTCTTCTACATTGTTTTTCTTAGGTATTTTGTTATAGCAACAAAGAGCTGACTGACACGGCCTTCTTAATGTTTCTACCTCGATGAGTGCTTCACTCACATCACCCCAGTTCCAGCCCTACCTGTGAGGTTGCATCACATTGCATCCAAGGTCATGTGAGTAGGAGAGATTATACTTGTATGTGCTGGCAACTTCTGACAACTTCAACAAAGTTCTACAAGAGAGAAATTAACTCCAGCTATCCAACTAGCTTATCTATAGTCAGAGATGAACGGGATAACCTTGAACTATTATCTGTGTTTGGCAATTTAAATTCACTGAGAATAAATCATTTAGACCTGAGAAGAAAATATCAATTATTTCTGTAAGCCCAAAGTTATACGATTACAAGCAGTGACTTCAAAGTGACAGTCTTTTTAAAGCGACTTCCTTTAGGTTATTTCTGCTGGACAACAGGAGACTCCCCAACAGCAAAAGTCAAATTGAAGTTTTTTGTCTCCCCCCACTCAAGTCTGGGCATCAGGTGACCTCCAGGGAGTCACCACTGAGTTGAAAGAGAGGCAGACGGGCGGAGCACAGAGGCTGTTAATTCAGTCTTTAGGTTAAAAAAAAAAAGAAAAAAGAAAACTGTCTAGACAGGTATTCAATTGTGATTGTACAAGAAATCAACTGAGGCCAGATAGTTGAAAAGCTAAAACTCTTGAGGAAATCAAGTTGCTAAGAAATTACAGAGCAGACCAGGAAGAGCTGAATTGTTCCATCCTTGAGTAGCTCTCAGATTCCAAATGCAGTCCAGCTAGGTACGCAAGCCACAGAAAGAGTCCCTTCTCCCGTGCCCCCCGAGGGATGTGATAAAAAATATGTATTGTCTCTGCCCACGGTTCCTGCACCGGGACTCCTAATTGCTCTGAACTTCCTGGGTGATGGGAGCATCTTTTGCCTTAAAAATTGTGTGATTCCTTGTGGGCTCCAAGAAGGTGATTGGTCACTAGAAAAAAAACCAAGCCATGATTACAAGTTTGGAATCCCCATCCTCCAGGAGAGGGAGAGGAGCTGGAGATCAAGTGAATAATTAACGTGGCCTCGGTGATGAAGCCTCCATGGTAACCACTGACCTATGGGGGCGTTGATGAGTGTCTGGGTTGTTGAATGCATGGAGATGCTGGAAGGTCCACGCTCCTGGACAGGAATGGATGGATGTTCTATACCCTCTGCCATTTACCTTGCCCTACATATTTCTTCCTCTGCCTTTATTATCTATGTCCTTAACAACAGTTAAGTAAATAAGTGTTTCTCTTAATTCCCAAGTTGTCCTTTCAAATTATCAAGCTCAAGGGGCTGGTGAGAACCCGGGTTTAGAGCCAATCAGTCAGAAGTAAAGGTGACAAACTAAAGACATAATTGGCATCTGAAGCAGGAAAGCAGCCTTGTGGGACTGAGCCCTTGAACTGTGGAGACTGGCCTAATTGCATCCAAGGTCATGTTCGTGTCAGAATTAAAACTGAATCGGAAGACACCCAGTCCGTGTCCACAGAGAACTGAGAAGTTCTTGGTGCGGAAAACCAACACCCACACGTTTTGGTGAACAGAAGTGTTCTGTGCTTTCAGTATGAAGAAGTGCTGGTACAATTTATTTCCTGCATTTTGAAAGTTCCATCACATTTTCAAGAGTTTGAGAAAGAGAAAAAAACTTTTTTTTCCCCAGAATTGTTGAATATCAGTTGCTTTTCCTCTAAGCAAAATTAACAATAACCACCCAGTATGTGTTGTTGAATTAAGTGAGAAAATGGGAATGGAAATGCTTAGGAAATTTCAAAGCTCAGTACAAATACCATGTAATGTGGGTTCACAAGTTCTTGCCTGACTCAAACTCAAAAAAGATTTTTTTTTTTTAAATTGGAAACTGGCTCCTATAAGATACACTTTAAAAAAACTACAAAACAAAAAAATCATGCCAACAATTTTTGGCCAATAGACTAGCTATTTTGCTATTTGATAAACAGTAAAACTGTGGGGATTATCGATAACGTTTCTCTGCTAAACAGAAATACTCTCGGAACAGATGTAGAGAAGATACATATGTGGATCTGGGAGAGGAGTTGAAACAAATGTGGGATTAAAAGACATCAAAACAAAGCCCATAATCATCTCTGGGACCATGATGACTCCACATATGCCAATTAAGTGTCCCAAGATGTGCCAGATCCATTAACTATCATGGGTCAATTCAGATGGCACCAATTCTGGATACCTGCCAATGTAATTGGATATTTTTGTTTCTTCAAAAGATAATTACAATATGTTTATCGTGTATTATACACACATAGGAAACTAAGTTCATCTGAAAATACAGTAATAAGTATCCAGGGGCTCATTGGACTTGGACAACATTTTCCTCTGTAAAAATGAGGTACACTCAGGTGTAGAAATAGCATCCCTGACCATGTTAAAGAAAAAAGAAATCACATGAAGTCATGTTGAGACGAAAACCAAGTGACCCAGTAGCAACTCTAATCCCTTTAGTACATAACTGTGGCCAGTTCTTTGTAACACTGAAAAATACTTTTGCTCATTAATTGTCTGTGCGGGTGTGTCAGGAAGCCAGTCTCCTAGGTAACAATATACTGGTAATGATACCTCAGGGAGGTGCAGCATACATGTGTGGGAAAAGTAAAATGGAATGCTGCACACACCACATGGTAGAGGTGGAGGGGTTTTCTGGGTGGTCTTACCTATTCTGTGCTCTTGGGAGTCAATCCATCTCTGTGCTTATGAAGGAGACATCTATGCATTCCCTACAGAGTGACTGTGGCAGGAGAAATTGAAACATTTTACTCTATCAGGTCATTATTATTTTAATGTGTTCCACAAAAGTGCCTCTGTTGGAAAGCGAGTCCCCAGATTCATACATTGATGGTGTGCTTAACCATTGGAATTAGAGAGGATTGATACCAGGATCTTCTGCATGTTATGAAATTCTATGCATGCTGCAGTTCCTCTTGTAAAATGGCACAGTATCTGCACATTCTACACACTACCTTCTGGTATATTTTTAAACATCTCTAGAGTACTTATAATGCCTAACATTATATAAACGGTAGCTAAACAGTTGTTCTGCTGTATTATATAGGGATGATGACAAGACTAAGTTGATCAAATCCACGGGTGTGGAATCCATGATATGCAGGGATGACTGTATTTAGAGGTGGGATCTTAAAAGATAATTAGGGTGAGGTGAGGTCATGATAGAACTAGCTTTATCAGAAAAGGAAAAGAGACCTGAACTTGCACACTTGCTTTCTCAGCACGTGATGTCTTCTCCTCTGTTATGACACAACAAGGAAGTCCTCACCATAATTTAGTCTCATGCTTTGGACATCCCAGCCTCCAGAACTGTGAAAGATATTTTTTTTTCCTTTACAAATTATCCAGTCACAGGTATTCTGTTGTAAGTTTTGACCTTAGGAAATGTGAGACCTCCAAATTTATAATGCTTTGTCAAGATTATCTGGATTATTTGATGTTCTGAAAGATTTCATATAAATTTTAGAATGGATGTTTTTATTTTTGCAAAAAAAAAGATTGTTGGCATTTTGATAGAGATTGCATTGCAACAGTAGATCATTTGGAGTAGCATGGATATCTTAATAATATTGTGTTCTCATCTGTAGTCGTAGGATAGCTTTCTAGGTGTGTATTAAATACTTCTTTAACTTACTAAGCAACATTTTATAGGAATTGGCATTCATCCTTTACCTCTTTGGTTACAAATACTCCTTATTGTTTTATTCTTTCAGCACTACTATAAGTTGAATGGTTTTCTTAATTTTTTTCATATGGTTTATTGTTAGTATATAGAAACACAACTAATATTTATGTGTTGATTTTGTACCCACAACTTTATTGAATTAACTTATTAATTCAACTGTTTTTTGTTGTGATTGTGAAGTTGTTAGAGTTTTCTACACATATGATGGTATCATCTGCAAACAGATGATTTTACTGTTCCTTTCCCAATTGAATACCTTTCCTTTTCTTTTCTTGCCTAATTGCTTTAGCTAAGACTTCCAGTATTATATTCAACAGATGTTGTGAGAGTAGGAATCTGTTTCTCATTCCTGATTCCAAAGGAAAAGCTCTTGGTCTTTCACCACTGAACATGATGAGACCTGGGGTCTTGCAAATAGGGTCTTTATCTTGAGGTCATTTCTTTTTTTATTCCTGGTTTAACAGATGGCCTTGATGTTGAAGTAGTTTCCTTCTATTCCTCATATGTATGTGTAAAATGAAGGGGCATTGAATTTTGTCCAATGTTTTCTCTGGGTCAATTGAGATGAACATATACTTTTTCTTCTCTTAATTCTATTGGTGTTTGTATTACCTTTCACCATTTTTAAAGTGTTTGCATTCATAAATTCACTCTTCACTCTGCTTTTGCTGCACCCAGTTTTAGTATTTTATATTTTCATTTGTCTCAAGATATTTTCTAATTTACCTTGTGATTTTTTTTATTTGTGCCGTTTGCTATTTCAAAGTGTGTTGTGAAATTTCCTCATTTTTGTGAGTTTTTTTCAGTTTTCCTTTTGTTGTTAATTTATTATTTCATTCCACTGTGACTAGATGATTAGAAAGATACTTTCTGTGATTTCAATCTTATCAAAATTTTTAAGACTTGTTTTGTGGCCTAACATATGGCCTAGGCTGGAGAATATTCCATGTTTGCTTGAAAAAAAATGCATATTCTGCTCTTGTTTGTGGAGGTTTCTGTTTGTTTAGTCCAAAGGTCTATAGTGTCATTCAAGCCCTCTATTTTTAAAATCAGTCTTCTGTCTGATTCTGAATATTCTGTCCATGAAGGTGTATAGCAGTGCAACTCACAATAGCCAAGATATGGAACCAGCTCGGATGCCTATCAATAGATGAATCAATAAAGAAAACCTGGTGCATATGCACATGGAATTCTGCTCAACCATAAAGAGTAATGAAATTAAGACATTTGCTGGACGGAAGGGGAGAACATCATGCTAAGTGAAATAAGCCAGACTCAGAAAATCAAGGGTCCAATGTTCTCTCTCACATGCAGAAACTAGAGCAAAGTTAGGGGGAAACAGGGGTGTCTGATATCAAAGAGTTAGAGGAGAGATCAGTGGAGCAGGAGGAGATTCAGGGGGAGGCACAGGGATGGGAAAGGGGAGGAAATGCAGAATGAATCCGACAAGATTATACTATGTGGGTATGTGAGTATACCACAGTGGATTCTGCCTTTATGTATATTTATAAAGCACCAATTAAAAATACATGAACACAAGGTAGACCAATAGAGTAGAAAAGGGGAAATAGGAGGAGGGAGGAGGGCAGAAAAATGGAGCAAATTAAATTCCATGTATGTATGATGATGTCAGAATGAACCCAACTATTGTATACAACTATAATGTACCAACAAAGCAAAAAAATTCTTAAAAATAGGCTAGTGAAGTCTACTACGTTTATTATAGAACTGTCTGTTTATCCTTTCAATTCTGCTAGTGGTTGTTTCATGTTCTGCAGTTTTAATTTTTTGTATACCTCTGTTTTATCTACTTATTTTTATGTGGTGCCGAGGATCCAACCCAGTGCCTCACATGTACTAGGCGAGTGCTCTACTCCTGAGCCACAAACCCAGCTCCTTAATTGTCAATTACACGTTTACAGTTGTTATGTCTTCATCATAAATTGATCCATTTATCAATCATTATATAATGTCCTTTTTATCTTTTGTGATAACGGTTTTTAACTTAAAACCATTTTTGCCCCATATTAATGTTGCCACCTCTGCTCTATTTTGGTTACTGTTATATGCAATTTCTTCCCATCCATTTAATTTCAACTTTTGTGTGTCCTTGGCTCCAGAGCGAATCTCTTGTAGGCAATATGGAGTTGGATCTTGTTTTGCTGTGTTTATCCATTCTGACAACTTCTGGCTTTTGAATGATGAGATAAGTTTATTTAAGTTCAAAGTAATCATTGGTAGGGAAGGACCTACCAATTTTGGCATTATATTTTCTCTCTGTGTGTATTATAGCTTTTTTCCTTTGTCTTCTCTCCTTGTGTTTAACAAATTCTTGGAGTGACATTCTTTGGTTTCTTTCTCATCTTCTTTTGTGTGCAATCTATAAATAGTCATCTTTTATTTTTTACCAGGAAATTGCATACAAAGTTATAATACATCTAAAGTTATAATAATTCATTTAAATTTTGTACCAACTAAACTTCAAACATGTACAATAGCTCCTCTAGAGCTCCACTCCTCTTTAATAACATAACATTTCATGCTTTTTAAAATCATTGATGAGGCCAATTACATCTTTATAGATCATGACTATCATTAACAGAGATTCATAATTATTTTTATGCACTTGTCTTTTAAATCCTGTGGAAAATTAAAGATAGAGTTATAAAGAAAACTAAAGTTTATAAATTTTATACTTTTTTATGTAGTTGTCTTTACTGAAAAACTTTAATTTTTCATATAGCTTCAAATTGCTGTCCGGCAGACTTTCATTTCAATTTGAAGGACTCCCTTGAGCGTTTCTTGGAGGGCAGGTCTAGGGATCATGAACTCCCTGAGTTTGTATTTTACCTGGAAATGCATCTCCTTCATTTTGAAGGAAGTTTTGCCCAAGAGAGGCTTCTCAGTGGACATTTTTTCTCTTGATCCTTTAAATATCTCACCCCACTGCCTTCTGGCTTATAGGATTTCTGCTGATCAATCCACTGATAATCTTGGTGAGGATCCTTTCTACATGATGAACCACTTTTCTCTTCCTGTTTTCTCTGTGTTTGAGTTTTGAGAGTTTGATTATAATGAGCTCAGAGTGTGTTTATCCTATCCCAAGTGTATTGAGCTTCTTGGATTTCCTTAAAGTTGGGACGTATCCCACTGTGATTTCTTCAGATGGTCTCTCTGCCCCTTTTCTCCCTACTGTTTTCCTTTGGGGACTCCTACAATGATGTGTTGATCTGCTTGATGGTGTTCCATAAATGTCTTAGACTCTGTTAACTTTTCTTCATTTTTTCTTTTAATATTGGATCCTTTCAAATGAACTATATTCAAATTTTAGGATTTTTTTTCTGTTCAGGTCTACTATTTTTTTTCAATGCTTGAAAAAATCCTACTAATTTTTTTTTTCAATTCTTTTGTTGTAATTTCACCTCCAAAATGTGTTTGGTTCTTCTTTTTTTCCAGTAATTTCTATGTTGTTGATATCCTCATTTTCATATCTCATATATGCTTTAAAGCCTTGATCTATCTAGTAAGGACGGTGTCTGTGTTTCTTCAGAGATGATTTTTGGAGATTTATTTTATTCCAGGTATGGATAATGTTCCCCTGGTTCTCTGAACATCTTGAAATCTTTTGTTGAAAAACAGACTCTTCTCCCACTCTTTGCAGATTGAAAGGAAAGACCTCAGCTAATTATCAAGGCACGTTCTGAGCCATGAGATCAGCTCATGATAAAGGCCAGGGTCTTCTCCAACTTTTTCTGAACACACGATCTGCCTGAGATTATTTTTTTCATCCTCCCTCCCCTCCCCTAACATGGTTGCTTTTAAATATGTTAAATTTCCAAATAATCTTATTTCCAGTTTCTGGTTGGAGCACCAGGTGTTCTTGCTCAGGCACGTTCAGGTCTGCACTTCCCCTGAAGCTTGCCCGTGGCCCAGCAGTGTCCTCGTCCCTTCCTGGCCTCTCCTGGCCTGAGATCCAAGCTGTGCTTCCTTTCCTCATCTAACTTGCAAGTCAGGCAAAACAGAAACCAGCCCCTGGAGCAGTCTAAAGGCAGGTCAGAACCTCGCAGATAAACGTAACTCTGCTCCTTCCATCTCAAGGAAGGAAACCAGGAACCAGGTGCTTCTTCCTAATCAGACTTGTAAGGGGTCAGTCAAGGGCAACTAAAACACCAGGAAATGCCCACCATTTTAGGATTTTTTTTTCTTTTTCTTCCTGAGTCGTTCACTTGGTTGTTGCTGGCATCACCTTTGCATGAATTTTAATTGACTTTTTTTATTTTAGAATCGTTTGAGATTTATCCAAAAAAAAAAATTACAAGGAGAATTCCCATATATCTGTTTCAGATTTCTGACACTTACAGAGACTTGTTGGGATTTGGGCACTGGAGGAAATGATATGGAACTAAAGAGAAATTGTAAGAGAAAGGGAAGCAACCACAGAACGCTGCATTGAGAAACAAAACATGGACAAGGCAGCTTGAAATAATAGACCTTCGTGTCTTGTTGAAGATACATGCCCAGCTGGGTCAGCAGGAGCACTCTATTCATCACTGATGAGCACTCACGGTCCCAGGTTGACAGGGTGGCCAACACGTGAATGTTTCCATCACGATACCCGGGGGGAGAGAAGGAAGGCTTCTTCCGTAAAGCCTCTTCTGCCCCTTTCATTGACCAGGAGCGTTCTCACGGCCAAGCCTAACTTCCAGGAGAGGGCTTAATTCTACTGTGTGCTGGGGTCCATCTGAAGTGGAGGTATGGGAGAGCGGGTCCTAAGAGGATGGGTTGAGATATGTGAAATTCAAGAACAGGAGATGAGAGGTGACCTAGCTCACTCCTGAAAACAGACAAAAACATAAATAAGGGTCATAACGAGATTAGTTGGGGATGATTTTAGAAACAGCCATGCAAGGCAATGAGGGCTAGGAAATATGGAGGATGCGTTCATGGCTCTGTGCTACCCCTTCACGATGGTGGTAGGGGAGTTCTGTTAGTCAGCTTTTTGTCCATGTGACCAAAATATCTAGCAAGAAAGGCTTACAGGAGGTTACCACCCAGTAGTCCATTCAAATCATTAATTCATCAAATGGATTAATCCACTGAGGAAGATGCAAATCTCGTCATCTAATCATTTCCCCTCTCAACATTGCTCCGTTCGATATTATGTTTACAGCACATGAGCTTTGGGGCAACCCGTCATATCCAAACCGTAATAGGCAGGAAGTCCAAGTGCAAGCACACACATCTCTCATGACACCTGTGGATGGAAGGAAGGCCTGGGAGGTCAAGTCTTACCCTTAGCAATCATGAAGAATGATTTCTTCCCACCTAGCTACACTTAGCCAGGCCTGGAGTCAATGCTGAAGAACTGCAGATGATGCTATAGCAAAAGTGAACATCGTGGTCTAAAACAGAGCTCAAAATATACATAAAAAAGCCAGGTACTCTGGGCACTCCGGGAGCATTGGATGCAGTGGCACATGCCTGTAATCCCAATGGCTTGGGAGATTAAGGCAGGAGTATCTCGAGTTCAAAGCCAACCTTAGCAAAAGTGAGGTGCTAAGCAACTCAGCAAGACCCTGTCTCTAAATAAAATACAAAATAGGGCTGGGATGTGGCTCAGCGGTCGAGTGCCCACCTCTGAGTCCAATCTCTAGCATCAAAAAAAAAAAAAAATGCCTGTAATCCAACAGCTCAGGAGGCTGGGGCAGAAGGATTGGGTTCAAAGCCAACCTCAGCAAAAGCAAGGCACTAAGCAACTCAGTGAGACCCTGTATCTAAATAAAATACAAAAAAGGGTTGGGGTGTTGCTCAGTAGATAAGTGCCCCTGGGTTCAATCCCCATTACAAAAAAAATGTACATAAAATTAAAACCCCATAGCCGTTTTTATATATAGTCCATTAAAAAATACTAAATACTGCTGACATTTTGATATTTCATTGCTATATTGTTCTCAGTGGAGTAGAAAGCAAGCATGAGTTAGAAGATGAACAAGAAGTTGCAAACCAGTTGGCCTCAGGGCATTCTATCCATCATATTATATAGCTCTCCATCTATTTCACTCTTTTATTCCTTTCCAAGAAGAATTTAAATTTTTCTCTTAAAATGTCCTATAGAACTTTTATTCCATTATTCCTCGGTAGCATGTTTTTGTTACTATTGTAAATGTTACTTTTTTGAAAATAACTCTATTTATTACTAGTTCATAAGTGCATTTGATTTGGGGGTATTTTGCATATTGCTCCAGCCACATTATTAAATACTCTCTAATTCTGATAAATTTTTCTAATTCTAATAAACTTTTGAGTTTTCTAGGTAGACTGTAAACAATGACAGTTTTGCTTCTTCTTTCCAATCCTTATATTTTCTATTTCTTTTCCCTATTTAATTTTGCTGGTTCTATAAAATGTAGAATGTGAACCATAACTCTTCATGTTTTCAACTTTAACAGTTACAGATTTTCATTTCTACAAACTCTATTTCAGTTACTAGTTCACGTGGTCATTTTGCATTGATGCTCTTATTTTTATTTTTTATCTTTTATTGAGTTTAATCACTCCTGTGGAACTCTATCAGGAAAGCAGAAAATCTCTGCTGTCCTTGGGGGTCTAAATCTAGAATTGGCTGTATTATTATTTCTGCTTTATGGTGACTTGTTCCCTCATGTGTTGGTAATTTTTTTTAACATGAGATCCTGTTTACTTGGGTTTAATCTGCAGGGACCCTGACTGCCTAAACTGGGAGTACTTTACCCTAGAGATATTCAAGAAGCCTAACTCTTCCCAGATTTCCCATTTTGCCATGGACTTAACATTTGCTCTGTTGATGAACTGCTGACATTTGCCTTTGTTGGGCAATTCAAACCCTCAAGTTTGCTTATTATCCATGCTCTAACTTCAGAGCACCATTTTGTTTATTTAGTTTTCAAAAGCAAAGTTTTTCTTTGAGAAAAATCATGCCTTTGCATGGAGTAGTGAGAAGTACTACAGAGACATTCCATGTATTCTTCACCCAGTTTCTCCCAATGATGCCATCTTGCAAAACGACAGTGCGATATCACAATTAGGGTATGAAATTGACATGGTCAGATGCCAATCATTTTTATCACCACAAAGATGCCTGGTGTTGCCCTTTTATAAGCATACCCACTTTCCTTCCATCCACAGCTCTTCTTTCACCCCTGGCCCTAATCTTTTCCCTATTTCTATGATTTTGTCATTTCAAGAAATTTAAGATAAATGGAATCATGTTGTAGATCATCTTTGGGGACTGGCTTTTTTTGTGTGTGTGTGGGCCTGGGGATTGAACCCAGGGCCTTGTGCATGCGAGGTAAGCACTCTACTAATTGAGATTGAGCTATATCCCCAGCACTAATTGAGGGCTTTTGTGGGGGGTGGGGATGGGGATTGACTTTTTCATTAAATATAATTCTCTGGAGGGTCATCCAGATAGTTGTGTGCTTCATTAATAGTCTGTTTTCTTTCAGTATCCCATGATACAGATGTTTCACCATTTATTTAACCATTCACTCATTTAAAAGTATCTGGATTATTCCATTTGGAGACTGTTACAAATATGCAAGTTTTCATATAAGATTTTAATCCTCTTGAATAAATGCCCAGGAGTAACTTCTGGGTCACATGGTAATTGCACCTTGTTTGGAGGAAATTTCTAAAAGAAAAAAAAAATGATGGGCTGTTTTCTAGAGTGTCTATGCCATTTTTGATTTATCATACAGAGTCTTTATGTGGTCTTGAGGTAAGTTCCTTCTATTCCTGGTTTCTTCAGAGTTTTTAATATGAATGGGTGATGGATTTTTGTCAAATTATTTTTCCCTGCATTTATTGAGATGGTGATGTGATTTCTGTCCTCATTTCTATTTATGTGATGAGTTCCATTTATTTCTTTGTGTATGTTGAACCAACCTTGCATTCCTGGCATGAAACCCACTTGAGCACGGCATACAATCCCCTTACCATGTTTTTGAATGCAGGTTACTAGAATCTCGTTAAGGATTTTTGTGTCTGGGTTCATCAGGGATGTTGGTCTATCATTTTCTTTTCTTGATGTATCTTGTTCTGATTTTGCTGTCAGGGTGATGTCCACTTACATTTCCACAAGTGACGCAGGAGTGATGCAATTTCTCCTCCCTCTTGTCAGTATTTCCTGTTGTCACCATTTTACTTGAGCCCTTCTAGAGGTGTGTGGATAAACCTCCTTGTGGCTTTAATTTGGATCTCCGTAACGGCTCATGATGTCAAATTTCTTTTCAGGCACATTTTTCTCACCTGTGCATCCTCTTCAGTGTGTTGCCTCTTCATGCCTTTGAACCATTCTCTAATTGGCTTGTGTGGGTTTTAAAAAAGAAGTTCTGACAGTGCTTTATAAATTCCAGACTCTAATCCTTTTTTAAGATATGTGGTTTATGAACATTTTCTCCTAGTCTATAGCTTGCCTTTTTATCCTCATAGTAGGGTATTTTTATAGTAAACTTAAAAAATATTTATGGAGCCCAGCTTATTGTGTTAGAATATCCCTTTAGAAAATCTAATTCGCCATACTCTATACTAATTTTAATTCCTAAAATAAGCAAGTTATGCTCTATTGCTGTGTAGCATCCAGGCTAATGGTGTCCCTTTTGGACAACACCTATAGCCTGCCAGGTCCTGAGGAAGTGGAAGATGTTCATGTTTATTGGGGAAGGGCACATGGACACAGCAGGTGTCTCCCTTGTTTGTTTGCTTTCAGACTAAATGCCCCTCTTGCACTTTTATCACTCTGGTCATGTAAATGTGGGCGTTAAAATCTGTTGTTTAAATCTCATCATAGAAAACAGTGAGTTCGAAATATTTGTACAAAAATCCCACTGGACTGAAAGAGAATACTAATTTTGCAAGCATAAAAGCAGCAAGTCAGCGGTGGAATGGGCACCTTCATCTTGGCGTGGCTTACAAAAGACCCACTGTGAGTAAAAGTAGTGATGATACAGTCTGACTGAATGAGAGCTTGGCCCCAAATCTTCAAAGTCACCAAGAGAACTTTCTAAGATATGGATTTATCCTCACTCTTCTTAGCAATGAACCCTGCAGTGCAGGTATCGTGTGTCATATGATATTCGACAGTCAGTCAGATATGCACATAGGGTTGATTAGAGAGTCATTCCATTTCTAGGGACAGAAAATCCCACTAGAGTGACCTAAGACAGAAGGTTATTTTCTTCTTTTAACAAGAAATTTGGAGGTGAGCAGTCACCTGCCTGATGGATTTATCAAGAACTCAGGCCCCTTCTGTCTTCTGTGTTTCCTTTATTCACCAGGTAGTTTTGTCTCCAAGGTTGCAAGACTGCAGCTGCTGTATCCAGGATCCGTATTGCTATTAATAGACATCTCAGCTGCATTGCAAACAGAAGAAGGGCAAAGGGGAAGGATATGATGATGGCAAGATGCAATTACATGCCCCAAGCAGCTTACTTCTTCAGCGAACATCCTCAATTATTTGCTGAGTTTTTGTTTTTTTTCCATCTTCCTTGTCACGGGGGTTAGGAGCCCATGCCTCTGAGCGTATAGGCTCTAGGCTATGCATGATTGCCTTCTTTTTAAGACTCATTTAAAACATCCCAGCCATGCCCTGCTGTGAAAATCACTAGCCACTGTCAATTTGCCATGTTAATAAGATAACATTAGTTTTCTAATTCTTAATGTACCATAAAACCATACATCAACTCTCCTATTAGCAAAAAACCTATCAGCAATTGGAAGGATGTTAACATTGGTACAGCGTCGTCCTTCGGTAATCTATGATATGGCTGGTATAAAATGTGTCTTGGCTTCTTGGAGAAAGTACTGCAGGCTCTCTTCACTACAAGTCTGTCATTTTTCTGAAATCCCTGAAGATGGTATTTTTCCTTATGCTGATGGCTCAACAGCAATACTGAAATGCCTGCCCAATAGTATGGCTACCATCAAGGATTCCAAGGTGGATTGTTGGGCATTTCTCTTTCTCAAACAGGGAGAAAGATACAAATGTAATTACTGACGGGACACCTTGAACCGTGTTATTATTTTGTATGTAAATACAAATATGAAACACAAATAGTTATACCTGCCTATGTCCATGCACACATGTGGTGACAAATCATAGCCCCCATTCCCAAGTAAGTAAAAAATAGAATCTTCTTTTGTTTCTCAGTGTGTTGAATTTGCATTTGGCTACTGAGCAATTAAGACACTTTGGCCTCAGTCTTTCTGAGCTTCACAGTTGCATAATGGCTTCTGAAACCTATGCAGTGGGAAGGCTTGAGGAATTACAGGAAAATCCCTTATCTAGCCATCTGTCCACACAAGTTGCCCTGGAGAATGTCCTCATTTCAGCATGAGATCTTCTTACTTTTCCCAAGTCACATTTGGGATGCTGGAATCTCTTCAGGGTTGCCCGCCGACTTAGGATGCCCTTCCCAACCTCCTGCTCTAGAATCCTGCCACCTCCTAGCACTTGTTTCTTCCCCATTCACTTCTTTTTTTTAAATCAAGGTAAATCTTTTTCTTGCCTGGAGATGGGGAAATTCTACACCTTGTATGGATTCTGGCAAGCCTTTCTATCTATGCCCCCCAATCCTCTCCCCTACTCAGGGATTTGACTTTCAGAAACTAAAATTTAAAAAAAAAATGGAGTAACATTAGGAAGACAGCTGACTCGGAGAGCCTGGCTTGCTTCCCTCCACAACCAAGAACCAGCACCCGGAGAAACCACAGCCACCTCACTGCAGTGTCTCAGCAGAGCGCTGGGGTGCAGAGGGAGTGCGTGCGACAGACAGGCTGCAGGGCCTGGACATGCACACAGTGGTCTTATGCAGAAGAGGATTAGTCATACAGCATCTGCATCCTGTCTCTTGAGATCAATGCTGAACCAAGAGAGACTTCACTCACTGGGGAAGTAGGAAGCAGGAGACCCTTGGCAGTTCCCTCCAAACCACAGGCACCTGAAGCATCAGCTGCTGGAGAAGTCTGAGGCCTTCCAGGCTCTGATCCCAGTTTGCGAAGCCACTGTGTGACAGCACCACTGCATTACCCCAGAGGAACATCCCAGTCCATGCTGTCCCCTCCCCAACCCAAGGACCCATGTAGCACCTGGGCAACTGCATGGTGCATCATTTAGGAAGCTGTGCCCATCCTTCCACACCCCTGGAAAGCACAGGGGCAGCCCACCCTGAGTGACTTAGCCTAGGGAGGCCCAAGAAAATAGCTGGGTGGCCTTACCCTCCCTCCCGATGCTCCAGGAACACCCAGGCCGACCTGCTCAGCCACCCCTGGACCCAGAGAGCAGAAAGGTGGCCCTGCTCACCCATGCTCAACCCCAGGACATAGTTAGGAAGCCCACCCTGAGTAGCTCAGCCCACAGAGGTCCACAGAAGAGATGAGTAGCACCATGCATCTCACAGGGGCCCCCAAAGCACTTGAGCAGCCTGTTCTCAAAAAAAAAAAAAAAGAACTTGTCCTACTGAGGCTCTGAGAAATAGATGCTTGCCTCTCCCCACCTAACCTCACCTCTGGAAAGCACTTGTGTTTTCATCAGCTTTTTTGTCACTGTGATCAGCAGACCTGATGGAAACAATGTAGAGAAAGAATGATTTCTTTAGAATTTTAGCCCACAACTGGCTGACTCCCCTACAGTTCTGGGCCCAAGGTGAAACCGAACATCGTGACTTGAGGCACACCCCAGTGGTCCATTTCTTCCTGCCACACCCTACCTGTCTGCAGTTACCATCCAGTTAAATCCAGCAGTAGATTAATCCACTACCAGGTTACACCCCTCATAATCTAAGCATTTTGCCTCTGAAAATTCTTGCATTATCTCACACATGAGCTTTTGTGGGGACACCTGCTATCTAAACCATAACAGTTGGAATCACTCTGAGCAAATAAGCACCCCCTAGAAACTCTGCAAAGTCACCTATCCAGAACTCAGCCATGGACAGGTCATCTTGGCCCACTGCTGTGCCCTGGCTCCAGAGCAGTTCTTAGATACGGACATGCACCCCACTCCCACACAACCCACAGAAAGCGATGCTTGCTATAAACCTCTAGCTGGGTGAACCAAACCCAGAACTGCCAGAAAACCCACCCCACCCAAGAGAGTTGCATCTCAGAAAGTACAGAATCTCACCATCCCTGAAGCTAGGCCAGTGTCACACTCTGGATCTAGAAGATCCTCTAAAGGCTCATGCATTGAAGGCTTGGTCCCCAGCGTATGGCACTATTGGGAGGTGGTGGAAACCTTAGGACGTGGTCCTAGTTGGAGAAAGTAGAACACTGAAGTTCGTCCTTTAAGAATATATCTTTTCTTTTATCCCTTTCCCTCTCTCTCCATCTCTCTTCCTGGCTTCCACGAGGTAAGACTCTACTCCATCACACCCTTCTTCCTGCCTACCAAGATACTCTGCCTCACCACAAGCCGCCACAGTGATGGCGCCAAGTGACTGGACTGAAACCGTGAGCCAATATAAATCTCCTCCTTTAAGATGTTTTTCTCAGATACTTTGTCACAGTGATGGAAAGTTGAGCAACACAGACACTGGACCTGCACAGATACTGCCTACGTTGATGAAGCTGAAGAAGCCACACAGACATACACTAAAGCACTGATCTGAAACCAAAACCTATGCATCGTGTCCAGTCAACATCCTGGACAAATAACCAACAGAAAGAAATCCATTTCCCATGAAAGTCATCCTATAAAGTTGATAAAGGCTCCTGACCCACTTGATGCACAAATACCAATGCAGGGACCCAGGATGATGCCCACAAAGGAAAACAGTAACTCTGTAGCAAGAGGACTCAGAGTAAAGGAAGGTGACACATTTCCTGATAAATATTGGGGGGAGGGAATGATTTTAAGGAAACTTAATGGGATTCAAGAAAAAACAATTTAATGGAATTAGAAAGACAATTCATGATCAGAGTGTAAAATTCAGCAAAGAGATAGAGATCACAAAAAGGAACCAGTAAGAAATCTTAAAGCCAGCGAACCTAATAAATGAAATTTTAAAAATAGCTGAAAACACCAACAGCAGAATTAATGAGGCAGGATAAAGAATTTCTGAGCTTGAAGACAGTTTTTGTGGTTGCCATTGATGTTGTTGTTGTTGGTGGTGGTGTTTGGTCGGTTGTTTTGGTAGTGCTGTCAATCAAACCCAGGGCTTCACACATGCTGAGCATGCAATCTACAATTGAGCTGTAACCATGGCCCAAAGACAGGACTCTTAAAATAATCCAGTCATATAAAAAGGGAAAAAATAAAAAGAATGAAGAAAGCCTTGAGATCTTTGAAACACCATTAAATGAACAAACGTATGTATTATGCATAGTCCAAAGGGGGGAAGAAAAGAAATAGAAAAGGCATAAAAAACTTATTCAGCAAAATAATTGCTGAAAACTTTCCAAATCTTTTGAAAGACATGGGCATCCAAGTTCAGGAAGCTCCAAGGACACCTGATAGATGTATCCAAGAAAGATCCTTTCTAAAGCATATAGTGTTCAAACTGTCAAAAGTATAAGACAAAGACAGAATTCCAAAGGTATCTGCTGAGAGCCACAGCCAAGTAGGAATGATGCATGGCAATTTCCTTGTCAGCCTACCCCATGTTGCTTAGAGGGAGGACTCTCCATTGTGGAAATGGGCTTGCTTTGGACCCAGGTCATTTGCACCAGTACTTACAGATCCCATTAAACTATGCATAAATAAAGTCTATATACTCAGCACACTGTTTCTCAAAATACAGAGCCTCCACAGGGGCTTGAGGGATGACAGGCAGCAGCAGACGCTTAGTGCCCACCCTTTTCAAGTTTACTTGAAAAATAAAGATCTGAAATAAATATGCAAACAAAACTTTCAGTTTCTTACAGGAACATGTCATTCCAAAGAGTCACCCATTTAAAGAGTTAACTTTCAAAGTTAAAAAAAAAAAGAAAAATGAAATATCAGCAGGAATTGTTTCTACAAGTTTCCTACACTAGATAACCCCTCTCTGCACCGGGTTTGCATCAACATAGCACCTGCTCACTGGCAGCAGAGCACATGGTACCTTTTCCTCTTCCTGGAGGGCACCATCACCGAAGTAGGTAGATAATCTGAATATCATCAATCTGAACTTTCAACAGCTAGGCACATGACTTCTTGTCTGCCCCAGGGAACTTATGAGAAGGTTCTAAAACTCTGTAGCACCACTTTCAGAGAAAGGAGAGATGGGGTTCCAAAAAATAAATGCTGAACAAGTAAAAACAAAACAAAAACCAGTACTTGTCCCCTTGGGCTCATGTGTGCAAGGACAGACACTGCAGTGCTAGAGAAGCTTCAGGGATCCTGGAGGGTAGGTGAAGATCCTGCATGCCTCAAGTGACAGAAGACTTTGGATCGTTGGGTAAGAGAGGTTGGAAACTCCTCCCCCAGCAAGAGTGCCTCCAGTCTGTCCCAGTGGAGGCGGATTCCTCTGTCCTTTTCCTTCCCACCCTGTGCTCACCCCCATTTTACTTCCTGTGCTTCTCCATTTTCTCCAGGGTCTATTAGAACCTGCTGGACTCTGGTCTCCGGGGTTCATAGAGGATTTGTCTGTGACAATCAGGGCTTCTTTGATGTAGTTCTGCACCCCAGACACAAACTTGAAAAGGGTGGGCACTAAGCGTCTGCTGCTGCCTGTCATCCCTCAAGCCCCTGTGGAGGCTCTGTATTTTGAGAAACAGTGTGCTGAGTATATAGACTTTATTTATGCATAGTTTAATGGGATCTGTAAATACTGGTGCAAATGACCTGGGTCCAAGGCAAGCCCATTTCCACAATGGAGAGTCCTCCCTCTAAGCAACATGGGGTAGGCTGACAAGGAAATTGCCATGCATCATTCCTACTTGGCTATGGCTCTCAGCAGGTATCAAGAGAAAAGTACCTAGTCATTTATAAAGGAACCTCCCTTTAGAATAACGCAGACTTCTTTGCAGAAACTTTACAAACCAGGAGAGAGTGGGATAATACATTCAAAGTTCTTACGGAAACACAATTGCCAACCACAAATACTATATCCAGCAAAGCTATTCTTCAGAAATAAATAAGAATTAAAGACTTTGCAAGACAAGCAACATCATGACCAACCAACTATTCCTTCAATAAATGCTCACAGGACTCTTGAGATTGGAATCAAGAAAATGCATGAAAGTTTAAAACACAAAAGTAGGGCAGACACACACACACACACACACACACAAAGGAAATCAAACCCTATCAATTAAAAAAAAAAACACCAAATCACAAATACGCAAGAGAAGAAGAAAGAAAGAAAGGTTATACAAAACAATCAGAAAAAAATTATCAGAATGACAGTTGTACATGTGTACTTCTGAATAATAAGCTTGAATGTACATTAATTGTCTCAATTCAAAGATATAGATTGGATGGATGGATTTAAAAATTAGACCCATTAATATGCTGTCTGAAAGAAACTCACTTTTCCATTAAAGACACACATAAACTAAAAGTGGAGGGATGGAAAAAATACACCACACAAAAAGAAACCAAAAGTTAGCAAGAGTAGCTATACTTTTATCAAATAAAATAGACTTAAAAACTGTAAAAAGAGACAAAGACACAGTAGAATGGTAAAATAATCATTTGAACAAGAGGACACAACAATTGTAAATACATATCCATGCAACACTGGAGCAACCAAGGATATAAAGCAAACACTATCAGATCTAAAAGGAGAGGCAGAGATAGACTCTAATAAAATAACAGATGGGGACTTCAGCACCCCCACTTTCACCAATGGACAGATTATCCAAACAAAGACATTAACGAAGAAGCACTAGAGTAAAACAATACTACAGACCAAATGGGCCTAACAGACATTTTCAGAATATCTCATCCACAGTTGTAAAATACACATTCTTCTCATCAACATTTGGAAGAGTCTCCAGGATAGACCATATGTTGGTCGATCCAATAAACGTTTTTAAAAATCCAATATCATAACTTCTCTGACCACCATGGAATAAAAATAGAAATCAGCAAGAGAAACTTTAGAAATCGTTCTAATTTCAAATTGGAAAATTTTAACCATTCTCTTGATCAATGGGTCAGTGAAAAAAGACTAAAATGCAAAACCTCAAAATATGAAACTACTAGAAGAGAATATAGGGAGAATACTTCAGGTTAATGATCTGGCAAGGAATTTTTGGATGTAACCCCAAAAGAACAGGCAAATAAAACCCTGAAAAATGGGATTACATCAAACTGAAAAACTTTTATACAAAAATAAAACAATTATTACAGAGGGAGAGAACTTTTGCAAACAATTCATCTGACAAGGGATTAATTTCAGAATATTTAAGGAACTCAAACAACTCAACAGCCAAAAAAGCAAAGTATCCAATTAAAAAAAAGTGGGTCAATGACCTGAGTAAGCATTTCTCAAAAAAAAAGAATATACAAGTGGTCAATAAGAATATGAAAAAAAGGGCTCAATCATGAGGCAAATGCAAATTAAGAACTAGGCTGAGATATCTCACCCCAGTTAGAATGACTATCATCAAAATTACAAAAGGTAGCAAAGGCTGTGGATGAGGCAGAGAAAGGGGAACTTCCAGACACTGCTAGTGGGGATGTACATTAGCCTAGCCGTTGTGGAAAAGAGAATGGAGGTGCCTCATAAACCTAGAAATAGAGCTACCATATGATCCAGCAATCCTGCTGCTGGATTTATGTCCAGGGCAATTGAAATCAGTACATCAATGTTTATTGCAGCACTATTCACAACAGCCAAGATATAGAATCAGCCTAGGTATCCCACAATGATAAAGAAAAGGTGGTATGTATACACAACGAAATACTAGTCAGCCATAAAGGAAGAAATTAAATTGTCACTTGCCGCAAAGTGAATGGAACTGGAGGACATTATATTAAGTGAAATAAACCAGATGCGGAAAGATAAATGGTGCGTGTTCTCACTTACATATGGAAGCAAAAATATGGATTTCAAAGAAGTAGTGTAGTCACTAGAGCCTGGGAAAACTGTGGGAGAGGGAGGGATGTGCAGAGGAGGGTTAATGGGTTCAAGGTGCAGTTGAAAGAAAGAATAACTTGTAATATCCTACAGCATGAGAGCATTAACTATGGCTGACAGTCATTAGCTGAATATTTAAAAATAACCCATAGAGAGGATTTTAAATGTTCCAAGGACAAAGAAATGATAAGTGTCTGAGGTGATAGATACATGAATCACACTGCTGTGATCATCATATATTGTATACATGGATTGGAATGTCACGTTGCACCCCATACATATGTACAATGACTGTGAGACCAGTTAAAATTAAAATATAATCAATTAATTAAAATGTAAAAGGCTCGTTTCATTCAGCTTTTTCTCGCTGCTGTGACTAAAGGATCCAACCGGCACCACTGTAGAGGAGGATAGGTTTATTCAGGGGTTCATGGTTTTAGAGGTCTCCATCCATAGCCCGCAGGCTCCCTTCCTTAGGGCTCCAGGTGAGGCTGAGAATCCTGGCAGGAGAATGTGGCAGAGGGAAGCAGCTCATGATCAGAAAGCAGGGAGTCCACTCACCATATACAAATACATACCCAAAGCCATGCCACAATGCCTACCTCCTCCAGCCACACATCTCAGTTACCACTCAATCAATCCCTATCGAGGGATTAATTCACTGATTGGGTTAAGACTCTCACAACCCAATCATTTCTCCTCCGAACCTTCTTGCATCGTCTCACGAGTGAGCTTTTGGGGGACACCTCACATCCAAACTATAACAAGGCTCATAGATCATTTCTGTTCTAAATGACACATCCCTCCCCTCAAACAACAAAGTGTCAGTGAACCACCTTTCCTAAGATAAATATGTCAAACTATATTCTCCTGACACATAGTCTACAGGTATATATGTTGTGAGTAAGTATGTGCATATCCTGGTAAAAGTTTATGTCTGTTCTATCAGAAGACAAAAGGCTTTAATTATGAACTGTTTCTATTCATTGATTTTGCCTCTTACTTTGTCTTCAGAAATTGGAAAAGTAAGATATATCAAAGTAATATAAATCTTACATTAGCCTGCTCCCGAAGGTCCTAATTGAACAGAGATTTAGGTTATATTAAGAAACTCACACACAAAAAATAAACAGGAAATTGCAACAATTCAGAAGTGTCTACGGATGTACTTCAAATAGCATATGGTAATATTGAGCAGGGAGACTCATAATAATTAACATTTGTAAATTGCTTTCCATTTTACTTGCATGTATAATTTAATTTGATACAATAGCTCTGGGAAGTACGGTGTAATTATTATCTCCATTTCATAGAGGAGGAAAAAAAATGCAATACCCAAATTAAGTAATTTCTCCAAATTTACACAATTAGTCAATGGGAATTAGAGTGGAGGTGGTTCCTAGGAAAAGTCTGTCCAAATTATAGACTCCAAGAAGAAAATGAAATATAGAGAAGTTATCGAAGTATATCACATAGAGATCTACTTTACATAATTGAATGTTTTGTGTAAAGCTTTGGATTGGTAAGTTGCATTGTTTAATGTAGTGCCTCTAAATCCAATTTAATCGGGATCTCCCATGGGGTGAGTCCCAGGGATCAGTATTTTTTTTTAAAGTTCCCTCGGTGATTCCAGTAGGCAGCCAGGTTTGGAAACCACTGGGTTTTGTCCCTATAGTTGTTATTTGTTGCTATCTTGTCACTTTGCTACTTAAGCAAAAAAGGGCTATGCAGAGCGGCTGAGGGAGAGAAAATCAAACGGATTCAAGAAAAAGAAAGGAGAGGTTGAAGAGAGTAAGCATTCAGAGCTGAGGGACAGAATAAACAAAATAAAATATGTAAGGCTCAGCTGTTGTCTTAAAACCTCTAAAGAAAATTTTAGAATTTATTCCTAATATATTAATGTTGAGAAGTTCTGTTTAATTTTAAGTTTTCTATAAAAGGTTTTATTGTATGAAATAGAACTTCTAGGGCTGGGGGTGCAGCTCAGTGGTAGAGGTAGAGCGCTCTCCTGGAATGCTCTAGGCCCTGGGTTTAATCCCCAGTATCTCAAAAGTTGGGGGGGGGGGAAGATCTTTGTATTTTTCCATCTGTATAATAGTAATTATATTTATATAACATATAAGCATAACAGTATGGTGAGTAGAATTTGACATTGTCCAGAACCCTTTTTCATTTTGATTAAAAAATGTCCTATTTTTTAAAAAAATTAAGTCAATTTGGAAAGTCGTAATGCACCTCTAGTATAGGACACAGAGAAAAATCCGTGATTTTGTTTTCTATTGATAATTTAAGAAATAACTAAGCTTATAATAAACTAATGCAAACTTTTTAAATACTTCAAAATATTCTCAGCTCCTCTTGTCTCAGTTGTCCACAAGGGTAGAAGTTCGAGAGTAGTGTTCAGTGTTTGAGATGGCTGGAACAATAAGCTATTTACTTCCCACAGAAATTTATAAGCTAGAGCCAAATAAAAGTGGTTCTGACATTTAACTAAAATGCAAAGTGGACCTTTTTTCATTCTCCACAGTACGATTAATTAATTATGACTGATTAATCTCCTGAACGTGCACATTTCGGTGTAGCGATCACACTTCCCCACACTCTTAGCACACCTAGTGTTAGTGGACTTTCACTTTTTTTTTTTTCCTAATTTGATGAAGTGAACACAGAGAAACATGAAGACAAGGAAATGTCAATAAGAATTTAAGGAGATAAACTTCTTAATAGTGGGAGGATAAACTATGGAGAAAATAGCACGCCATATAGCTGTTAAATTCAGTACATCTACCAGCATCAATAAATTAAAATATTACACCTGATATGGAGCCACAAAGTTGCAAAAAGGGTATATCCAACATGATGCCATCACTGATAAGTTTTAAAACATACAAAGCACTTCCCCTTTATGAAGCAATGCATATGTAGTAAGAACACTGAACTGCGCATGGGAAAACACATTGGGACTTCCAGTGGTTTCCTAGGGTGGCAGTTGAGGGGAGTTGTGAGATTGGGACTTTAACTGTTCTCAAAGCCTCTTGTTCCCTATCACATGACAAAAGGCATGCATATAAAGTAGATTCCAAAATTTTAATATATTTAAATCTTAATGATGGGTTACATGATCTTCCATACTTCTGCCTTTGTTTCAAAACACTTCAGATTTTTTAATTATTCAAAAAGCAATGAACACACTTTGCCAGAGAGGATGAAAAAGAGTATTTTTGTTGAAAGTCGGCTCAGGAAAAATATAGAGATGCAAATAAATAGGACAAGATCCTTCTCTAATTCAGCTTTCAATGCGTGGCCAGATTAATTTTTAAAAAGTAAAGCTCCAATCATGCAGTAGTTTGAAAACACAAAGTAGATATAAATCTCTCAACATGAATTGATTTGACAACTATTGTTCTGAATTTGAAAAAAAAATAAAGATTAATGATAAAATACAGAAATATATGTATGTGTGTGTATATATATATGTATTCTAAATTTATATGTATTAAAATATATAGTAATACATATATGTACATACATATATCACCTTATCCTTTGTTTATAAAGATTTAAACAAAGGGATTCTTCATTTCCAGTTATGTTGGCGTAGGGAGGGTATGAGACTCTCCCTCTCGCTGTAACAACTAAAGCAGAGGAGTAAACATATAGAGACCAAGCAACAAATAATAGCCAGATAACTGTAAGCTCAGTACTTCCTGGAGATCACAAAGGAGTGGGAGACACTGGTGTTTCGATAATCCATGGTGGAGTGGTAACAGTTGTCTGGACATTCAGTACACACCCTGAGACGGGTAGAGACAGGCGTATCGAGCCCTAGAGGAAGAGCTACTCTAGACTTGCCCTAATGAAGCTTAAAAACAGTCCTGTAACAGTTCAAGTTGATTTGCCAATAGTTTAATGACCTGACACCACAAAACTCGATGCTCTTTGAAAGAAGACAACAAAGTTCACCCCTTTGAAAACCTAATAGCACATTGATCCACTCTAATAAAAAATACTAGACAAGTGAAGAGGCAGCAAATGAGAGCCATAACTTGGAGGGAAAAAAAATCAATAGAACCAGAACCAGAAATGGTATCAGTCATGGCAATAGCAAAGGCTTTAAAACAACAGTTATAAATATGCACAAGGATTTAAAATAAAATACAACGTGAGATGTAGAGAAATAGGATATAGAGAAGAAGAGACAAGTGGGATTTCTGAAGCTAAAAAATACAGTATCTGAGGTTAAAAAAAATACTCTATAAGCTTAACAGCGGATTAAATAGTACAAAAGAAAAGATGGATGAACTTGAAGAAATAGCAGTAGAAATTGTCCAGCACAAAGTACACAGAGAAGAAAAGACCCAATAAAAATAGCAGAGCCTCAGAGACATATGAGAGCAGAGCAAGTTATTTACTATATGTGTAATTAAATCCCAGGAAGAGGGAGGGAGAAAAGGAATTTGAAGATGAAATAGCTGACACTTTCCATATTTGGTGGAAATCATAAACGCACAGATCTAAGAAACTCAATAGACCCCAAACAGGAATCTACTCAGAAGGAGGTCCCATAATTTGTGACTCTGGCACCCGGCTTACCACCTGATCTGATTCCTCTATTGAGTAGGCAGCTAATAGGGTCACATGTGACCCCCTGGGAAAAGATGGCACCCAGAGGCCTGGCTGGGCTCACAGTGTGGGGGAGAATATTGGGACCTGGTCACAGAATTTTGCAAATAAGAAGATCATCAGAGAGATCTGGGACGACATCAAGTTGAGAAATAAAGAGTCCAAAGCATAGCTTCCCTCGTTCCCTGAGTGAGGGAAGAAAAAGCCATCAGAAAGAGCAGCCAGATTTCCTGAGCTGGTGGGTTTGTTGATTTCTATTTGGGCAAGACAGCTGCGTGGCCATTTGGGGTCAGAAGCATCACAAGGGTCTTCCCGACTTCTCACAGGAGCAAGACAGAATGGTGTTGTTTGTGACTCAGTGTGAAAGGTTCCCTTTGAATTCTGTTGCTTCAGTCAGCTCATGGGGGGCCCTCCTCTTTTTATCCACTGAAATGTAAATATTAGCCACGTAGCACTTCCCCTGCAGTAAACTTGACTCTGCCCGTCCTTTCCAAATCTGTTTCACTGATTAACAAATCACTTCTGCTTGGAAAGTCTCCCTACAGGTGTTTTCTCTCTGGGGGTTCTTGGAAAGGGAGAAGGGAATGTTCCTTGCATTTAAAACAGGTTGAGGCATTTTAAATAGCGAGGGAGTTAGACCTTCTGCAGGGATAATATTTGGATGGCCAGAGAAACGCCTGGGAAATTAACCTTTACCGAGAATCTATATTAGAGCTTAAAAAAAATCAGAACTTACTTTTTTCATAACATTATCCTGATTTCAAGACTTCATTTCTCTATCAAATATATAAAATAAATGCCAAACAAAATAAAATAAAAATCATCTATAATGTCACTTCCTGATGATCATTACTGTCAACATCTTGGTTTATATTTTTGAAGATCAATTTTGAAAATATATATAAAATTAAATTAGGATTGCAGTTAATAGACTTTTTGCAAACAAAATCTCTTCCTTAATCATGAAAATGTTCCTCATTCATTCAATAAATATTATTTCTTTTCTCCCACAAAATTACAATCTTGCTCCACACATTCTTTTAGCCACTCCATTTTTATCTTAATAATATATGACACATATTTTTCCCAGGTGACTCATTCATTCATCCATTTGCTAAAAATCTCAATAACCACTGCAAGATAACTTTGCCTTAGTTTTATTCATAATTATGTCTGGTTTTTTTTTCTCTTTTTCTTATTTTGCTGGCTAATTATAATGATGAACATGTTTGTTTTGATCATGGCTTTAATAAGAATGTCTTAAGGTTTCAGATAAATGTCTGCCAGCTTGAGGACATAATCTTTATTATGTTAGCTGTCCTTTTATGTCTCTTTTTTCTGGGAGGTTACTTAGTTATGTATTTACTATCTGTTTTTAACTAATGAGTGTTAAATTCCGTCAGGTTTCTCTTCAGCACCAATGGGGAGATGGGGGGAGGGGCGCTGGAGTTGGGAAGGTCAGCGGAGGAGCTGGGTCATTGGTCCGTAAGAGAGGCCTTGGGACTACAGCACCAGATGTCAAAAAGGAAAGAAAAGGAGCCCTGCTCCCGATACAGCAAAGGAGACGAGAGAGAGGGAGACGCAGGGATGCTGCAAGGTTGTGAGCTTGGGTTCCTGGGAGGCCAACACCAGGGGAAGCCAGCAGGAAGAGTCAGCTTGATGGGACAGATAATGCATTGAAGACCGAATTCCAGGCACGAGATGCATTCACGTACAGGTGTCCAGCTGGCCAATGAGAACCTGGTTCTTCGAGAACAAGAAAGAGGAAACTTTCCTGCATAACGGTGCATCAAGCTAACAAGAGGACATGGAATGGCTGAGGGGGACATATAGGTTAAAAAACACTGAATCTGAAAAAGGAGAGGTTCTGAAAAAGGAGTGGTCAGTGTGTTCATTCTCTGGATGCTTCCGCGCTGTTTGACAGGCACAGGGATAGGAAAAGTGGCTTGGTTTGGGAGTCGTGGGTTGAGCAGTTTAAACTCGAAAACAAAGCTTTCTGTTACAGGAGACAGAATGGTCAAGGTCCACAGGAAGAGGAGAGCGCGCACTCATGAGCCAGCTGGACCTCTGCTCTGCAGTGGGCAGTGAGCACTCTGCTGGGAGAAGGGGATGAGGCCAAGGTGAGATGGGAGGAAACCGGAAACAAGCTGCTGGGGTAGGAGAGGAGCAGGGAATTGACAAAAGAATGAAATCCAAGTCCACGGATTCTGAAAGTCCAACGCTGCAGCGCAATGGAGTCAGAAGTTCAGTTTCTACCTCTTAACTCTCTCCAGGAGGGTTTGGCAATGTGGGACTTTAGAGGGAAGGAACAGAAGGAAATCTGATGGGAAGCCACTTCATGTTGCCACTCAAGGCTCCCAGCCACCTTGTTAGTCAGGCACACGATGAAGCCCTGTTTTACAAAGGAGGCTTAGCAAGGTTGGCTTCTTCACCCTCACAACCACCTTGTTAGACGGGCACTGTGCACTCATTTCATAATAGATGGCAAAAGAGGGTGTTATGGTCGGCATGTGTCCCCCCAAAGTCTGTGTGTTAGAAATTTTACCTCCAATCCAAGAACTGGGAGGTCAGTGTGACTCTCTCCTGCCTCCTCTATCCACCGGGCTCTCCTTGCCCTTCTGCCTTCTGCCATGGGATAGCATGAGGGAGAGGACACAGAGATCTGAACCCAGTTCCTTTTGACTTCCCCAGTGCCTAGGTTGTTACTCTTACTCACTCAGTTCTCTCTTTTTTTTTTTTTTTTACTATTTTAATCACTGTTTGTGGAGTCTTTGTAGCTGCTTCAGCTAGATTAGGTTCATACACTATATTCTGGAGCAGATTGATCAGTGTGTCTTTATTTTGTTTGGACTGGAATGTTGCTAAGTGCTGTACCTAGTTCTTCTTGCAGGTGATCTCTGCCCTTGTTTACAGCAAAAGTCATTCACCTTGAGAGACTGGAAATCCTGGAACTCTTTCTTCCCTCTCAAAAATAGGTGTTGTTTTGCACATGACCCTTCTTCCTCCCACAGCACGATGAAGCTTGCCTCATTTTCCATTATAAGCTCGGCAATGGCTACCCAGGAATTCTTTGTGTCACCTGCAAGCTGGAAGATTTAAGCATATGTAATTAGAACTCAAAGGTGAGTCTCTCTTTGAGGAAGAAAATCCCAGGAGTAATAAATCCCCAGCTGTGTGGTTCCTGTGAGTCCAAATTAAAGAGCCATGAAGCCATCCTCCGGGATTGCCCAGATACACAGTGTTCAACAAAGACTTTGAAAACCCATCTGGTGGTGGACGTCACAAGTGACCAATGAGCCCAGCTGCTTGCTTTTTAGGTAACTTGAAAGAAAAATTGGATGGTCTCAGTCAGAAAGCACCAGTAACTCTGAGGAGCCAGGAACAGCCATTATAAGAGGAGAAGAATCTGGTGTCTCCTAGAGATCACCTGGAAAACAAACAAGAGATCTGCAGGGACAACCAGCTCACAGAACAAAGATCTGAGCAATGTGAATTAGCCAAGGGCAGGGTCAGAGGCCCAGACCGAAAACCTGTTTATCAGGGGCTTACACAATATCAGGTTATGTACTTGTTTCTTTTGTTTTTCACATAAAAGAAGCCCCAAGGCTAAAGTGTTGGTTTTGTGACATTGCTGGGGCCCTCACTACCTGCTCTATGGTCCAGCTGCTAGAAGGAAGGGCAGAAGGAAGACAGGACTTCTGCTTAAATCTCATTAGTCACTCGTGTCCGCAAGGGAGACTGGGAAATGTAGTTTCCAACTGAGTATATTGTTGCCTTCCATAAATTCAGATCCTGTTACTGGAGAAGAAGATGAAGATGGTGTTAGGTATCTCGTTTCCATCAGTGCCCCATATCAGGATTCCAGTAAATCTCATAAACTTGCAGCCGTATCCTGGAGACTAGTCAGTCCAGATAAGTGAATGCTCATTTTCATTGTTTGGGCTCTGGGGAGGCCGTGCGGACCTCTCCCTCAGCACACATGGCCACCAGAGCAGACATTACCACGACCCCCAATAGTCCTGACCAGTTAGCACAAGTCCAAAGACACTGAGGTCAGCTCTGTGCTGCAAAATGTCTCCTCACCCCTTTCCATTTGGATCTTTCTCTTGTACCTTGCAAAGCCAGGAAGCTCAGTCCTGGAGGGCAGCAAGGGATTCTCCTTGAGTTTGGCAGCCTGACACTCATTGATGCTGATGACAGCCAGGAAGCAGAACTCTAACAATATTCCTGGTCTCCCTCATGTACCCTTCATCAGAGACACCTTAATTGTGCTAGTCTTTTCCTGCTGCTAGCAAAACCCCTCAGAGTTAACAATGTATAAATAATGGAAGAGGCTGGGATATCCAAGAACAGGGCACCAACAGATGTGATGTCTGGTGGAGGCTTGCCCTCTGCTTCCTAGATGGTTCCTCGTATTGTGTGTTCACATGACAGAAGGGGGAAAAGGATGAGCTCACTCCATCAGTCCTTTTATAAGGGCACTAATTCATCTGGGAGTGCAGATCCCTCATGCCTAATCACCTACTAAAGGCGCTGCCTCTTATTGCTAGTGCATTGGGATTTCGACACGATCTTTGAAGGGATGCAAGTATCCAAATCCTAGCAACATCTAAACAAGCAATGATTAAACATCACCACCTACCAAGCACTGTGCTTGGTGTGGAGTCAATAGAAATGAATATTTCTCTTCTTTGGAATTCAGAGAGTAGCACAGACAGGTGGGTAAACAATAGGTTAGAGTACGAAGTGGGTGCTCCAATAGCATAGGAAAGGAGCCCAGGAACTGCAGGAGTCACTAATTGCACCCAGGTGGATCTCAATATCTTACCTGGGCATACCTGGGCATGTCATAAAAATGCAACTTCCTGGGTTTCATCACTGGGTTTCCAACATTATCCATTCAAATTTCACATCTACATCAACAGCTCCAAGTTTGTCTTAGGCATCTACCCCCTTTACACACACACACACACACACACACACACACATACACACACACACACACACATAATCCCAAGCAATGCTGATGGGGAAATGGATCCCATGCTGAGAAATCCTGCTGTAAGAGGGAGGTAGGAGTGAATGTGTGAGAGAAAAAAGGCTCAGAGGTGATGATTTGTGAGTAAATAGTGAGGGTGTTCTAGCTGGAGGGAACCTCGTGGGCACAAAGGCCCAAGAACCAAGCCATATATTCTTAGGAGTTTGTGTTGCAAAGATTAGGCTACTTTCCTGTTGGAAGACTTGACGGATTTCTACATCTAACAAGTCCTCCATCTTGTCCTGGCTGATTCCAGCAGGCTGTGTAGCCTGCTTCCCAAGCAAGGGAAGATGAGGAGTAGCCTCTCCCTGGAGCCCCAGGGAGGCATTCAGTCCCTGCCTGGGCCAGCAGCTGCCTGTCACTCCACTCACCCATCTCATATCATCACCAAGCTGGTAGACTAAGCCAACGTTCCTCCAACTGGACACACATTTTCCTGGGAAACCTCAAGACTTTCCAAATGGTGTCCACGTGAAGCTAGTTATAAGGGTACCCGTGTCCATAGATATCCTTTGCTAATATTAATATGCTTGAAATGAGCCTATGTGCACAAGACACCTTTTCTCATTCCATAAAAGAAAGGTCCACCCCTCATCCGTCTCAAGCTTGCTTCGGTGCTTGGCTTCAAGAGGGAACAAGGAACAATCAGATAAATTAAAATTAATGGCAAAGCAGGGCCCTTGAGCTCATAAGAAGAGCACATTGGCCCACAGGGCTCATCATTCAAGATTTCCAAAGCAGCACAGGGCTGTGATGCTGATCCTTTCAAATGTAACTGGAATTTCTGCAGAACAATTGGATTTTTCAAAATGCAATAAATCAGGCACACCACACACACAAAAAAAATTTTACCTGATGGCTTTCAGATATGCCATGCTTTATGGAGTAATGAAAATCTATTTTATCAAATAGTATTATGAAGTAAGTGTTCCAATTAGAGTCAATTCTCATTTATTTCATATATAAATACAATGTTTAACATTTCCCGTCTCCTATCTGTAAGAAATAAGTTTCCTTAACTTTGGATGGGAAATGTTAGATGTCAGCTTTAAAATATGTGCATGATCACACAGATTTTTAAAATTCTTTCACAAGACGCATAAGGAAGCATTTGAGAACATGGAGAGGGTAGGACACTTGCCATGAAGGATCAGAGTTGTTTTTGCAGTCGTGTGTCACTTAGCAATGGGAATATGCGCTGAGCACTGGGTCGTCTGGCAATTTCACCATCGTGTGCAGATACTGAGCGCACTTACAGACCTAGATGGCGTAGGTCAATCATGCAGCACAGTCTCTCGATGCCATCAAGAGACAGCAAACATGAGATGGACGAGGCTGCTGCCAGCATCCCAGAGCAAACTGTAAGCGTGCTTATAAGTGGGAGGATGTTCCAAAACAATAGTGAAAAGTAGAGCGTGGTAAATACATAAACCAGTAACATTGTTGTTTATTATCCTTACCAAGTGTGATGGAGGGTACATAGTTATATGTGCTGTACTTCAGAGGACTGGCGATGCAGTAGGTTTGTCTCAACCAGCATCACCACAAACATGAGGAAAGCAGGACACTATGACATCACCATGGCTGCGAGGTCACTAGGCGATAGGAATGTTTTTGCTTCATTTTGCTCTCGTGGGGCACACGGCTATTTCAATTCGACATATGTTAAGTTCCTATTCCGGGCCAGGCACAGTGGACCTTCCTTAGGATAAGTGCATCTCTCTGTGCTCAATAAAATCTTCAGTCCCCTGACAATGGGTCTCTTGTTCCCAGACGGCTCCGCCGCCAGCCTCCTACAGTAAGAAACTCATACATCAAACTCCAGGAACATAAGTTGTGACTTGCATGGGAAGTTGTCTCAAGAGGGCAGCATGCCCAGTCACACATTTTAGGCCTCGAGTTCTCTGTTGACTGGTACATGAAGAAACAGAAACGCAGGACAGGCTGCAGTCAGGGCCAAGTGGTTAGCCCAGGCTCATGGTCTCAGCGCTGGGCATGTGTTCCCTGGCAGCGGCCAGCGATCCAGAGTCAGGATACAACAGAGCAGGTAAAGTTTATACAGAGTGGAGGACACGCATGTGCTGGGAGTGCATACTCAAGCATGTCACCTCCAGAGGAACGAGAGATCCACAAAGTGTGGGTTTACACCATGAGCCCAGAGGTCAAGGTGGAGCATCATCCATGAAGCCACGTCGGAGGAAAGCTGAGTTTGAATGATGGATGAGATGTGAACGCTCGGAGAGAAGCAGAGAAGCTGCCTGATCACAGTCAATCAGTCAGACATTTATGGAGCAGCTGGTCTGTGTTCAGTGCTGCTCAGGGCTTGGAGGACTTGGGGGATGTGGGCACAAATTTGATAAAAAGGAAACCAGATGCAGACAAAGAAAAAATTCAGATGGTGATGCCAGGTAGTGTAGGTGGAGAGCTGTGTCTGCGGTACAGCGCGCATCCAGGAATTTGGAAGGCAGAAAACACAGCGGATCAGATGGGCCAGAGGTCAGGGGTCAGGGTCAGCTTTGCACAGGGAAAAAAAGCTGAGAAGGGACTAAGAAAGGTAAGAAGATGTGGACGGGAGAGCACCCTGGGTTGAAAGGACAGGAGCCCAGGCCTGGGGACAGAAAGCCTGTGTGTGTTGACAAAACAGAGTGCAGATGTGAACTGTTCAAAGGCAGAATAAGCCTGATGCTAGCAGGAGTCGCTCTCTCAGTGAGCAGAGATTTCTGAGGCCCCTCCTTACCACAGACCGCAGGGATGAAGTGAGGAAGACAGTCACTGACCCTCACGGAGCTCGTGGAAGTGGACGAGATATTGACCAAGAATCAGGACTGCAAGGAGGGCTGGGAGAAGCAGGTTCAGGCGACCACAGAGCCCATCAGGGCCTCCACCCTGACCTGGGAACCAGAGGAGTCTGGTGAGGTTAAAAGAGAGACTTTGGAAAGTCAGATTATGTCAGAGGAGGGTCTCAAAAGCCAAAGAGAAGCAATTTCTGTGTAACCCCAGTGCTTTCTGCATGGTGTACATGAAACCCTAGCATGTAGGGGAATGACTACCAGGATGCATGAACTGGCAGTTTAGAGGGAGAGGAGGCAAGAGAGCTAGTTGGGGGGATGCAAAGAGGATTTAGGAGGGACATTACACAGCCTGCATGATTGGGCTCTGAGCCCACGGGAAGGACAAATGCATGCGTGCGGTTGATTTCTTAAGGAAAGACTTGCACCCTAGTTGCATAGACCCATCTAGTTGTCACTGTTGGCATTCTTCCAAGGCCCCAGTGTGTGGTGGGGGGAAATACATGGATACACATACACACACATACATACACCTATAGTATATATATAAATATATGGAAAGCAAATATGAGACAATATTATCACTTTTTAAAGTATAATCACATTTCCCATATATTCATATATTATTACTTACTTCTTTCTCTTTCTGTTCTTGCTTTCTTTGTGCAAAGTGGTGGTACACAAGTGTACTTCCAGCTCCTCAGGAGGCTAAGTCAGGAGGATCACTTGAATCCGGGAACTTGAGGCCAGCCTGAGCAACACAGCAAGACCCCTTCTCAAAGAAGGTACTAAACTGAAATGTTCCAGTGTGAGTAGGTCTGTTGCATTCAAAGCATTCACAACCAGCCCTAAAACCACAGCCATTGGGGTCTCTCCTCATTAGGGAAGGCAGGTCCAACTGCACAGAGAGGAAGTACAAGAGCCTGGGTCGGGCCTTAAGCTGCTCAGGCATCTGACAACCCCCGGCCGTTGGGTGGCATTTATTTAGGTCAGGGCTTAGAAAACCCATGTGTTTTTAGGTAGCTGTTTCCAGGGAACATCTGGGATGTGTGAATAAGTCATCTTCAGCAAAACAAAGTACAGCTCGAGTGAGACCCTGTGTGCCAGTGGCGGGCGGCAGTGCGCTCCGGGCCAGCTGGCGGCTCTGGGCAGAGGTTCCAGCCCATTCGCGGGGATCTCGCCGAGGAGTCCGCGCGGGCGGCAGCCGCCCTGCGCTCTGAAGGATTTGTTCCTCCAGGACTTGGAGACAGTCTGTCCCCGTCAGCTCAGTCGGCCTGAGGCCGGTGCCAGGAAGACGGAGCTCGCAGGTTTGAGGCAGGAACGGGTCCACTCGCTTTGCACAGAGGGAAACTTTGTTCCCCCCTGGCCGACTGCGCCCCCAGCCTGGACGGCGTGTGTGGAACGCGAGCCAAGTGACAATCGTGGCGTTCTTCCTGGGAAAAACCGCAGTGAGTGCACCCGCCCTGCTGCACCGTGGGTCGGAATGTCCCCCCCGCCCACAGAGAACATTGAGGCGAATTTGCAAACGCGTCGGTCGTCTGCAAGGGCTGCAGTCTGCCTCCTGCAAGCCGTGCTGGGAAAAGAAAAGAAAAAGAAAATGCAATTTTACTTTCGGAAGGCCACAAGACTCACTGGTCTTGGACCCTGGGGGAGCCAAGAGTTGCTTCCCAGCTCCATGGGAGATAATCAGTGGGGTTTTTTTTTTTTTTTTTTTTTGAGAAAAAGGAAAAAAAAAAAAAGGATTATTGCTTTGCTAGCAAATGAGAAACACAGGGGACTCCTGTTCTAAGGATCTGATTCTTCCTATCAAAGGGAACGGGAGGCTTTTAAAGAGATGATATAAAGGCTACATTCAACTCTGCTGAAGTTGTAATCCACTTGTTAATTTGGAAGATAGATAATCATTTCTGAGCTCAACTGGTACCAACCCCAAAGTCTGAATTACTTCATTCCTATGGTGGGTGTGTACTCAGAACAGATAAATTTGCCTAAAATGGGGAAGAAAAGTAATTGTGTTTCACCTGAGATGAGGGCCAGGGAGAGATTAGAGAGGAAGAGAAAGAAACATGTCCGTTTTTAAAGTAAGTTGCCTGAGGGGCAGCAAAGACTGTATTCAAAGCATAAAGTCGACCACTGTTACGTTTCCCCACTGTAGATTTCTACATTCCATTTCTATGGAAAAATGAGAGACGACATCTCCAAACTGCTTCCTGCTGAAAGGGGGCAAAGTTGGGGGAAGTAACCCAAAGTCCTTGTTCTCTGTCAGGTGGCGCAATGGACAGTTAAGGGTATTCAGCATCAGAGCAGTTCAGAGGTCCACTGTGACTGATGGCAGGTGATTGGACAAAGGATACACCGTCAGGGATCATGCTAAACCAACAGTAAATAAGAGAGCAAAGCATTACTTTCTTGAGAACAATTAGCACAAAAGCAATTAATATTTCAGCTAGTGACTGAAAACCATGAGGACAGCAACTCTTACTCTTATCAGCTAAAAATAGATCAAGTTTATCAATGCAGGAGGTTAGGAAGGTGTGTGGATCCATGAGATCAGACTCAAATTAACTCAAGCCAAATTTGCAACTCTGGAGTCCTCTGAAATCATTATTATTAAGTACTCTTCACACAAGAATTCTTCCTTTATAGCCTCCAGCTTTACTTACTTTTGGTAGGGCTGACACAAGTGTACCTCTTAAGTTACATTAAGAAAACCATTGTTTTTCCTTTTAAATGTTCATGTAGGACTGCGCTTTTAAGTTGTACTCTCCTGCTAGGTGTTTAAGACCAAGTTGGTCAAAACTGACCTTGTTCCTATCTATTTTTAAGGGTCAGCTGAGGGCTAGAATTGTGGCTCAGTGATAGAGCACTCACCTTGCATGTGTGAGGCCCTAGGTTCAATCCTCAGCACCCCATAAAAAATAAATAGATAAATAAAGGTGTTGTGTCCAACTACAACTAAAAAATAAAATATGTAAAAAAAAAAAAAAAAGAGTCAACTGAGATTCTTCAGAGATCACTCTTGCAGACATGTGTGAAGCCTCTCGGCTCCTTTAGCTTTCCTCTACCAGTGGTGCCATCTTCCAGGATGGGTCAAGGTCCTGCTGACCATACATGGTTTCTCCTGGAAGCTTCCATTTCCAATGAACCTCGTCTTTGCAGAGTGTGCACTGGTTGGCTTCCTGTTTTCTAGAGTCCTCTCGATCTCCCTGATCAGCAGATGGGGATAATCAGTGTTTGATGTGAAGAGTCTACGAGTCCAAGAGGGAACCTCAGGAGCCTGCTGGATGCAGAGCGCTCCTTTCACCACGTGCACACAAGCCAACAGGAACAGCACCACGAACGAGGGTGGAGGGTCTCCACAGTGGCTACTCAAAAGCAAATGCTTATTAGTCATCTCTAAAATACTCAGGGCTCATCCAAGTCTCATTCTTCCCTGCTTACTGCGACCTTAGATTGGACCATTGAATGGAGGCTCACCATTGATAGCAGTTCTTTGTTCTTTTTAGGAAATTTAAACCCGGTGAGGTGGTGCATACCTGTAATTCCAGGGGCTGGGGAGGCTAAGGCAGGAGGATCGTGAGTTCAAAACCAGACTCTGCAAAAGCAAAGTGCTAAGCAACTCAGTGAGACCCTGTCTCTAAATAAAATACAAAATAGGGCTGAGGATGTGTCTCAGGGGTTGAGTGCCCCTGAGGTCAATCCTTGGTACCCTCCCACCACCACCTCCCCCCAAAAAGAAATTTAAAATGTGTGTGCCATGTACGGCCAGGATGATTAAATTTCAGAAGGTTCTCTGTCTACCTATGGGAAAAAGAAGACCTTTAATTGTAGTCTGGCTTTGTCTTGTTTGAGCTAAGAATGAGATACAGCTGATTCCGGGTTCTCCACTGGTGCAAAGAACTTACATCGTCACTGAGGGTACACTCATCTAAGCCAGACCACTCTCCACTTGAAGACCCTCTGTGTTGCCACAATTAAGTCTACACCTCCAAATGACATCAGGCTATGGTTTTAATTGTTTTACTAAGACAACATCAATCATGATGTAAACACATTTTCACTTGTTTTACCGGCACCTAGAATTCTTTCAATGACATTTCCTATTCTGTCTCCAAAACTCATCTATCTCATAAGATCCGACTTTCTGGACTCCAAGCTGAAGGTGTAGGGGTGAATAGGAAGAGCAAAAGGGACAAATAAAGCATAAAATCAGGAAATTTGAAGAAGAAAAAGAAGGTCCATGAAAATCCTTTGCAAACCATCTTCATTACCAAATACTTTCCAGATTCTTGGAAACATTCATATCAAAACACCAACAAAAGTATTTACAACCGATATTTAATGGTTTGGCCGAGCTGATGTTCAACAAGTTTTTGACCCACAAAAATGTTAATTTCACATGGTTCAACTTATACTAAGACCTTATCAGATTAATGGCCCTAGATTTTTAGTCAAAAATGCAAATGGCTTTAAACATAGGAAGATGCATAATTTTACCAATGATCAAATAAATTCAAATAAAAAGCAACCAAAATACCCGTTGTCATCTATCGTGAACAACAGAGATGCTTATAGAACGTGACTGTCCAATGCTTGGAAATCAAGCGTCCCCTTACAGTACAGAGGGAATGAAAATTGGCACAACCTTTTTGGAAAGCAAATAGACAGTAATGTAATAAAAATAGTAGAATTTCCAAATGTTCAATTCTTTCTTCTAGTAATTCCAGTTCTGTGGACTTATCCTAGAAAAATATAAGGGAAAACTGTTCTATCCAAAGATGTGCATTGCAATAGCCCTGACTGCAAAAACTTTGAGGCAAACTCTGCATTCAACAATAAATTAAGTCATGTTTAGAAGCAAGGAAAGTGGAGTTGAACCAACATATGTACAAATCCCTCTTTGGCCAGTTAATAATTATGTGATGTTAAACAAGTTACTAAAACTCTGAACCTCAATTTTCTTATCAATTGACACAAACGTTGAAACTAATTCGTACCTCATTGGACTGCTATGAAGATGACATGGGGCAAGCTCTAATTTTTAACAAATAACCATGGAAGGAAATATATGTAAACTATTAGAACTGTATCTGGAATGCAGAACATATCAGCTTTCCTGTGTCATTATTATTTGGTCATCCTTGATAGTATACAGCTAGTTAATGAACATTTAATAACATAAAAATATCTATTATACAGTGTAAAAATCTAAATAAATCTAGGTTGTATGTAATTACATAGAGATCATGGTCTAGATTCTACAATCTATGAAAAAAAATAGAAGTCAAAATTTTGGTGGGTGCAGTGGCACATGCCTGTAATCCCAGCAGCTCAGGAGGTTGAGACAGGAGGATGGTGAGTTCAAAGTCAGCCTCAGCAACTTAGCCACTTAGAAGCCTAAGCAACTCAGCGAGACCCTGTCTCTAAATAAAATATTTTTTTAAAAAAAAGGGCTGGGGGTGTGGCTCAGTGGTTAAGCACCCCTGGATTCAATACCCAGTACCTAAATAAATAAATAAATAAAATTAACTGGGATTGTCTGGGTCTTAGAACTAGGGTTGGGTTTCCTATGACCTTTGTGTCATTTCCAACTTTGCTGATTTTGTATTATGAATTTGTGTTGTGCTTATCCTTGAAAAAGGATAAAGAGTGTTTTCTAAAAGACTTTACCAGCCTGTGGTGTTTGGCCTCCAGACACAGCAGGTAATTGTTCCTATCTGTGGCTTCCAACCTGGGATGGAAGAGGAAGGAGGGAAGCAGTGGAAGGAGGACCCACAAGGATCTGGAGCCCCTGGCTGTGGGTCACAGAGCTCATGCATTACCAGCTACGGTGGCCACCAGGAGTCACACAGAAATGTGGGGCGCATGAAATGAGACCAAGGCTTCACTGTGGAGGCCAAAAAGGAACACCTCCTTCCTCCCTCTAGGTCGGTACACCGTGGTTGGTTGTCTGTTGAGTTCTCTGATACTCCTCTGGACCCCTCTCCTGCTAGTGGTTGGGTGGAATCCTTTGCTGAAATACTCCGCCAGTACTTACCCTTGTTAGGGGTTGAGTTTTAGCCTCTCAGAACACCTAGGCTGGATTCCTAACTCCCAGAGACCTCATACAAAGCCACTGTAGACATAATTAGCTCAGGGGAGGTCATTAGGTTGGATCCTGACCCAATGAGACTGATGTCCTTATAGAAGAGGACATTTGGACACAGAGACATGCAGAAGGAGGATACATTCCCCACTCAGGGAGGATGCCCTGGAAAGATTGGAGTTATGCTGCCCAAGCCAAAGAGCTAGCAGCTGAGGGGCTTGCAAAAGACACCTCCCAGTGTCCTCAGAGGGACCTGGGACCCTCTCACGGCTTGATTTCCGACGTCTCTGAGACAGTAAAGTTCTGCTGCTGCATCCATTCGGTGTGTGATAGTTATTACCGCAGCTCTAACTACTATAACAAAACATACCCCTCTCTGTCATGCCTTCCTCCCACCCTCTCTTTCAATGACAAAAGTGAAAGCCTTCTAGACAAAATAGGAGCGTTCTGCTATGGTCCACGGCAGGCCAGTGCACAGCGCCCTCCCCGGGGGCCCTATGTGATCAGCGATTCACGGTCCAACGATGTTCACCTTCTGGTGGGAATGCAGTCACTCATTTGCTTAATGACAGAGGCACATTCTGAGAGATGCATCATCAGGCAATTTCATCATTGTGTGAGCATTGCAGAATGCACTAACACACAGCCCAACGGTCTAGGTCACTCCCTCACCGTGGCCTCTTGATGCAATCAGAGGGCACAGTAAACACAGGATATCTGAGGCTGCTTCCCACCTAACACAGCACACTGTTTTATGGTAACCTTTTGTTAAGTGGGAAGAGTACACTCTAAAAATACCTAGGGGCGGGTGGTATCCTAATGCACAAGCCAGCAACAGAGTCGTTCATTATCATTGTGAAGCACGAGGCACTCTGCATCATTGTGAATGCTGTCCTTTTATATACAACCAGCACTGAAGGAGGTTTGTCTCCACCAGCATCATGAACACGTGAGTTACACTTTGCAGTATAATGTCACACCAGCTGCGACATCACTAGGTGATCAGAATTTTCCAGCTCTGTTTTAACACTTGGGGAGCACCTTCCTGTATGTGGTCCACCACTAACTGAAACATGGTGTAATGCATAACTTACTCGGTCACCTGGGGACGCTCTTTGTAAACTCCCACATCTGTTGTCTAGATGCCCGTTTATAAGAATCTCCAGATACCTTCATGGAGTGGGTGTTTATCCCAGGCACCCCAAAAGCAATGACAAAAGTAAACGTCCGTGTGACATCAGTAAGAACACAATCTTAAGTTTTTATTCAGGTTAAATTATAAAATTCCCCTGGATGCCAAGTCCCATGTGTGGCCGAACGGTTTAGAAATTCACTTCTCAAATCATGTGAAAGTTTCCAAACTCACAGGAGCCCTTGCTTAGAAGGTTTGATTTTGTGATGGGCAGAATGTTGGGTCCCCTCAAAATGTATCTACTGAGACCCTAACCCACTGGGAGGTGGCATTTGGAAATGGGGTTGGGGGGAGTAATTAAGGTTAAATGAGACCATAAGGATTAGGCCAATAGGGATGGCCCTCTTATAAGAGGATAAAGAGACAACAGAGATCTCTCTCTGCCATGTAAGGGACAGGAAGAAACCAGCCATACGCAAGCCAAAAGAGAGTCCTCGCCAAAATCCAAATTAGTTGTCACTTTGACGTGGGGCCCTCTGCCCCCAGAAGTATGAGAAGCAGGACACTTTGTACCGCAACCTGAACTGAACATGTCCATCTTCCTGCCTGTCAGTCTTTGTCTTGGTGCCTTGGGGTACTCCTACTTCCAAGATGGTTCCTGTCCCATTCGTATTCCACCTGGCCAGAAGGAAGGAGGGACAGGACAGGAAGCTCTTTCCCACTAGGTAGCCGTCAGAACTGGCCCTTTTGTCTCACTGGCTAGAACCCAAGCTTATGACCACAAGGTATTATCTGGAAAAGAAGTCGTATCTTTTCCATCTTTTGTTACTACAGCAAAATACCTGAAGAGGTGGTGACTTCTAAAGAAAAGAGGTTTGTTTTGACTAACCGTTCTGGTCAAGAGCCCTTGTCTAGTGATGTCCTTCTTACTGCCAGAGTCCAAAGATGGTGCAGGGAATCACATGGCAAGAGATGGGGAGTACACACTTGTATATCTGTTCTGGTCTCTCTCTTTCTCTTCCCATAGAGCCACCAGTATTCAGTCATAGGGCCCGCTCCTGATGACCTTACCTAATCCTAATCACATCCCAAAGGCCCCACCCTGGTTGGATTAAGTGTCTACCCTTTTAATAACTCACAATGGGCATTAAATTTCAACCCATAAACCTTGAGGAACTCACTGAAACCACAGTCCAACTGTGGCAGAAGTGGAATCCTGGTTACATGGGAGGAATCGAGTTCTTTGGGAAGGACGAGCTGTTACAGCTACCATTGGCCCTCAGTGTCCAGTGGGGGATTGGTCGTAAGACCCCACCGTGACACCAAAATCCACCGATACTCAAGGCTCTTGTATAAAATGGGGTAGTCTCTGTACACAGACTACATTCACCCTCCCCAATACTTTAAAGCATCTCTGGATGATTTACGATACCGAATGCAGGGTAAATGCAATGTGAACGCACACAAAACAGTCTGCACATGTGCAGTATTGACACGATGATTTTTTTTTGATCCCTGCTTGGTTGAATCCACGGATGCAGAACCCACAGATACAGAGACCAACCGTATTTTTGTCCTCTTCCTCCCGTGTCTGCATCTAATAAGTCTTCTCTTCTTCTAGGATCAACCTCCCAATTTCCCATCCGCTGAGTGAGTGGTGGGTGGGCGTGTTGACGTCCCTTCTCCTGAGGAGAGGAGGTGGCTGTTCAAAGGTGGGTTGAGTCCCACCCAGTCAACAAGGAGAAAGCCAGCAGTTTCTGTCCAGTGCCAGCTGCTATTTGGGGCCACCAAACTAAGCCTGGGAAGGTCTGAGGAAGTAGATGCTGATGTTTTCTGTCTCCTAGAAATTTAGTGTCTCACAGAGAACTACAGAAGAGAAGCCAAGAAGGAGAGAATTTGGGGTTCTGTAGTTTTCAGGCTCGGTTTCTCTGAACCATAGAGTCCTCATCTATGAAATGAGAAATTCGGATTTGTTCTATGAACCTTTAGGTCCTTTCTCAATGCTGTAAATCATAGGCTCCAAGCATCCCCCACACAAGGAACATGACTCAGTTCATGTTAGGGGTGGCAGACAGTGAGCTTTTAGGACTGCTCTTATTTAAACTAGGAATGGGACCACCATCTGACCCAGCTACCCGACTCTTCAGTATATATCCAAAAGATTTAAAATATTCATCAACATACTACAGTGATGCAGCCACACCCATGTTTATAGGAGCACAATTCACAATAGCCAAGCTATGGAACAATCCCCTGTGCCCTTCCACAGATGTCTGGATAAAGAAAATGTGGTATAGACACAGAATGGAATATTACGCAGCAATCAGGAAGACCGACATTATGGCATTTACTGATAAATGAAGGGAACTAGAGACTATCGTGCTAAGTGAAATAAGCCAGCACCCCAAAAGTCAAAGATTCAATGTTTTCTCTGATATTCAGAAGCTAATCCAAAGTAAGGAAGGATATAAAAAAATAGAAGAAAGATCAGTGGAGTAGATAAAGGGAATTGAAGGGAAGGGAGGGGAGATGGGATAGGGAAAGAACATTGGAATGAATCTGACCTCATTTTTCTGTGTGCCTATGTACATCTACCCCTGTCAATCTGAATTGGAACAAACGATATTCCGTGCTTTTGTGATTTTGTCAAAATGAATTCTAATGTTATCTACAACTAAAAAAGAACCAATAAAAAAATAGAGAAGAAAATTCAGATACACTCAGGACATCCAGAATTTAGACGGAAAGTTTTCATGAATGGATCCATGAGGGAGATCCTCCACTCTCTACATGCTGATTGCAGGGACTGGACCCGGTTGTTAGGAAGCAAAGTTGCTTCGGCTTCTTCTTCTTCCCCTCACCTCCCCGATGCTGAGAACCAAAGCCAGGGCCTCAGGCAGGCTCAGCACACACTGTACCATGGAGTGACAGTACCTCCAGCCCAGGAAGACATAGCTTTCAATTCCCTGTCATTCCACGAACACTAAAATTATAATCATATGAAATGCAGATGCTCCCACCTAATAATTAATAATTAAATTTTAAAAAGACTTTTATGCAGAATAAATTAGGTGATGCTTTCAGAATCAATAGCCTAGGCATTTTTTTAAAAGTTTTTTTAGTTGTTGATGGACCTTTATTTAATTTATTTATTTATATATGGTGCTGAGAATCGAACTCAGTGCCTCACACGTGCTAAGCAAGGGCTCTAACCACTGAGCCACAACCCCAGCCCTCAGAGCCTAGGCATTTTTATTACCTTTCATAAAAATACACTTCACCTAAATATCCAAGGCCATAGATTTCCCTCCACTTTGTTTTTACTTCCATATTATTATTTCAACCTTGTATATGTACAAATAAGAATGTTCATCAATGTCAAATAAAAATATTGCTATGCTTTTTTTCAATTTTTTTCAATTACTTTCTTCAATGTACCTTGATTAATTTCATGATTTCCTCTCCAGATTCCTTCCTGTTTTTTTTTAAGTTCTAATCATGATTCTCCACCAATGAAGATCTGCTGACATAGAATTTTCCTTTTCATCTGTTTTAACAGTTCCATAATAAGTACTCAATAAATATTTGATGAATGAAGAAATCCATATCAATGGCTCTCAATATTTGGAATAAAGGCCCCTTTGGGGATGTGATGACTTTGATAGATTCTGTCGTCAGGTAACTGAATACACAATTTTGCATGACAATTTCGGGGGATTCACAAAGCCCATCCTCTGATCTAGGGTTCCCAAACCCCCATATATCACATTAAAGCTTTCTAAAGCACCTAAAAAGTATTGGTTATAGTTCCTGGCATAAGGGAAGATGGTATTTGAAATAAATTTAAGACTTGGCAACTCAGGACATTCTCCTTCACTACTGACCCTGCAGGCACTGTCTGTAATGAAGAAAGACTATGAGAATTGGTACCCGAACATCAGTCCATAAAACTAATTTAGCATAAACTGCCTGAAGGGAGACCATCTCCTTGAATTACAAAGTGTAAATAAGCTCAGACATTGTAGACATCTCCTATTTAAATGTGTACAGGAATTCTCTGTGGATCTTGCTACAGTATAGATCCTAACTCATGGGCCGTGCAGTGAGGCCTGGGATTCTGCATTTTTGACATGCTCCCGGGGGCTGTCATCATTGCTGATCTACTCGTGGCCCACAGTTTGAATAGCAGGTTTAGAGCATCCTTTGGGTTCCCCAAGAACAGGGTTCCTCTGCCTCCGTCTTTCGAAATTCATCACCACCTACACAAGCTTTCAAAAGAACATTTTATATCATTACTCGGTCACCTAGAGTTAGGGGTTAAAATGTGCTCCTCAGAATGATAACAAACAAGGCCTTTGAATTATCCCAGGCAAGTGCCAGCAACCTCTTGTTATCCATGGAAAAAACGGAGAATCCAAGGAGCTACAGGAAAAGGTGGATCTTCTGCTCAGAAACTCTTTTCCTTCCTTCCTTCCTTCCTTCCTTCCTTCCTTCCTTCCTTCCTTCCTTCCTTCCTTTCCCTTCCTTCCTTCCTTCCTTCCTTCCTTCCTTCCTTTCCCTTCCTTCCTTCCTTCCTTTCCCTTCCTTCCTTCCTTCCTTCCTTCCTTCCTTCCTTCCTTCCTTCCTTCCTTCCTTCCTTCCTTCCTTCCTTCCTTCCTTCCTTCCTTCCTTCCTTCCTTCCTTCCTTCCTTCCTTCCTTCCTTCCTTCCTTCCTTCCGTTTTGTTTGTTTGGTATTGGGGATTGAACCCAAGGGTGCTTTACCACTGAGCCACATCCCCAGCCCTTTTAATTTTTTCTATTATGAGCCCGGGTCTCACTAAGTCGCTTAGGGCCTTGCTAAGTTGCTGAGGCTAACCTCCAACTACTATCTTCCTGCCTCGGCCTCCTGAGCCCCAGGATTACAGGCTGCACCGTCACACCTGGCTTCCAGAAACTCTTTGACCAACTCTCTGGCTCAGATGGAAAGTCTCACTGAATGCTCCTCCGAGGGCTGGGGAGTCTTCCTATATCAATGGAGCATTCTTTCTCCAGGGTCTCTCTGGAGTCCACGGCAAGCCAGATCTTCCTTGACTTCCTGTGTCTCCTGGTTATGTAAAAGAGTCATTTAACCCTCTAGCCAGATAGATTTGGAGATTTATTTGTTTTCTCCCAAATTGGCAATATTTGAATTGTTTTGACAGATCTTGCTTTAGGGAGAACGTTGAAAAGTAGGTCAGTCCTTTCCCTAAATAGAGTCCAGGCAGATGGCTCCCAGGCAAACTTGGGTATTGATTTTGTAAACGCAGAACCCAGGCTTCCTGGTAATAGTGGTGGTGCAGTTGTCTTTAGCAGGGTTTCTCCATTTCAGCACTATTGATGTTCTTGGTTGCAGGAGGGAAACTCCTGTACACAGTAGGATATTTAGCAGGATCCCTGGCCTCCTCTATGGCCAGTAGGTGCCAGGAGCACACACGTGCATGCGCCTGCACACACGCACACACGCGCACACACACACACACACACGCACACACACACACACACATACACACACACACACACACCCTGTAAGGACCAGACACTAGAAGCAAAGTCACTTCCTGGAGATTCACCACTGTGGACAGGCCGGCAGCCAGTCGCTCCACACTCTCACGTTTGCCACTCCCGTTTAGGACCTCTTTGTACTTTAAAGGGAAAAAGAAAAATCCAGACTTCCCCTGAGAGGGCAGAGCTCTCGCTGCTGGGCTGTGAATCAGCATGAGGATCCACTCCACCAAGCCCCCCTCCTTAGCTTTGTGGGGGAGGAGGAAGGGGGCCTGGTGCTCAGAGGCCAAGGAGGCCACGCCCCCTTCCAGGGCAGTAAGAGTTTGCTCCCAGAAGAGACTCAACAACTTCACACAGCAAAACACTGGGGAGAAATGGCCGTCATTGCACCTGGAAGGAGAACCCGGGTGGCTGCCAGGATTGGCCAAAGGAGGTATGCATATGCCAACACCCAGCCTTCCAACATTGCTGTTGGCCTCGCTGCAGGGCCCCTCCGTGCAGCCAATCCCCTGTGGTCCAGCTTTCCTGCTCTTTCCTGGTCTCACGGAGCCCTCCTTCCCTCCGCCTCCCCACCAACCCACAGATCCACTTCTAGAAACTTCAGTCTGCTCTGCCAGGGCCTCCCGTTTCACAGGAGAGCTCAGGCCCAGGGCTCGGATCTGAGCCCCCAGCCCGGGGGCTCAGGTCTGCACCAGCAGACCTGTGGGGGTCACCACGGTAGCCAAAGGCCCGTGTGCTTACCATGAAGAGACGCAGTCTGCCAGCCACCGAGGTTCCACCCAAGCCCACAAAGGCAAAGATCAATGCGTTTTAAATCACTTTATGGAGCTTGTTATTTCGGGCAGCTTCCATGCCAGCCCAGGGTGGTTTACCCAGGCACCAATCTCCCAGACACAAGGCATTCATTCCCCTCTCATTTTCTCTTGGGTCATGAACCCTCTTCATCACCTTCCTCTGACTGCACCTGCCCCCACCCCCACCCCCTGTCCCCTGTGCTTTCCTTCTCGTCCCCTCCCTCCCACTCGGAACTTCTGCTCCAGGGTCATGAAGCTGCATGTATGGCCTGACCAGATCCTCGCGCTGGGTGGCTACTGCGGGAGCCTGGGTGATGTGGAACCGACGTCATCGCCCAGTTTCACAAAGCGCTGAGCCAGAGCGCCCCAGGAAGAACTTGCTTTCCCCGTAAATGCTTGTAGGGGAAAATGCACTCAAATCAAAACCATTTGGATCGTCCACATTAACTGCTCAGGTTGAGAAGGATGCTTTATATTTCTGACCGATTTTCTCATTGGCATCCAGCCCCGAGACTCTAAGAAAAATCTGTCCTCAAATCTCCAGGAGAATCATGAGCTCTGAGCGACTTCAGTGTGCTGGAGTCGATCCATCACTATTACTTGTAATAGCTAAAAATTGTAAGCGACCAAAGTGTAAGTGGGAAAAGAATAAATCGAATTGCTGTGTATTTATTGAATAAAGTGCTATGAGCCATACCCATATTAATTTTCTCAAAGAACATTTAATCTAATGGCAAAATTTTAAAAAGAATTCTAAGTGCTGCTCCCATGACGTAAAAAGACATAAGTCAGAATTACTAGGGTGATTTGCCAGCAAATACCTGTGCTTAGAAGAGGACCCTGAGCCTCCGATGAGCCCCAACCTCCCTCAACACCTTGATTGTTGCTTCGTGAGACCTGAAGCAGAGGTTTCATCGGAGCATGCCTCGCCTCCTAATCTGTAGAAACTGTGAGACAATAAATGTGTGTTATTTTGAGTTATTGTGTTTGTAACCATTTTATATACAGCAGTAGGAATTGCATATAAATACTTAAAAATCCAAAGTAAATCCAGTGTCCCACCATTACACCACTACCCACAGCCAGTGGCTGGGATCTGCCCAGGAAACCTGGGTCATGCCAAGGACTCAGGGAGGAGCCAGAGAGTGGGAGCTGGAGTCTGTCGGCCAGACTGTCTTGCAGGGAGGTGGGGCAGACTGTCTTCCAACAATACCTCTAACACCTGCAGTCCAGTCTCTTATCACTCTCTTCATAAGGATTGCTCTTGTTAAAATCACCAAAGATCTGCAAATTCCCAGCCTGGGGTGAAGCCCACAATCTCCCTTCTCTGGGCCTCAACCTGTGCCTCTAAGTCTTGATGGTGGGAAAAGTCACATCTTGCTGGTCACTCTACATAGACACGCAGCACGTCTCTAATTTCACAACACTTTCTAATACGGCAGTCCTCCTGTATCTTGGCTTCAATTTCCACAGTTTTAGTTACCCAGGGTCAACCTCAAAATATTAAATGGAAAATTCCAGAAATAAATAATTCACAAATTTTAAACTGCCCAGTGTTCTGAATAAGGGGATTAAAAAAAAATCTCAAACCACCCCACTCCATTTTGCCCCATATGTGAATCCTCTTTGTTCAGAGTATCCACACTGTATACACTACCTGCCTGTTAGTCATTTAGTAGCTGCCTCAGTGATCGGCAGTGATGTCACAGTGCTTATGTTAAAGTAGCACTGATTTTACTTCACATTGTCCCAAAAGATCAAGAGCAGTGATGTTGGCAATTCAGAGACAATGAAGAGAAGTCACAAAGTACTTTCTTTAAGTGAAAAGTTGGAAATTCTCAACTTTTTCACAGAGATGTATGAATAGGGGAAAATACCCTCACATCTATCTGGCCCCTCACTTTCATCTTGTGTCTGCTTAATTATACTTAATTGAGAATATCAAATTTACCAGCTAGATACCCTCTCATTTTCCCATAACTAATTTACAAAGCTCCTCACGCCTGTCCCTTTCTTATTCATTCACTCTGCTGAAATGAAGGGAGCATTCTCCTCCTGCCAATAGCTGGTGCCTCCCACAGTTCAGGGCCTCCATCTCCCCCGCCACCTTAATGATGATGCCCTCCCTCTTGGCCTATCACTTCTACCTCTTGCCATCTAGAACATGCCTAGTATCACAGGTGGTGGTTGGAGTGCACTCCCTGGAAGTTCCTGTGCCGGAAACTTAATCTCCAAAATCTTACGTTACTGGTATTTGGAGGTGGGGTCGTCTAGGGGGTTTACGTGAGGTCATGAGAATGGCGCTTCCATTTCCACGACAGCATGAATGGATCTTGAAGAATAGGAAGAGAGATCCCAGCTAGCATGCTTCTTCTGTCTCACCACGGGATGTCTCTGCCATGTCATGATGCAACATGAAGAGCTGTGCCAGATGTCTTTGCCATACTCTTGGGTTTCCCAGCTTCCAGAACCTTGTGCCAAATAAACATTTACTCTTTATAAAATTATCTGGCCTCAGGTATTTTGTCATAGCTATAGAAAACAGAGTAAGACAACACATAACCCTGCTTTGAAACCTTCCCAACTTATAAGACAACTCCACATCTCCCTTTAGCCACCATTTCGTCTCCTTCTTCTTCTTCAGAACCTGGCTTCTTGAAATAATTTTCTACACACATTTTCCTTATTTTTAAGTTTTCATTCACTCTTTATCACATGCTATTTGACTTCTGACCCTACTCACATGTGAAAATGTTCATGCCTGAAAATGTCAAAACCTTTCAACAGCCCATGAACCCTTTCCTCTCTGTCTTTCATTACTTTTCTCCTCTCTATTTGGCTTCCCACCATCACTGCCAACCCACGGTTCTCTCCTCCTTTTGTGCTTCCCTCTACCTCCCGGAATCTCTCTCTGTCTTTTCTCAGGTACCACCTCCACCTCCAGTCTCAGGGCTCCATCCTTGGGTGGATTGTTCTGTATGTTCTCCTCCATGTGGTTGCTTCTAGCAATGCCTCCCAAGTATCTATCTGCAGCTCAGGCTTCACCTCTGAATAATCTTTGGTACCTGCTGCTCCTCTTCCACTCATTAACATTCCCACCTCCAAAATGCATCTCACGCATTTGCCCTGACTTGGCTGGTGGTGGCCACGGTCCTAGGACACACCAGCATCGGATCACCATTGAGCCGTGACATCCACCTTCCAGATCCAGTGAGTTGCACGCTGTGGTCCGCTAGAGTAACCTGAGATGCTTTTCAAATTTCCAGGCTAATAAATTCAAGATCCTTAGAGATAGAGATGCCCAGACACCAGTATTCTTTTACAACCCCCAAAGGTTCCAATCTGAAGCCAAATTTGGGAACCCAGATTCCGACTAGGCGTGTACTTGAACAGCCTTCTCTTCTGTGTCTGTTCTTTACATGAGAGACAAGGGGGCGGTTTTTAAATGAAACTTTAAGCCCCTCTTGGTTTCTGATTTCATGGGGGAACAGAGGCCAAACTCCTAAGGTGGTGCCCAAGTCTTGCCCACCTGGACCCCGATATTACATGGCTTTTCCTTTGCTCATGATGCTCCTCCATACCCTCTCTTTCCCAGTCTTCCAACAACCTTCCTTCCCTTAAAGCCCTCACACTTGCTCCTTTCTCCACCTGAAACTCCTTCCAGGGACTACAGGTCTGCTCACTCTTCACCTCCCCAGGGAACCCTTTGTAGACCACTCCCCACCATCTCCCCCGCCCCCCCCCCGGCCCCACGCGCACACACACACCATTGTTACTCTCTCCTGTGGAGCTCTTTCCCTTGCTGGTACGGATCACCATCCCAATCACATATGTTTGTTTGTGTCCTTTTTTTTTTTTGCTGACCCATTCTTTATGAGCTCCACAAAGCTGTGTTTTGTGACCCAGTAAGTCACTTGGCACAGAGCAGGAACGCTGAACAAAAACCATGTGGCCAATACGCAGCTGAGCTAAGGAAGGAACAATGGTAGCAAATCAACCCCAATTATTGGATCCAGAATGAGATAAATCTCAGATCCACAAGGAACATTGGTATCCCCAAGAGGTTCACCCAGATACCTTCATGAACACTCGGAGTTGTGAATTTCAATCCAGCATGTGATTCCTTCAATTTCCCAGCCTGCCACACAGCTTGCTCGCAGGGTCTTGAAGACACTGAAGTCAAGCTTGATGTCGGGTGGGTCTCTGCCATGCAGAAGCTCGTGTAATGGAGAAGGGAACGTGCTCCCGGTACCTCTATTCACCTTGATTCCTCAGCAAACTGACAGGTGGTACGTGCCCAGACTCGAGTATTTTCAAAACCATGAATGTTAAATCTGAGGTTGTCAAGGACCTATCACACGCCTGAGCCATCCAGCTTCCATGCACCTGTCCTTGTCCTCTCTGTAGGAAACGTCTTTCTCTAAGCCAGTGTCACCTGCTCAGGCCTCTGTCTGCAACAGCACAGGTAGTGTCTTGAACAGCATGGCTTTGTTCTCACAGTTCTGGAAGCCGGGGAGTGCAATGTCAAGGTGTTAGTCGGTTGGCTTCCTGACTTGTTCTCTTCGCTCTGTGTCCGAACATGGTAGAGAGACAGGGTCTCTTGCTCTTTCTTACTTTTTTCTAAAAATAAAGTCATTAATATCATCATGAAGGACCACCTCATGACTTCACCTCATCCTAATTACCTTCCAAAGGTCTCATCTCCAAAGACCATGACACTGGTGGTTAGAACTTCAAAGTATAAAATTGGTGACTAAGGATATATAGCTCAGTGGTAGAATCTGTGCCTAGCGTGTGCATATACAAGGCTCTGGGTTCAATCTTCAAACACACACACACACACACACACACACACACACACACACACACATCTTCTGCAAGGACATCTGCCCCCCAACTGCCTTTTTCAAAGATTGCTGTTTCAAACTAATTTACGCAATCCTCTTCATTTTACGGTTGAAAAACTTCCCCTCGCCTCAACCTCATGGAACACACACATAGTTCACGAAGGAACAGGTATTCCCATTGCAGTGCCAATCCATTATCTTTGGAGAATCTTTATTCCTTAGGTTTTGGCACTGCGATCCCGTTGTTAATAATCTCTGACATTTCGGGGAGTGGCTGACTAATGGGTATCTATAAATAAGCATTTCTGGAAGAAAGAGTGCAGAAAATAGAAAATAGAGAACAGCCACAGAGCTCCACTGGTAGTTCAAGGACCCCCAATCCTGGAAGTCACATGGAAGAAAGAAAGGGAAGGAACGAGGCAGGTCACCCCCTGCTTTCTAGCCAGGATGGGCACAATGGTACATATGGCCTCTCCTTCTTGCATCTTACATGCCCACCAACTACCTGGGCGAGTTCACTCTATTCCTCTGTCTCCATATTTCCTCATCTGTAACCTGGGGAGAAGAAAAGCATTCAACCCATACAGTCGTCAGGCAGCTTAAACAAAATAACGCGTATAAAGTGCCTGCCACGTCACCATTCCCTCCATTCAGCCCTGATCTGCCTATCACCCTGTGGCCATCTCTAGACTTCCAACTTTCCCAGAATTAGTGAATAAAATAAATACACACATATACTGGGACGTATCTAATTAGATTTTTTTTTTCGAAATGGCATTTTTCATGCTTGATCAGATAGAAATTTTATTAGCTAACTGTGATTTAGAAATGTACTCTGCAAAGTTCTCGCTGGGGGAAAAAAATCGCTTTTAAATCCACAATAAAAGTCAAATATTAGGAAAAGAGCAAAGAAGAAAACTAATATTGAAAGCTGCTTCTCTCAACCAGTTGACCTTTCCCCGTGTACATATTCCTGTACGAGAGCCGAGGGAATGGAGTTGTTCTAAGCTTTGCTCCCCGGCCCGGCCACTGTGTGTCCCGCAAAGGCGATGCCCGGAGGTGGCTTGTTTGTTTCGATAATGGCTGTAATAAGTTGGCCAGGAAGCTTGGGTGGCCCCGATGGTCTTCTCGTACCATTGACCTGCTCTTCCTGCGTGGGTGATTTCTCCCTTTAAAATTATGACTTTCAGTGTCACGGTGATTGACAGCCTCACAGTCCTGTGACAGGAAGCCCCTGTTTTTGCTAGCATGATCACCTGTGGGGCACCCCAGGTGTGACTCAGCCTCTCATCTCAGCCCATGGATGGCGGTAAGATCCCGCCTCCCCGAGGTACAGAGGATGTGCGTGCACTGCTCAACAAGGACGTTCCAAAGGACGGTTTCTGCAGCTCTGTGGGGTCACAGTCCTTGGAAACGATGGGAAAGTTTTCCAGGGATCAAGGATGGGGGATGGGGAGGCCAGAGCTTGCAGTAAGGCCACAGAAGGCCTGACCTTTCCGGGGGACTTCACACTGATCCCCACAGACCAGCCACTCCTAGGGCCAGTTTTATTTTTCTGCCACCGACCTGCTCTTAAAGGGACAGCCCCGTGGAGGGACAAAGGGACCTGAAGGTATCCAGTCCTTCCAACTGCAGCGATGACTAAGGCTCTCGCTGTTGAAATTCCAACAACAGGGTGCCGAGGCCCAGTGGCTCGTTTTCCAGGCTCTGGAGCCAGGAAGCTCGGGAGCAAAACCCGGGTGCTCCCCGCACTGGCCCTAGGAACTTGGAGAGGGCCCCTGAAAGTGCTGCAGGCCTGTTTTCCTCCACTCCGCCACGGGATGGAAATAGAACCGACCTCACTGGATTGTGAGATTAAAATAGCGAGGCCGAAGGAGTGCATGAGGTAAAGCGTTTGGAATCTCCCGGAGCCCGGGGAAAGGGCGAGCGGGTTTCATGGCTTTGGGGCGCAGTCTTGATCTGCTCCGGCCGGCTGCCATGACAAAAGGCCACACAACTCACCCACACACGCTCACTGTCTCGCACTTCGGGAGGCTGCAAGTCCAAGATCAAGGTGGTGGCAGACTGGATGTCTGGTGAGGCTTCTCCTGCTTACAGGACAGTGACTGCTCACTGTGCGCCCACCCACACCGCAGGGTGACGGCTGGTCCTCTTATTTTTTCGAATTCAGGTCGCTCTTTTTACTTTTTATCCTTAAGGGTACACTGTGCTGTCTGGACGTGTGTACACATAGCGGAATGATCAACGCAGGCAAGCAAATCAGCATATTCACTTTCTCGCATAATTACCCTTTCTTTTTCTTTTTGCTTTTCTTTCTTTCTCTCTCTCTCTCTCTCTTCCTTCTCTTCTTTCTTCCTTCCTTTCTTTCTTTTGATGGTAAGAGCATCTGAAATCTCTCTTGACAAATTTTCAGTGTACAATGCAACACTATATTAATATTAACTATATTCTTAATGCTGTACATTATTAGTCTCTAGAACTACTCATCCAAAGTTTGTACCCTCTGACCTACATCTCCCCCATTTTCTCCCCTCCCCACCCTTGGGTTCTACTCTATTTCTATGCATTTGATTTTTTTGGATTCTATGTATGGTAGAATTTGGACCTTGTGTGTCCACGAAAGGCCCAGGTGTTAAAGTCTTGGTTCCCAGTTTAGAATAATGATGCAGCCTTTAAAAGGTGGAGCCTAGTGGGAGGTCTTTAGATCATTGGGGGTGTGCCCTTGAAGAAGACCATGGGACCCTGGCCTCTTCCTCTCTCTCTCTCTCTCTCTCTCTGTGTTTGTGTGTGTGTGGAAATACCATTGTGTATTTCCTCACCACAAGTCCCTAAGCAACTAGGCCAACTGATCATGGACTAAAGCCTCTAAATCCATGAGCTAAAATAAACATTTTCTCTTTGTAAGTTGGCCATCTCAAGGTATTTGTTATAGTAACAGAAAGATGACTGACACAAAACATGTAAGTGAGATCATGCAATAGTTTTCTTTCTGGGTCTAGCTTATTTCACTTAACCTAATGTCCTCCAAGTTCATCCATGTTATTACAATTGGCAGGATTTCCTTCTTGTTCAAAGGGTGCCTAATATTCCACTTTGTGTATACATCACAAATTCTTTATCCATGCACCCACCAATGGACAGTTAGATTGATTCTACACCCTCGCCTGTTGTGAACAGTGCTGCAAAGAACCTAGCACTACAGATAGCTCTACAACATGCGGGTTTTATTTCCTCTGGCTATATACTCAAAAGAGGGATTGATGGATAATATAGCAGACTTATTTTTGATTTTTCAAGTAGCCTCCATAACGGCTATGCACAGTCTCTCCAACAGTGTACCAAGGTTCCTTTCCTCCACGTTACGGCCAGTCCTTGTTGCCTCTTGGCTTTCTTTTTTTTTCATAATATCTGTTTCAACAAGATATCTCTCTGTGGTCTTTATGTGCATTTCCCTCGTTATCAGTGATGAACACCTTTCCACATACCTGTTGTCCATCTTTGAAAAAATGTCCATTGAGATCCATGGACCACTTTTCGATCGTTTCTTATTTGCTTTTGTGTTCTGTTTTGTTATGGAGTCGTATGGATTTCTTACACATTTCAGATATTTACCCCTCTTCATTTATGCAGTTTTCAGTATTTTTTTCCCACTCTGCAGGCTGCCTGCCCATTTCGTTGATTGTTTCCTTTATTGGGCAGAAGTTTCTAAGCTGAATACCATCCCACTTGTTTCTTTTTGCTTTCATTTTCTTAACTTTCGGTTTTATATTCAAAAACTGATCATCGTCATCACTGCCAAGGCCAAGGCCAAGGAGTTTCCCTGTGTTTTCCTCCAGGAGTTTCATGGTTTCGGGTCCCACGTGGCCTTTGGTCCTTCTTGGGTTGATTTGGGGTGTGGTGTTAAGATCAGGCCTCTCCAGTTTTCCCAGCATCACTCACTGAGGAGACTGGCCCTGTCCATCTTTCCTCTGTCGTATATTCTGGGCACTTTTTTTTAAGGGCACCAGCCCTATCAGATTAAGACCCCACTTTCTCAACCTCCATTTGCCCTTAATTTTCTCCCATAGACTCCATCTCCAGATACCATCACATGGAGAGTCACACCCAGCCTCCACGTGGGAGTTTAGGGAGGACACAGCATTGGATCCATGACAGTCACATGGTATTTCCCCCTGTTAGGGGCTTACATTCCCCAGATGGGTAGTCCCCTAGGGTGTGTAGCAGGAATGACCTTCTGTGACAGGCACATTTATGTGACTCGACTGCTAGACGTATTTTCTTGACTTTGAAAGTTTCTTAGATTCTATTTCCAGGTCTCTGCTTTGAGGTATCCCTCTCCTGTCTCATCTCTGTGGTTTCTGTCTCCTCAGCTCATCCTCGCAGTCTCTCTCTCTCTCTCTCTCTCTCTCTCTCTCTCTCTCTCTCTCTCTCTCTCTCTTTCTCTCCTTTACCCATCCCCAGGGAATGTGCTCATCTTATCCCTGGATTTAGCTTCTCCCAAGATGCTGCCTCTTGAGTGAGCCCTGCGGCCCGTCCTCTGCAGCCTGGGGACAACTTGTGTGGCTCCATGCTGAGTTGCTGCTCTCTTGGTTGGGGACTCTGAAAGTCAGAGAGCTGAGATCTGCAGGGAGTAAGGACACCAGAAGGATTTTGAAGTGATTGACAGGAAGTGAAATAGGAAAGGATGGGGGTTTGGTCCTAGGTCTGTTATGTAAAAAATAAATAAACAAATGTAGCATAAAGGAAGACGTAAAGAAATCTGATAGCACAATAAAAACAGGGGGATGTAAAATAAAGCAGAATTTTGCAGATGATTCTCCCCAAGCAGAATCAGCGGTGCTCAGAGACTTGGAGCCCTTCCTGTCAGGAAGACAAAACATCCTGCCACTTTACGGATGAGCATATGAGATCAGGCCCACGGGGCAACACTCTTCCTCCTAAAGTCAGGCTCCTATTTTACAAGAGCTCAGTAAGGGTCAAACTGTAAGGAGAAGTGCCCCCAAGGCAGTTCCACTCGCTTGTCCCTGCTCGACTTACAGCTTTGGGAATGTGCGGATCCAGGGCACACTAAGAAATGCCTGGAATCTGTTTGGAATCTGTTCAGATATCTCTCCGTCTAGTGCAGCTGATAACCACACAACCCAACCTGCTTCCCAGAGAAGCAGCAAACAGGTTGGAAGTCAGCTGGTCCTGGAGACACACAATGCACACCCGCAGGCGTGCACACACACACACACAGGTACTGTCAGTGAACTGAGTCGAGTTCTCTTGTCTCCACGTGGTTTTGACCTTGCATGCTCCCCACTCCTGACCTTGGCCATGGGTAAAGCACTCAATGGACTCCCAACTGGACTGCTTATGTCAAGGATTTTCCCTCCAGATGAAAAGAGGGGCGTGTCCCCTTCCCTGGGGCTGACCAACGCTGAGGATGCTGCGTTCTGATTCTCTTCCTCCCCCTTCTCGCTGCGGCTGCCATTCCTGGGCTTCTCCCATTTCCTTCCTATAAACAAGGATGATTCGGCTGATGAGGTGTGGGAGGGCCCCCAGAGGGCAGGGGGGACAGAGAACGTCTTATTTTTACCCCATGCGCCGCAACTTCATTCTGTAATCCCCCGATCCCTGGTTGTAAGGATCTTCTTGGAGATCGGACAACGGTTTCCAAATTCAGGGTTCTGTGATGATTAGCTCCAGAAGATGAGATTTGTCTGAGCTCTAAAAGAGAAGGAAGGAGAGGAGGGAAGGAGAAGGAGGAAAAAATAAGTAGCTCCCTTGGACGAGAAGCTCTGACGGAGACAAGTGCTGCTAGAAATCAGAACAAGGAAGACCAAGAAACAGGGGCCTCCTTCATTAATCCTGCGTTCATTCATCCATCTCTCAGTCAGGCCACACTTGTGTTTTATTTTATTTTATTTTATTTTATTTCAATTCTGGGGTTGAATCCAGGGCCTTATACACACCAGGCAAGAGCTCTCCCCACAACCCAGGCCGGGCTATTGTGATGAGCCCTAATATACATTAATACCCTTGCTCTGCCAGGAGCAAGAGCATCCACTGACAACCTCTGGCCGGTTTACAGTGGCCTGAGGAGGGGCCAGTGTGGCCGTCACCTCCCACTCATCTCTGCTAGGTGCACAAAACCTTGAGTGTCAACAGCTACTCACAGGTTTTCCCCCAGGTCTGGCCACAGCACAGATCCAGATACACTTAAGATCCACCTGGACCCTGGGCAGCAATGACCACAGACCTCTAAGTGCCCTCCAGGGTCTGGAAGGTGGGGTGAGATGGCTCACCAGGGTCTCCCCGCCTCTGAGAGGAGCAGGGACTCTGGGCGCTCCATCCACAGAGCAGGTGAGGACTAGGCTCCCCCAGGATGTGAGCATGGTCTCTGTCCCTGGGATTCCTCCCCTGGGCCACCCTCCGTGAACTGGTCTTCTCCCTTCTGTCCCAGCCATCTAAGCCCCAAGGAGAAGGGTCATAAGCAGGGCCAGTTGTTATAAAGCCAATCTTCAAATTCAACTTGGCATAAGACTTGACACTCCCCCAGGCTGGGACATTCTGAAGCCTGTCTGACCCCTGGGGAAAGAACTCTGGACTGCACACAGGTCTGAGCGCCCGACTAGCCCAGGCCAGAGTAAAGGGGCAGAGCAACACCAGCCCAGAGGCCTCCACGGGGCTGAGCCCTGGGGGTCGGGGAGCCCTGGAGGTCGGGGAGATACCTGGGGGCCGCTGAGTGTGCAGCTGTGCGGGGCAACTGGGAGACACCGCGGAGAAAGGGTGCAGGTTCCATGTGGCAGCCAGGTGGAGAGTCCAGTCCCAGGAGGGGCGGGGCGCAGGCTTCTCTGCTGCATTGTCCCTTTCACTGGGGTCACTGTGACAAGGGTGAAGGGACTGGACAGCGAGGGAGGCCTCTGTGGCTCCCGCAGATCACGTTCTTGGAAACTCGGCACATGTGCCTCAGAGGTCTTGTCTGTGCCTGGTCTGGGGTAAAAAGAGCAGAAGTTGGGGAAAATTCTACAGAGGAGGTTAGGGCACACTCTGCATCCCTCCCTCCCACTGCGACCTGTATGTAGTCCCCCCTCTCCCCCTGCCTACCTCCGCCTCCCTCACTATAGATCCCAGAGAAAGAGAGGTTGATTTTAAGGATGAAATAAATCACATGAGTGTGGGGGCTGGCAAGTTCAGAACCCACAGGGTGGAGGGGCAGCTGGGGAATCCAGCAAGTGCCGGTGCTGCAGCCCCGAGTCCCAGGGCAGTCTTCTTGCAAAAGTTCTCCCTCCTGGAGGACCCTGGCCTTTTTTCTCTGAAGACCTTCAACTGATTGGATGAGGCCCACTCACAATATGGGGGATGGTCTGCTTTACTCAGAGTCTACCCATTAAAAAGTTAATCACAACCAACAAACGCCTTTACAGCAACATCGAGACCAGTGTCTGACCAAGTATCTGGCTGCACAGCCTGGGCCCAGCAACCCCTAAAATTAAGCATCACCCCTACGTTGGCTACCCGACCCAACTGTTCACGTATTTCTACAGAATTTGGTTGATCCGAAGAGTTTCTCTGGGATCCTGACCCTTGTGAAGAAGAAATAAGCACAGCATTCAAGATAACCGTGGAATAGAAATCGTAAGTTAAATTTGAAAGATGAGCCGGGGGTGGTGGCATCTGCCTGTCATCCTGGCGGGGCTTGGGAGGCTGAGGCAGAAGGACTGCAAATTCAAAGCCAGCTTCGGCAATTTAGGGAGGCCCTAGGCAACTAATGCAAATTTTTAAAAAAATAAAAATAAAAAGGACCTGGGGGGTGTGGCTCAGTGGTTAAGTGCCCCTGAGTTCAATCCCTGGTCCAAAAAAAAAAAAAAAAAAACTTAAATGATGAGACTGGTGGTATTTTAAGCAGTAGGTTCTATGGGCAAAGACATTGTGAGGTCCCAGTAGGAGGAGATCACACACACACACAAAAGCTGAATAGTCCTTTTTATTATTACCATTCAATTCTCTTTAGCATCACCAGGCAAACGAGCAGATGCCCTTTACCCACCACAGGTAACACCTGTCCATTTATTTTCCCTTCTGTGAACTTTGGGGAAAGATTGAGAAACCAGAAACGTTTTCCTTATCAGTGTAGCTCTCGTTCCCTTTCACCTGTTCCATCACCATTTCCAGTGTCAGAGAAACCGCAGAACAGTATTTGGAACTGCATCTCGTCCGTGCGTCAGAAACCTCACAGAAATCACAGAAGGTTTACAGGTTCGGCTCAAGGGAACAAACACTTCCCGGGCAGCTGATGGGTCAGACATGGTGCTAAGGGCTGCGAGGGATAAAGAAACCAATCAAAATCTCTGCCACCCTGGCGTCCCCCTTCTTTCTTCTAAACAACTCCTAGATTAGGAGAGAGAGCACAGCTCATTTTAGGATGTATCAGGTCACATCATCCTCCCAACCACTCCTCCAACCCTGGAAGGGCTTCCCGGCCCGCTCAGGAGAAGTCCGCGTCCTGCAGAGGCTACTGTTGGCTGCCCCGGGACTTCGCCCTGGCCTCCTGGGCCGCCCGCCTGCCCGTGTCCTCTCGGCTCCCTCTGCAGCCATCCTCAGGGCCTCCTGTGCGTCCTGTGGCCAGGCACCATCTCAGAGCCCTTCCCGGCGATGACCTTGACCCAGCTTTGTGAGAATCGCTTTTCCCACAGGCCTACCCACCCAGGAAGTGGCTGATTCAGTGCTTTCCTTCATGTTTTCCTGGAAGCATGTCTTCCATATCTTCCTCAAAGGATGGCTAAGAGTCAAAGTCACTGCCTTTTTCCTTAAGGACTTCAAAAGGGCTTACCTAAGTTTCCTTCTTTAGTAGCTACGCACCCTGCCTGGTCATTGTGTTCTTTGTGAATTTACTCTGCAGATCCCTTGCTTTTGTTATCGACTGCTATATTTAAAAAAAAAATTAATGCCAACTTAGAAGCTTTGAACGACACTCATGTGTTTTGTCTCACTTTCTGATAGAGTCTGGGCATGGCCTAGCTGGGTTCTCTGTGTCAGGGTCTTGCAGGCTACAACCGAGGTCTTGCAGATGTTGGTCAGGCTGTGTTCTCATCTGAAAGTTCAACAGGAGAATCAGCTGCTTCCAAGCTCACTCGGGTTGGTGAGAGAATCCATTTCCTTAGGGCTGAAGGATTGAGAGCTTCAGATTCCGTGCTGGCTGCCACTTCAGGGCTGTCCTCAGTCCCCTGCTGTATGGCTCTCTCCATGGGCATTTCACACCATGGCAGATTGCACCCTCAAAGGCAACCCAAGGAACCAGGTATAGTGATCAATACCTATAATTCTGGCCATTTGGGAGGTTGAGTGAGGAAAATCATAAATTAGAGGCTGGCCAGATAACCTTGATATGGGATATGTTTATCAACTTTCTGTTACTAGAACAAAACACCTGAGGTAACAAAGTTATGCAAAAAAAAAAAAAAAGAAAGTTTTGTTTTGGATCACAGTTTTGGAGGTTCCAGTCTATGATCAGTTGGGATATTGATCTGGGCCTGTAGTGAGGTAGCACCTCAGGGCAGGAGCACATGGCAGAGCCAATCCACTCCCCTCATGGCCAGGAACAAAAGATAATCAGCACAAAAGTGAACCTACCGAAAAGTCAGACAACGATGTAGCGTGACACAGTCACATAACCACCGCCTTGGCCATCTTCCCTCAGAAGGACTCTACAGAGGTGAGGACACGGGGAGGTGGGAGGCCTGGCAACCCCCCTGCCACCACGTGTGTGTCTGACTCACCCCGGTCTAAATGGTAACTAGTTCCAGGTGGAGAAGAGAGAGCCCCAGGAGCTGGATCTACCCTGTTCAGCTTGTTTTGATCAGAGCCTGAGCCTTCCCAGAGCTTCCCTCCAGGCTTAGCAAGCCCTGGTTTGCAAAGTCTCTTGGGTACCGCGGGGCTGCGGCTATGACAAGGACAGGGATCTCTGTGCCCCCATAAGGAAAACAGAGCCAGGAGGACTGTAACTAGCACTTCACCAAGAAATGATTTCAGAGACCAAGTCACACCCTCTCTGCAGCTCCTGGCGGCTCTTCAGTCTGTGTCTGAGGGCGCTATCTCCCCTGCCTTCGGGGAGGCTGCCTGCCCAGCTGGGGAGCCGGGCACCAATAGTTCAGAGCCCAGCCCAGTTTCCAAAGCCCAGCCCAGTCACCTCTCTGACGTAGAAAGCCCAGGGCCCCAGAACCCTGCACTGAGGTGGACCAGATCCTTCTGTCTAAACACCCATTAAGTATGGAAAAAAACCACATCCATGGAGTCTACTGCCTGCAGTGTACTGCGCCTGACCAGAGAGCTTGGAAAGGCCCCTCTCCCCTGACCAATACCTTACCACAGAGCAAATGGAACACAGGGCTGAGGAAGGAGGACTGGCTCCCATTCTCTAAATATTCTTTCCTGGTACCAGCCACAGTTCACAGCTTGGCTAAAAGGCAAATCCTTCTGAAAACTTGATCACTAGGGCAAAGCTGTTCTTCTCCCTTAACACACACACACACACGCACACACATGCACACATGCACATGCATGCACACACGCACATGCACACACATGCACACGTGCACACACACACACACATGCACACACGCACACACATGCACACATACGCACACACACATGCACACACACGCACACACACACACATGCACACACATGCACACACATGTGCACACACACACTCACGCACGCACACACACTCACGCACGCACACACACACACACATGCACACACCGAGCTTTAATTTTAAACGCGGCCACCCTGGAACCCGTGGAAAGGCAGGCTGTGCTGACTTTCTGTTTGGCCTTGAGAAGTATCAAAAGTGAGTGCCTCCGCCACAGAAAGGGGCCTGTGTGAAGAGGGAGGGAGGCTGGGGGAGCGGGGTGGGGAGGTCCCCAAGGACGCGCACCTGTTGGGACCTCAGTCTCAGCCCACTCTGCCTCTGGGTGGGGCAGGGAGGAATCTCGAGGTTTCTTCCTGGAGGGGCCCCAGGAAGAAATGGAAAAATTGAAAATCGTACCGTCCCAGGTCCATCACTTGTGTTCTGTCTCCACACCCTGCTCTTTGAACAGTTGGGGGCAAGATATTTGCCTTTATTTTTCTCATCTACAAAATGGGAAGGATGATAATTACTGTTCTGTCTACCACAGGGGATCAGTAACAGTCATTGGTGTTGGTTATGAGCCAGAATGCATTTTGCATTTCTACTGTTGAATTTGAGTTTTTCTCTCATTTCCTCCACTTTTTCCTTGTTTTCTCCACTTTCCATGGGGCTTAAGGGGAAAAAGTCATAAAAATAGCCTTCATGCAATTTGGGAAGCCAGACCTCACGTTGCTGGGATACTGCTCAGCGAACATTCCTTCCCACCAGTCCCTTCTAAGCTTAGGACACAACAGAGACAGGAGGAGGGACAGGAGCTCTGAAAGAATAGCAAGAGGTATCTTCAAGGAATGAGTGACCCTACACAGAATGCATCCCTTGATTTCTCCAAGTCCTCTTTCCATTTCCCTCACAACCTACCATCTGGAGCATATGAGACCAGAAACATGATAACCATGATGTGTGATGTATTAATCAGCTTCTCATTACTATAACAAATCACCTGAGGTAATCAACTCATAAAGATAAAAGGTTCCTTTTGGCTCACACTTTTGGAGGTTCCAGTCCATGATCAGTTGACTCACTGCTTTGGGCCTGTGGCAAGGCAATGCATCGTGGTGGGAGGATATGGTAAAAATCACTCACTTCAGGACCAGAAAACAAATGGAATGCAGAGGAAGCTGGAGCCCCACAATGCCCTTCGAGGGCTTGCCACCATGACCTGAATGCTCCCACTAGGCTCCACCCTTTCAAGGTTCCACCAGCTCCCAATGGCAGCCCCCGGAGAACACACAGGCCGCTAGAGGACACTCAGGACCCAGGCTGCCTTAACAACGTACCACAGCAGAGTGGCCTAAGCAGCAGAAATGAACTTCCTCAGAGCTGTGGAGGCTGGAGGTCTGAGTTCCAGGTGTGGCCCGGGTTGGCTCCTCCCAAGGCTTATAGATGCTGTCTTCTCCCGTGTGTTCGCCTGATCTTCCTTCTGTGCGTGTGCCCTAATCTCCTTTTCTTATAAGCACACAGCCATAGTGGATTAGGTCCCACCCCATGTCCTTAATTACCCCTTTAAAGACCTTATCTCCAAATATAGTCACATGCTGAGATACAGTACCCGCCCTGTACCTGGGGGTATGTTCCAAGACCCCTCGTGGAGGCCTGAACCACAAATTGTACCAAATCCTTTCTATCTACCCATGTATCTATCTGTCTATCTACCATGTTTTTTCTTACTTCCCTATGATACTTAGGGTGAAGTTTAATTTATAAATTAAGCACAAGAAGAGGTCAACAACAATCACCAGTCACTGAATAGAATAATCCTACCCATATCCTGTGATACGGGTTCCGTGACTGTGGTCCCCGGTACTGTGCACACCCTCCTCATGACGGTGTGAGCTGATCTTCTGTCTGTGTGACCAGGCCACGGCAGAATGACTAAGCACTTCTCAGGCACCACGGCTGGCTGTCGTCTCTGTCCTGTGAGGTGTGACTGCCACACTAGCACGGGTTTCTTTTTTTCTTTCATCCCAGTTTCACAGATGGAAGACTCATTCCTACCACAGATCTCCTCGTTAAGTCCAACAAGGGATTTTTTTTTTCCTCTCCTTATTAAGAACATTCACCTTTTCACTAAGAGGAAGCACTTTATGGCTTCTCTGTAGCATGGCTGAATTGCCAGCATCACTACTTTTATGCTTTGGAGAGCCATGAGTAAGTAAAACAAGGGTTATCCGAACCCCAGTCTGCAAATTTATACGAGTTGATCTAATAACTCAGACAGCTACTAAGTGACTAATGAGTGGGTAGTCTATATACATCATGCATCCCCCAGAAAAAGGGATGAGTCAGATCCCAGATAAGAAGGAGCAGGGCTGCATGAGATTCCATCCACTGCACAGAATGGTGTGCAATTTAACGCTTTAAATTGTTATTTCTAGAATACTCCACTTAATATTTTCAGACCACAGTTGGCTGTGGGTCACTTAAACCGTATCGAGAGAAACCCAGACAAAGGGGAATTACTATACCAGGAGGCTGGGACTTCCACGCATAAATTTCAGGGAAAACACAATTCAGTCCATAAGACATATAAAGGCAATCACTCCATTATGGAGACAGCGTTGGGCACGGATACAGCACCTGAGTATTTTACTTCCTTCATTTCAAAAAAGTTGAAGAAGGAATAAATTAGGCCACATCAGTCAACATTCCACAAATAGCTGTTTAGTGGGAATCAGAACTCTGGAAAGTCTCCCGGCTTCCATGGTGGACAAACTGGTTTCTTCCCCTGCCCTCTCTCGACCACTGTGGCCCCAGGGAAGGGAGCCAGACACGGTTTAGCAACCAAATAAAGAGAATATTTTGCCACTGCTCTTTGAAGATTGTGACATCGGTGATCAAGATCTTCATCTCTGCAGCAAATGGAGTGAGGGCCGGAAACTTCTCACCCACACAAAGTGGGAACCTGGTAGGTGGGACAGAGGGCAGCGAGGCTAAGGAGAGAAGCGGAAGAGAAAAGGGAGTCCAGTTCTCACCGCCATCATGGAAGCTGGCAAGATGCATGCACATCCCCGGGGAGACTGCATGACCTCCGGGCACCCCTGGACAGGAGGAGATGGAGACAGGGCTTTGGGGATACCCTGGGCAGGGCCCAGAGGGCATGGGAGGGCAGGCTGACCAGGGACAGTAATGGTCTTTAAATGTCAGGGGGAGAAGCCAGAGGATGCTCTCTGTGAGAGGCTGCAGTGAGGTTGCCTTGGGTGGTGGGAGCAGGTCCTGGGAGCGTGTGAAGGTTGCCTCTGACCTCGGGAAGCACCTCTATGTCTACCCCAGGATGCTCATCTGGTGCAAGGGAAATTGAAGAGATGGGTTTGGTTCAAGACTAGGTTTTTTATGGCTGTGACAAGTGGGTGGCTCTCTGGCAGAGGCGGTTAAGGTCAGAAAGTGACGCATCTGCTTTAGATTTCTTTCTCTGCTTCGATTGTCCTCCGTTTCCTGAATGGGAAAGATTCCTCCTAAAGAGTCCAATCTTAACTAAAAAGAGAAGGGAATTTCATTTGTTTCCACGAAGGTTGGGCTGCGAAGAGGGGATCAATCCCTCCTTGGTGACTCCCTGAGATCCCCAATCAGGTCCTGAGCCAAGAGACTCGGAGAAATAAGATGTCAGAAGCCAGAAGGAGAAGCCAGGGCCTGAGAACCTCTGGGGCCTGAGAACTGTCACCTGCTGCCAAACTGTATTCAGGGACTCAAAGATTAAAACCTTCCTGCCAAAGAGCCAAAGAGAAGATCGTCCCAGAGAGGCCGGTCCCTGTCCGTCATCCCAGTCCAGTGTTCCTCCTGGGTTGGCCTGAGGTGATGGTCGGTGGTGCAGAAGGAGGAGAAGGGAGGGTGGTGATGGCGCTGCTCGGAGCACAGGCCAAATGGTGCTCAGAAGGAAGAACCCAAGGACTCACCTTGCCCCCCTAGGGAACGGCCTCAGATCTAGCAAGAAGCCCTGTGGTTCTCTTCCACTAAGTCCAAAACTGACTCACCCAGATAATGGTCTTTAATTAAAAGTGGGTCCCAGACAAGTATGACTGCAGGAACCCAGGATGGTCGGACCCATTTACCCCCATAAACACCTCAGAAAAACTTCCCAACACTCAGTCTACAGCTGGACTAGGAGATAAAATGCAGGATGCCAGGGCTGGGGACATAGCTCAGTGGGTAGCGTGCTTGCCTCACATGCACAAGGCCCTGGGTTCAATCCCCAGCACCACACACACACACACGCACACACACACACACACACACAATGAATAAATAAAGGTGCCAGTTAAACTGAATTTCAGAAAAACAAGGAACAACTGCAGTATGTCCTATGCAATACTTGGAATATCCTTATGCTCTACAAATTGTTATTTATATGAAAATCCAATTTAACTGGAAATCCTATTTACTTGCTACATCTAGTAGCCACAAACACTTGTCATTTTTTCAAGTTGGAAGAGACAGAGGTGGACTGGACAAGCTGTTCCCAGAGCTTGGCAGATGTTGTGACATCACAGAGAGTTTGCTGAGTCACTTCAAGGGCTGGTTCAGCCTTTCCTAAACGTGTCGATGCTTTTGGTGACCATTTATAGACATCTGATCCAATCAGCTTCCAAAGAATAACCTTTCTTGTCCTTGCACTGGGGGCTCCAAAGTCAAACTATGCTTCAGGGACAGTGGGATCAATGGTGTGTGCCACTAAGGACAGTCCATACGTCCCCCTTGTCATCCTCAGTGTTGGCTCCACCTTGGGCTGAAAACAAGATGGCAGCAGCAGCACCCAGCACCATTTCCACACTTGGACACGTTATTGGCATGTAGGGGATGAAGGGGGAGAATGGTACCAAGGTTGGGGAGTTCCCCAGGATCCCTCAGCATCATATGTCTTTGAATTTATAGCCATTGAAGAACACAAGAAGAAGCAGAATAGAGTCCGAGAGAGAGAAATCATGTCAGCTGGAGGAGGTTGTCTGTTAACCCATGAAAATCATGACGCAAGTGAATGAAGCAACCACATCAGAAGCTACCATCAAAACTGACTGATGGAGAACCATCAAAAGGAGCAGGATACTCATGACTATCTGGACCACAGTCCTTACATTATTTTCTAAAATGTAGTCTGACTCCTGAAGACATTCCCTTTGCTCTTCCTGCCTCTGGGAATTGACCTGTTGCTGACAGATGTACCAAGTGACAAACTCGGGATCAATTTTCTCCCTGGTTTACAAAGGAAGACATTCAGGATGATTCATGGAAATACTTCCCCGCTGGGTCATCCCAGCAAATGAGATACCACCTGAACTTGACCCCCATTCACTCCTTTATCTGAGTCCTCATATATAAGTCATTCCCACAAAGTAGAGGACTATTCATTCAGAACAAAACTACATGATTAGTATAGATGCTTTTCAAATGTCATGTAAAAGTAGGATGATTTTTTTTTAAATTTAGAAACATTGCCAAAGGGTTCGTTCTCTAACACAGTGAGAGAACATCAAGAAAATACACCCTGGGGGTTGCAGGCCGAGATTTTTCTAGACTTCCCTAAAAATGAGAAACAGATGGAAGGCCATGTTCACGTTTTGAAACATCAAATCCCAAATCAAATGTTTCAGATTCAATGTCCAATTTTCTTTGACATGTGAGGGCAGGATTAGCATAGATAATGCAGATCTTTTTTAAAATTCCTGCTATTTTGTCTCCTACTAAGTAAATATTCTTATTAGGAGCTCACATTTGGACTAGAGCATATACTATAGAAGTAAAACCCTTGCATTCATAAGCATCTCCATGGTATCCTTTGATTCCCCAATTGGTCAGAAATAGATTCTTTATCAAGTGTGTTCCAAAAACACTCGCATTTAATCTCAAAGTATGCTTGGGAGTTCTTTCAAGCTAAAATTGCTACCAATGGAAAGAAGTTGTTTTGGTCTGTTTTGTGTTGCTACAACAGAATACCGCAGACTGGCTGCCAGACAAAAGAACCGAGAATTATTTTTTATTCCTTGGGACTTACAGATCTGGAGGCTGGGAAATCCAAGGTCGAGGGGCTGCATCAGGTGAGGACCTTCTATGGTGGAAGGTGGAAACTCAAGAACGTACACAAGAGAGGGAGAGAAGTAAACCATGGGAGGAAGCAGGAGGGACCAGAGAGATCCCTTGTGATGATGAACCCACGCCCTTGACCTAGTCACCTCTTAGAGGACCCGCCTCTCAAGACAGCTGCACCTCCCGTGCTATTTGGCGGACACATTCAAACCCATAGTAGGGATGTTTTGGGAAATCAAAGTCTGGTTTAAGAAGTAGACCCAGGGCTGGTCTTTTTCTGGCCCACATAACCTTCACACCCTTAAAACATTATGGGAAAGGTTAGCATTCGGCCACATGCAACAGAAAACCCTACCACCGTGGCTTATCCCAAAAGGGTTTTATTTTCTAAAAAGTGTACCAACATCCTGCACTGATACCACAACCCCATGATCACATCAGCACCCCAGCTACGCCCCCTATTTCCTCTCTACCATCTTCAGCCTGTGACTCTTCACATTGGTTCTCTTTAGTTGGTAAGACGGCAGCTTCACCTTCAGGCTCACAGAAAACAATTAAGGGAAAGCAGGAGAGAAGAAATTCAGCTTCCCCCAAAACTCTGAGGTTATATCTGCATGTCTCATAGGCACCAACTGTCCCATGGCCACCTTCTATGGGCAAGGGGACTGGAGAGTTTGTTATTTACAAACTAGAGCATATTCTGTATGGCACACAAGGTGATGAGAGTTCAGTTGATCCAGAAGAAGGGTAAAATGTATGCCTGGTCAGCAGAGAGCAAGATCTACTATGCGTCCCGTATGAAATAAGACTTCTCTATACTCCCATTCTGTTATTTACTTTTTCTTGTACTCAACAAATAAATACTGGGGGTTGAGGTCATAGCTCAGTGATAGAGTGCGTGTTCTCTATGTGTAAGGCACTGGATTCCATCCCTAGAACAAATCCAAACACACACATATGGACTGCCTACTATCTTTAGGCAGTCTCCTAGGTACTTGGGGATGCAGCACTGAGTGCTTATGAACACAACCAGAAGAGCAAGACATATGGATTGCCTTGGACCATTAGCCAAAGTCAGTGGTCCTGAGCAAACTGAGCTGAGATACAAAGTGAAAGTTCCACTCTCCCATTCAGTGGTAATTAATGCCCAGCCAGAGAGAGCAATGGAGAAGGGCTGTCTCAAGAGTCTAATTGCAACCTGAATCGCAGATTCTTCCTGTTAGTTTCCCCTGACTTCTCAGGCTCAGTGCTTTAGAATGCACCCACTCTGCTCTAGACTCTGCGCTAGGGACCCATCTTGGAGAGGAGATGAGAGACCATGATTCTAGATAATTCAGTGACCCATGATATAGACTGCTGCCTCTTACGTGTCTTCAGAGAAGTCCTGGAGGCAACAGACCATCAGGAAACCATTCCAAGAAATCAGTTTCCATATCACCATTTAAATAGAAACACAGCTGGGAACCCTGGAACCTCCATATACTACTGCTTCCAGGGAAAATTGGTACAAACCTTTTGGAAAGCAGTTGGGATGTGCACATCCCAGCATTTACACTCAACGGATCCAGGTCTGATTTTACTGGGAACCAAGCCTAGGTAAAGTAATCCAATTGTAGAAAACCTTTATGCGCTAAGATGTTGACTGTGGCATTGGGTACAATAATACACCAGGAGAACAATCTAAATATTCATCAGTAGGAGAATATATAAAAAAAATTATGGCACACACACTCAATAAAATGTTATGTAACCACTAACTATGGTGGTCATAAAGACTGTCTCATCAAGAAAAAAAAATGCTTTGTGTGAATGTTTAAGTGAAAATTGCCAGTTACAAACTTACATGTAAACTGTCATTTCAATTTTTAAGTATACACACAAGCAGGAAATATTTAAAATGGCAATGATGGGTAAGTGACTGTGGGTCTATGGGTGGTCACATTCTAAGTGATTTATTTCTCCTATTCTTCAGATTTTTATGTATGTTTAAAGGACATGAATGAAAAAATAGTCATAATTTGGAAAAAGGAAAAGGAAATTAAGTGCTCTGTGAGCTGTTTTACCTTCTCTGATGTGACATATAATTCCTGGGGGGAAAAAAATAGCAACCTGTTAAGTAGGTCTTTTCCCTAGGGTGGTTTAGAAGAAAGATAGTAAGAAGAGACTATCTTCTTACTCGACACAGAACAGGGAATGCTTTTACCAGCAAGAGAGAGCAATTGGTAAAATACCCGACATAGCAATTCAGAGGAGGGAAGATTTATTCTGGTTCACACTCCATGACCGACAGGCTCCAAAGCATGGAGGAAGGGCGTGGCAGAGGAGAGCTGTTCAGGTCTCAGCAACCAAGAAGCTGAGACAGAAAGAAAAGAGCCAGGACAGATGCACACCCCCAGGCCATGCGCCCAGTGACCTGCTTCCTCCAACCACTTCCAACTTGGCTACAGTCACCAGCTCCCCGTGATCCATTCAAATTATTAATCCACCAAGTGGATTCATCCACTGATCCAGTCAGAGCCTTCATGATATGATCATCGCCTAAAAGCTCCACCTTTGGACATTGCTGCATTTGGGGATCGTATTTTCAACACGTGAGCTTTTGGGGGCACATTCCAGGTCTAAACCATAACACCAAACTTTGTGGGACTCGCTTTTTATAAACTTATTCCTAATAACTTAAAAGAATTTAAATTATTTATACTTAGATCCCTCAGTTCCCAAAACAAAAGCAAAAGATGATAGATAGATAGATGATAGATAGATAGATAGATAGATAGATAGATAGATAGATAGATGGATGATAGATAGATCGGTCCCTGAGGCAAAAATAATATTATGGCACAAGTCCAGATTTTTAGGCCAAGAAAAGCCACTGATTTTCCCTGAATCGTTTTGGCAAGCCAAGCAAAAGATTTCCCTTTGGTCCAACTACGATTTCATTCACAATGCAGAACAGGTATTACCTGCTCTCCTGTTTTCTCTCTCCATCAGAATTGCCTCAGCAGAGCTAGCCAATGCATTTGAAGGCAAACTTGTTATTTGCACATTTTACCAACTTGTCCCAACCTGTATGAGCAATTGCACTGGAGAAAGGAAACTTCTCGTACCACCAGGGAATGGAAATGAGTCCGGCCTCACACTAGGATCTGGAACCTGAGTGACTGAGGTTCTCCCAAGGTGGGCTGCAGAAAATTGGTTCCCAGTAGGCGGGGGTGGGGGGATCTTCAGCAAACCGCTCTGATGAGGCCAGACCTTTCGGTATTTTCTCAGTGTCTCCAGGTCACTTACCTGCTTTGCAGATCTTTGCTTAGCCTCCTCTTATTAGAGACAAGAGAAACATAAAATCCCTACCTTCAAAGGCTTGCGGGTCCATCAGAAAGGCGGCCAGACACGATTCACAACACGCACATACATAACCAGTAGCCATGAAGAAAAGGCATAGGGTAGGGCGGTGGATATGGACTCAGTCTCAAGTTTTCAAGCTCAAACACAGGAGGGTGAGTGTGGATGAGCTATCTTTTCGAGCCTCTTCTGGAGGTTATATCTTGTGGTCACGAGTTCTTCCTACCTAAGCATCGAGTGTTCACCTTTAGGGAGTAAAGAGATGGACTTTTTGAGATCAGATGAGCATCACGGAACTCTGGTCTCAGAAAATGTGCACATGACCTACACACAAATATCTGCAAATGATTTCCAAAGATCCCCCCCCAGAACCATATCCAGCCAAAGTCACCTATGAACTTCTTAAAGTACACACTCAGATTACAATTCATCACTTCCCACACCACTGTTTCACAGGTGAGAAAACAGAGGCCTTGGGCAGGTAAGTAGTTGAACCCAAGGTCATCTGGATCACAGATTAAGAGGACTTGACAAAGAGGCAGGACAGAGACTTCAAAATCTCAAGTGAAGTATTTTTGTGGGTTTTCCAAGGAAAACATTGAAAGCCTAGGGTAGTGGTTTCTCTCTGGTGGGATGGGACGGAGGCCACCATTGGCACCGTGCCTCCAGGCAAGAGCTAGAGAAGTCAGAGAGATCTAGAAGGTGCCCAGACCCCAGCCAAGGTAAGAGGGAGGCGGAGAAGCTCAGTGAGAACCAAGAGCCAACCGAGAAGTTCTGAAGCCAGGTCAGAGCTCAGCACCCCACCTCAAAAGAGTCAGAGAATGCAAACGACCGAGATAAAATGAGACGATCAGCACTGGCCAGGCATCTGCAAGTTCTCATCACAATAACTGTCTCCAGAGAGTCAGCACCTTCTCCTACCTGGAAGGTGATGATCAAAGGGTACAATGTTTCAGGGGGTCTGAGCTATAACATAGGGAGTGTGATTAATAACGATGAGTGCCATACTTCGATATTTGCTAAGAGAGCAGATCTTGTGTCAACTACTCTTTACCCAAAAGGAAGACGACGAACATTTAAAGGGGTCGGAGGAAACTTCTGGAGCTGGTGGACACAGTGACGATTTTAACTGTGATGATGATGGTTTTTCATGGGTGCATCCCTAGCTCCCAACCACCTGAAGTCATAGATTTGAAATTTCTACAGCTTCTGCGTGTCAGTCATATCTTAATAAAAGTGGTTAGAAATGAGTCAAGACAGAAGCTCGTCCCCAAGGATCACATATTGAATGATTCTATTTATATGAAATAGGAAGACTAGACGGATCAATAGAGACAGAAAGGAGGTCAGAGGGGACATGGGACAAGATGGAGGATTAAAGGCTGAAGGCTGAAGGGGGTTTAGTCATGAGAATGTTCTAAAATTGATTGGGATGACAGTTGCACAGATTCTATGGCTTTTACTAAAGCCGTTGTCACGTACACTTCCAACGAGCAAAAAAAAAAAAAAGTATGGTACGTGAATTCTATCTCCACAAGGCTGTTTTTAATGAGATGAAATATCTCTAAATGTCTCCTTTGGACACATTTTCAAGCGGGTTGAGTCTCACTACACTGTAGGTTGGAAGTGGTATTCACCAGGCGTGGTGCCAAGGACAACGAGCTGGTTTCAGAAGCCAAGTTCATTGTCAAAGGATGCACGTCTGCCAACATTAAGGACTGTCAAAAAAAAATGTGCTGGGGAGAGCAGGAGGTTCCTTCTGATAGGATGGTTCAGAAGGCTTCGTTTTTATTTGTGTGCAAATAAAACATCTCCCGTATTAAAACTAAAGGATAGAGGATAGGGCAGATATTTTGACGGCAAAATTCCCTGCCCAGCCTCGGGCTAGTAAAGTGACCTTGAACTCGCTCTTCACATGTTCTTATAGACCCATTTTATGAAGTGATTACTATTATTTCAAAAGGGGTATCGGGAGGAGTGAATAAAATGATGTGTACGAAGTGTGGCACGGGATAAGCCCTCCACGAAATGGCACCTCATATTGCTCTCTTAAAAATTTGACAAGGACCTCTACATCCTCAGAATATAGGCAAAATGGAAATAAATCATTTCATAACCATGTGCAGCAATTTCTCTCCAAAAGGCTTTCCATGGGCATATCCCGGTTAGCAGCAGTCCAGCATTTAACTAATCAGATTTTATTTTTCAGGTCAGAGAAAACCATGAAACTCTGAGAGCATTATTCCCTGAGCTTGTTATTAGTAGGACTCTGTGCCGCTCGAAACTGGCAATCATTTCTACTGAAAAGGGAAATAAAACCAAGTTCTTTCCTAGAAGCAGAAAAGAACACCCGGAGACATCGCTGCCCGACCTTCTTGGTCTCATTTTGATCTCATAAAAAAAAACAGAGAAAAGAAAAACAAACCAATATAAAGCCCAAATGTTCTACTGCAGGAAACCCCAACGACATTGAAGAACTGAGAGGAGGACGAATTATCTTGTTTGTCCAGCAAATAACTCAGAAGTGAGAATCAGGGAGCTCCTGTGACTTATGATGCCCAGCATACGACCTGGCACATAGTAGGTTTCAGAAAGCGATTGTTGGTAGACCCTTGTCATTATTTAATAGCAACTTGTAAAGAAAGCAATGATTTTGCTGGGCAAGGTAGCACACACCTGTAATCCCAGTGGCTCGGGAGGCTGAGGCAGGAGGATCAAAGCCAGCCTCAGCAACCGCAAGGCGTTAAGCAACTCAATGAGCCCCTGTCTCTAAATAAAATACAAAATAGGGCAGGGGATGTGGTTCAGTGGTCGAGTGTCCCTGAATTCATGTCCTGGTCATCTCCACACCTCTCCCCGACAATAAAAGAAAGCAATGTTTTGCCATTGTGTGCAAAATGCCAGAGCAGGCAGTTTTAGCTCACCCGGCCTCCTCCTCCCCGGAGTTCTTTATACCCAGAGCTGGGGCAGCTGACAATCACCACCACCTCATGAGTCCCACCTGGGAGAACAGGCAGAACTTTTTTCTTGAAGACTCCTCGCTCCAGTTATCCAAAATGCCCGTCTTCAACCAGGCGGAGTTGAAGTCATCTCCAGCACGTCAGTAGGTCTCCAAAAGACCAGCCTGGTATGTGGCACCATGAAAGGGATCCAGCCTAAGTCAGAAGTAGATGGTACCATCTGGAAGCTTGGGTTCACTGTTGATCTTTTTTTTTTTTATCTTTATTTTATATGAAAAGGTCAGGTGATTGACAGGCTGATATTGCAAGACGCGGCTAGGAAGTTGCAGCTACCCTGTTTGCCATCCCAAGTGAAAAACCATCATAGATTCTCCAGAGAACACGGTTATTTATTTGGGAAGAGCAGGGGACTATACTCCCAGAGGTTGGGCAGGGGGACGTTTTTAAAGAACAGCGAGGAGACATAACATCAACCATGACCCTAGGTCACAATGGTTAGTAGCGAGAGTGGTGTCAGGCCAAGGTGGGCCCGGCTCTTCCTGGGCAGATGTCTTGCGGAAATCCCTTTTGTATGAGAATTGGCCTCTGTGCCAGCTTGGCTTTCGGACAGAGTGCCGGATACTTACTAACAGCTCTTCCTTCATAACCAGCCTGCTTTTAGGATTGACACAAGAGACTCCATATTTGGTTTTGATGATTTTCACATTTCGATCCCAAGTTAATTCCTGGAAGCCTCTATTTTTTTTTTTTGGTAATTCTTCTAATTAATAAAAGTCACACAGTAGAACTGCCTGTAGTTGTGGCCCTGGGGGGCAAGGTAAAGTCCCCGTACTGTTCCAGGCACTGTCTCACAAGTTACGGATCAGTTCTTAGTTCCAATTGGAGGTGTCAGTCTTGTAACCTGTAGACCAAATCCAGACACCGCTGGGTGTGCTTGGCCTCTCGGGGGTTGGCCAACACCACAGGGATTTTTAGGATTTGTTTTATTTGCCAACACATTTTTTTTCCAGTTTTTGAACTGCTGCGTTGAAGTATGATTGACATACAAAAGCCAGCCACTATCTAATGTATGCAACTTGTTACTTTTAAAGAAAAGCATCCGTCCATGAAGCCATCTTCACAGTCAAGATCAACATCATGAACTTATCCCTCACCTCCAAAGATTCTCCCCTTCCCCTTTGGGGGTTTTTGTTTGATTTTGTGGTTGGAGCACATAAGAATATCTGCCAGGACCCTCTTAGCTAATGCTGAAGTATACAATATGGTGTAGTTCATCGCAGGTCCTGTACTGTACAGTGGATCTCTAGAACTTGGTTATTTGGCATAATTGAAACTTTTTAGCCTTTGACAAAATGTCCCCATTTCTCCCTCTTCTGAGCTCCCAGAAACTACCCTTCTGTCTCTTGAGACAGGTTATCCCTAAGTTGCTTAGAGCCTTGCCAAGTTGCTGAGGCTGGCTTTGAACTTGTGATCCTCTGCCTCAGCCTCCCGAGCCCCTGAGCTCATAACCACGGGCCACTGTGCCCGGCAATCTGAACCATGTGTAAATGTGAAGTTCTGTGGCATTAAGTCTATTAGCACTGTTGTGGAATACACCAGTCTTCTCCAGAACTTTCCATCTTGCAAAACTGGAACTGGAACTTATTAAATAAAATTCCCCCCACCCACACACACACACCAGTCCCTGGCCACCACCATTCTTCTTTCCAACTCTGTGACTTTATGTGTGGTATAAGGAGGATCATAGGCACTTATCCTTCTCTCCCTGATTACTTCCCTGAGCAAACTGTCTTCGAGATTCCTCTGTGTTGTAGAATATCTCAGGGTTTCCTTCCTTTACAAGATTGAAAGTCATCCACTGTTTGGATCTGCCACCTTTTGCTTGTCCCTTCAGCCGTCGGCGGGCACTTGCCATGACATTTCTAAAGTTGGAAGGTGTCTGTTAAAAACCCAGATGTCGGCCTTGAAAGGGGCTCAGAGGATGCAGGGTCCTCCTGCTGAGTGGCAGCAACCAGTTGGGCCTAAGCTGCTGTCGTCTCCTCTAGAATGAGCTCTCCTTTCTGTACCAAACCTGTTGTTTTGTTTTTTTCCTCCCACCTGAGAATATCACCTGTGTGTGTTGCCTGTGGGACTTTTGTATAAAAAGGAATTATGCCCCTGCTCCATGCAAATCCTAGACGGGGATTTTTCTTTAACTCGGTTTTCCAAACCGACTGGGCACACGGGCTAGCTCTGCTCCTCTAGTGTGCGTTTTCACAGGATCTGAGGAAGGAGAGCAGGAAGAGAAGGTGTGCAGCAGCTGGCATCTCCTGTGGGCCCTGCCGCGCGCACACACACACACACACACACACACACACACACACACACACACCCGTTGCCCACTGCAGAGGATGGGCTCAGCGCTCTCAGCCATGACACCTCTAAGTGATCCCCTGGCTCTGGGGCCTTCAGAGAGCCCCCGACACCCTGAGAAAGGAAAGGGACCCATCTTCCTTTATCGAATTTAGCCCAGGGTGGCGCCCGGGGACAGTGCTCGTGATTTTATCGATGCCCTTGCTTTGTCTTCAAGTCGGCTCCACTTCATAGGGAAAGCCCTCCAGCAGAAAGACTTCATGAGAACTTCCCTTCGTAATAACTCCCCCAGCTTCACAGCCCTCTTCACTGAGAACTTTTCTCAAATCCAATCAAAATCCCCCTTGGAGCCGTCTAAAGGCATCTCAAAGAAATATTCGCTCTTCCCCATCCCCTGCGAAACATCCCTGGGGGGCGGGGGGGACAAACACTAGTATTCAATCGCCACGCAGCCTTTGCTAACCAGCACACCTTATTTCTCAACCTATTAGTCACTCCTGATGCCCTCACCTGAGCTTTCTTCAAATGCTGTGCGTCTCTCCGGATCCGTGTCACTCAAACCCAGACATAGAATTCTATCGAGGTGCCGAGCAGCGCTGACTATACTGAAGATTGCTTCGTTTTCTAATTGTGCAATCTGCTGTCACGCTTGATTTCCAAACCAGAGCACTGCATCGCCTGACTCACGATCAGCTCCGGGAACACGTGGTTTTTAGCTATTTTTCAGCTCCCTGTGTACCTAGCACATCGTTCGTTGCTCATGGCAGATTTGAAAGGTCGGGTTTTTCTTTGCAAGCACAGGGCCCTTTGTGGTGCATTAGTCAGCTACACACTACGTAGTGAAATCGCTGAGGCAATTAACTTATAAAGAGAAAAAATGGATGTTGGCTCACAGTTCTGGAGATCCCAGTCCAAAATCGAATGGCCCTGTGGCTTTGAGCCTCCGGTGGAGGGCAGCGCATCATGACAGGAGTGCCTGGTGGGACAAATCCGTCATTTCAGGAGCCAGGAAGCAGGAGAGTGGAAACTGGCCAGGGTCCCAAGAACCCCTGCAAGGACATGCCCCATATGATCAAAGCACCTCCCACTAAGCCCCACTCCTCAGAGTCCACAGCACCTCCCACCTGGGTGCTTTGGGGGCAATGCTTTAATCCGTGGACCTGCTGGGGACACTCATCCAGACCGGAGGAGTTTGTCCCTTCTGAACTTTACTATTATTGCTTTCTCTCCATGTCTCTAAGTTACCAAGCCATTTTAAATTCTGAATGATACCGAGTCCCGGATTCCTGTTGTCCGCACCTGGGCTTAATGAGGTGTCTGTGAAGTGCGCCCCCTCTTCCATCGCTGCCTCCTTCTCACCATTAGTGGTCACCTTGATGGCTCTTTGATAAGCCCTTCCAGTCACTTATGCAACCCAATCTTTTGCGGACCCAGACCCTTGCCACGTAGTGCAGAATACGACAGAATTTCCTTCTCTTTTAAGATTGAAAATCATTCCCTTGTTGAGGCAGGCCACCATTGGCTTATCTAATCACCCGTCAATGGCCACTTACCAATGCATTTTAAATTTAAAAGCTGTGTATTGAAAACCCAGATAGCAGTAGTGCACCAATTTCTATGTCAACTTTACTAGTTCAGCAGTCAGCTCTAGCTGCTATTTCTTTGAGACAAAGCCTTTAGAAAGCAAAGACTGGATTTTTCACATGCGAAATAATTCAGTTGAACCCCTACCTCTCATCATGTGAAAATAAATTAACATGGATAAAGGCAAAATATAAGACCCTAAATTATGAATGTGCTAGAAGAAAAGTTTCTTCTTATACACGATTTCTCTGTGACATCAGTCATCTATATAATTTTGATGAAAATATTTATCAAGTACTTAATAAGGACTGAGCATAAATATGCATAAGAACTCCCATCTTCAAATAACTTACAGTCTGGTGAGGCCCATACATCAAGAACCCTGTGTTATAATAAGGGGGTTCAACAATGTGTTCTGCAGGCAAAGACAGAAGAATGTTGGCTGATATTATTTACCAAGGATATAATAATTCTCTTTTTTCCAGGGAAGTTTCCAATAAAATATGACTGATTCTTCAGCCGTCATGAGTGTGCTATATGACCTTGCCCCCTCCATAGATGACCGATGTCACTGAGAAATACAAGCATAAGAAGAAACGTTTCTTCTAGCACATTCATTATTTCAGGTCTTATATTTTGTCTTCATCCACACTAAGTTAATTTTTTTTATATGATGAGAAGTAGGGGCTCAACTGAATCATTTCACATGTAAAAATCTAGTTTTCCCAGAACCTTTATTAAAGATGTTTTTCTTTTCTGATTGTAGTAGTCATTCCCAGTGGAATAGTATGCAACTATACAAAGGATGTAACTTTTGGGAGGGTGGGTTACTGGAGATTTAACCTAGGGTGCTTTAATCATGGTGCTATATCCCCAACCCCCCTTTTTATTTTTTATGAGATAGAATCTCACTAAGTTGATTAGGGCCTCGCCAACTTGTGATCATCCTGTCTCAGCCTCCAGAGCTGCTGGGATTACAGGCATACAGCACTATATGCCCAGCGCAAAGGATGAAATCTTTTATTTTCTGCAACATGAATGAAACCGGAGGACAAATTTCGCTCTCTCGCTCTCTCTCTCACTCTTTTTCTTTCTCTTCCTACAAACACACATACACACACACACACACACAGAAAAGGCCATGTGAAGGTAACATGACAAGGTAGGTGTCTGAAAGCCAAATATAAGGACCCTCACCACAACCCAACAATGCTGGTACTCTCATCTTGAACTTCTAGTCTCCAGAAGAGTAAAGAAAAAACAAAATCTGTTGTTTAAGCATTTTCCTATGGCAGCCCAAGCAGATGAACACAATCCCTATTTAAATAATAATCTTCTACAACTCAAAGGCCCACCCACTGGTGAATGGATAAACAAAATTCAACGTGTCCTTACAATAGAATATTATTCAGCAGTAAAAAGGAACAAAGGACTGATGCTGACTGCGATCCTGAATGGACTCCGTGCTAAATCCAAGAAGGCCCCCACAGAAGACCACCTAGTGGTGCCTGCGCTTACGTGACAGTCTCATGAAAGACAAATCTACAGAGACAGAAACGTCCAGGAGTGTGGGCCAGAGGCTGGGGCTGGGAACGGGATTAACTGGGTACCAGGGATTTTACTGGAGTGATAGAAAGGTTCCATGACTGGTTTAGGGTGAGGGTTGCCCAACCTGGTAAGTCGTCACACACTACCTAACGTCACTGAATGGCACAACAAATAAAGTCCACCTCACCAAAGGCATTAGAATAAAATAATTAAATTGAAATGACATCTTGTGAAAAACCTCCCCTCCCTCTTTTCTCTCCACCCCTAACCCATTTCTCAGCCCGGCCCACCCAGCGCCATGTCACTGAGCTCTCCCCATCCCCGCGGCCTGGTCTCGCCAGCCCCTCCAGACGGGCCTTTGCCTACTCACATTCGTCTCATCAAATCATGGAAACGTGGGCGTCGCCGAGTCTGTGGCCTGGTCTGTCCTCAGCATCGCGCACCAGGCTGCCCATTCTCACCTCCGTGGCCTCCTCCTCCCTCCTCCTCACTGGGGACACTAATTGAGGGCCACACCTGGGTCTCACTTCTTCCCACGGCTTTCAATACCCTCCACACCTCAAAGACCCCCAACCTCCATGCCCACTCCCCTCTCCTCCGGTGCCATCTCGTCTGCCTGGACTGGAGCAGGAGCCGCCCAAGCCACCCCCCTCCACTCTGCCCCTCAGAACCAGAGAGACACTGCGGACACGCCACCTGTTCCCCAGGAGGCTCAGCCTGGCCCCCGTGGAGCCAGTGACTGGTCCTGCGGGGCCACTTAGCTGTAGGGGACAAGAACAAAAGGGCCGTGTGACGGTGACAGGTCACAGAGGGCCACAGGGGATCCAATGTGGACACAGAGGAGGGGTCTCAAAGGGGAGGGTCAGCTGACTCTCGCTGGGGCTGAGATCAGGGGTCCCTCTGGCCAATCAGGTGACAGAGGCAGAGTGGGAAAGAGTTGCTCAGTGGCCAGGTCAGCCTCCCCGTGGGGACCCGCAGAGACGCGGTGCAGGGCGCCTTGGTGCTCGCTCCCTGCCCAGCACGGTCCCTCACTGTGCTCTGCTTTACCAGAGCAGCAAGGGAAGCCACCGAGAGGCACAGGGAGTGAGTGGGACTGGGGACATCCCCTGCCGGCCTCCTGTTCCCACTACCTGATGTCACGCCGCCTGGATCCTCAGAGGAGCTGAACGCACCCCACACGGAGGCAGCGGGCCTCCTCTTGGGGTCTGTCGGGACCTCTGCCTGTGACGGGGGGAGGCCTGAAGTTTGCCACCGGCCTGTTGCCTGCAGCCGTCCCTCGCGGCACCCGGCTGACGGCTGTGCCTACTGGGCGCCCACCTCCTGAGACCCTGGTGGAGGGCAGCAGTATCCAGAGCGCCCTGCCCAGAATTCACACCAGAAGTGGCCGATTGCCCCAGAGCCTCGGAGTCCAGGAGAAGGTCAGGGTCAGGGTCAAGGTCAAGAGGAAACTGCACAAGGTCCCTGGGGTGTCTGGGACAGCTCTTCTGAGTTCTGGGCGGGTAGAAGAAACGTGGATCCAGTGCCCCCACACACACACTGCTGCTGGGGTGCCCCGCGTCAGCCCCCAGCTCAAGCCTCTGCAGTGCCCAGGTGTGCAGGGCCTGCCCAAGGGGCCACGCAGGGGCGGAGGTGGCAGGAACTCGGCACCAAGGCTGTGGAGGCAAGGGCAGCGAGGACAGGAGCCCTGTGAGGCCCACTGTGGAAAGGGAGGCCAAGAGGTCCCCAGGGCGGCCCACCTGAAGGGCCTCTGAGGGCTGCCTCCTGGCCACGTCCCAGCCACAGGAGTGAGGGAGGGGGCAAGAGAGGCCCGGCCAGGGCTGACGCCCCCCGGGACCCGTGCCATTCACCCCCAGCCCAGCCTCCTGCTGCTCCTGGGAGACTCCGGGAGCAGCCTGGGGACCCCACCGGCCACCAAAGGGTCCTGATGCCCTTTTCATGTCTGCACAAGAAGAATTTGCAACAAAGACCTGTTCCTACCATTCTAAAAGCTCGTTTTCCTTTTGTTTTTTCTCATTTACGGGTTCGTTTACAATTGTTTTTATTTGTTCTTTCTAGAGACACGTGACAGTGGAGTGCATTTTGACCTATTTCACACACACAGAGCATGGCCTGTTCTAATCAGGATCCCATTCCCGTGGTTGTGCGTGGCGTGGGGTTTCACTGATGGTGTATTTACATATGAACACAGGACAGTTACGACCAGTGCATGCCACTGTCTGTCCTATCCCCATTCCTCCCCCCTTCCCGCATTCCCCTTGGTCTAATCCAATGAACTTCTATTCTTCCTTCCCCACCCCGGAACTGTGTGTCAGCATCCACATATCAGAGAGAAATTCAGACTTTGGTTTTTGGGCATTGGCTTATTTCACTTAGCACTGATAGTCTCCAGATCCATCCATTTACTGGCAAAAGTCATTCTTTTTTTCCTGGCTGAGTACTATTCCATTGTGTCTATGTACCACATTTTCTTTATCCATTTATCTGTTGAAGGGCATTTAGGTTGGTTCCATAGCTCAGCTATTGTGAATTGAGCTGCTATGAACATTGATGTGGCTGCGTCACTATAGTATGCTGATTTAAAGTCCTTTGCGTATAAACTGAGGAGTGGGATAGCTGGGTCAAGTGGTGGCTCCATTCCCAGTTTTCTGAGGAATCTCTATACTGCTTTCCAGAGTGGTTGCATCAATTTGCAGTCCCACCAGCAATGTATGAGTGTGCCTTTTCCCCCACATCCTCACCAATATTTTATCATTACTTATATTCTTGATGACTGCCATTCTGACTGGAGTGAGATGGAATCTTAGAGTAGTTTTGATTTGCATTTCTCTAATTGCTAGAGATGTTGAACACTTTTTCATATATTTGTTGACCATTTTGAATTTCTTCTTCTATGAAGTGCCTGTTCAGTTCCTTTGCCCATTTATCGATTGGGTTGTTTGTTGTTTGGTTCTTTTTTGTTATATATGACAGCAGAATCCATTTTGATGGAATTATACATGCATGGAAGAGATCTTCACAATGGAGTATTACTCAGCCATAAAAGAATGTTTCCCTAAGTGTAAACAGGTTCTAAGTGACAAGAAAACAAAATGTAAGTCAGATCGTCACCTCTTGCTCAGAAACTCCTCATTCTCATCATCGACCTTCAGAATCAGCTCTCTGCCTCCTCTCGCCCCCCGTCCCTGGTCCTCTCCCCAGCTGATGGGGTTCTATCTCAGCTGTGCTCCACCTCAGAGCCTTGGCCTTGCTGTTCCCTTTCCTGGAATAGACCTTTCCCTGAATATCCTGTGACTCACTCCCTTACTTCCACTTACAAAGACACTCTGTGAGTCACAGTCCCCTGACGTGGATGCCCACTTCTCCAACGGGGGGAAACCCTAGAAAGGAGAAGCGGATGGATTCGTGTCAGTGGAAAAATCCCAGGATCTGCTTGTCCCTGATCCAAATTGATTTTCAAAACGGATTTCTCCATCAGACTCAGCATCAACCAGAAAGAGAGACTCTGACCTCGTGAGCCTTCCCGGGGTGACGCAGCGGCATTCACAGCGTCACCTCCCGGGTGCCCTTGCACAAAAGTATTGCACCATAGAGCCATCGAGAGGAAATCGTCAGAAAAAATTCAGATTGTGAGGGATTTTACCCCCCCCAACCCCCCCCAAAAAAATAAAAAAAGAAAGAAAAAGTTGGCCTGAAGTTGGCAAAAATATTAGCATCATCCATAACAGCAACAAAAGTACAGGAGACCTAGATCAAAGGCCAGGGAAGAAACAGAATAACCCAATACAGTGAGTGAGACGTGACGGACCTGGGAGGGTTATAAAGGACGATTTGGGGGGAAATTAGGAAAAATTGAATATGAACCAGAAAGTTAGATCACGCTGAGTTAGTGAATTTCTTAGATGTGATAATGGCACCGAGAACTCATAGGAGGATGTCTTTCTTAGCATTCACACACGGAAACATGTAGACGGAGCCTCAGAGTCTCTACGATTTTCAAATAGTTCAACAACAAGCATTTGAGGGGAGCCCCCCTAGCAAGATGTTAAAAGACAGGGGCCAGAGACTTTGGGCGCTCATTGAATCAGTCCTTCAACCTCTACCTGTGTTTGATATTTCAAGATTAAAACATTAAAAATCTGTTTCTTTTATGAATGAATTAATGGAGACAGTCTTCTCGATTGTCCTGGGCAACTTCAAACTCACAATCCCCCTGCCTCAGCCTCCCAAGGAACTAGGATGACAGTCAGGGGCCACTGTGCCTGGCTTTCGTTTCTTTTACGTTGTAAATAAAACATCATAACAAAAGGAGAGTTTATTAAACCTTTTCTACTGTTTTAAATAATATAATTGGAAGAATAACAATACAAGAGCTATACAAAGCTTTATCATTGAAATTTACCTATGAATATATTGAAGAGTGAAGCTCTGGATAGAACTTTGTCTCTCTCTCTCTCTCTCTCTCTCTCTCTCTCTCTCTCTCTCTCTCTCTCTCTCTCTTTCTCTGGCTCTGATGATACTTATGTGCATATAACATTTTATCATTTAAAATTTACTATTGATGCGGTTACTAATAAGTAACTACTTTTTAAAATTGATTTTATTTTTTTAAATACATGACAGCAGAATGCATTACTAATCTTATTACACATAAAGAGCACAATTCTCTTTTCTTTCTTTCTCTCTCTCTTTCATTTTTTTTTAAATTTTAATTTTTTTTACTGGGGATTAAACCCAGCAGGTGCTTTACCACTGACCTACATTTCAACTTTTTTGGTTTTTTTTTTTTTAAATAATCTTGCTAAGTTTCTTAGGATCTTGCTAAGTTGTTAAAGCTGGCCTCAAACTTGTGATCCTCCTGCCTCAGCCTCCTGAGTTGCTGGAATTATAGGCCATGGGCCACCACACTTGGCTGGAAGGACTTTGATATACTGTGTCAGAACCAAAATCCTTTAATATAACTCCTGTTGGGTGCTGAAATTTATTTCTAGCAATAGTCAACTGGCTACATTTGCAAAACTTGGTGGCTACCAGAGTCTAGTTAATTTTCTCAGTAAATGTCATCAACATTTGAGAATGAAACAGCTCCACATCAAAATTTATTCCTTTAAAACTACCTCAGGTCTACATTGTCACAAGAAAGACTATAAAATACAGCAATCACTTCTATAGATGGAAAAATTCTGGAACAAACAGACATGGAAAATGTCCCTCTCAGAATAGTTTCCATGACAGCCAGAAGCGAGTCTAATTTATAACAAAGTATTTAAGTCGAAAGTTTCTAATTATCATGATCTAAAACTTGATCTATCACTTTATATTCAAAATTTGATTTACATAATTCATGTCAAATGACTCGGTTGTGATCATTGTTAGTGAGGAAGAAGTAATATGTTCCTTTTTTCCACCCTTGAGGAAAGACCCCCATTTCTCAGTCACAGTAAATGCAGAATTGTTGCCGGTCCCGGTTAGGTTAGATGAGTTAAGAAACGATAAAGGGAAGGGGTAATGACAAGAATGAAACAGAAGGATTAAAAAAACAGACGACGGAATAACGAATTTAAACCCATGTGATTGGCCATTTTTAAATCGAGTACCAATTAGCTTTGACATCTTTGAGACACTGCTTACTGTCCGAGGTGAGAAACAGGCCAATTACCCTGATCTGATCACTGCACAATGTCTACATGCCTGATGACATCACATCGTGCCCCGAGAAGATGTACAAACACTACATATGGATGTTAAATAGAACTGCAGTATCGCTTGTGTGCTTTGACTCCTGAAATCCTGTCAAACAAGAACAGGATCTGAGAACGCGAGATGGGTGGACACCGAAATTAAATTCGCAGTCAGCTTTTTAAGATGGGGAGAAATCAGATTTGCTAGATTCATCCATTCTTTCTTTTTTTGCATCACGGTGTCACCTGAGTTTGAATATTTAGATGAATGTTGACTGTTTCAAGATTCATAAGCTGGACATAAAGGGGAAATCATGCTGAGCAGTTCTTGACACAGATTTTTATCTGCATAAAAATCCCTGGTGAATCCCAAATTCTGCCCAGATCAAGGTCACCACCTCCAGGCCCCCACGCCTGCACCCTAGAGAAAGGTCACAGTGGTGTACAGTGGGATCGGCTCGAGAACCCCGCCCGGGAGGAACCTTTACACTGGATGGGGACGACCATAATATCTACCTATAATAGGAACAATGTTCTGAGATAAGTACTTCACCTGTTGCTGAAGTTAGGATCTGGAATGTCCTGCCAAGGCCCAGGGACTATTACTATTGGGAAGTCGTGGAACCTTTAAGAGGAGGAGCCTAGCGGGAGGACTTAGGTCATTGGGGGCGTGTCCTGAAAGGGGACTGTGAGACCCGGTTCTCCTCCTTTCTTTTTAACTTCCCTGCCACCGTGAAGTGTCCCAGTAAATCATGTACATCCATAAGAATAGGGTCCTGGCTACAATAAGGTGTGTAATATTCCATGCTCATAACTATATCAGAAGCTTCACTCCACCACCGGCTCTCCAACGTGAACTGCTGCCTCCTCACAGGCCCAAAAGCAGTGGAGCCAACTGACCATGGACTGAACCTTCTAAAACTGTGAGCCAAAATAAACTTTTTGTCTTAATGAGTTAGTTACGTCAGGTATTTGTCACAGTAACAGAAACGCAATCCGTATGCCATTTCCACGCATGCTAAAAAGCAACCCTCGGCTCTCCTCCCTCCTTCCCTTCCACGTCTGCTCCACGTGCTTTCTTCTTTGTGTTCTGTCCTCCTGTGGGTGGGTATGTCGATGGGACCTCTTCGGCTTTCCCTCTTTCCTAGCACACAGCCTGCCTGCTCTCAGACCCTTCTGCTCCACTTGCCTCCCTGCAGCACCTGGCCCTCCTTCAACACTCCCCAAACCCAGGGCTCCCTTCCCATCAGGAGTTCTAAATCCTGGGCAAAGAGGGGTATTCATGGGGTGCAGCCACAGGGTGATCCCAGGCCTGGGACCTGCGATTGGCCGTGAGGGGCAGGAGAGCCGTCTGGGTTCTGCACATGGTAATACATCTCCAAGGCTCTTCATAGCATGCCTGTTCAGAAATGAGGGCACCAGCATGTTCTTGAGGGTAGAGTTTAGGGCCCTTGGATGTAAAGGAGGTCGCCCATTTGCCCAAGTGAAGGATGGTTGGTTTCAACAGCTTGAGGTGCAGAGAAGTAGCCTCCACCTTCCGAAGCCGCTGACAGCAAGCACCGTTATCATCGGGACCCAAACATCAGAGGCGACATCTACCACAAAGCCAGCGGGAGGCTAATAATATATCGCTCAGCCGCATGAGCGCTAAAATCAGTGATTTATAAAGTCAATTAAAAGCAAGTAATTAAAAGCAAGTGAAGCTGGAAGGTTTATTCAGGTTTTTCCCTCGGTTTCCATAGGTCTATTATCAGGCTTCAATATAAATAAATAAGAATTCAGAGCTGTTTAACCCTGACCTACAGTAAGTGCTCAACAGGTAAGAGCAGGAACAAATTCAATACGATTTTTATGGGCTTGTTGGAATAAGAGTCATAACCACTATCGAGGAGACCACTTTTCCCTGCTGAGTATTTTCTTAGATAAAAAGGAACTGTTCAGACAAGGAGGTACCTCCATCGTCCTCTGACAGGACCCCCCTCAGTGGAGACGCTTGGTGATGAATTTTCAAAACGAGAGAAAAAGGCTCGGTGGACCTCGTCTTGCCTTCTTCCTGGGATCACACACCACGAGGGACCTCAGGAGACCGGGATGTGACTATGGAAAAGAAACCAGGGACTGAGATGAGTAAAGATGCCCCAACCTCCTTTATTCTCTCCTCCAATCCTCACCTCCCTCCCGTTCCCAGGGCCCCCGATTTAGACACTCTTTCAATCTCAGCTAAATTTACTGCTAGAAAAGGATCTGAGGAATGCAGGGTCCTCACACCAAGACAAGAATCCCAGGATTCTTTTTGCACTGGAGGAATATTTGCATTGGAGCAGATGGGCAAAGCTGCAAATCAAAGACTGTAGGTCTAATTAGAGAACTACAGGCCTGGGGAATGTTAGGAAGAAAAAAATAAATGTTGTGTAACTAGGAGATGTCCCCAAGGCCACTGTAATGACCCCACATGAGGCCTTTCCCAGGTGGAACCCTGGTGTCGGGTTAGATCAAGAGGCACCTTGTTGTCGTTTAAATTAAAATGCAAAAGACAGGCCTATTAGCCTTGAGAAAGAACGAGGTGGGTACCTGTGAGCTGATACGGCAAGAGACAATAAGTAGGAAAGAAGACAGAGATCAGCGCGTACAGAATGAATATTCATAGATCCGCTCCCGTCTATGAGGAAAATTCCAAAAAGGTACAAAGCAAACTGGTATCGATGGCTGTCTCTGGAGAGGAAGCCCCGGAGGACTGGAAGTCTAGAGTGGAAAAGACTTTTTTTTTTTCTGTTTTCTCATTTATATTCTCTGTTGTTTTCTTTCTTTTTTTTATTTTTCTTTCTTTCTTTCTTTCTTTTTTTTTTACCATATGGGTACCTGACTTTTTTTGATTTATAGATTTGAAAAGACAGTATGAATGCGTTCAGTGAACTATGAAATCTTTAGGTATCGCTCGTGGCAGGAGATATTATTTTTAAGAGACTAATAATGAGAGACCCCAGTTAGCAAGAAAACAGGATGCCCGTGAATCAAACCCACAATCAAGATATTTCACGAAGCTTCCCTGAATCGGGGTTGAAGTCTAATGCAAACCATAGATAAAAGCCAGCCCAGAGCCAAAAGGAGGGGAAAGACAGACCCCAGGGCTCGTAGAAAACAAGGCCCACTTCAGCTCCACACCTGTTTTTGAAACCGGAGGGAGTCACCTCTTCCTCGGTCCCAGTTGCCTGCCCCATTCTCCCAGACCCCTCTGCTGCCTTCTGATCTGAGCCTGAGAATGGGGGCTGCAGGCGTCGGCTGGCTGGCCCGTTCCTTACTGGAGGGATCTCCCCCAGCTATTTTGGAGCGACTGAGGTGTGTCAAAATTCAAAGCCACGGAGCAGGTGGCTCTGTCAAGAGGAACGCTGCACAGCCACAGGCTGCTCCGGGCTCACGATTTCAGGGACCACTTTGAGGATTCCTGGCTCTGTTCCTTACACGAGCGCTTTGGGGATTGGATGATTATGTTTGTTGGTGAAAAACAAAAAAAAAACAAACAAAAGCCCCCGCAAGTCCTGGAAATCAGAAAATTTCCCAGAGGAGCATTCTGTTAAAGAGGAAGGGGGCAGAGCAACACCTCCCGTCTCCACCAGCCAGACACCACCACCGTCAATTCCCAGAGGTGTCGCAGTTGCGAGAGAATGTACTCCTGGAGAAATTAAGGAGAAATACTCTGCTTCACCAAATGCTCCGCGACTAAAATTAAACTGGGGGAAGAAAAAAAAAAACTGACTTTGAGAAAAACATCATTAACACCCCAAATATGCATGATCCTCTAGGAATCATGAGAGTATTAAATCCATTTTTGAACTCCAAAGGCAACCCAGAAACTAAAAGGGGCAAGTGACAAACTTGAAGATCTGTGAGATCAGAGAGTGAATTTCACATGACAGGCAGGTTCCTGGTGACTTTCTTTGAGCACGCCTGGATCAACCACGCCAGTAATATTTGTGGCACCATAAATCCGGAGAACAAAATTAACCAGCTACAGAGTCTACTGCACTTGAGCTGTAGGACATGACAGAGATTTTCTATCCTTCAGGAATTCGTCTTTTTTTAAAGAGAGATGCACGTAAATGCATTCCAATTTAGACTAACACCGTGCCGTGAAAGAGATCAAAGCGAAAGCTTTCATTTTTGTTTTTGAATCAACATCTATAAATGGTTTTACAATATGAGCCAGGCACCATGCTTAATGCTTTAAATGCCGATTTTATTTCTCACCCCGTCTCTATGAAGTAGATATTATTGTTGTCCCTATTATACAAATGATGGAACAGAAACTTAAAAAGATCAGGTCATTACCAAGTTCAAAACTCCAGCTCTTCACTACCTGGTTAGTTTCTTCTGAGCTTTTAATCAGATACATACAACAACCAGAGCGATTGAATATCCAAGCCACATATAATCAGGCATGGAATCTGCTTCTAATCCTCAATCAACAAGTAAATGAAAACTCACCAGACACACTAGCTAGAAGTGAAGGGTTGGGTGGGGGTCGTGGCTTTTTCTTATCAAACATAAAGTTATTTGTTTAACATCAGGAGGTTATATAAAATTTCATTTGTTTCACCTTACTTTAATATGTTGGGGGTGGGGAAGGTGTTCTGTTACTGATACGAGAAAAATAAGGTCAAGTCAAAATACGTTTCTCATATAATAAATGTATTTGGGGAAATCGATGATTAACAGAATAACACATGAAATGCATTCGGGAAAGTAGTTAATGGAGAAAAGAATTTCACAAATTATTTTGCAATGTAAAAGAATTCCGTTTGTGGATTTATTTATGATCCTCCCTACACCAAACACAGGTTCCAGGCACCTTAGAGAGACACATATAATCCCAGAAAATGTAAACTTTGAAAGTAAGTGATGGATTTCAGTCATGGTAAAAAAGAGAAGGCCAGGGCTGAACTAAGGGTGGACGTCCATGACGGGGACCCCACCGCAGCTCCGGGCTGTCTCAGCCCCAGCCTCTACAGGGAAGTGAGTGTGATCTAGCACAGTCCTCAGGGTCTGTACCAGTTCATCCTTACATCCTTACAGGTTGGTCCTTCCTGCCAGCTTCCCACCCCTCCTGACTCTCAGGAGATGCTCAATCCACTCTGGGAGCCAGTTTCTCTGCAGCCACCCGAAGCTGGAGGCTGACCTTTTCCCAAAATCCACAGCACTATGGGACCGCAGGGTCAAAGTCATCCATCCTCCGAATTCACTGGCGTTTCCTTCCTATATTTTTGGAAATGCTTCTACTTCCTTGTCATCCTCTAACCTCCAGCCATTTGCCCTCATCCCTCAAAGACTCTGTCTTCTGTGCTCCCACCACACATCCATGCGCACCCTGGGTGCCCCGGGTTAGAAGCAGATGCCCATCCAACACCCCTAGGACGCCTGCGCTCAGAACGTCCAGCATCAGGCTCCATGGCCCTCAGCCACCTGTCAGTCATCTCAGCGCACCTGGATTCCTCGCATCGCGCTTCTGAATCTTCACGTCCGACCGTCCGGTGCAGGGTCCTGACCCTGGTTGTGCATGACAACCATCCAGTCACCAAAACCCAGAAGCCCCACTCCCAACCCCCAAGCTCCCACCTTCTGAGATTCTAATTTAATTGTTGGTCAAGTGTCACGGGGGCATCTGTTCATTTTCAAAAAAAAAAAAAGCAACCCCAGATATGTCCAATGTGAAACCAGAGTTGAAAAGCACTGTTCCATCCTCTGCAAAACTTCATTCCTTTCCTCCACTGCCCCTGGCCTTCAACCAGGTCTTCTGATGCATTGACCTCTCCTTTGATCATTTCTACCCACTCCTCTCCTCTTCCTTCACCCTGTCCAGTTTCAATTCCATGCTTCATCCCCTCAGCCACGCTTGCCACCCTTGCTCTGTTCTGCTCCAGCAACAGCTACCCAGAGGCTCCAGTCTGAAGTGATCCAACTGTTCCCCTACTCCACTTCGACACTGAGGTTTCACACCAGGACATGGTGGCCAGGCAGGGCGGTGGGTGGCAGGGAGGGAGGGTGGTTTCAATATTATTCATATAAATTTTAAAAAATTTTTTTCCAAGTTAAAAATGAAAGGGAACCTTCTTCATTTGAAAAATGGAACTTTGTAGCAACCATTTTTTTTTTTAGTTGTAGATGGACACGATACCTTTATTTTATGTGTTTATTTTTATGTGATGCTGAGGATGGAACCCAGTGCCTCACATGTGCTAGGCAAGTGCTCTACCACTGAGCCACAACCCCAGCCCCAGACCATTTTTATTTTTTGCAGCGAATATTTGTATACATAAAAAATCCCAAGTGAGTCCTTGTTAAATGACTAGGATTAAACACCAAATTGAGCCAGTTTTTAGAATAGATCGGCAATACGTAAAACCCAATTATATATCTGTATCCAATGACAAACAGATTGACTATGAAAAAAAATTAAAGATTCCATTTATTTCACCAAAGATATCAAATACTAAAGAATTAATTTCTCACTGTATACAATCGCCAACAGTGAAATGAAAAATTAGAGTCCAATGAAAACTCATGTGTGAAATTTTTTAGTAGATTTATCATAATGGTCAAAAACTATAAGCAACTCAAATGCATCTCATCAAGAGAGTGAATGAACAAACTGGGGGTCTGTGGACTGAAGGGAAGATTATTCAACAACACAGAAGAAAGATGATTGGCGTGCATGAAAGCCCAGTAAGTCTCAAAATGCACTCAAAGTTAAGAAAGCCAGATTCAAAAGAAAGTACATGCTGTATGATCCCATCAATGTGACATTCTGGAAAAAGAAAAGCTATAGGGACGGAAAACAGATTGCCAGAGCAGAGGTGGGAGACAGAGAGATTGATGAGACTTTTTATGTCTTAATCACGGTGGTGGTTTTAGCAGGGATGCATTGGTCCAAATGCACAGACCTGTACTATAAAAAGTGATTTTTTTTTGTATGTACATGATACCTTGATTTAAAGAAAGGAAAAAAGGAACATTGTATTCTACATGGAAATTAACTTTTAAAACAATCTCAATAATAGGAGTGGTTTCAAGGGTAAATTTGTAAGCATTCAAAATTGCTCTTTGTATTTTTTCTGGTTCTACTCATCCCTGTGTTTAAACGGTAGATTCAAAATAAACACTGATAATATACTGACTGTAAGACAAAGAAACAGAACTTAAATTATTTAAATTTGTCACTCTTCGAGATCAACTGGAAATTTTGATCAGTGATTAAATTTTTAAAATGGTGGAAAAGTAGTGAGATCTGTGAGGTATTTGTCTGCCACATGTAAATTTGAGGTAATGCATAATGTGTTCTAGAATATTGCATTAATATCTTTAAAGTATAAATTTATCCTCTTTAAACTATAATTTTTTTAAACAGAAGAATACATTTTAAAAATACAATGTTAAATTTATACCTCTTGCAGGTTGTTTGGCTTTATTAGAAGTTATTTACTAGTTAAAGAACATTTCTAAAGGATTTCTATAACCACCTGCAAATCTTCGTGTAAAATAAAATTCTGAGATTTACATTAATAAAAAGTCTTTAATTGATTCTGAGAGAAGATAGATTGAAAGCCACACTCTCTGCCGAACATGAATATACCAAGATCCATTTTGAGAGTCACTGACAAATTCGCAGAAGGTAAGCTTGAAAGCAGAAGTAGTCAGTAGTCTTCTAAATATATGATGTCAGCGGAATATCCAAATAGAAAAAGAAAGAAATCCACTCCTTCTTCAGACATAAAGTTGACTTCAGATGGACTGAGACTTTTGCTTGTTCTTTTTTGTTTTAGCCACAAGAATTTATTAATGGATCAAAGAATGCGACAATAAGGCACCGCTGTGGAAGAAAGTGTGCTACATAGCCCAAGGACGGGGAAGCCATAATCTTGGGAACTTTAAATGTGCAAATCAGGGAGCCTCTGAATTTCCTCTCTAGAGATCCGTATCAGACAACTCTTCCCTTTTGTACATTTCCTATGTTACATCACTTGATCACAAAAACAGATACTTCAGAAAGAAGGTCTCATTCATTCCTACTTGAGCCATCCAGCCTGGCCACTGCCCTGTCCCCCACCTTCATCCATCCCTTTGAAGTGATATTTTTTAGCAATTCCCTTCCTAAAGACTTGTTCACACGTCTTGGAGAGCCTTGGGAAGCAAGGAAAACAACAAGCAAGTAATGAGTCGGGGAAAGTCAGCCAAGGGCAGACATGAACAGCTTCACAGAGCCACATGGGACGGCAATGGGCAGGTTCAGTGAAGTCTACTTAAGCTGACTTTGGCAGAGAAGTCGCCCTGGCTCACTCAGAGGCCTATAATGCCACCTTACATTGTCTTACCAGGGCCAGACCCTTGTTTCTACGGGATTATCAGTGGCCTATGCAAGGGGCTAGGAAGATAATGTATCCAGGCAGCTCATGACCCAGTACAGCCAATGCTTCGGGCCTGAGCTAGGGGTTAACTGTGGCTTCCAGCGTCCACATTGGCCAAGTATAAAAATCCATAAATGATTTTGTGCAAAACTTCTGCTCTCCCAGGAGAGGCCACGCAGGTAGGTAAGTTGAGAATCAGAGGGCAGACGGAGAGACCCCCCCCCACCCCGGGGCAAGCCACCCAGAACAGCTGGCTCTACACTTTTCACCAAGGCCACTTTCCAAGAAGAATATCTCCACCCGGAGCCCTTTGATGGCCGAGCAGTGCAGAGGACCAAGAGAGGGTCACGTTCCTCCAAGAGAAATGTTGGTTACCAAAAGGCTCCTGGAGAGGTGACATCCTAGGGACCCCATTTAAGAATGAAGATAGATAAAAACTGCCAGACCAACGAACGACCCTGCCAAGTCAGAAATCGATTCAACAGGCACCGTTTGGGGTGCCAAGTAGGACCCAGGGAGTTTTGAGCCTCAATAAATAAATAAAATTTTGAGCTTCAATATAAACTTCTATTGAAGTTTCTTATTATATTGGAATTCAGGCGATTAATCTGAGGTGGGCACTAAAAAGTTAAAATGCGATTGCGATCACTCAGCACTGATAATTCATAAACTAGAGTTGTAACCTCAACAGAGGTGACATAAATGAAAAAGAAGGAGAAAGGACCTCCAAAAGTCTTCTCCCTCACAAAATCCATGAGAACACTGGCACAAAATGTCAAAATCAAATCATGATAGTTATTCAACCAAAGACTTGAGACAGTCTGGGACCCCCAATTCAAGAAAAACAGCACATTTCAGGAAAGGGTGAAGCACTCTCTGAATTTCTGACGTGCTGACGTGGCTCCGTGGTGCTCCTCCCCTCCTCGGTGGTAGCCTTGAAAATCAACAGCCCAGTGGCCATGAGATAAGCAGCCCAAACTCACTGGAAGTATTGGAGCTCTTTCCTAACCCCATTCCTGGAAACACAGTCCTCACTGGGCTTGTCGGTGGTTTCCTGGAAGACACCACAAGGGAGCCTTGTTTCTATGCAACTTGACTCCGATCTGGCCCAAAGGAAGCAGGGTTTGCTTCAGGGACATTTGTTGGAAAAAAAAAAAAAAAGTGCAATCGGTTAACACTGCAGTTACCCAAGGCCGTGATAAGACTTGAGACAAAAGAACAACTAAAAATAAATAAAAGAAAATGAAATAATGAATTGAATTGTCTACCAGGGGATTTGAAAATCTCCTAGTAATATGGAAGGTCAAAGGCTGAAATGGGGCCATTAGATTCATGCTCAGGATTGTGGGTGTGCTCAAGAAAGACCTGAAAAGATGTCAACTCTGGTTGACCTTGAATCTTTACAAAACAAGAAATGAAGGTTAAATATATATATATATACACACACACACACATACACACATACATGAATGACATGCAAAGAAACAAGTATGGTTCATTCATAAGGAAAAAAAAAGACAATAAAAACTGCCTTTGAGCAATCACAGATATTGGACGGAGTCGACAAAGACTTTAAATCCATTATCTTAGCCAGGCCCAGTAGCACACAACTATAATCCCAGTGACTTGGGTGGCTGAGACAGGAGGGTTTCAAGTTCAAAGCCGGCCTCAACAATGTAGTGAGGCCTAAAGCAACTTAGTGAGACCCTGTCTCTAAATAAAATATCAAAAGGGCTGAGGATGTGGCTCAGTGGTAAAGGACCCCTAGGTTCAATCTCTACTACCCAAAAAATAAATAAATAAATAAATAAAACCAAAATCCGCTATTTTTAAATATGTTCAAAGAACTAAAGGAAATCATGTCTAAAGAACAAAAGGAATGTCTGAGAATTATACCTCACCAAATAGAGGAAATTAAAAACTAGATAAAAATTATTAAAAGGAGCCAAATAATTCTGTAGTTGAAAAGCATAATGAATAAAATGAGAATTCTCTATACAGGTTCAATAGCAAATGTGAGAAGACAGAGAAAAAGGATAAGAGAACTTGAAGCTAGGTCAATTGAGATTATTTATTCTGAGAAACAAAAATCAAAAAGAGAAGATTAATGAATAGAATCTCAGTTACCCGGTGGGATACCATCAAGCACACCACCAGATGTTCAGTGGGAGTCTCAGTGAGGTAAGAGACAATGTGTTAGAAGCAATATTTGACAAAAGAATAACCATAAATTCACAATTTTGATGGACAACACTAATCAACACAACCAAAACAGCTCATCATACAAAAATTAATATAAATTCAAATTTTATATTATTATAACATTATTATACATTCATATCAATATAAATTATATTAAATTTTAAATTCAATTGAAATTTATATTAATACCAATTCAAAATTCTAGATTTCCACATATAATAATATGTGGACATATAATAATCAAATTTCTTTAAGGACAGACTCTTGAAAACAGCCAGAAGTGGACTTATCCTGTTCAAAGGATCTGCTAAAAGATAAACAACTGATTTCTTATCAGAAACCTTGAAGGCTTGAAGTCAGTGAGATGATAAATTCAAAGTGATGAGAAAAAAAATGATGATCAAATAAAAATTCTATACCTAGTTAAACTATCCTTTAAATGAAGGAGAAATTAAGACACTGTCAGATAAACACTGAGAGGGTTCATTACCAGTTGACCTGCCCACAAGAAATTTGTCCTTAAAACTGAAAGGAAAGGACACTAGATAGTAACTTGAATACACATATAGAAATACGGAGCATTGGGGTATTGATCACTGTTGCTTACTGCTGTGACCAAAAGACCTAATAAGAAAATTAGAGATGGAAAGGTTTATTTGGAGGCTCATGGTTTCAGAAGTCTTAGTCCACACATGGCCAGGTCTATTCCTCTGGGCCGAGATGAGGCAGAACATCATGGCACAAGAGTACGGTGGAGGAAAGTATCCCAAGACATGGCTCCAGGAACCAGAGAGACTGTTCTCACCATGACAAAATAGAAACCCCAGAGGCACCCAGTGAGCCGCTGCCTCTGGCCACCCTACCTGCTTTCAGTCACCACTCACTTAATCCCTATCAGGGGATTACTTCACTTATTGGGTTAAGGCTCTCGTCATCCAATTACTTCACCTCTAAACTCTCTTGCATTGCCTCATACATCAGCTTTTGGGAGACCCTACATAACTAAAACATGCAGTAAAAGTAAAAAAAAAAAAAAAAAAAACCAAAAAACAAAAAACAAGACAATATAATGGACAGTATAATTGAATTTTTTTGTTTGTAACTCTTTCATCTTATTCAAAACACAATAGCATACTATAGAAATTATACATTGTGTTGGGTAAATAATGTGTAAAGAAATAACTGTAGGATAGTAACAACACAAAGGAAGGAAATGGAGCTATATACAAAGTTTTTTACACTATTTAACTTAAGTTCATATTAATCTAAACTACATTATTGCAAATTAAGATGCTAAATGTGATTCCAAAGGAAACATCATCAACAAATCTTTAGTCAGACTGAGAAAGAAATAGAGAAAGCCCAATTACTAAATTTGAGAATAATGGTGTTACTAATTTGCTCAGGAGCGATTTTAGTAATTCAAAAGAGGGGACATTACTACTGAGTTTACAGAAATAAAAAACAATTTAAGAAAATAATATGAACAGTTATATGTCAGTAAATTAGATAATATAGGTAAAATATGGAAATTTCAGTGAAGACAAACTTCTAAAACCGACACAAGAAGAAAGAGAAAATCTGAATAAATTCAAAACTGATAAAGAGATTGAATTGTTAATGGAAAAAAAAATACCACAGCAAATGTCCAGGACCAGATTACACTGCTAAATTCTATGAAATTTTTCAGGAATAATGAACACAAATCCATCACAAACCCTTCCAAAAACTAAAACAGTAATACTCTCCAACTCATTCTATCAGGCTAATATTCCCTTGATATGAAAACTAGACAGAGATACCACATGAGGAAAAAAAAAGTGCTTATCAATATCTCTTATTAGCACGGATACAAAGTTACTTAACAAAACATCTGCAAATTGAATTTAGTGACAGGAAAGGATTATACTCCATAACCAAGTGGGATTCATCCTAGGAATACAAGTTTAGTTTAATATAAAATCAACCCATAAGTAAACCACATTAAAAGAATAAGGCACAAAATCCACATGATCTTTTTTAAGAGACAAAAAATGATGAAATTTAAAGACCTTTTCCTCATTAAAAATATATAAGTCTGCAACACATTAAGAATAGAAGGTATATTTCTGTATCCATAGTATTAACAAAATTCCCAAGGTTGCCCACCCCCCTTAATGATGAAAGACAAAGAGTTTTTATCCTAAGATAAGATATAGGACAAAGATGTCTGCTCTTCCCACTTCCCTTCCACATTTACTGGAGATACTGCCCAAGGGAAATAGGAGAGAGAGAGCAAAACAAAAGACACCAACATTGGGAATAAATAAGTGAACCTTATGATGACATATCACAGAAGAAAGGATGAATGTACCAAATTCACATGTACATCTGTGTACAGTGATCAATATGAAATAAAAAATAAAATGATCTCAGTTAAAAGGTGTAAAATAAGAAAATGATGGATAATAAATCTGACAAAGGAAGTGCAAGACTTTACACTGCAAACTATCACTGAAATACCGTTAGAGAAATTTGAGAATGCGTAAATCATGGCACGTCCCATGCTCACGTATCGGAAGGTTGAATATAGCTAATACGGGGCTGGGAAGGTAGCTCAGTAGTAGGTCACTTGCCTAGCATGCACAAAACCCTGGATTTGACAACCAGCACAAAAAACATACAAACTCACATACACATGCGCGCGCGCGCACACACACACACACACATATGCACAGTCCAAAAATTGATCCACAAATTTCAAGAAATCTATGCCCTGTTTTGTAGAAATTAACAAGAAGATCTCAAAATTCAAATAGAAATGCAAGAGATTTAGAAAAGCCACAACGATCCTGAAAGCAAAAACGAAGTATGATAATTCACACTTCCAGATTCCAAAACTTCCTACAAAGCTACAGTAATAAAGACCCTGGTTCTGGCAGAAGGGTGGACATCTAGGTCAATGAACTTGAACTGAAAGGCTCAAAATAGATTTTCACACTTATTATACATTTATGTTCAAAAAGGTATCCAAAATATGCAATAGGAAAAAAAATCAGAACCGTGTTTTCAACAAATGGTGCCTGGACGTATGGATAGCCACCTACAAAGAAGAAGAAGACGACGAAGAAGAAGAAGATGACAATGAAGAAGAAGAAGAAGGAGGAGGAGGAGGAGGAGGAGGAGGAGGAGGAGGAGGAGGAGGAAAAGGAGGAGAAGGAGTAGACAGACCCTTTTCTCACACTATACACAAAGAAATGACTCAGAAAGGATCAAAGGTCCAAACATAAGGGCTAAACCTATAAAACATTTAAAAGAATACATAGAATAAATCTTTGTGGTCTTAAATGAGGTGACAGTTTCTTAGAACACCCAAAGCATAAGCAACTGAAGAAACATAGATAAATTAGATTTCATCAAAATGAGAAAGTTTGTGTGGCAGAGGACACTGTTAAGAAAATGAAAATGCAAACAACATAACGAAAGAAACTAATTGCAGATCCTGTATGTGATAAGATCATGTCCAAAATATGTAAATGCACATGCTTGACTTAGATCACAGCAATAAAAAAGAAAAGAAAGCCAGTTTTAAAAAGGAACAAGGGATTGGGGTCAGCAGTTCTCTGAAGAAAATACGCAAGTGGCCAAGAAACACCTGAGAAGATGCTCAACCTCATTAGTCGTTAGGTAAACCCAAGTCAAGATCACAATGAGACACTTCTTCACACTCACTCAGGATGGCCATGATGGACAACAGCAAGTGTTGGAAAGGATATGGAGAAATCAGAATCCTCAGATATTGCTGATGGGAATGCAACATGGCGCAGCCGTTTTGGAAAACTCTTTGGTAACCAGGTACAGTGGCACATGCCTGTAATCCCAGTGGCTCAGGAGGCTGAGGCAGGAGGATCACAAGTTCAAAGCCAGCCTCAGCCAAAGTGAGGTGCTAAGCAACTCAGTGAGACCTGTCTCTAAATAAAACACAAAATAGGGCTGGGAAATGTAGCTCAGTGATTGAGTGATCCTGATTCAATCCCCAGTACCTCCCACCCAAAAAAAGAGTTTGGTAATTCTTCAAAAAGTGGAACATAAAGTTACCATATAGCCCAGCAATTCCACTCTTCGGCATTTACCCAAACGAAATGAAATGGAAACACGCCCACACAAAAACATGTGCATGAATGTTCCTGGCTTCATGGTAACTGTTTCATGATAACTGAAAGGTGCAAACATCCAAATATTCATTAAAAATGAATTCATTAGAAAATGGTAGAGTCATATGATAGATTATTATTCAACCACAGAAAGAATAACATTCTAATCCGTTTTACAAAGTGGATGAACCTTGAATGCATTATGTCAAGTGAAATAAAAAGTCAGATCCCCAAAATGACATATTGTATGATTCCATTAATAGAAATGTCAAGAATAAGCAAATCTATAGAGTCAGAAAATAAGTAAGTGATTGCCAGCGTCTAGGAGAAGAAAGAAGTGAGAACTGGTGAGGACAGGTTTCTGTGTGTGATGATGAAAACGTTCTGGAATTAGATAGTACTAGTTGTCACATAACGTTGTGGAGGTACTATAAAATATTGAATTCTGTGTTTTAAAAGAGTGAATTGCATGGTATATGAATTGCATCTCCATTTTTAAAAATTAAAAAATCAGCAGCAAGTTAAAATGGTACTCTAAAAAAACATCTGCTAGACTAATGAAGAAATAAATTGCAGATATCAGGAATGAAAAAGGAAACATCATTACTAACCCTATGGAAATTTAAATGCTTATAAGAAAACATTATGTGTTAAGCAATTTAAGCAAAAGGACAAACTCCTAAAAAAAAATCATATTACTAAAACTGATTCAAGAGATGGAAAATCTAAATAGAGTTATATAAAAGGCAAAGAAATCTGATGTGTAATTCAGTTTATAATTCAATTTATAAACTTCCTGTAAGCAGAAACCCAGCAGCAAATGGTGAATCTTATAAAATATTAAATTATAAATTTTAAAAAATAATTATAAATATAATTGTAAAAATAACAATGACTTAAAAATCACAAATAAGAACAATCGTACGTAAATTCCACAAGGAAATAGAGGAGAGAGAAAACCTGTTCAATCTAGATTAAATAACTGACTCGTTTAACTTGAAAATAAGAAGATAAAGCCAGGTGCAGTGGCACATACCTGCAATCCTAGAGACTTGGAAAGCCGAGGCAGAAGGATGGTAAGTTCAAGACCAGCCTGTGCAACTTAGCAAGACCCTGTCTCAAGATAAAAAAATTTAAGAAGGAGTTGGGGATGTGGCTTAGTGGGACAGAGTCCCTGAATTCAATTGCCAGTACTGAAACACAAAAGAAATAAAAGAAAAGAAAATACTTTTTAAATGCAGATCTGAACAGCAATTCATCAAAGAAGATGGCAAATAAGCCTCTGAAGTCATGTTCAACATCACCAGTCACCAGGGAAATGCAATTTAAAACCTCAATGTGATATCATTATACGGCTATCAGAATGACTGAAATAAAAAATACTGGCAACACCCAGGGCTGTGCGAATATAAAACAAGTAGGTCTCTCCCAGACTGTTGATGGAAAGGCAAAATGGTAAGCCACTCTGGAAAATAGTTTGACAGTGTGCATCAAGATAAATGTGCATGTGTCACAGGTTCTCGCAACCTCACGACTAGACATTTACTCTGGAGAAGTGAAAGCACAGGTTCACAAGAATCTGTGTGCATTTTTATAGCGGCTTCATTTTTAACTGGAAACAATTCGCATGCCTTGGCACCCAAGAATGGATTTAAAAGCTGTAATAAATCCATTGAAGGGAACATTACCCAAAATTAAAGAGGAAGGAAACACCGATACCCACAAAATGATGGATAAATAGTGAATTCATTTTGCTAAGACAAAAGGCAATGTGTTATGTTATCCCATGATGTGGTTTCCATACGGATAGTGTTCTCCAAGATCCATGATCAAAAGCTTGGTCCCCAAAGTGGTGCTATTGGGAGGTGATGGAACCTTTAAAAGGCGGGGCCTGGTGGGAGGTCTTTGGTCCCTGGCCTGTCTCTGCTTCCTGACTCCTGATAGCATTCACTTCTACTTGTCGTCCACACTGGTGGGCTGCCCTCACCAGGGACCCAAGCCAACGGAGCAACTTGATCTTGAACTTGAATCCCCAGAACCATAAGCCAAAATAAACCTTTCTTTACTTCATAGGTAGCTTGTGTCAGGTATTTCATTGTAGTAACACAAAACTGACACATGCACTCCATTAATGTGAACCATCCAGAAAAGGCTAAACTATATGGATAGAAAACACATCCAGGGTTTTATAGTCTGGGCATGGAGATGGGGCAGGTGAACTAAAGAAGGGCTAACAGAAGGGAATCTGTGAGTGACAGAACCATTCTAAGTCATGATGACTCATAATACATAAGTCTATCTTCTAACCAAACCATGAAACTATGCCATGGTGAATCTTATGGTGCGTAAATTTTAAAGACGTCAATCATAATACGTGAAAAGCCTAAAATAGAATACAAATTGTAATAAATGAACTTACTTAGTTTACAAATGAATAAAATAATCACACTAAAGGGAGTGGGGAGGAAAAGAACCAAACAAACTGAGTGACTTTGGGGAAATGGCATTTTAAGTGAAGGTTGCAAGACTAAAGACAAAACAATGTACAAATGCTACATTTTAACTAATAATTTAGTTTTTCACAAGAGCACAATGAAATATTACCCAGCCATAAAGAAGAATGATTTTATGACGTTTGCCAGTAAATGGGTGATTCTGGAGACTTTTATGCTAAGTGAAATAAGCCAACCCCCAAAAACCAAAGGTCAAATGTTTTCGCTGATATGTGGAAGCTGACCCACAATAAAAGGGGGGAAACAAAGAGAATGGAGGAAGGCTAGAAATAGAAAAGACAGTAGAATAAATCTCACATAATTTTCCTAAGTACATATGAAAATACCTAAGTGAATCTCACTGTGTCCACCCACAAGAATGGGATCCTAAGTAGAATAAGATATATTCCATCTTATTTATATATATATATATATAAATCTATATTATAATATTATAATATTATAAATTTATATATAAATTATAATTTATTAATTATAATTTATTAATTATAATTTATATATATAAATCTATATTATCTATATTATAATATATAGTATATTATATCTTATCTACTGTATCTGTATCTATATATTATATGGATAAGATTCATATTAAACCTTATTAGCTATATTTCATGCTTGCATAATTTTATCAAAAATGGATTCCACTGTCATATAACAAAGAAAAGCCCCAACATTTTTGTTTTAAAAAGAGCATGGGTGAGCAATTCTGGCTCTGCTCTACATAAATACCCAGGTTGAACAAATAAGCAAATGTCTTTTAATTAAGGAGACCCGGGATTGACACTGTCGGATAAAGATGCTACAAATCAGGAAAGGGAAACGAGAATGAATTCTGGGGTGTGAGCTGACGTCAGAGGCACCAGCACAAACTCAGAACACTGAAGTCAGTGTAAACGTGTGTGTTTGCAGGGTGAGCACCCACACCTCCATCGCCAAGACCTGTGTCCCCAGGAGGACATACAGTCAGGGCACCCAGAGAGCAGTGAGCCCACCCCCTGCCCGGTCTTGGTTTATAAACACCAATCTTCAGTTAAAAAAGAAAAAAAAAAGAAGCAGTGTTTCTGAGACACATGGTGACCCCAGGACAGGAACCAAGCTGAAGGAGTCCCCAGTGGCCAGAGTGGAAAAATGAGAGGAATCCAGTTAGTCCTGGCGCTGTTGGATCATGACCTACAGACTGATATCAGTCTCCAGGAGGTCACATTGATGTGACTAACTCGCTGAATAAATAAAGGGAGGTAAATTTTTTCCTTATGGAAGGATTTCTAATACATGGAGAAGGGATGAGAGAATGCACAACTCCTCTAGAACACCACAGTGCAGACTGTCGTAGGGGATCTACCCAAGGACGCTAAGAATAGCGGAGAGAAGGAATATGCACAAGCTCCAAGGACCAGCCCGACGGCATCTGTTAACTGCACTGGGGAAAACAGCACCTTGATCCATGAAAAATGCATCATTCACAGCCTGAAAGCCTCTGTTCCCTGATACCACATCCTGACGTACTAGGTGACTTATCCATGATGTGTGCTGTTCATTGCCTTAACTTGTCTTCCCCACAGGGGAAGAAACTTTGGCCAAATTCTTCCATTGAATTTTCCCCAAACACCCAGAACAGTGCTCAGCACATGGACCCGATAACTCTCTGTTGAAATGAATGAAGGTACGATTGAGACCGGTGACCTGCGTGACCGTAGTAGGTGGTGTTGTATTCCTGGTAAGTGCTTTTTGATTGACGGTCATCTGAGTTAGTTGAGATCCTTTGAGCAATGGGTTGTGATTCTAGAATTTTAGCCACGAAGTAACTGCATTCACTCAGAGCCACTGCTAATTCACAAATGTCTTTGTGTGAACCGGGAAGAATGTCCCTTCCTGCACACAAGCGCAGCCCCTGCACCAGGATGAGAGGACTCGGCAACTGAACTGTGGCCTGGATTTTGTCCTCACTCATCCCCTTAACCAGGTGAAATTGTGCAGTACACAACCTGCCCAATAGTACATGATGGCCCTATATTCACATATAGACACCACTCTCGGTCACAGCTGTGCCTGGAGCATCCTATAAAAGCATCCTGCTCCCTGGTGTGGATCCCTGTGGGCTTCCCCAGACCCCCTCCCAAACTGGCTTGCTCAGACCTGCCTAGGCACTGTGCAGGCCCTTTGGACCAGATTGGGTTTTTATTCTCAGCTCATTCTTTTAGTTTCCAAATCCCTGTCCATGACGCTGTCTCAGAACCCCTTTTGTTCTAAGTCTCACAGTAAGGCTCCCCTTTCCCAGAATAGATCTCTATTCCCCAAGCTACTATCCGAGCTGACAACGGGCTTCCTGCTTGCCTTGAAGGGGGATCCAGACAGCACCGAATTCCCCCATGATATTCTAAGTTTGCACCAGAAACCCTTGGAAAAAACTCTAAGTCACAATCACTTCCCACTCCAAAGAGTTTTAATAGAGCACCTACAGAAAGTCTGGCTTGCAGAGATGAGACTACCTGGGCGGGGGTGGTGGTGGTGGGGTTGCTGTAGATGAAAAGTCTACAAAATGTAAACCTTTGATGATTGGCTAACAAGCGTTCCAAACCAGACGAAGTTAAGGCAAATCGACTGCGGAAAAAGACTCTGGTTTATAAAACACTTGACATTTAGCTGTTCTTTCTGCAGGTTATTATAGAGCAGGGTCAGAACCATTTGCAATCTAAGAATTCACTCCCTGACTTACGTTATGCAAGTTCCCGTCTTGGTATGTTTGAAGGAGCTCAGCTATACTTAGCATGGAAGCCAATATGTGCGTGAGTCCTATTGCTGCGTGTCTGCCTGTATTTGCCATGGGGCACTGGGTAGATGCCCCATGGGAAAGGAGTGGCCAGCCAGTCAGACCCTAGGAAGAGATTTGAGTGAAAGAGCAAAGAATGGGACTTCCGGGAGCCCTTACAATGACTCTCTGACTCAACATCTGGACTGAAACATGGACTTGAACATACATCTTTCCAAAAACGGTCTACAAATGCCAACAAGTGCATGAAAAGATGCTCAGCATCACCAATCATTAGGGAAATGCAAAACAAACACCTAGTGACATAACACCTCACACCCATCCAGGTGATCACTATTTAAAAAAAACAACAACAACATAATAGTAAGCGTTGGCAAGAATGAAAAGTTGAAAACCTTTTGCTCTGTTTGTGGCCATGTAAGATGGCGCAGTCACTGCGGAAAATGGTAGGGCAGGTAACCCAAAATTTACAAACAGAATTCCCATAAGGTTTACCACCTTCCCTTCTGGGTATATATTCAAAAGTATCGAAAGAAGGATCTCGAAGAGATATTTGTACACCCAGTTCATAACTGCATTATTCACAACAGCCAAATGGAAGAAACAACCATGAGTTCATCAACAGGCGAATGTATTTTTTCCACGCCAGAGAATGTTTCTCCGTCTAAAGAAGAAAAGAAATTTTGCCACAAACTACAATGTGGATGAACCACAAGGGCTTTAACCTACAAAATAACCAATACCATGTGATCCCCCTGTATAAGGTGTCTAGAGTAATCAATTTCACAGAGATGGAAAGTAAAATGGGTCGCCAGGGGCTGGGAGCAGGGGGGAGGAAGGGGGAGTCCTTGAATGGACATAAAGTTTCAATTTTGCAAAATGAAAAATTCTGAAGATAGATGAGGTAATGGTTGCACAACAAGGTGAATATAATTAATGCCTCTGAATCATACAGTTCACTGTGCACACTTAAAATGCTTAAAATGGCAAATTTTCTGTTTTATTTATCATTTTTTTAATGGGGGGGGCGGTGACTCTCTGAATTTAAAAGGGAAATCACTGTGGCCTGAGATACAATTTAGGAAATTTGACCGTTCTGACCCAAGTTTCAATGTGAAATAGGTGTTTTCCAAACCTCAGCCACAGGGTGATGGATGCAAGCCTGGTAGGCATGTCCCCTGGTGTGACCATCCTGGAGGGTACTGTGGGTGGAGAGCCTTATAACTGAGCAGGTCCTCTGATACAGTAATGCCACTTGCAGACATGTCTCCCTAAGAAACCATCACAGATGTCCACAGTTGTATCTGTAAGGATGAACGTCTGCTTATGGCATCAAGTAATCAGGAAAAAATTTATATGTACAGAAGCCGGGCATGGTGACATACTATCACTGTAAAATTAATAAGAACTATATTGTCAAAGAACTGTGGTCTTGGAACATGTTCTCAATATATTGCTAAAATGTTTAAAAAGCACATTACACAGAATCAAGTTCAATATGTATTTTTTTACTAAAAACTTACATATGTAGGCAAAGAGAGAGCAAGTCATAATACAACGGATTTCATGTATCTTTTCTTTTTTTCAAATTTTTAAGATTATCCTTAAGTTATTTATGTGGTCAAAAAAATAAAAATAGTCTAAGACAGAAAGATCATGAGTTCAAAGCCAGCCTCAGCAACTCCGCAAGGCCCTAAGCAACTGAGCAAGACCCTGTCTTAATAAAAAAGAAAAAGAGCTGGAGGTGTGATGTGGTTATATGTCCAGAGTTCAATCCCTGGTAAATAATGAGGAGGAGAGAAAGAAGGAGAAAATATTTTTAAATTAAATTAGTCTCCTCAATTCCCAATTGGAGAATACAAGTAATTGACCAAGTTGATTTTTTTTTCCTTCATAAATAAAAAAGGAGGTGCAAAAGGTGTTTGCTGTCCTAAGCGAAGCTTGAAGACAAAAATCATATGACTGTCAAGGAGGGTTTTAAATGTTTCAGAGAATACATGCTGCCAGCACCTCACCAGCACCTATTTGCATGCAAGTCCTGGGTGCCCTAATTTCCATTCATTCCCACTCGTTTTCCTTAAAACTAGTCGTCCTGGGTGAGGACCAGCTCAGGGGGTGGAGGGCTGCTGGGCATGCGCATGGCTCTGGGTTTGATCTCCAGGAGGAGGCGGGGGTGGGGTGCTTCTTAAACACCCCCCCAAAAAAAGCAGTCCCCTGCCCCAGTCACCCAAACTTCCCACCAACCACTACTTCAGGGTGTGCGTGGGTCCAGAGGCAGGAGGAAGGTCGGGGGGGGGGGGCATCTGGAGCTTGGGCCTGGTCTGCGTTTGACTTAGCGTCAGTCCTGGGGCTCCGGGTTCCGCTGGTCCCATCGTCTAGGTACGCTCACGCTTGGATTTTGCTCTAAAATGCTCCAAGTGGACGTCTGCCTTAGCTCCTCTCTGGGGCCTTTGCTGCACGTGGATTGGACCGGGAAACCTGGCCAGGCGGTAACTGGAAAGCTCCTACTGTGCGCCCGGGTAGGGACCGAGCGTGCAGAGAGCGGACGGGGTGGGCCCTCGGGCTCAGGGGGCGCTGGACGTGCGCTGCTCTCGGGGCACTCCTCACTGACCCAGGACGGGCCCCACCCGCTGCAGGAGACAGCTCAGCCCTGGGGTCCAGGCAGATCCAGGCGGCCCTCGGAGGGCACGGGCTCCCTCCACCCGGCCCCAGATTATTGAGATGCACGACAGCCGTCCCAAGTCTCAGCCACTGGAGCTTCAAAAAGAAACAAGAACAAACACGTGCGACCGACCGTATACAAAGGCAGCAATGTGTACACCATTCAGTTAAGGGGGGAGGGATGAGAGACACGCACCCAGGAAAAGCCGAGGACATGATGAGCTGCCTGGACCAAGCCCAGGAACTGTCCAGGTAGTTTCTCCTCCCCCTCCCCCTTTCCCTCCCCCTCCCTCCCCTCCCCCTTCCCCTTCCCCCTCCCCTCCCCCTTTCCCTCCCTCCCCTCCCCCTTTTCCTCCCTCCCCCTCCCCTCCCCTCCCCCTTTCCCTCCCTCCCCCTCCCCTCCCCTCCCCCTTTCCCTCCCTCCCCTCCCCCTTTTCCTCCCTCCCCCTCCCCTCCCCTCCCCTTTCCCTCCCTCCCTCCCTCCCCTCCCCCTTTCCCTCCTTCCCCCTCCCCTCCCCTCCCCCTTTCCCTCCCTCCCCTCCCCCTTTTCCTCCCTCCCCCTCCCCTCCCCCTTTCCCTCCCTCCCCTCCCCCTTTTCCTCCCTCCCCCTCCCCTCCCCTCCCCTTTCCCTCCCCCCTCCCCTCCCCTCCCCCTTTCCCTCCTTCCCCCTCCCCCTTTCCCTCCTTCCCCCTCCCCTCCCCTCCCCCTTTCCCTCCCCCTCCCCCCCTCCCCCTTTCCCTCCTTCCCTTCCTCCTCCTCCTCCTCCTCCTCCTCCTTCTTCTTCTCTCTCTCTCTCTCTCTCTCTCTCTCTCTCTCTCTCTCTCCTCCTCTCTCTCTCTCTCTCTCTCTCACTTTATTGGTTCTTTTTAGTTACATATGACAGTAGACTCCATTTTGACATCATTTTAAAAGCATGGAGTATATCTTGTTCTAATTCCCTAGTACTTCTCCTCCCCTCCCCCCACCACTACTCCCTTCCCTCTGCTGATCTTTCTGCCATGTACCCATACTTATTTCTTTGATTGATTTCCTGTGGGTGTACCTGACGGTGGGATTCACTGTGCTGTGTTCATATATGTACACAGGCAAGCTAGGTCCGATCCCTTTTGTTGCCTTCCCTTCATTCTCCTTTGTCTACACCCCTGAACTTCTTTCTTAATCCCCTGGCGCTTTGTTGTGGGTTAGCTTCCACATCGCAGAGGAAACTTCTGACCTTTGGTTTACGGGGGATAGACTTGGTTCACTTAGCATGATCGTCACCACATCCAGCCATTTGCTGGCTCGTGTCATAAATTCACTCTTCTTTATGGTTCAGTAGTACCCATTGTGCACATACACAAGGCTTTCTTTATCCATCCATCTGTTTGAAGGACACTTAAATTGGCTGAGGCTTTTCTTTTTATTTCTTTTTTGGTACCGGGATTAAACCCAGGGATACTTAACCACTGAGTCACATCCCCACCCATTTTCATATTTTATTTAGAGACAGAGTCTCACTAAGTAACTTAGACCTTGCTATGTTGCTGAGGCTGGCTTTGAACTCACAATCCCCCTGCCTCAGCCTCCCCAGCCACTGGGATTTCAGGTGTGTGCCACAGCGCCCGGCTGATTGGGGTTTTTCCTAAAAGACATTCAGCTTGGTTCTCTCATCCTCAAAAAAGCACAGAGGAGAGAGCCCTGGTGAGTTGGGTGAGCTCCTCTAAACAGAGTTCCAACTGTGAGGCCCTCCACCCACCTGGGCTCCATCTGCTGGGGCAGCACTGTCTCTCCAGATCCCAGGGTCTGCTGTGCCTCATTCAAAGTGCCGCTGCAGGGGATCTTTAAAAGACACATTTTATAGAATATCCAAACAAAAACTAAATAAAAGAAGATATAGAACGAAAAATTACAATCAATTATCTAGGCTTAACAGACATATATAGAATATTTGATCCACCAATGACATTGTAGAGTAAGCTCTACAATGCAATACACCTTCTCAGCAGCACATGTAACATTTTTTTTTTAAATAGACCATATTTCAGGCCCAAAAGCAACTCTCAGCAAATAAAAAAAATAGGATAAAACCCTGCGTACTATCAGATAATAATGGGATGAAGTTAGATATCAATATAATACAAAATGTAGAAACTACTCTAACACCTAGAGACTAAATAATTCACTGTTGAATGATGAATGGATAGCAGAAGAAATCAGGGAAGAAATAAAAAATACTTAGAAGTAAATTAGAATAGTGATACCACATTTCAAAACCTCTGGGACATTTTGAAGGCACTTCTAAGAGGAAAATTAACAGCACTGAGCTCATTCATTAAAAGAATAGAAATACACCAATAAATAATCTAACGTGACATCCCAAAGCCCTAGAAAAAGAACAAATCAACACCAAAAATCAATAGAAGACAGAAAGTAATCAAAATCAGAGCTGAACTCAATGAAATAATAATTCACACAATCAACCAAAGAAAAAGTTGCTTCTTTGAAAGAATAAAGTCAATAAACCCTTAGCCAAGCTAACTAAAAGAAAGAGAAAAAACTCAAATTGTTAAAATCTGTGGTGAAAATGGAAATATTGCCATAGACACTAATGAAATCCAGAGGATAATCGGACAGTACTTTGAGAATTCTTATCCCAATGAGCTAGAAAAATCTAGATATTGACAAATTCCTATAGACATGTGACCTACCCAGATTGAACCAGAGGACATGGAATATTTAAACAGGTCAAGTTCTGGTATGAGATTAAAGAAGCCATCAAAAGCTTACCAGCAAATAAAAGTCCAGGACCTGATGGATTCTCAGCCAAGTTCTGTTAGGCCTTTAAAGAAGAATTAACACCAATCCTCCTCGAATTATTTCACAAAATAAAAAAGGAGATCTCTCTTCCAAACTCATTCTATGAAGCTGGTTATCATCCCGATACCAAGACCAGAAAAAGACACATCAAGGAAAGAAAACTTCAGACCAATGTACCTGATGAACATAGGTACAAAAATTCTGAATAAAATACTGACAGATCACATACAAAAACACATCAAAAAGATAGTGCACTGTGATCAGGTGGGGTTCATCCTGGGGAGGTAAGTTTGGTTCAATACACAGAAATCAATGAATGTGACACATCACATAAACAGACTTAAAGACAAGAAGCACATGGTTGTGTCAATGGATGCAGAAAAAAAATGATTTGACAAAATAGAGCATCCGTTCATTTTTAGAACATTGGAAAAACTAGGGATAGAAGGCGCATACCCTCACATTGTAAAAGCTACAAATGACAAACCCAAGGCCACATCATTCTAAATGGAGAAAAACTGAAAGTATTCCCTCTAAAATAGGAACTGGGGTGCCCACCTTCACCACTTCTATTCAACATAGTCCTTGAAACTCTAGCCAGAGTGATTTAGGCAAAAGAAAGAAATTGAAGAGATACGGATAGGAAAAGAAGAACTCAGACTATCTGTATTTGCCAATGACATGATTCTATATTAAGAATATCCTCCCCCCCCCCAAAAAAAAAGAACTTTGCCAGAAAACTTCTAGAACTTATCAACAAGTTCATCCAAGTATCAGGATATAAAATCAACCCCTGTAAATGGATGGTGTTCCTGTACTCGAGTGATGAACCAGCTGAAAGAGAAAGTAGGAAATCCATTCCATTCACAGAAGCCTCCCCCCAAAATAAAATTCTTAGGAATCAAGCTAACAAAAGAGGTGAAGTAGCTCTACAATGAAAACTACAGAACATTAAAGAAAGAAATTGAGGAAGACCTTCCTTAGAAGATGAAAGACTCCCCATGTTCTTGGATAGGCAGAATCAATATTGTCAAAATGGACATACCACCCAAAGTGCTACACAGACTCAATGCAGTCCCCACCAAAATTCCAGTGACATTCCTAATAGAAACAGAAAAAGCAGACATGAAATTCATCTGGAAAAATAAGAGTCCTAGAATAGCTAAAGCAATCCTTAACAAGAAATACAAAGCAGGAGGCATCCCAATACCAGACTTTAAACTACACTGTGTAGCTATGGTAACAAAAACAGAATGGCATTGGCACCAAAATAGGAAAGAAGACTGAAGGAGGGCTGGGGATGTGGCTCAAGCGGTAGCACGCTCGCCTGGCATGCGTGCGGCCCAGGTTCGATCCTCAGCACCACATACAAAGATGTTGTGTCTGCCGATAACTAAAAAATAAATATTAAAAATTCTCTGTCTCTCTCTCCCTCTCTCTCTCTCTCACTCTCTTTAAAAAAAAAAAAAGAAGAAGACTGAAGGAACAGAATAGAAGACACAGAGACAAACCCACATAAATACAGTCACCCCATGCTAGACAAAGGTGCCAAAACACACACTAGAAAAAAAAACATAGCCTCTTCAATAAATGGTAATGGAACTCCATAGGTAACAAAATGAAAGTTACTCTCTATCTCTTACCCTGCAAAAAAAAAAAAAAAAGATCTACTCTAATTGGATCAAAGACCTGGGAATCAGAACAGACACCTTGCACCTACGAGAAGGTAGGCCCAACACTTCCAGATATTGGCACATGAATGAACTTCCTGAACAAGACACCTAAAGCACAAGAAATAAAATCAAAAATCAATAATGGGATAGCATCAAACTAAAAAGGCTTTTCACAGCAAAAGAAACAATCAAAAGCGTGAAGAAAGAGCCTATGGAATAGGAGAAAATCTTTGTTACCTGCATCAGATAGAGCATTAATTTGCAGGATATACAAAGAACTCAGAAATATTAACACCAAAAAAAAAAAAACCCAACCAATAAATGGGCAAAGGAACTGAACAAACCATTCTCAAAAGAAGAAACATATATATGAAATCAACAAATATATGAAAAAGTGTTCAACATCTCTAGTAATTAGAGAAATACAAATTAAAACTACACTGAGATTCCACCTCACTCTAGTCAGAATGGCAATTATCAAGAACACAAGTTAACAACAAATATTGGTGAGGATGTGGGGAAAAGGTTCACTGATACATTGCTGGTGGGACTGCAAATTGGTGCAACCACTCTGGAAAGCAGTATGGCAATTTCTCAAAAAACTAGGAATGAAACCACCATTTGACCTTGACCTAGCTATCCCAATCCTCAGCATATATCCAAAAATTAAAATCAGCATACTACAGTGACACAGCCACATAAATGTTTATAGCAGCACAATTCACAATGGCTAAGCTATGGAACCAAACTAGGTGCCCTACAACAGATGAATGGATAAAGAAATTGTGAGATATATATATATACATACATTCATACACACACACACACACACACACACACACACACACACACACATACATACATACATACATACATACAATGGAATACTACTCAGCCATAAAGAAGAATGTCTTTATGACATTTGCTGGTAAATGGATGGATCTAGAGTTATCATGCTAGGTGAAATGAGCCAATCCCAAAAAACCAAAAGTCAAATGTTTTCGCTGATATGTAGAAGCAAGGGGGAGGGGAAGAAGAGAAGTTTAGTAGATTAGACAATGGGAAATGAAAGAAGGGAAGAGGGATAGGGATAGGAAAGACAGTAGAATAAATACAACTTGATTTTCCTGCGTACCAATCTGAAAACACTTAAGTGCATCCCACCATCGTGTGCAACCACAAGAATGGGGTCCTACTTAGAATAAGATATATCCTGTGCTTGTACAATTTTATCAAAATGGATTCTACTGTTCTATATAACTAAGAAGAATCAATAAAGTAGTAAAGCTTTTTAAAAATACATAATTTTAACCACCCTCTGCATCAAAGTATTTACCTCCCCAACACCTTCAGGATAGAATCTGTTCTCCTGACCCCACTCAGGTATTTGGATGGGCTCCCCATGCGCCCACTGTGCCAGACTTTGGCAGACCAGGGCGGGCCCTGTCACAGTCTCCTCGTGCCTGCATGAGTGACCCTCATGCACACCGTGGAGTGGAGACATCAGTCCCTCCTGTATCTGCCTGACCAACTTCTAGTCCAGCTTGAGAATAAGCTCAAAAATCATCTCCTCCAAATGCCTCAGTCTCCCCCAGGTTTGGCTGCACCAAGCAGCTCTGGTTTCACTTTTGAGCCCACAAATCAAACAGCTCCGAGTGTGAAGTGTGGGTCCTTCCCACCCTGGGTGCTCTCGGGCATATTAACCTACCAAGGTGTCACGGTCCTCCTCTGTCAGACACGGGTCCTGAATCCTACGCCACAGCGGTCTCTGGGAGAAGTCAGTGAGCTCACGGCCTCACCCTCTTCCAAACTGTGACACCCTCAGACACTCTTCACCATGTGGATCCCCGAGAGTTTGCAGGACCTCTGCCCTTGAAGGGGCCCCCAAATTGTCTTGTGAACGAATGACACTAGTGACGCGGAAAAGGACCTGTTGCCAGGCTTTCCCTGGCAAGCCAGAGTGGCATGGCTCTGCGTGCAGATCCACAGGGATGCTTGGGGGAGTGTCGCGGCTTGGCGACGCGGTGTGCCCCAGAAGCTCCTGTGTGAGACCGTGCCAGACCATGTAGAGGGGAAATGATTGGCTTGTGAGAGTCTTGACCTACTCGGTGCAGTAATCTGCGGATAGGGATTAATTGGGTGGTAACTCTCGGCAGGTAAGGTGTGGCTGGAGGAAATGGATCATGGGGGGGGGGGCACGTGCCTTTGGGGTTTATATTTTCTCCATGGTTCGGGGAGTTATCTCTCTGCTTCCTGACCTTTTGGGGACTGTGAAGGTGACTCTGCCATGCCCAGAGCTGCTTTCCTCCTCCACACCTTTTCCCCGTGATGTTCTGCCTCCCCGTGGGTCCAGAGCCGTGGAGTCGGCCATCTGTGGACTGAGACTTCTGAAACCCTGAGCCCCAAATAAACTTCCTCGTCTAAAATGGTGCCTGTCGATCTTTGAGGAACAGCAATGAAAAGCTGACTAAAACCAAAAGGGTTAAACGAAGCAAGCCAGGGCTTGGGGCTTTGTGGACAGGCTCCACCCCAGGGAAGGCAGGGTGCACCCAGGGCTGGTGCAGAGAGGTCCCCACCTCCCTTCACTCCCACTTCCTCCTCTCCTCCTGCTTCCTCCTCTGCTGACACAGATAAGGATCACCTCACCTTCTAGGGACAGCCAGGGGGAAGTGAGTCAGTGGAAGTGGGAGGAGGAGTGAAAGGGCTTTATGACGTGCCGTGACATGACTGGGGTGACATGACTCACCTCAATTGCAGGAACCAAAGGATGTGCGTGGCCACGAGGCAAGTAACCGTACGGTGCTGGTTTTGGATTTGGGCAACCGCTGGTGTGTGTTCCTGCAGAAATCAAGGGACAAGACCATGTGGCCAGGGATACCCTCCAAGCAATGCCCTCCCAAATACTGCAGACACTGAGCAGGTGGTGGCGGGCCAGTCACCTTCACAGTCCCCAAAAGGTCAGTCTGACCCTCCTACATCAGAAGACATCCATCTGTTTCCCCCGCCCCTCAGATCCCCTGCCTCCTTCTGCAGAAGTCCCACCCAGGGACATTCTGGAGACAGGGTCACTTAACTCACCCAGCTACACCCAAGATGGTAACCTCCAAAACTGCCTATCACATTCCTCTCTTGTCAGGCTTCGGGGGCAAAGTGCCTGCCGCCCACTCCCAAGAAGCTGCAAAGGATTCTTGAGCTGCAGTTGCACAGAGGAGACAGGGCTTGGACTCACGGGGACCCCAGCCCTCAGTGAACCGCAGGGCTGGGTCAGGAGCCTCTCCCCAGCCCCCTCCCTCCGTTCCTCTCCACTTGGGCTCACACTAAGGTGGCACGTTTCTGCTGCGACTCCCAAGGTTCCCTGCACCAGCCTGCTCCTGGGAAACTCCCAGGAGACGGCCACCACAGCTCTACTCGCTCTCCGGTGCCTCCTCCTGCTCTTGCTCTCCCGGGATTGGCAGGAGTCCGTGACTTGTGGCACCCTGAGGGTGATCACCCCTCTCCAGATGCACTGAGCTCAGGGTTTCTTTCCCTTTCAGTTTGGAGCCTGCCCCCGACACCAGCCTCGCCTTTATCTGTCTCTGGATGACATCACCAAGTGTGTGTGTGGGGGTGGGGCGGGGGGGCCTCCTATTGTTCGATGACAACGGAGCAGCGCTCTGCTTCTCTCTCAGAGCCACGGTTGGGCAGCAGCGTGGGCTCCGACAACTGAAAAGCAAAAACAGAGCCCGACGACGTGAGGCAAGAACTCAACAGGACGGTAGGAAAGGTAGCCCCTGTGGAAAAGGGGAAGGCTCCATCCACTTCCACTGCTCAAAGCACCGTAGGCAGCAAGGGACGGTGACCCTCCCAACCAGAAAGTTCCATTCTACAAGCAAAGCCACCAACCCACGGGTGTTAACTGCCAATGAGTGTTGGGTGACAGAGAGGTTCCTGACCACAGGAAGTAGCGGCTGAGACTGGTCGCCAATTAGGACAGGTGGGTTTTATACATAATCATGGGGGGAACCACTCGGCCCCATTCTTGTATACGAGAAAGTAGTGGGATGAGGGAGGGACTGGGGAGGGGGGACAAACCAGGCCAATCATGCTGGCATCTGACCCCCGAGTGAGCAGGAGGGGGGACATGAGGTGTGGGTACCCGGTTTCTGGGTCAACCTCAGTCCCCGTGTACACAGTCAGGGTACATTCGATGAAACTGAGAAAGAACTGATGATTTTAAGAGTCTCAGAGTGATTAACAAAGCCATGGATTTCATAACCCAGGAGGAGAGCAAAGCGGTCCCCGAGGCTCTCAGGAAACACTCTGACTCAGGAGAGAGTAGAAAACCCGAGTCTCTCATCCACAGGAGACCAGGCCGAGGACAGAAGGGGAGGTCCAGAAAGTCAGAGCCCTGAGAAACTTCCAGAAGCATCACAAATGGCGAGCCGTCTGAGTGATGGATTTTCCAGTGCCAGGCCTGTGGAACACACCGGGCTCTGTCTCCCGGGCCCTCGGTGGAGTCTGCTCTTCACACAGAAGCCTCCGTGAAGGTTTTCCTACCCAAGAGCAGAGGGAGCTGTGAAAATAAAGAAAACGGGTGAATTCTCCTGAGCGTGAGATCCTGAGGGGCGGAAGTCTTAGGAGCCAGAGGCCAGGAGGGCAGATAAGTCTCCAAAACCCTCCCTACATCTTGAGGAAGGCCACTGACTTTCCATAATTTGTGGAACAACAAACCAATCTCACCTCGTTCTTAAGAGTTGGAGTGCTATAATTTGGATGTGACCCCCAAAAGCCCATAGGTTAAAAGACTTGGTCCCCAGCCTGTGCTGCTATTGGGAGGTGGTAGAATGTTTATGGGGTAGGGCTGCTTGGAGGTCCTTAGGTCACTGGGACGTGCCCTTGAAGGCAGTGCTGGGACCTTAGCACCTTTATGTCACTTTCTTTTCACTTTCTGGCCAAAAAGGAAGCAGCTTCCTCTGCCATGTGCTCCTACCTTGATGCACTGCCTTGCCACAGCCCCACAAGCAAGGGGGCCAACTAACCACCGACAGAAACCTCCCAAACTATCAGTCCAAATAAGTCTTTGCTCTTTTTAAATTGATTTTCTCAGGTATTTTGTTATAGCACAGAAAGCCAACATAGGTAACATTCGGGTTACATGTGTCATATGAATTGAGTGCACATTTATGTTCATGCTTCCGTTTTTTTATACAGGGATAGGAAAGAAAAACATGGCTATTAAAGTATTCAAACCTGCGGTGTGTCTCAATCTACAAGTGCCTGAAAATACTTGTAGCATGCTGGTTTCCATCGTAGGTTCTCTGGTATGGTACTTCACAAACTGTCCAATGTGAAGATCCTACAGGCTGATGTGTGGCCCTACTGTGTGTGTGGCTTGTATGCAGCTGGTGCCACATGGAACTCAACACAAGAACTCAACAGCACCCAATCTGATTTACTCCCTTTTCAACGAAACAAGCCCAAGGTGAATGCTTCGTTCGATGCTGTTGCAATATCATGCTGCTAAATAAGAAAGTTTCCAAACTCTGAATTGCTGTGTCCACTGGTTCTAGATCTGCACCAGTTCACTGATGGACATGGGTTGGGACAGCAGCTTCTTTTTATGCTCTCCACTAAGGGCACACAAATAAATGGTAGATTCTTGTTCTCAGGGAGCTTACAGTCACTGAAATACAGGAAATCACAAAATCTAGTTCTAAGGCAGAAACTGTTCATTTCAAAGTGAATTAGTCAATAACACAAATTAGGAGTTTGAGAAAACAACTTGGGGAAACCAGACGATTAGGAAAGAAAGAGAGAAAACTAGATCTTGGAAGAGAGCCCAAGAGACGTTTATGACAGGGAGAGACCTTGACCTTGAATGGCATTTTGAAAGCTGTTTGAGATCAAGACAGTTACATCTCACTTCGAAAATGGTAGTAAGCCTATGAGGTAATACATGCCCAATTGACTCCATTTAGCCACTTCACAATGTACGTATACCTCAAAACAACATTTTGTACATGATAAGTATGCGCAATCCTTTATCTGCCAGTTAACATTCTTCAAATGACCTTAAATCCTTGCAAAGGAAAAAAACAAAAACAGAGATCAGAATAATTACAGAGAAAACTTCAGCATTATATAAACAAAGACAGAGAGGTCTGAGTTTTCTATGTGAACTGAAGGGTCAGTAAGCAGATCTGTTTGTCAGGAGAGGAAAGTTGGTTCAGAAAAATAATGAGCAAGCAAGCGGGAAGGACAGGTGGGTCAGAATGCGGAAACACTGAATGTCAGAAATACAGCACAGGCTCATCCCGTACCCTGCAGAAGGAGACAGGGGACCACACTTCATGACGACCGATTCAGTCCATACATCATTCAGCAATCCCTGGGAGGCACAAGAGACCCGCCTAGATGCTAAGAGTGTGCAGGCTGCACCGCGGGGCAGAGAGGCAGGTGTGGAGGTTAGAGCACAGGGTGAAGGTCAAACCCTCCCACCTGAGCCAGGACAGCCAGGAATGAGGAAGAAATGGGATAAATCCAAGAAGTGATTCCAAGCAGGGGAAGAAGGTACAGGGCATCTTTCAGTGTTATTTGCATCGCAAATGGGGGATGACGTCCACCACCCCTCCCCCACCCATCCCCAGACTCCACCCATCCTTCAGGAATCAGCTCCAGTCTCATTCCCTCTGCAGACCCTTCCCCAGGAGGGGTCATGGACATCCTCCACAGCTTCCGACTCCTACTGTCGAAGTGATTGGTTTCAAGGGAAGGTAACTTGGAAAACGGAAGCCGCCGGGCGCTTTCTAGGTTGGCTCCCTATCAGAACCTCTTCTTGGGGAACAGCAGAAGGGCGTGCCAAAGCCCAGATCTTCTTGGCCAAGGCTAGTTTCCACCATGGTGAAGCCCACGTTCAACATTAGGTTCAAATCAAATAATATACACGTAGACGCATGCTTCATTCACCTCTATCGACAAATCATCTCATATAAAAAATATCTAACACAAAATAACTTTATTGTCTGGGTCTATTGGGACACTAGCCCGTGTCTCAGTTGCCAACATTGGGGACACACCAGGGGACAAGGAACAGCAGGTGCAGGAGCTCAACTGCTTCCTTCTCCTGGGGCTGTGGTTTGGATAAGGGTTGAGTGGGTCACCCAAAGCTTTGCATGTGGGAATCTGGGTCCTCGGTGTCAGGGGGTTGCAGAGTGAGTTGGTTCAGGAGAGTGGGCTGTTATAAGTGAGCCGGGCACCGCCCCTGAATCTTTCTGGCTTCCTGTCTTACCATCGATAACTTCCACATGCACTCCTGCCATTAGGATGTCACCTGCCATGAAGCCATCACTAGATCCAAGCAGAAGCTGGTGTCATGCTGGCAATCCTCCTGAGCCTTGAGCTAATAAACCTCTTTTCTTTGTGGATTGCTCGGCCTCAGGTATTCTGTTGTAGCAACACCAAGTAGACTGACACACATGATCATTCCCAACTCCTCCTTGATCTGAACTAGTCAGGAAGGGGTCACCATGAACTTCTAAGATTCCCATAAGAATCATGCTCAGTTGTAGACACTGTCAGGTATCAGGACACTGCAGATACTAAAAGGAAGATGAAAATCATTTGCACAAATCATGATAAGACAATGGCCAAAGGTTGCTATCTCTTGTGGGTCATACTTATCTTTTGATAAACTAAAATCTAGACAGAGTCCTCCAATGCTTTATACATATGGGCATATATAATAACTATGATTCTGTTTATGTGTGTCTGTGCATGTATACATATAGGTATGTTTGTGTGTGTGTGTATATATGTATGAATACACTTATACACGCACACACACACACACACACACACACACATATGGATACGCCCTCAATAGAACTCTCAAAATAACTTTTTAGGTTCTTAAAATTAAACACTGAACTCTAACGAATTAAATTTGCATATCATGGTTTTATATCAGCATGTAGTTTTACATGAACATTAAGGAAAGTCTTGTTTCCTACAAAAAAGTAGTGGTTCTCCCCGCTGGGGAGGTGGGGGTTCTGGAGAAGAGGACAGTGGTCACCCCTCTGTCCTCTGAAATGCTACCCCAGGTTCTGCAATCCAGGGGGAGAGGCAGGGTGTCCTCCCTGGGGCTGAAGGAGGAAGCCCAGAGTGAAATTCAAGTAAATTAAGCCACCTAAAGGGCGCAGAGGGGGAGGGGGAACAGCCAGGTCCTGCCATCGTGAGGCTCTGCGTCACCACCGGCCCCAGAAACGACGCAGCCAGCTGACCGTGAACTGAGACCTCTGGCAACAGGGGCCCTAATGGAGGTTTCCTCTTTTAAGTTGTTTTTCTCAGGTATTTTGTCACAGCTACAGAAAACGAACACGTGTCTCATGGATCTCATTCCAGAGGGCTTTGGACACAGGCGTGGCACAGCCTGTCACAGCATGCAGGGGTGTGTCCTGGCAGGCAGAGAACCAGACAGGGACAGACAGTGATGCAATCAGAAAAAGGGACGGTACTGGAAAGGGCCAACAGAAGAACTCACCAGAAATGTCCTGTAGGCAGCTAGAGAGAGATGTAAGATCAGTCCTGGAAGTGTGAACTGGAGACTAGAGTCTTCCTTTATAGGGCCAAGGGATGTCCCTGGACAGGAGGGCCATGTGCTGAGCCCAGAGCTCTCCATATATTCTCTTACGGAATCCTGCCAACAACCCTGGATGATGGCACACAAGAAAGTGAAGCTCAGAGAGGTAAAGTGTTTTGCCTGAAGTCACACAGCTGAAAAACGATGAAAGTATAACCAAACTCAGGAAGAGTTCACCCCTGCTTCCCTTCTATTTCAGAAGATTCCCTATAGGCATTCAAGGAGAATGAGGGAAAGATGGTAGTTATTGTAACTCATCTGCACCAGTTACAGTAACATTTGATGGCAGGTACAGAAACCCCAAATAGTGGCTTCAACAAGGCTACTGAGTAGCCTATCAGGAAGGGCCATTCACATTGTGTTCCAGGAGTCGTTGTGAGGGCCAGCAGCCCTGGAGGCTTCCTCTTTTTCCCTGGATTTAAGAAGTTAGAAAAGGGCAGGGCAGAGCTGGTATGACAATCCCCCAAGGGATGAGGTACCCAGGTTCTGTTTAAATTTCTACATCTTCATGCTCACACTTACAAGATGGCTGTTGACACTCCACCCATCACACCCATACTCTCAACAGAGAGAAGCAGTAAAGGCAAAGAGCAAAAAGAACAGACTTATTGAGGCAGATCCCTTGAAACTGCTTTCCTGAAATCCAGAAGCCCACCTAGCTAGCTACCTCCATTTCTACCTCATTCACCAGGATTGTTCTTTTCTTATGTAAGATGGTAAGAACCTGGGAGATAGAGCTTCTTCAGCTGGACTTACTGTTGACCCCAAATACGAATCGGGTTCTGTTCGTGAGTGAGAAGGAGAGAATGGAAGCTGGAGATCCTTCTTGCAAGATGGTTTCATCACCCCGTTACACCTGGGTGCTGTGTGGCCAAGGGGCAGAGAACTCACAGGAGTCAGCCCCAGGCACGGAGAACCCAGCATCCATCCGGGGAACGGCATGGTTAAATCCAGCAAATATTCATATCAAGGATGATTCAGGGTCAGAGAATGTAGACAATGGGGTTGGGGTCATGCACATCCTCATTGAGGGACTAGATCATGGGCAGGGCACCCTCACTAGGACAGGCCATTAGCCAACAGGGAGGGACCAGGCCGTGGGTCCACCATGGTGTCTAGCTTCCTGGAGTTAGGTTCTAAAAGGAATCAAATTTGAAGGTCTCATCCCTGCAGGAAGCATTGTCTATCTGCTCTGCACAGCCTGAACTCCAAAATTCTGGAAGAAACTGTCGCTTGGGTTTAACTTGGCCAGATATCCATCCTTAGCAATATCCAGAAGGTCTTATGATGGGTTGAATTATGCACCCCCACCCCCCCAGGCAAAAAAAAAAAAAGTTCATATTTTAAGTGTTAACATCAAATTCCCTCAGAATATGAGTGCATTTGGAGATAGGTCTTAAAAGAGGTAATAAGTTAAAATGATGGCATGACCCAATAGAACTGGCCACCTTAGAAGATTTGGACACAGACACACAGGAAGGAAGACCACGACCAAAGGACACAGGGAGAAGACAACATCTATAAGCCAAAAGGAAAGACCTTGGGGAAAAACCAGCCCCACTGAGATTCATCTCCGACTTTCAGCTGCTAGAAACTTGAGAAAATACATTTCTGATGCTTGATAGGCCCAGACTGTGACACTTTGTTATAGCAACTGTAGCAAACTCATGCATGTGTATTGACCAAAAATAAAAAAAAATCCCTGAGAATTATTGAACACAGACATTCAGACTGCAGTTGACTCAAGAGTTAACTTAAGCATAATTCTTCACATATCAAGCTACAATTCACGCCCAGTAGAGTTGTGTGATTTTTTTAATTCCTCATCACTAGAAAAACAGACCCAACTTGGGAAAAATGTCTCTTAGTTTGGCTCCATTCTTCCCTTCTGTCTCATCCCTTCTTGCACTGGGGTTGTTAAAACCACTCACACGAATCCTTCATCTCATTGTCTGCCCTGCTTCAAAGCTCCGTCTTGAAGCCCAGAGCTCCCCTCAGCTGCGTCTCCTGACTCTGGTGGAAGCCAGACCTCTGCGGTGCTGAAATGCACAATCGTCTTCCCTCTCTCAAGGCCTTGTTTGCTCCTAGTGTTCCAGGGGCAGCTGCTCGTTAGCTGGAAAGGGCTTCTCCCCCATTTGTACTTTTTGGCTTTGTTGCTCTGAGCATCGAGCTCTGATCTGTCTCGTGATTTTTGCAGCAGGAAGGGAAACACACAGCCCTGGCATTTTGGGTGAAGAAAGAAGCTTCCCGTCTGGATGCTATCCCCTGCCACTGAACAATCCTCCCGTTCCTCAGTCATTGTTGGCTTGAGGATATTTCTTATTTGGCCAGGAGAGGGAGGAGGCTTGAACTTGGGTGACCCACCTCCCCAGCCCTGCTTTGTATTTTATTTAGACACAGGGTCTCACTGAGTTGCTTAGCACCTGGCTTTGGCTGAGGTTGGCTTTGAACTCTGGATCCGCCCACCTGAGCCTCCAGAGAGGCTGGGATTACAGGCATGCACCGCAGCACCTGGCTTGATGATGCTTCTTTTTTGATACACCACCCCCCTTCTTTGTCCCAATGTAACTATTTTATACCCACTAAGTGCAGGAGCTCTGCCAGCTTTTCTTTGTTAGCCATTTTTTAATTCAAATATCTGCCCAAGGAGAGAAGGAGAGCTTATTAAAAAAAAGGTCCAGCAGCACAGAGCTGAGCGGAGCCCAGAGCCTCACCACCTCTTGAGGACAGAACGTGACTCCACAGCTGGGACCTCACCCCTGCTCCAGCCCCATCTACCATATACATTTAGACCTCTGGCTTGTCTTTAAGAGAGGAGATCAGTTAAATAAATAGATTAAAAATAGCAGAAGGAATATTGAAAGCCCAGCAACTCCAGAGGCTGAGGCAGGAGGATCCAAAGTTTTGAGGTCAGCCTCAGCAACTTAGCAAGGCTGTAAACAATCTAGCAAGATCTGTCTCAAAATAAAAATTTAAAAAGGGGCTGAGGCTGTGTGGCTCAGTAGTTAAGTGTCCCTGGGTACAATTCAAGTACCAAAAGAAAAAAAAATTAAGAATATATTTTAAAGTTAACAAACTACACCATGAAAATGGTGGGGGGGGAGATAAAATCAACAAAGACAGGTGGTAGGAGCTGGGAAATTTTAAAAATGCATCACTAAATATTATATGCAAAATGATCACATAAAAGGGGTAGAACAGGGTCACTGCATTCTTTCAGACATGATGTTTGCTAATAAAAGAGCCCAGGAAAAGAAGATAAAGTAGTAAATAAGAGCCCGTCGGGCCCGGGGAGGCGGTAGCTCAGAGGCAAGGGGCTTGCCTGGCATGCGGGAGGCACTGGGTTCGAGCCTCTGCACCGCATAAAAATTAACAAATAAAATAAAGGCATGCTGTCCATCTACAACTACAAAAAAAAGAAGAAGAAGAAGAACTTGGGGCCAGAAGACCCTCAGCTCCACAGGAGGCCTTGAGGGACTTGCCTCTGCGACCCCTGGGGCGGACGGTGGCGCCCAGAGGTGGTTTCCCCTTTGCTCAGAAAGCCAGCCCCTCACTGCGCCTGCGCGGCAGGCTGAGCTCAGAGTGGAACCCTCAGCCCTTGCAGATGATGTCCCTGCGGCCCAGCCAGCGTGTAAACCCCACACCCGGTGGGCAGGCAGGATAATTCCTCCACAGACAGCCAGGCCACCTGCCAGAGCGGTGCTGGGGCTCGGAGCAGCTAACCGAGGAGCATATAAATCTGCTAATGAGGCCCCTTCTAAACACGCACACTGTGGCAAGGGAGGGCTGCGACTCACCAGGAGGAAGGAAGCCTCTGGGAGAGCTTCTGTTCCCAGCTCCGTCCCTGACCAGCTGCAGGACAGGGGCCAGTCAGTGTAGCCCCAGGAGCCTCATAAGCAAATGAAGGAAAGGAGCCCCAGGAGCCCAGAGGTGGTGGCTTCCCTCCACCATGCAGTGGGCAGATGCCCTCAGTTTCCCCAGACTGGCTGGGGGGGGCTGCCCTTGCTGCCCTTGTTGACCCCATCTATGCCCAAAGCAGACCCTGCTTCCTGTTGGGGGGCCAGGGTGCAACCCAGAGTCCCTGGAACCTAGGAGCAAGCCCCTGCCCAAGAACCCCGTGGGTCTGCTCAGGAGGGCAGGGTCCCTGCAGCTGTCAGCACCAGAGACCCCAAGCACTGGTCCAAAGGTGCCAGGATGCGGGCAGCCATGTCCAGCCTGGGAGATGAAGCAGATCTGCAGGAAGGAGCCTGCTGGTGTCTTCAACTGTGAGCAGGAGGAGTGGGGGACTTGGAGCTCCAGGAAGGGAGGGTCCAGGGAGGGGGCAGTGCTGCAGGTGGCGCTGGCAGACAGGAAGGGGAGTCAGGGGCTGCTCTGGCAGGAGGACCCTCCGGCTGTGGCTTCAGTGTAGCTGATGTGGCCAACACTGTCGTGCTGCCTACTTCTCCCTTTGCAGAAGGCCTCTGCCCAGCAGCAGGGAGCACGATCCGAGGGCAGCCTGCATGTGGCTTCCGCGGCACTGCTCCCAGAGGAACCCACATACTGAGATGGCCCAGGTGCCTCGGCCCAACAGAGGACAAGTCTCCAGCTTTTGGAAGATTGTGTCCGGGTTTGGTTTCTCTCTGCCCAATGCTGCTTCCTCCCCAACCTCCATCGCAGACCCTGCTCCCGGAGAGCACAACCAGGAGCTCTGAAGGCTCCACGGCCACCCACAGTCCCCACGGCCACCCAAAGTCCCCAGCTCCACGGCTGTGTCTCCTGGAGTCTCTTCAAATGAAGAGTCTTTTTTCCATATTTTTATTATCATTATTTTTATTTATATAGGAGAGCAAAACGCATTACAATTCTTATTACACATATAGAGCACAATTGTTCATATCTCTGGGTGTATACAAAGTATCTTCACACCGATTTGTGTCTTCACACATGCACTTTGGATGATGATGTCCATCACATTCCACCATCATGGCTGACCCCCTGCCCCCTCCCCTCCCCTCCCACCCCTCCGCCCTATCTAGAGTTCCTCTATTCCCCCCATGCTCCCCCTCCCTACCCCACTATGAATCAGCCTCCTTATATCAGAGAAAACATTCCACATTTGTTTTGGGGGATTGGCTAACTTCACTTAGTATTATCTTCTCCAACTCCATCCATTTACCTGCAGATGCCATGATTTTATTCTCTTTTATTGCTGAGTACTATTCCATTGTGTATATGCGCCACATATTGATGCATGATAATTCACACATAATAGTGGGATTTGTTGTTATGGATTCATACACAGGATACAACAATATGATTCGTCAGTATTGTTCCCCAGTATTATCCCTGTCCCTTCCCTCCTCCCTCTCCCTAGTCCCTTTCCTCGACTGATCTCCCTTCTATTTTCAGATATTCCCCTCCCACCTTTCCCCCCTCTTTTCCTCTCTAGTTTCCACATAAGAGATGGAAACATCAGGCGCTTGACCTTCTGAGTTTGGCTTATTTCACTTAATATGTGCTCTCAAGTCCCACCCATTGTCCTGAAAGTGATACAACTCCATTCTTTGGGACTGACTGAACCGCATGGTGGAGATATACCACATTTTCTTTGTGCGTGCCCGTTGATGAACACCTGGTTCTGTAACTGGGCCATTGTGAATCGTGCTGTTGCCAACACGGGTGTGCTGTGTCACTCTAGGATGACGACTCTGATCCTTGAGGATAAGTACCAAACAGCAGGATGGCTGGGTCACAGGGTGGTTCCATCCCCCACACTGATTTCCGTCATGGTCGCACTGATTCACAACCCCACCAACGGTGTTAACGGTGTTCCTTGTCCCCACACCCCCTCCAGCATCTGCTGTTGTGGGTATTGTTGACGACGGCCATTATGACTGGGGTGACATAGAATCTTAGTGTAGCTTGGGTTTGCAGGTCCCTAATTGCTAAAGATGTTGAACTTTATTTCATTTATTTGTTTCCATTTGTGTTTCTTCTTCTGAGAAGTTTCTGTTTGATTCATTTACTCTTTTACTTATTTTGGGGGGGGGTTGGTGATTTGGGGGGTTCTTTATATAGGTTAGATATGAATCCTCTGTTAGAAGAGTCGCTAGCAAAGCTTTTCTCCCACTCTGTGGGTTCCCTCTTTACATCCCTCATTGGATGACATCCCATTTATTAACTCTTGCTATCATTTCCTGAGCTGTAGGAGTCCTGTTGAGAAAGTCACTGCCTGTGCCTACATGCTGGAGGGTTGACTCTAAGTTTTCCTCTAGGAGCGGCATGGTTTCTGGTTGAATTCTGAGGTCTTTGATCCATTTTGAGTTGATTTTTGTGGAGGGTGAGAGATGAAGGTCTAGTTTCTTTCCTCACATATGCATAACCAGTAGTCCTAGCACCATCATGTGAAAGGCTGCCTGGTCTCCAGTGTATGTTTTGGATCAGATGACTGCATCTGTCTGGGTTTGTCTCTGTGCCTTCTATTCTGTACCATTGGTCTGTGTAGGTTATTATGCCAGTACCATGCAGTTTGGGTTACGATAGCTCTGTAGTATGATTTGAAGTCAGGTATTGTGATGCCTTCAGCATTGCTTTGTTTGGCTTACAATCATTTGGGCTATTCAGGGTCTTCTATTCTTCCAAATAAATTTTAGGACTATTTTTTTCTAGTGCTGTGGAGAATGTCATTGGTAAATTGATGGGGGTTGCATTGAATCTGTATTGCTTTTTGTAACATGGCCATTTTAACAATATTCATTCCTCCTCTCCATGAACATGGGAGGTCTTTTGATCTTCTAGTGTCCTCTTCAATTTCTTTATTCAGCATTCTGCAATTTCCCCCTCCTCGGTTAGATTTCTTCCTGGGTGGTGGTGTTTTAGGCTATTGTGAATGAGACAGTTTTCCAGATTCCTTTCTCAGCAGATTGACGGTTGGTATAGAGAAAAGCTATTGATTTCTGTATGTCGACTTTGTATCCTGTCATATGTGCACCTGACAGCAGCTCACAAGAATCAACTGTGTGCGTCTCTCCCTTAACTCTGTATTCCGTGGTGGGGGTCGATAGCTGGAAATCAGCCATGACTGGAAATATTTACACCAAGGAAATGGAGAAACACAACAAATCAGCACCTTCCCCCCACCCCCATCCCAGACTGGTTGTTAATCATTTACCAGCACTGTTTATGGACAGTGGGACTAAATCATTCATCATGATAACATACAGTGCAGACGGGAGAAGTTGGAGGAGAGAAAAAAATGAAGGAACCTGCAGAAGAAAGGTGCAGATGAATTTTTCCAAGGAGGAGACGTTCTGAGATGTTCTTGGATGCCTTGTCCTTACAGTGTGGAATCGAGCTGGCAGCAACAGCAGATAAAACCCCCGAAGCTGGCATTGCCCACAGCCTGGAGGACCTCTGCTCAGACTCGTGGCATCGTGAGGGCAGTCGGCAAACTGTCCCTAATTCAGGTGACCACAGACTTGCACGCACAGCCCGGAGACAGTGTGTGGTGTGGTTTCCTTAGTAACCTACAAGAAGGGCATCCTAAAACCCAAATCTTCAACTCACTGTCTCAGTCTGAAATGTTGCTGATCCATAATCCAAGGGAGGAGAGCTGTAGAAAGTGCTGGCTGTGATTTTTAGAAAGCAGAATCTTTCAAAAGCCTCTTTAGTGAGGACTACACATTTATTTGACAAATAGGGGCTCAGTGCCCACAGAAGGAATTTTTTACTGGTTCTTTTTAGTTATACAGACCGTTAGGATTCGCTTTGACATAATTATAAAGGCAAGAAACATAATTTGCTCTGATTCAGTCCCCAGTACTGCCCTCCTCCCTCCCTCTGCTCCCTTCCCTGAACCCTGTTGATCTTTCTATTTACTGTTTAGTTTTGCTGTTGTTGTTTTTAGTGAGTGTCTTGTGGATGCACCTGATGCTGAGATTCACTGTGGTAGGCTCAGTATGCACCTAGGGAAGTGAGGTCAGGTTCATCTCACGGTTCTTCCCTAACCCCATCCTTCTCCCTCCTCCTCAGGCCCCTTCCTCTAGTCGACCAATTTTTTCTCCGTTTTGATGGACTCCCCCCACCTTCTCTCTTTCTCTCTCCCCTCCCTCCTTCTTTAGGACTAGCTTCTGCATAAGGCCTTTTGCTGGTGAGGACAGCAACCCAATGAAGTCATCTGTTTGGGTCCAGACGCCCCACAAAAGGGGCAGAATAAATTTACTGTCCTTTACATGAGTGTGGAGAGAGATTTTCCATGAGGCTAGTCCATTAGCCTCTGAAAGAATCGTTCCTGGCGCGAGGCAATTCAGCCACTTCCTAATGGCATTCAGATATGGCTCATAGTGGAGACATAATAGACACTTGTTAAATGAATAAATGAGCCAATCTTAACTCTCAGATAACCAGGGATGATTCATTCTTCCCCGGGCTATGTGGAATGAATAAACACTTAAGAGATCACCAGGGACCTATGCAGGAGCTGAGTGTGCGCTCACAGACAGAGAGGAGGAGGACATATATATTAAGCAAAACAGGAAGCTCGCCAGAGACCCAAGTCAAAACTGGAAATGCCGGCCCAGCTGGATAGCTTGAAGGTGACAGAGGTAGGAATGGACCTTTTCCATGTACATTTTTTTTGTTCTTGATTATCAGAGGCAATAACAAATTTAAAACTTCCTGGAAAATGGGAAAATGTAAGTTATAAAGTGAAGGCTTTCCATGATGACTATTAAAATCTTTCATAAAATCCCAAAGTCAGGATCTTTCTTTAGAATTGATAATTCTAAAAAAAAAAAAAAATGACACAGAATTTAAAGGAAATAGCCTTTATTTGGGAAACAAAAGAATTGTAATTTGGATACAATGAATCAAGGCAGCGGAACTGTGTCCCTTAAGGCAAGTGCAGAAGAGGGTTTTTGGTTTTGTTTTTTTGTTTGGGGGGTTGTTTGTTTTTGTTTTTGTTTTTTTGTTTTTATAGGGGATTTCCACGGTTGTTGTTTTTGGAGTCAATTCATTGGCTGGGAAGAAATCCTAAATTGCAAACCCATTCCTATTGATCAGCTAATGAGGGTACTCACAGGTGAGAGATGTGGTGGCTCTGGCCTTCAATGGATCATCAAAGTTTTACTGCAACCTTCTGTGGTTTAACCTTGAGAAGGTGTAACAAAAATCTTCCTGCGTCTCCAGTGCAGAAAAACCTTAACCTTTATTACTTCACTTTCTTTCACAGAACCCCATGCATCCGAGAGAGAGAGAACTCTTTCCTAATCTTTGAGCGGCAGACTCCAGGAAAACAAAGGGCAGTTATAGTGGAAGGAAATGGAATGAGTTCGGTTGCTCTTAATGATAAAGATGTTGTCATTATAGACACAGTTCCAGGTGTTGGCAACATTTTAACAGACTATGACCTCTTCAAAAGAGTGCTGGGCGGGGGGGGGGGGGGGGGGGGGGGGGGTGCTGGGGTTGTGGCTCCGTGGTAGTAGTGCACTTGCCTAGTATGTGTGAGGCACTGGGTTCCATCCTCAGCACCACATAAAAAATAAACAAATAGAGCTGGGATTGTGGCTCAGCGGTAGAGCACTCCGCTAGCACGGGCGAGGCCCGGGTTCCATCCTCAGCACCACATAGAAACAAAGGCACTGCGTTGTGTCCATCTACCCCTGAAAAATAAATATTAAAAAAAATTAAAAATAAACAAATAAAATAAAGATGGAGAGAGAGAGAGAGAGAGAGAGAGAGAGAGAGAGAGAGAGAGAACCCTCTTCCTTTTAAGGATACAGACAAGAGGAAAAAAAAAATCTACCTGTGCTTTTACAGTTCTCCCAAGGCCCCAGTGGAGAGATGGCCTCCCTGTCCCATAGGTCATGACACCCTGGTGTGCCCAGCTGCCCTTTCGGGTCTTGCCACATGGAGAAGGCCTTTCTGGCCCGGTAGGGTTGTAGTGATCCTGATGTTCAACCCCAATGCAGAAACGACTTTGCCCTAGCCCAGCTCTTCATGAACTCCCTGATACAGGCGGCAGCTAAGGAAAACATGTATCAAGGAAAAAACTTCTCTATGCCCATGAAGAAGACAGATGGGTCAATTTGGAAATGAAGCATAAGGGCCAGTGGTGCCTAGGGCCCTGGGAAAGAGCACTGTGACATAGGATCACAAAGCCACTTCTCTCCTTCCTGGGGTCAGGCCAGGGTCTGAAGCCAGGACCTGCTGCTCTCCTTCGAGTCATTCCAGCCTCAGGGCATGTTATGGTGTAGACGGCTCAAGCACAGTGGCTATATGTACTCTCCGAGACCTCCCAGGGCAGAGGAAGAAAAATTAGACCAGAAAATTGAGTACAGTCGTGGGCTGCACTACAAGGTTTCAGTCAACCGCGAGCCATGGATACAGCAGTGGTACCATAAGATTATCTTGGAGCAGAAAAGTTCCTATTGCCTAGGACCTTTACTGAGCCTTTTCTTTCAATACGATTGGATCCACGAGTACTGCTCTGTTACGGTTGTCTACAGTATTAAGTACATTAACCTGCCGCACAGGTTTGTAACCTAGGAGCAAGACGCTCCCATTTAGCCCCGGTGTGTAGAAGGCTAGGCCATCTAGGTTTGCAGAGGTATACTCTGTGCTGTTTGCACAAGATGAACTTGCCTAACGATGCATTTCTCAGACTATATCCCCATCATTAAGCAATGCATGACTGCACTTCATCTGTACAAAGAAACTCCGGGCACTAAGTGTAGTTAACCCAAGAGTTTCTGGAGTCTGCCAGAGTAGAAGCCCAGCTCCCACAGGGGGTGAGATCCATGCAGGAGCAAGGAGGGCAGCCCAGTGGTTGAAAGGGAGGAAAGAGTCAGCAGCATTGAAGTAGGTATGAGTACCCTCCAGGGTCCCATGTTAGGCCAGATTTCCAAGGCTGGCTCTTATTCCAGACATGAAGAAATTAATGGGGTTAGCTGGGCATGATGGTACATGCCTGTAATCCCAGTGGTTTGGGAGGCTAAAGCAGGAGGATTACAAATCCAAAGCCAGCCTCAGAACTTAGTGAGGCCCTAAGCAACTCAGAGAGACCCTGTCTCTAAATAAAATATTTTTAAAGGGCTGGGGATGTGGCTCAGTTGTTAAGCACCTCTGAGTTCAATCCCTGGTACCAAAAAAAAAGAGGCAGGAGAGCTAACAGAAAGAAAATACTTGGGTAAAATAATAAATGCAAGTTAGGAAGTTCAGAGATGATTCTTGAAAGATTATAGAGAAGATAATGCCTGAAAGGATTAAGCTTTAAAAGCATAATTATTATCTTAACAGCCAGTGCTTGGAATAACAAGATAAAATAGACATTTAAGAGGGAAGCCTTGATGTCAATGAGATTAAAAACTTAAAAACACAAAAGCAATCACTGAAAGTCAAAAACCATTAAGATGCTAAGTCTTGCATGTGAAAATAGAAGGTATTGAGGATAAAGAACGAGAGTAAAAATTTGAAACTATAAAAGTAAAGAGGATATCTTTGTCTTTCCAGAAAAATAAAAGCAAAACCTTAAAAATTAGAGAGATAGTAGATAGAGGAAAGGGAATACAAGAAAAACGGTTTGTATATAAATCAAAGTAATGTAACAAGCCACGACTTCAACAAGGTAACAAGCTAATTGGTATATGTGGGAAAGCCAGAAGCATTCCCTCGTAATTTTTATTGTGATTTCCTTTTTAACCTAAAAGCTATTTTAGGAATTGGCTTTATAGTTTACAAATACGTGGATTTGTCTCTTGTCATCTAATCATTTTTAATTGTGGACTTCTAATTTAATTGCAATATGGTCACAAGATACGAAGTTGTTATTAATAGAGCCAATTTTTATAAATGTTCAAAGAATGCTTGAAAAGAGTGCATAATCTCTCTACTAGGTACAGGGTTTTCTATCTAATTAGACCAACCTTTTAATTGTGCTGTTGAAATCCTTTATAGACTTATGTTTTTTTTTTTCCAGCTTAATCTTTCAATTTCCTTATAAATTTTCCTGGTGATTCTATTAGTTTTGCTTCATAAATATTAAGACTACATTAAGAACAAACAAATCGAAGATTGTTACTTCTTATAGAATTGTTCTTTCCTTATTATGAAAGCTCCTCTTTATCCCCAAGAACCATCTTTGCCCTAAAAGTTGTCTATTATTCAGTTTGCTCTAACAGTTTTGTTCTTATTAATGTTGGTCTGATATAGCTTTTCCTGTTTAATTTTGGACTTCTCAACATCATTTCTTCTTAAGTATGTCTCTTATAAATAACACAAAGCTGAATTTTATTTTAAAAATCAAATCTGGATGCCTGTCTTTTTAAAGAACCTCAGCTGTTTAAACTATTGCAATTACTGATCTATTTGGACATATTTCCGACATCTTATTCTAGGGTTTGGGCTTATCATGTTTTTCTTATTGCTTCTTTTTTTTTTTTTTTCTCCTTTCCTAGTTTCCCAAATTTTAATAACGTTTTCTCCATTCCTTAATTCTTTTGCTTTGGAGGGATGTATTGTGTTCTGATTTAACTTTCATTTTTCAATTTTGAAGAATCATAACTAATGATAAATATTTATAAGGAAGTTACACTTATCAGTGTCTTTACTCTCCCTTCAAACAAGACTGATGGAACATGCTTTGCTGCTCACTGAACATTCTCTACCTTGTGAATATTGTCCAGACTTTGAGTTTCATTTATTTTTTTAAACATACACACAAAAAATTACATTTTTTTCCTGATGGACTACTTTTTGAAAAGATGTATGACCAAGTATCTGTGTGTACCATTGCTCTTGGATCCAGAACTTTCCCTTTCAGATTACGTCTTTCTCCTTGAAATATGTCTCTATCAGTTCTTCCTGCGAGGATCTGTGGGTGGTAAACTTACTTGATTGTTGTTTGAAAATGCATTTATTTTGACTTCATTCAAAAATAATAGTTTAGCAGGGCATAAAAATTCTAGGCCCATGTGTTTTATCAGCACTTTGAAGATATTACTCCGTATCTCCTGATATCTGTTGTTAAAATGTCTGCCATTCAGGACTGGGGTTTGGCTCCGTGGTAGAGCACTTGTCTAGCAGGAGTGGGGCACTGGGTTTGGTTCTCAGCGCCATATATAAATAAATAAAAATCCATCAACAACCAAAGAAACATTTTTTTTAAAAAAACGTTTGCCATTCTAACTATTTGGTTTTTATAAGCATGTGATTTATTTTTTGTAGTCACTTTTAATATTTAAATAGTGTTCTATTTCAATGAATCAAAGTGTGGATTTACTTTTATAGATTGAATGTACACTTTTAGCCTGAAAACCCTGGTTTTAATTAATTAATTAATCCTCATTAATGAATATATCTTCATAGATGAGTGTCCACCGGAACTTCTCTACTATGACGCCTGGAGTCCCTTGAACTCCCCTGTATGCCTATTAATTTTTCTTTTATGCTTTTTGTTTCTTTTTCTCTCTGTAATACGTTCTGGAGATATTTCCAGCTTATTCATTTCTTTTTCTGGTCTAAAGTTTATTCCACCTATTGAGGTTTTAAGTTTCATTTATTATTATTGTTTGGATTTCTAGGATTTCTAGTTGGTCCTTTCCTATATTCATTCGCCTGTTCATTTTTTTATTTTTACCTTTTTGTTATTTCTTATTTCCACTTAAAATGTTTTATTTCCGTGATGTCTTTGATGATCCAAAACTTACATGACTCAAGACAATGGCAGCTACTCTCGGTCCTGAGCAAGTGAACACCTCTCCTCTCAAGCATCAGGAAGGGCAGAGATTAATGGCAGCTCTGCCCTCTTCCTCGTGTGCTTCCAGGGTTACAATGGATGTCGGCTTATAAGTGGAGAAAGGGCGTGGGGAAGTGCGTGTATTATTACTTGGTCATGCCCTCTGTACTGTCAGTCTTTCTTCACTATGACAAAATGCCTGACAATCAACTTATAAAAACAGAAGGTTTATTTTGGCTCACGGTTTCAGAAGTCTTAGTCCATGATCGATTGGTCCTGTTGCTCTGTGCCTGTGGTATGGCAGCCCATTACGGTGGAAGCACATGGCAGAGCAAAATCACTTATCCCATATCCAGGGAAGAAGGAGCCAGGATCCCACAATCCCCTTCAAGAACACACTGCCAGTGACCCAAGACCTCCCACTAGGCCCTTCTCCCTAAGATTTCCATCGCCTCCCATGGTGCCACCCTGGTCACTCAGCCTTTCAACACATGGGCCTTTGGGGGGCGGGGCATTCAAGATCCAAATTAAAGCACCCTTCACTAAAGGGGCTGCGACCATGACCAGTGACTGAGGTCCCCTGTGCAGAATCTCCCCAGAACCCCGACTGTTCATTCCCACCTGCCTGTGGCCCATCTCCACTTGGACCTCCCACCCGTGCCTCAACCACAGTAAGTTCAAAACATAAGGACCCAGCCGCACAGAGAAGCTCTCCCTGCAGTGCCTCCCCAGGGGTCAACAGCATCATCCACACCAAAGGAGACTCAGAGTCCTCGTAGATCCTCCCTCCAGGCCAGTCCCCACTCCCCAGCTCCCCTGTCCCCTGCCACCCACACCACCTCCTCCTGACCAGACCCCACCTTGGCTTGTCTTCCCTCGCCAGGCCCACCCTCCACTCTCGATCTCCTCCCCTACTTTCCACCTCGGTTCCGGCCCTTTCCGACCATGAACTGTGGCTTCCTGTCTGGTCTCCAGGTATCCGACTGCCGTTTCTCACCCCGCTGTCAAGGGAAAGAGCTTTACTAGGGTAATTACCTCTCCCATGCTAAAGCCCTTTGGTAGCCCTACAGGGCAAAGCCCAAAGTCAGCCTCCTGTGATCCGAAACCCCCTCACCTCACAGTCACACCTGGTGGGGCAGCCACAGTGCCTCTGCCTAGAACATCCTTCTCCACCCCACTGTCGATTTACCTGGTGAGAACCTGCTCTACCTTCAAGACTCCCATCAAAGGTCATCGCCATTACAGAACCTACTAGACTGGTTACTGGGGAAGGGGGCCGGCCCCACTCTGCCCTGCAGAGACTTCTGTCATTTTTATTATTTAACTCATTGGTTCACACAACTAGGCTCTGTGCTGCTGGAGGTTAGCTCTTATTCACCTCTGACATCTTTGTGTCCCCAGTGCCTAGGACAGTACCTGGCATATGATGAACTTTCAGTTTATGACGAAGGAAACTCCTAAGTCCTCCACTGAGTGTCAATCCTGACTCTGTGGAAGTGTCAAGATCTGGGGGTAGACACCAGGCTGCTCAGGCAGGATATGGAAGGGGAGGGACAAGGGTCACCAGGAATGGTTTTGATTTTGGTACTGAGGATTGAACCCAGAGAGGCTTAACCACTGAGCCACATCCCCAACCCTTTTTAAAATATTTTATTTAGAGACATGTTCTTGCTGAGTTGCTCAAGGGCCTCACTAAGTTGCTGAGGCTGGCTTTGAACTCCCGTTTTTCCTGCCTCAGCCTCCTGAGCTGCTGGGGTGACAGGGTGCACCATTGTACCTAGCCAGAAATGATTTTTTTATACCAGATTTTATTCTTCAGATCATGAAGCCCTAAGCAAGAAGACACAAAAATCAATGCATCCAAAAGGAAAAAAAAATGAAGACATTTTATAACATAGAAACAAAGTATATTATCTGAGGAAAAAAAACACAACTATTACGCACACCAAAAAAAAAAAAGTGGGAAAAAATATTTGCAGTTCATGTCACAAAATCCTATTCTGATCTTCTCAATATACAAAGAGCTCTTACAAATAAGTAAGAAAAAGACCCTCGATCCCATGAGAAAAATCAACAGAAGATATAAATAGGCTTGCACAGAAAAAATGAAAATGCCCTTAACCATCATGAAAAAAAATGTTTGATTTTAGTCATGAATAAAGAAATGCAAATCCCAACAACAACAGCTCCATTTTCAGAATGGCAAAAAAAAAAAAAAAATTCCTAAGTGTTGGGTATTTTCCACACCAGGTGGCTCAGGTGTGGAGGAATTGCACTCATGAACACTTGAGTGAGCGTGAGCATTTGTGCAACATTTCCATAGAGACATTATCTCAGTGTCTTTAACATGTTGCACTCACATGTTGCCCTTTAACAAAAATAATTGTATAGAGAAGGGAAGAGGGAGGGGGATTCAGTGAGGGAAGAGCGAGGTTGTGATTTCAGAATGTATTTATTCTGCGATGACTTAAGCCCTGGGCTGCACTCCAAAAGCCTCGTGTGAATGGTTTGCTGTTCAGAGTGGCTGTTGACATTCTCGGCTGCTTTCTCGGCAGCCAGACAACATCGTCCCTTGGCTGCGGTGCCAAGGAGCTGTGCTTCCCATCATGAGAAAGATGATGCAGAGCCACCTTTCACGTGCTCTTCGGGGCGGAGCTCTCGATGGTTTTTTCCACTTACAGGAATGTGTCGGTCCAGCCCTGTGGTTGCTGACTTGGCGTTTAGGCTCCTGTCCTTCCGTAGAGAACCTTACCTTTTTTTTTTTTTTTTTAGGTGTGCACCTGTCCTATACACAGGCCACGGGACCCAGTGACAGAGGACCCCACCCAGCTACGGAGGCTGCCTGGATGGGTCACAATGGATAAAGGTTCTTGCATTCACCTTTCTGGTCACTGCTTCCGACGCGATGGTGTAGATGGATGAGCTGGGAGAGGAAGGTGTCCGAGAAGGTACAGGGGGTGGGAGCCCAGCTGAAATGAGGAAGGTGTGCATGGGGCTCAACAGTGGGAAACTGATCACACGCCGGGGATCAGAGGGGAGCAAGGGGAGCCAAGCTTCTCAGTCCTGGAAGAAGAGATTACAAAAGTGGGAAGGAGGAACTCATTTACACCCTAGGCAGTCCTCTTGAGGATACTGGTGTGAACTCAGAGATTTCAATGCACAAACAGATGAATGTGGAAATAAATGTAAATGCAGGGCTGTATGGCAGGATGTATTCCCAAGGCCTGTCCCCTGAGACAAGCTAGCAGCAAGGACACCCCAGTAGCCCTGAGAATACTCAGAATCTAAAGTTTTGGCTCCTAAATACCAAAATGATTATATAGAGAAGGGAAGAGGGAGGGGGTTTTCTAAGTGGAGCTAGGACTTCTTAGAGGAATGGCTGGCCCCATAATCTGAGTAGACAAAGGACTAAATGAATGTGGAAAAATCTTCAGCAAGGTCATGCCCAAATAATTACGGGACATTTCAAAAGGACTCAGAAACTGACTTGCAGGAGTTCCTATTAGAAGAATCAGAAATATAATTTGAGCATCATAATAAATGACAGATAATAACCCATTGAATGCAACAGGAGTTCCCATCTCCTGCTGATATCAACAGAGAGATGAATAAATAGATTAAAAGTTTAATGGGGAAGTATAGACCCACAGCATCTCAGAGTACCTCCCTACTACCCAACCCAGTCGGCATCCACAGAGTCGACCAAAGTTGAATCGGCAATAGCCAAAGCCAGGCAGGGTGACACAGGCCTGTAGTCAGGAGCCTGAGGAGGGAGGATCACCTGGGCCTGGAGTTGGAGTCAGCCTGGACAACGTAGCAAGATCCCTGTCTCAAAAATAATAATAGTAATTCAGAAAAAGAATTGTGTCTGTACTTAACATGGACAGTTTTTTTTTCATCGTTATTCCCTAAACAATAGGCTATGACAAGTGTTTACATTGCGCTTCCATTGTATTAGGGATGATAAGTCATCACAGATAACTTCAAGTGTGAAGGAGGATGTGCGCAGGATCGATGCAAATACTTCCCCACCTCCTAGAAGGGACTGGAGCATCTGCAGAATTCGGTATCTGTGTGGGGCCCTGGAACCAACCCCCCATGGATTCAGAGGAACCGCTGTACTCATTAATCACAAACGAAGAAGCGAAGGGACTTTATAGTGGAGACATCTGGCAGACACCGCTTCAGTCAAATAATCAAAATCAACATCTCCAGGGATGAAAGAAAGTGAAATCTTGTGCCAGATGATGACACATTACACAGTATCACGTTGTGATATTCTGGCTCATGATACAAAACCTGAATCCGATGATGAGGAAACACCAGGTTAAAGCCAGACTGTGGGACATTTGATTACACAACTAGGATATAACCTTTTAAAATATCAAGGACATGAAAGTCAGGGATCCTGTAAGGGACATTATTGGGCAAGCAACAAAACTTAAGCGGAATCTCCGGATTCAAATTTTGGCTTTGTAGGAGAATGTCTTTGTTCATACGAAATATACACTAAATTATTCTCATGTGTGGGATTTCATGTTGACAAATCACTCTCAAGTAATCCATATAAATTTTTGTACAGTTCTTAAAGCTTTTCCTTAATTTAAAATTATGGTTGTTGTTGTTGTTTTTTAGTTTGTTTTGATACTGAGGATTGAGCCTAGCGGGCACTTTACCACTGAGTTACATCCCCAGCCCTTTTTATTTTTGAGACAGGGTCTTGCTACGTTGCTGAGATTGGTCTCAAACTTGCAATCCTCCTGCCTCAGTTTCCCAAGCTATTGGGATTATAGGCATGCACCACTGCACCTGTCCAAAATTGTTTTTAAAAATAGAAAGAATTTTTTTTTTTAATTTTTCTTAAAATACAAGGAGACGATTCCTGGAAACTTCTAGAAAAGTTTTTATTCTTCCTCCTGAAGAGATCCTGTTAGTGACTTTTCTTTCTCCTCTACGTAAGGGTAGGCATTCAGATGAGATCCAGAACTGTTATGATCTTCTCATTGTAAAGCTGACTAAAGCTGAGCTGAGTCCATCACAGGAGGACAGATCCTGAACCACGGGATCAAGCCACTCCTGGCTAGATTTCCTCCAGACTCCATTTGCACTCGTCTTTAAAATCCCTTGTTCAAGCTAATCGTGTTGGGTTTTCAATTATGTGCCCCCCCCAAAAAAGCATCCTGACTTATACATGATTATTGAAATAGGATTCCAGGGTTCTCTTGTTATCTACTTAGAAATGCTCAAGTAGAAATCTTGCTCCTGGGTAAATAAAATGGGTCCTTGGCTACGGACAGGGACACGGCCTACCATGTAGAGCATATTCACCGTGACTTTCAGATTCCAAGTAGAAGACAGACCAGAGAGTGAGGGGACACGCTGAGCTCATCCCAGTGGGGTGTCTCAGCAGGATGGAAGCCGGTGCTCGGTGAAGCCATCTTGCCAGTTGAACGTAATCCAAGAGAAATTTTTCAAGTCTGCAAAAATGTCCCCAGTACTTCCCTTTCTACTTAAAGACCTTATTTAGGGTTATTTAAATATCCATTAACTTTACTCTTCTGGGTGACTCTTATTACTCTTTCCACAAAAACCTTGAATAATTCACCAACACCTAAAAAATAGTCTTTTATCTTACCGTGACATGTGATGCCCTCCAGAGCAGATGTCAAGGCCCCGTGCACATCTGTCTCCCCTCTCTCCACATACCTAATTCTCTAGGAACACTGGTCACGTGGGGCTACATGCCCCTGCTGGAGAGGGGAGCTACAAGTATGGGAAGAGTAAAAACCAGATTGAACCCTGAGGGATTGTCTGGAACAAAAAATATTGATAGGAAATCATAGGTTTGATAGATAAAGAGATAGAGAGGTGGTATAGAAACCAGTGCAGATGTAAGTGCAGATACAGGTATCCTTCAGCATCTGCAGGGGATTGATTCCAGGACCTCCCATCCCCAGCCCAATTTCAAAGTCCTCAGATGCTCAGTCGCTCATACAAAAACCTAGAGGTCCCCCCTTGTGCTTTGTCATATCTAGATTACTCCTAAGGCCTCACAGTGTGAATGCTGCGTAAACAGTTGTCATACTGTATTGTTTAGGGTATAATGAGAAGAAAAGGCTCTGTACACGTTCTTTCCAAATGCAGCTTTTTTTCCTGAATATTTGTAGATTCCATGGTTGGCTGAATCTGCCAATGTGAAGCCCACAGATAGGGAGGACCAACTGTATACATCAGGATATTTTCCCTGTCCACTGAGAGGAACTATCAGTGGGAATACCCGGCTGCAGAAAATACCATGAACTCTCCCATCATCGGGCCTCTTATATCTCACTCTATGGTTTCCTACCCTGAGACACCTTTGTCATGCTCTGCCCACCAAAATTCCACTGAGGTGAGATTACAAAGTGTGGAGCACGTGTGTCGTCAGCTGTCATGCATCCTGTCTCTCCATCAGGGTCTGGCTCAACAGTCATCTCTTTTGTGACAGGACACTCTTGGGGCATACGCACGCAGAATTAACATCAACCTCTTTCTTCACACCTTCCTGTACCATCACTGTATCTCTCTTTGTTTTGATGATAGCTGTCTGCAGGTCCATCGTCTCTCCATATGTGAGTTTTTGAGAGAGGAATCTGACTCCTTCTTTTCCTCTGTCCCTCTATCTCCTGAAATAAATCCTGAAAAAAATATTAGGTGCTCAATAAAAGGACTTTTAATTAGAGAAAGTCTATCTCCATGACACAGGCTGGAGTTAATGGATCTGCCTACGTCCCTGGCCGCAGCCTCTTTAGCACTGGATTCTACCCAAGAAAGCTAATCATTCATAAGGAATCCAGGACAAAACACCAGAATCCTTTGTTCCAGCTCAGTTGCTGTGGATTTCCCTTTGCTTGAACAGGAGGCAAACTTCAGAGAGGGGCCTCCCCTGCCTGCTGTCCTGCTTGCCAGGTCTTTTCTTTTTTTTTGGGGGGGGGGGATTGGGAGGGTGGCAGTGCTGGGGATTGAACCCAGGACGTTGTGCATGCAAAGCAAGCACTCTACCAACTGAGCTAGATCCCCAGCCCCATGGCTGGGTCTGTATCAGCACTGCTTGAGTCAGTGCTTTGCAATTGCCATTGAATAAGCCCCTCTCCACTTTGCAACTGGAGGTGGTAGAAGTAGGAAATAAATGTTTGCATTTTGATGATGCCTCCCTTGGAGTCTGGCTGGGCTGGCCAAGCGCCCTGGCATGTGATAAAATGACCATTTTCTGGCTCCCAAGGAAAGCTGTGGCACTCCAAATGTGCAGTTCTGAAAGGAAGCTCCTGCCCAGCAAGAAAGCTGTTGTGAGACAGAGACAAAAATCCCTGTGTTCTTGGCTCGTGGGGTTTCCTTCATTAACGGTGCCGGCAGCAATGAGGAGCAATGAGACACGGCAGCCGAGGATCTTGGACAAGAAGAGGGAATGGTAGACCTTCCCACGGAAGACCCAGGTGACCTCCAGGAGGGCTCCTATTCAATTTGCATTGCTGCCAGAACACATCCTCACAAATCCAGTGACTTCAAACAACACCCATGTGTTATCTCTCCGCTATGGAGCACAGCATGGCTCTCCTGTGTCCTCTTTTTTAGGGTGAAATGGAGGAATCAACAGGGCCGTGTTCCTTACTGGAGATTCTAGAGGAGGATCTGCTTCCAAATTCACTCAGAGTGTTAGACAAATTCAGCCCCTTATAGGTGTAGCTCTGAAGTCCCTGTTTCATAGCTGGCTGTCAGCTGGCCATCCTTAGCTCCTGAGGTCCTCCTCAGTACTTGCACATGGCCCCTTCATCTCAGAACCACAAGGGCACATCCAATCCCTCTCCCAACTGGAGTCTCCCTAGCTTACCTTCTGCTGCATCTCTCTGAGTTCCCCCAAAATATAGTCCAAAAAAAGTCCTTTGCTCCTAAGTGAAGGTTCAGATGATTGCATTGGATATGGATGGTCTTCTAGTCTGAAGGTCAGCAGCCTACTTACTCCCTTTTGCTGTGAAAAGTTACAGGCTCCAGGTCTTAGGCACGGCGACCTCTGGGGGACCATATTGTTCCTGTGTCAAGGCTTCACATTGACATCACAGGAGTATGACCTCCACCTGGTATGAATATAATCGGGATTTTTCTTGGATATTACAGCTGGTCTTTGATTTGCAACTTGCAGAAAAAAATCTTAAGTCCCCAAATATAGAAAACGTAGGCCTCTGAGCATGTTTCTGAGAAATGTTACTATTCCTCCCTAGACTTAGGAAACTCGACCCACAGCCAATCCCCAGCATCTGGAAACTTTCAAGAAGCACAAACAGATGCAGAAAGCCCAAGTATGGAGTCCAGGAGGTCTCCCAGGGCCAGAGGAGGACCCAGTATTAAAACATATAGCAAGACCAAGCATCCGTGATTAAAGGATATGCACTTAAAGATAGGCAAAAAAGAGGCCCAAAAATTCCCATTTTGTGACGCACAGCCAAAGCCCAGGCTCTAGGGTCATATTTAAGCCAACTGCTACAAACCAGTGATGGATGAAGCTCTGAGGAGGCAACCACGCTCCATTTCCATCAGAACTGGAGGGGCTTCATTGCAGGTATTTGATATAGACAAGGGAACCTGAGGTTAAGGAAATGAAATCCTTTCTTTGGAAGAAGGAGCATAGAATATATAATAAGGAATAAATGCAGTCAGTGGGTCTCTACCTCAAAAGAAGGTTCAATAATGGGCTAAGCTGGATAAGAATAGTTAAACCCAGTAGCACCCCCTGCTTTGGGATTGAATCAGATTCATGGAGGTTTGGAGCAAGGTCAAACCTTTACAGAGAAGAAAAGGGAACAACTTGCCCCGATAGACCCTTAGGAAGTCAAAAATACCATTTGTCAAAATGTGTTTGGTGCACTTACCCTCCAGGACACCCTCCCCTACAGAACGGCCCTCAGAACACACCTCTAGCCCAGCAACACCACACGCTGTAGAATGTCAGGTTTCCCCTGATCTCATGGCTGGGAACTGCGGCTCACTGCTCCTGCCCAGCACTCTGAGAGAGGGTTGCACGGCATACGTAGCTCTAACCTGGGAAAAGATATAAATTCAAAACTCAAAGTGTGATTTCTACCGAGTGTGTATTGCTTTCACACCATTGTAAAGTCAAAAAAGTCAGACCATCGTGAGTCAGGGACCACCTGTATTTTGACATATGAGAAGAGCTGAGACAGGTGAAGAGCAGGACTGTGGACAGAAAGAGCCAGAAAGGCTCCCACTGTCGGTGTCCCCAGAGGAGTTATATTTTAATGACAATGAAAATGTCTGAAAGCATCTTCTATGTTTTGGCTAGAAATTTCTCTCTTCCCCCACTCTCATGAGATAACGTCAGGACGTAAAACTAACCAATCAGTCCAACATTTTCTTCCAACACTACAGGAGTGGTGGCCAAGACTGGTCCTTTATGTCCTCTTCTGTTTGCTGAGGCTCAGCTCACCTCTTGGCCTCTTGGGCGCCACAGGTGCCATCGTAACTGCCACCGCTGTAAAGTTCACGGTCACCTATTTGGAAATGATTCTTGGACTGTCAGGTCACATCCCTCTGCTTCTCACAAATGACTCTTGTCACGTCTACCTAATTTCCCCCACTGAATCCTTATCCTTTGACCACCTCTTCCCTGCTTGATTTGTCTCGCCAGGATCCCTGCCCAACCTGGGACTCTCAGGAAGAGCACTCTATTCAACATGCCTGGTCCAAACCATAAAGCTCTGCATTGCATTGCACCAAATCAGGAATGTCAATTGGCTGAAAAGTTGTTGGGCTGGAATACTATGATAAACTAGAGTATGGGGGGGGCTGGCTTTGCACTTCAGAGTAAAATTCATTATCGAAGAAAAATGTTGTTCTCATACGGTGCCCTCTGTCCTCTGTCTATTCACTAGTGTGGAGTCCAGGGAATCCTTTTTGGCAAGTAATTTTCATGCTCCACTTTCTTTAAATAACATTCCGACGTCCCTTAACAAATGTAGCAAAAGCCTTTTCTCTGAATTTTCAGCATGCTTGGAATCGTCTGTGGCTTAAGTCCTCCCAAATTTTGCTAACAGCACAGATAACCAAAGACAGACAAGAACCATGGGGTGACTCCACCAAGGGGTACAAACACTGAAGGGTCTACCTGCTGCAGCCAGTGTCTCCTGCCTGGATGCATCCCCAAGGATGAAGGTGCTAGAAAAAAATCAGTGGAGCTGCCATAACTAAGCCTTTGAATTAGTCAGCGTTCTCCAGAGAAACAGAATCAATAGGACACGTATATGCAGAGAAGTACAAGGAATTGGCTCAATTATGAAGCTTGCCAACTCCAAAATCTGCAGGGCTTGCAGACTGGAGACCCAAGAGAGTTCATGCTATAGCTCAAGTCTGAAGGTTACCAAGCTAGGGACCCAAGGAGGAGCTGATAATACGGTTCAAGTTCAAAGTCTGCTGGCAGAATTCCCTATTTCTTGGAGAAGGTCATTTTTTTTTTTTTTTTGTTCTATTTAGGCCTTCAACTGACTGGATAAGGCCCATCTACATTATGGAGAGCAGTCTGTTTCACTCAAAGTCCACTAGTTTAAATGTTAATCTCATCCAGAAGATATTCGCAGAAACATCCATAATAATATTTGACCACATTAGCACCATGGTCCAGACAAGTTGATACATAAAATCAACCAGGAAAAGGAAAAATGGCCCCAAATTTCCTTTCCCCCTGTGACTGTCCGACCTCTTGGTCCTTCCAGGTCTAGTTGAAGGGAGGGCTCAGCCTCCTCATCTGTCATCTTGAAGACAGGCAGGCAGGCAGGCCAATTTTTCCTACAAGGTTTTGCTACTAATCATGGCCAGAAACAAACAAAATATAACAAAAATACCAACGTGGAGGTTCTGGGGTCAGACACGCATGCTGTGTTCTCCCCAGCCTTTCTGACCCACCTTTCTAGGATGACAACTGGAAATTTCAGGCTTTGGTTGGTCTGTGTCCATCTTTGGAGGCAGATCCTCATCCACCACGGGTGTTTGAACACCTCCAGTTCCAACAGGGCAAAACAGAAGCCGTGGCCACAGCCTTTTATGTGCAGAGGATTCCGTGCTTTTCTGAGGAGCCTTTCAACTGGCCCCTCTGACCTTATTCTTGCAAGAATATCCCTCAGGACAAATTCTCCCTGGAGTCTTGTCCCTGGAGAGGCATTTATCAAATCTTTAGAACACTGTGTTTAACCATTTCAAAGAGCCTGAGCAGTCGAGATTTTTTAACTGGGCAGAAAATAAAAGTTATTAATCCTTCCTCCGCCTTTATTCCTCACACCACAGCAGCCAAGCCAGGAAATCCACCTTTTCTGAAAAAACAGAAGATGGTGGTTGGTCACTGCGCCCAGACCATCGATATTGCCCACCTACCAGGTCTTCCTTCCTCCCAGACCCAGGGCCCACCTTGTCCCCTGACCCCACTCCTCCTTGAGCCAACCTGCCAGCACCTTTCCCCGACCAAGCCAGGTGGTGGGCAAAAACGTGGGACATTTACTATAGTATTTTACAGAAAGGGTAAAAGCACATTAAATCTGAAGAATTGCAGAAGCTATCAGAAGAGGCCCAGGATGAATTCTTTTTTCTGGAGGGCTGCTTTAGTTCATCTCCCAACTGTGCCTTCTTTCCCACCATCTCTTAGATGACCCCAGGGACCTGCTCTCTCTGCAGGTCCTCTACACTGCTACCCAGCCTGCCTATGGCCCTGGAGTCGCTCTTCCCTAAAGCCTCCCCTACACAGACATATTCCAATGTAAATGATTCAATGGGTTCCCAGTTCCTACTCAAGACCTGCAATCTAACTATAACCTGCCTTCCCCCAGTAAACCTGCTTACTTCTCAATCCCTCATTCATACAATACATATATACACTTGGCCCTTTCTCTCCTTGGGTTCCACCTCCACCGATTCAACCAACCACAAATCAAAAATATTCTTAAAAAAATAATTGTAGGGCTGGGGATATAGCCCTATGATTCAATAGTAAAATGCTTTTTTAGTATGCACAGGGCCTTGGATTCAAGCCACAACACTCACACACACACACACACAAGAACTACATCTGTATTGAGCACATACACGGTTTTTTCTTATCATTATTCCCTAGGTGACTATAATCACTACAAAATAGTATTGCAACTGCTTGCATAGTATCTATGCTATGTTAGGCATTAGAAGTAATCTAGAAATGACTTAAAGTAGGCAGAGTGTATGTTGGTTCTATGCAAATAATATATCCATTTATACCAGTGACTTGAGCGTGCCATGGATTTTGGTGTCCTGGAACCAATCCCCAGCAGATCCTGATTGACAGGTGCATCAAGTACCAATGCTGTGCTGGGCCCTGGAGATACAGTGAGGGGTGAGCTAGGTTAGAGAGTCTCCGCTATCAAGGGCTTTCAGTCTAGGAAGATGGAGATGTCGGCAGATCACCTGGGCAAAGCTGAAGAGGAGTGACAAGAAGGAAAGACGGGGTGCTGGTGTCCTCTCCCTCATTGGTGGGGCAAACCCTCTGACCCACATGGCTAGTTTCCCTGCTGACCGTTGAAATGCCATCCGTTCCTTCCTCTGAGCATTTTCTCAACATAACCTCTATTGGATGATTCCTTCCCCTCCTCTCCCAATATACCCGTCCTCCCAAGCCCAGGTCAGGTCCTACCTTCTCTGTTGATTTTTTTTTTCTTCAGATCTGTGAAACCTACAAGGAATCCTCATTCCCACATACCTACAAACGCCCTTAACGAACACAAAGCAGGATTCCGTGCAGAATGTCTCCCAAACTCTGCGCCCTGCGTTCCACTGTGTCGTGAGAGGAATGTGTGCGCCAGTGCTCACAGCGCACGGTGGAGGTGGCAAGATAACCCCGTCCCTACGTGTGCCCCTTGTCCAGCCCTCAGCGCTGCAGGCACTGCCTGACACCCCGCCTCCTTGCTTCGGGCAAATATTCTTCATTCCTTAGCTGGACATGGTAGTGCACGCCTGTAATCTCAGTGGCTCCAGAGGCTGAGGCAGGAGGATCGGGAGTTCAAAGCCAGCCTCAGGAGCTGCTTCCTGTCCGGGTCCCCTCCGCAGCCTGCTGACTTCTAGAGGAGCAACCCTTGGAGCCAACTCTCCCAGCCTGGGCTGTAAAGAACAAGCAGCGTTGCTAACCTGAGCCCACGAAGCCTGGGGACCCGACTTGGGCTCGCAAGCCCATGGGTCACACGCCTGTGGTCACGCTTGTTATTTGTCTTCCTTCCATTGGTGCACAGGTGACTGGCATGTGGTGAAAGCTGGCTCAGAGGATGCGGGGCTCCCGAGATGACTGCAGAGGCACAGTAGAGATGCCTGGTGGGGAGGGGCTGTGACTGGTTCCCGCCCTGTCTCAGCCCACATTCAGAGCTGTCCTTGGCTGTGGCTGACATGTTGGGCGCTGAGCTAGACCGTTCACACACTCTGTCTCCTTGAACCCTGCGGTGGCTGGACTCAGCATGCAATCAAGGAGGCCTCTTGTCCTGGGACACACCATTCCACTGTGAACCGGGTGCAGGCATTTCTCCACCTCTCTGCAGAGCCCTTGGGCCGGGCTGTCAGGCGCCTGACCACTCCAGGTAAACCGTGAAGACATGGCTCAGCTTTGGAGGTAAAGACCTGTCCAGGTGAGAAGGGATTTCCAGCCACAACCTAAAAGTTCTGTCTCTTTCTTCTTCCTGAAAATGTACACACAAAAGACCGCGATCATTGCTGTCTTCTATGCCGGGGGTACTGATTTCACCCAGTGTCTGCACAGGCACACACACACGTACATACATGTGCACACAAACACATATGCACACCCACATGTGTGCATACACACATGCCCATGTGCATGCATGCACACGCACACACACACACACACAAGCACACTCTCTCTTCTTCTCTCTTAGAAATGCAACATGGAGGTGAAGAAATAATTACAGGTTCTCCTTCCATATTAATAAGAGTTTCTTCCACAACATTAATCCATTCATAAAAACAGCACTGAGAGGGAGCTGGCTGCCATTGGTAAGGTGAATCTCCCCCTGCCCTCCCATCCCTAAGGGCTGACACTTGCTGGTGATTTGGGAATGGACCTTTCCCACTCATCCATCAAAAACCACCAGCCCAGGCTTGGAGGCCAACTTACTCACGGAGGTGGAGCATGTGCCACCGCCAGCTCTCAGCCTGTCCCCACCCCACCCCACCCCACCCGCTACCTGTGGATTCAGGATTTATTTGGGGTGGCCAACTCTCAAGTACCTTGTACTTCTTCTTCTTGGAAGAGACTGCTGCGTATCTTTAGGTGGGGAACTTGGAGAACGCATCAGCCTAGGAGAACCTAAACTCTTTCACCCCCAGGAGGCAAAGACCTTCTCTTGGCTTTATGGACAAGGGGTCCTCTGATACTGTTAGTTCAAGTCATCTTTGGTAAATTAACATTTCCAACTAGTCTTCTTGAAAGTTCTCTCGCTCTGATCTTTCTGATTTCATCCTGTCACTCCCACGTCTTTTCTGTCCCTCTGAGCGGTTAATGCAACAGTTAAAAGCTATGGCTTTGGAGTTGACCTGCCTGGACTCCAACCTTCAATACCCAGCAACTTTGAGGCTCTGCTCACCCCAGGTATCAGCTTCCTCTCTGTTAAGTGTGGAAACAATAGTATTTGGTCAAGTGGATGGAAGATCAAATGCAATAACTCCTGCGAAATGCTCAGCAGAGCGAGGGGGCATACCAAGAGCTCTGTGTCGCTTGTCAATGATTCTTTCCCATGAAGCATTCTAGGGATGGGTGTCCACAGTGCCCCCTGACCACCACCTGCTGTGGGTTTTAGCTACAATCTGCAGACAAAGACAAAAGGTGAACAAGCAAGTTAACCTCCTGAAGTCACTTGAAACCAGAAACGATGGGTCTCTACAAAATATAGGAGTCCTGAAGGAGAGGCAAAGAAGGCTCCGGCTGTGGGAACCACAGAGCTGAGTGGACAGAGCCCAGAGCCAAGTGATTCCTTCACCTACGAAGTGACGACATTTGATGTGATCCTTTGAGTCTGGTCGTGACAGATGTCTTCTTCACCTTCCTCCTAAACACACACCTTTGCCAACGCTTGTCTTCTCTGTCCCTTGCTCCACACTCTCCCTCTGGGGCCAAGCTAGATCCAGGGCTCCCTTCCAGACCCTTGTCTCCCCAAATCATTGTTCCAGTGCCAACCTCTCTCCTGGCTTCCAGTTCCCAGTTCCCAGCGAGCAGCAGGATGTCTCCACCTGGATGTCCACCTGCACCTCAGACCCAGCAGGTGGGATACAGCTCATCGCCCACTGCACACACCGCTCCTTCCAGTGAGCACAACCTCCTTCTCCTTGGCTTGAAAACCCAGGTTATCCCTGTCTCCATCTGCAACCCTCAGTCTGCTCGGGAGCCAATCCCTGTTGTGTTTTTTTCCTTTTTGAGCATTGTTTTTCTCTTGCTTTTCTTACCAGCTGTGTGCGCCTCGCCCTGCTCACCTCTGCCTACACCTCCTGCACCAGCCCCTAACTCCTTCCTCATCTCCAGCCAATCCTTCTCCCATCCTGCCCATATCTGCCATAAGACTGACCTTTGTTTGACCCATGCACACCTCTATTTCAACATCATTCATCCTCCTCATTGCCTAAGAAGCAAAAGTCCCACATCAGGTAGAGGGACCTCCTCAATTCCACCTCATCTTAACTCTCTGCCTCTTATCTTCCGCAGCCAAAACAGCATTACCCCATTCTCCAAACATGCTTCATCTCTGTTGCTTCATGCCCTTACAATCCCCTCTCTTAAATTCAGCCTCACCTGTTTATTCTTCAAGTCTATTCAGATTCTTTTCCCTGTCCTAAATCATCATTTCCCTGCCTGAAAGAGTCCTGTTAGTCAGCTTTCCATCACTGTAACAGATGGCCTGATATAAATCAACTTACAAGGTGGAAAGGTTTGTTTTGGCTCACAGTTTCAAAGGTTTCAGTCCAGGGTCAGCCCCATTGTTCTGGGCCTCTGGCAGCACAGTACATCATGCCAAAAGCTGATGGTAGAGGAGACATGTTCACCTCACAGAAACCAGGGGGAAAAAAAGAGGAAGAAAAGAGGGACATGTTTCCAACGTCTCCTTCATGGATATGCTCCCAATGACCTAACTTCCTTTCATTAGAACCCATTTTCTAAAGTTTCCACTACTTCCCAAGAGCCTCACAATCACATGGACCTTTGGGGACATTCCAGATCAAACTAAAGCAAATCCCTTAGAAAGTGTCACTCCTCTGAATCCCCAAAGCTCTTTGGGTTCCATTGAGTTGCAAGAATTTAATTCGACTTATAGTGACCCACATGAAATGAAGTGGCTGTCCCTGGATGCAGTGGGAAGGAAATGGTTGCTCTCCTCTCCGTCAGCCCCGTGAGTCAACACCTCTGAGATGCAGCCAAGCCAGGCCGGAGTCATGAGAATCTGTCACCAGGGTAAGGCAGAGGCAAAGACTGGACTCCTGATGGGGTCAGCAATTCGGAGCAGAAATCCTGCTTTTGAGTCCTGACTTTGCCATCAGCTGTCGTCAAGAACACAGGACAGTCACTTCCCCTTTCTTAGCCTGTTGTGAGGATTACGTGAAACACGCATATCAAATGCTTAGCTCAGCACCTGATTCACACATATTCCTCAGCCACCTGATCCTAGGTGCACAGGACACCTCACCTCTGTGTCCCAATTTCGTCATCTGGGAAAAAGAGATAATAGTTCCTCCCAAGTAGGGTTTCCATGAAGACTAAGTGAGTTAGTACATGTGAAGCTCTTGGAATAGTGCCTGGCCCAGATCAAAGATTCAAGATGCCGGCTCTTGTAAGGTATCGATGATGAAGATGCTCATTATTTGTGAGCGATGACGCTGATCATGCCACGTGGAGTAGGGAAGCCGGCAGCCTCAAGTTGAAATTTTCAAATGCATGAGCTTTGCCCTGCTAGACTGTTGATTGACAGCAGATATCCAATTATAAATACATGAATGTGTCTCTGTGTGGAACTAACATAATACCTGGTGCTCCTGAGCAGAGGTCAGGAAACTTTCTCTGTAAAGGGCCCAAAGATAAATATCTTAGGTTTTCACACCATAGCCTCTGTCACAACTACTCGACTCTGCCACTGTGGTTCAAAAGCAGTGACAGACAATATGTAAATGAGCGGGCAAGTCCGGGTGCCAATGATACTTTATTTATGAAAACAGGCGGCCGACCGGATCTAGCCCACGGGCTCTGTGTTGACCCTGGCTCTGGACCCACTCGTTAAATGAGCGAGTGGGGGATTGAATAACAAATGGATAAGTGGGTTCTGAAGAGGAAACCATCCACCTCTCTTCCTGGGGCGCTTTACTAGGGATCCCTGGGACTCAGTCTAAGAAGTGGGGTCAGCCCCCACCCATCTCCTCCATGCTGAGAAGCCCTGGGATGGAGGACAGAGGGGAGCATGGATTCTACATGAATCACCCCGACAACATCAGGGCTGTTGATGCCTCTCCCTGAGACCAAGGGAAGCCAGCCAGTTCCTGGCTGCTCAGTGTGGTCCCCAAACCTGCAACACCAGTGACCTCTGGGAGCTCATGGGAGATGCGGATGCCCAGCCCCCCACCCCAGATCGCAGCCTTAGGGCCCCCATTCTGAGTTAGTACATGTGAAGCTCTTGGAATAGTGCCTGGCCCAGATCAAAGATTCAAGATGCCGGCTCTTGTAAGGTATCGATGATGAAGATGCTCATTATTTGTGAGCGATGACGCTGATCATGCCACGTGGAGTAGGGAAGCCGGCAGCCTCAAGTTGAAATTTTCAAATGCATGAGCTTTGCCCTGCTAGACTGTTCCAGGGCTGGCTGCTTTCCTTCAGTGACCCTGACTTCACCTGGAAGTGGTACACAGGCTCCTCCACAGATTCTTAGGCTGACAGGTGGGAGGGGCCCAGGGGGCACGTCCATTGGCCAACAGCCCTGCTACAGCGCAGGGTGCTAGCAAGACCCTCCTGCTCCCTTCCAGCCGTCTCTCAGGTCTGCCGTTGAGCTAACTCGGATCTCTCCGTCGCCAACATTCTGCATTTGGGCTGCCAAGGCTAGACGGTGTGAAGAAGCCACCAGCCCGCCCCACCACCCAGCCAGATGGCCGCCTGGCTTCCCTACAAAGAGATCAGTGTCCCTTCTCCCCCTCACACCCCAGGGCTGGTGGCTTGGGTCTTAGGCTCCACGGCTAGAAGCTCGGGTTTCTGGTGGGAGCTCGCCCACGTTCAACTAGACCGTTTTGGAAACAGAGGCAGGCTACTTGGGTATTCTGCGAGATTCCTTTTCTTTGTTATGCTTTATATATTGTGATAAGATTCTTTCCAAACCCAATTCCTTTCTCTGCCTTTATTCAAATTAGATCTAAAAATAAATAAATAAATAAACCTTAGAAAATGCTCTTTTCCTCCCAAATACAAAAGACTAGACCAGAGAAATAACTCGGCCGAACTGTCACCCTGAAGAAGAAAATGCATTAGATTTGTCACATTGTGGTTTAGGAAATCAACAATGGAAAATGGAAAAAGAGAATTGTTATTATAACTCCTCAGATCCTCCATTCTTAACCTTAATATATCGATATTTCATTTTTATCATGTTTTCTCAGACACCCCCCACCCAGCGTGTCCACCCAGCCCCACCTGACTGTGCTGCCAGATTAACCCGTTCTTACCGTTCCTTCTGGAACTTAAACCATGATGCCCGTGGACCCGGCCAGCAGAGAGGCTATTCACTGGCACACCTGCGTACTTTCTTGTGCACCTGGAGTGTGAATTGGTGCATTGGAATTGACACATGTTTACATGAACAAAGAGCTCAAGAAATAATCAGATGGTGAATTCTGTACCCTCCATGAGGGCTCATCACTGGTACCCAGAATCCTCCCAGTTGCAAACTCACCCTTCCCCATCCCCCGCCCAGGTGAGCACCTAGGCAGGTATCATCAAGTGATGTACCAATGTCGTCTCACCTGCTTTTCCACTATGCATGAAAACCATGCTGAACTCAGCAAACAGAGACAGAAAGAAAAAGAGTCCAAGACTGAGAATGTGAACATCTAGATGTTTTGATCATTTTTGATGATTCTTCTATCTGACTTATTTCACTTAGCATAATGTCCTCAAGGTTCATCCATGATGTTACGGGCCTCAGAATCATCTTCCTTCTGAAGGCCACGTACTCTCCTGTTGGACACATATGCTGCATTTTGTGTATCCATGGAAACCTGGGTCACTTCCACCTTATGACCACTGTGAGTAACGTGACTATGAACATGGGTGTGCAAGTATCTGTTGGAGTCCTGGCTTTCAATTTTTTGGTGTATATACCCAAAAGTGGAATTGCTGGATTACATAGTAATTCTGTTTTGGCTTTTTTTAAGGAATGTCACACTCCAGGATTTGTTTCCATGGGAAGATACTGGAGCTTCAGGATGTTTATAAAACCCACTCTCCAGACTCCAGGATGCCTTATTGTCTCTCAGTATTGTCTTAGAAGCTGGTCTTGGGTCATACATCAATCGGAGACCAAGCTGGAAGGGAATCTGGGGGGTTATCTGGGTCAAATTCATCATCTTATCCAAGAGAATGTGGTGGGCCAAGAAAACGATGTGGCCTTGCTCTGGCCACGCGGTCTGTCCGATCAGAATCAGAACACAGCCTGGGCCCTGGCCAGTGAACCACATTCCCCCACCCATAGAAGGTGCATCTGGGGAAGCAGGTGTCCGGTTCCTGCGATCACAAGGAACATGTGATCCCCAAAGAAGGAAGTGCTTTGGGCAGAGCTTGCCTCACGCAGCCTGCTTGCAAAGCAGAGGCCTTGCCCTTGCACAAGGCCTGAGAACCCAGCCCGATGGATGCCCTCAAAGGCCCTGTTGTCCAGCAGACTCCAGGCCCACCCTAGCTCGCCTGGTGCCAGCCAGTCAGTAGCTTCAAGGAGGCCAATCCCAGCTGCTTGTTTTCCTTCAGAGCGTCTCCTATGACACCTGCCCTACTCTTCATCAGCGGCCCATCCTCCTGTAGATTATCGGAGGTTTGCTGTTTCTCCATCACCTGTCCCAGAGGTGAGCAGAACTGGCCTCCAACAAAATGCAAACAAAAGTGATGCCTTTCATTTCCCATGTAATTTTCTCTCCTTCCTACCTCAACTGTCTTTTCCAGACTCTGAAGACACCAAGAGCTTCCCTCCACAGCATCCAAGCTCAGTATGACATCCACGGGCAGCAACTTTTCCTCCAAACTCCTTCAGAACTGACTCACGCCCTCCATCCCTCTCTCTTCGTGAGCCGCCACATTGGAAAGCAGACCCATACGTTATTCCCCTAGTAACAGTAATAAGATTATGGTACGTATTATTAAGTGGGCTTTTCTGTACAAAAAGAAATTTCTTGTCCATTATCTTAAATGATCCCAAGCACAGTCCTGTAGAAATATGTGAGCAAAAGATGAGAATCTTCACTTCGTTGATGAGAACATTGATACTCAAGACAGCCAGCAACTTACCCAAGGCCTACAACTAAGACTGTAGACCTCAGAATCAGGCTCTAGCCGGTGGCTCTAAGGGAGTAACATCAGACAATAGACATATGAAAGAATCCTTCAGAAATCAAGAGGATGTAACAGTTTGTCAATAGAATGGCCTTCCAAGGCTGGGAGCTCCATGGATTTGGGAAGACTAGTGAAGCCCAATAGGAGAATCCTTTCTGTAAGACCTCTCCAATCCCACCAAAGTACTGATTGTCTGAGATTCAGAAAGTCAGAACCTAACCCCAGGACAATATCCTCTGGGACCCTGAGCAGGGGGTATTCCAGTCCCCCTATGACAACCCAGGCTGAGGAATACACAAGGGGATATGCATGCTCCTGCAGACTGCAGGGCTGTGTGTCGCCCACATCAGCACAGGCCAGGTTCCTCCCTGTGAGTGTGCAAAGCAAAGGAGGCTGCAATGGTGTGAAGATGTTCAGGGAGCAGAAGGAGTCACACCTCCTGGCCCAGCTCAGGCAACCCCCTTCCTGATGCTGCAGAAAGCAGAGGTGGAGGTATCTGTCACCAAGGCACTGCCATGCTCTGGGGAAGGAAGTGTGTGTGGCTTCCATTTAAACCTAGAGTTTAAACTCAGTGCAGAACTCACGGAGCCTCGGCTTTCTCGCCTGAGGATGAGGATAGCATCACCCGGGAGGAATGTTGTGGGGGGGGGGGAAGCAGGTGGGGTAGCCTGGACAGAGGTGCACCAGGGCTTTCAAGGGACCCTTGTTGGAGATGGTCAAGAAGGGCCTGGATTGAAGCAAAGGGCTCTCTGGATAGGACAACAACATCACTGGCTGGCAAATGAAGAGTCATTTTTCTGATTAATCTCCAGGCAACAGCCAAATGATGTTTTTAACCTGAGCTGCATATCCAAAGTCTGATGTCACCATCAGTTGCGGTCCCTACATGGAGACCAGGTGGTTCTTCTGCACACCCAAGGTAAGGGCCCTGCCCCAGGGAACTGCCTGCAGAGGGCACGTTGTTAAGGACAGAAGTGGCAGAAGCACAGCCATGCCCAGAAAGGAAAGAGGATCGTACAAAAGCCTAGGGACAGCCCAGGCCTGCTTCTCACAGCCTGGTAGGCACTTGATAAGTGGTGTCCACCAGGAAAAAGGACGAAAGGGACAGGCCGTCTTCTGAGAATACAAGAAAAGGGCTGGGTGCCGTGGCACACGTCTGTGATCCCAGCAGCTCAGGAGGCTGAGGCGGGAGGATCACTAGTTCAGAGCCAGACTCAGCAAAATTGAGGTGCTAAGCAACTCCGTGAGACCCTGTCTCTAAATAAAATACAAAATAGGGCCGGGGATGGGGCTCAGTGGTCGAGTGCCCCTGAGTTCAATAAAATAAAACAAGAAAATGTTGCCAACGAGTACCCATTTTGATCCGGCCACATGAAATCCAAGACTTATTCCATGTTCTATTCACCCGCCCTGTCAGGTTGATGAAGTGCTTTGACGTCACTCTCTCACTGGTATCTCCTGGGAGACCCAGTGAGGAGGCTTGCTGTGGCACTCACCAGTCTTCATACAGACATTCAGAAGATTGGGGCAGGTGCCTGGCTCCATGATGGCTCAGAGGCAGAGCTGAGCGGGGATTCAGCCTCTCGAGGTCAAATGGCACCTGGGGGCCACACCTTCAAGAAGACCCCCCCCATAATTTCTACCAGGACTCTGGGCCACAGCGGAACTGCACTCATTCGTGAAGCTGAGAGATTTAGCCCAGGTGAGCACACCGTGGTTTTCCAAGGACTTTCCGGTTTTCACAGAGTATGTCCCACATCCTGATATCCCCCTCAGCTCCCGGCAGACCCCAACTTACCCTGTGAACTGAATATATTCAACTACTTGGTATGTGTGAACATACACAATGAGTAATATATTCCCAGATACTCACAGGCATATAAAGCTTCCAAATTATACCTTCATATTGAGATAAATATTTGCTTAATAATGTGGCTTATTTATGAAGAATACAGAGGGACAATAATTGAAGACTCTTACACAAGATACCTCCTTGTGCCTATCTATATTTTATTTTTACATCTTGCTCTAATTGGGTGTTTTATTTACAAATGAAGTGTTTTATGCTGAGGTCATGCACCACATAATGGCATTTTCATTACCAGTAGACCCACATACAATGGTAGCCCCCTGAGATAATACCACCTGGTGATATCCACAGCTGTCTTTGTACATATAAGTACCCTCTATGCTGTTCACACAACTGTGAAATTATCTAAGGTTTCATTTCTCAGAATATATCCCTGTCATTAAGGGACACATGACTGTATCTATTTGGTTGGTTTGCTAATAATATTTTAATTGCAAAATGGAAAGGTGCTCATAATAAATGTCTCCTGAATAAAGCCTTCCACGGAAAAGCTGGCTTGTTTGGGCTACAGGTTGCCACCACTAGGGACAGAAATTCTTACCTTTTGGGGGGCCCTAGGCCACTGTGGCTATCTGGTGGGGCCTGCAACCTTTTTAGGATAGTATTTTCAAACATATACAAGAAAACACAAAGGATGGCAAAGGAAATCAATGATATTGAAATATAGCTATCAAAATATTAAAACAGGTTATTATGAATGTTTTCTTATTAACGCATTAAATAAAACTTCATGCCGGGTCTAAATGGTGAGATATGAATGGTATTCTAAGACACAGTTCAAGTTGAAAAATATCTGCAATATCTACCAGTGACAAAGTCACAGTATCTCTGATATTGCTATGGTTTGTCCTTCATGGTCATAAGTGAAGGAAATGATGGATTTAAGTTAAAGATTAGTGCAAACAAACACATAGCCTTTCTTCTCATCCAAGGCCATGAACCCTTTGATATCAGGTCAAGATCTGCTGATCTAAGGGTTTTACTATGTACAGGAAAGCATCCCTAATCCAAATATCCAAAAGCCAAAATGCTCCAAACTCTGAAACTTTTGAATCACAGCTTGATGTCACCATTGGAAAATTCCACACCTGACTTCCTATGACCGGTCACCATCAAAATGAAGGTGCACTAAGAATATTGTGTAAAATTGCCTTCAGGCTATGTGTTTAGGGAATATATGAAATAGAAACGAATTTTGCATCTTAAATACTTCTAGTTTGAAGCATATTGGATAAGGGAAACTCAGCCTGCATCTGATTAGGGAATCCTGATTATATTTCAAGTTTCTAAGGCAGCATCCAAATGTGTTTGTGTTAGTCAGGGTTCACTAGAGAAACAGAATCAATAGGAAGTGTGATTATAAAAGGGGGACTTATTAGATTGGCTTATACAACCAGAAGCTGGATGGTCCACAATGGTCACCTGCAGGCTGCAGAGCTGCAGGAACCAGTAGCTGCCCAATCCAAGAAGCTGAAGCCTCAGACCAAGAGAAATCAATAGAGCTACCCCAGTCTGACATTGAAGGCTTCTGGAAACTCCCTGGAAAATCACTGGCCCTGTTCGCTTTGGAGGAGTGAAGAGTCGAGGGCCTGGTGTCCTGAGGCAATCGCAGCAGCGATCAAGAACCCCACTCAAGGAAAGTCAAGCCTGCATCTGCTGCTGCTTTCTTCCAACTGTATCCTATCCAAGCCACCATCCTATTGGACGGTGCTGCCCACGCCTAGGGAGGGTCTCCACTTCAGTTCAGTATTCCACGTGTCAATCATTCAAGCCTCTTAAACTTCACCATCTCTTCGTCCAGTCAGGCTGACAATTCAAATTAACCATTACAGTGGTCATTGAAGTACTACTTTAAGGAAATGTTGATAGCTTGAGGTTGCGAGTTGGATAATATCCCCCTAAAACTAAGTTGAAGTGCTAATTCCTGCTACCTATGATGTGGCCATATTTAGAAATAGGGTATTTTGCAGATATCTCAAGTTCAGATAAGGTCATGCTCAGTTAGGGTGGGCTCTAACCCAGTATGATTAGTGTCTTTATAAGAGACCCAGAAACACAGGAAGGAGCACATGTGACAACAGGCAGAGACTGGAACAGTCCTTCTCTGTTCCAAGTACTGTTGGCAATACGAGAAGTGAAGGAAAAAGCGTGGAACAGATTAGCCACTAGAAACTTACAAGAAAGCAGGGCCCTTTCAACACCTTGAATTTGGACTTCTAGTCTCTGAAACCATAAAAAAATATACTAAGTATCTATTGTTTTAAGTCATCCAATCTGTGGCACTTATTACAGCAGCTCTTGGAGACTAATACTGTGTCCTTGGGAGAAAAATGATTTGATTTATATAATCTTGGGACTCAACCCCAGGAACATTAAGTTGAAAATATACAATGCACCCTAGAATATCAGGGATCCTGAAGAAGATTCACAGTTTAATCTATGCTCTCCCCAAGTTTTTTTAGTCAAAAACCACCTTACTTGTGACACAGCTAAATAATGATGTTCTGTGGACCATGAGATTCCTCAGGAGCATGAAAACCAACAATCAAATACATAAGGGGACTGAAAATCTTACAGAAAAGTGTGGGGAAATGGCAAGTTGAGGATCAGGAGCACACCAGAAGCGCAGCACAATAGAATAGACGGATGTCTTAGAGAGCAGTTCATTTCTCCCACTCATTTTTAGCAAGGATGGTGGAATGTGATGGACTTCATTATCCAAAGTGCATGTATGAAGACACGAATTGGTGTCAACATATTGTATACACAACCACAGATATGAAAAGTTGTGCTGTATATGAGTAATAAGAACTGTAATGCATTCTGCTGTCATTTATATTTTTAAAAAAATCAATAAAAAAAATTTTTTTTAAAAAAAGGAATCCATGGCTTAGCTTTAAAAAGTATATTGGCCAAACTGCAGGCACAGCCATACTCCTGCATAACTGGAAGAACCATTTATTATTGGACAACTGAATTCTTTCAGTTGCAGTCCTCTGAACAAATCCTTACAACCTACAAGCCGGGTTCCACCTTCCTAACAACTGAACGGAATTTCTGCCCTGGCAGACAGCTATTTTAAATTTTGCGTAGGGCAGACCTGGGAGAGAAATCCATGCTCTAGCACAGTGACGGCCCCTCAACTGCTTCCCTCCGAGAGGCCAGCGGAATGATCCTCTCAGAGGCTCTGTTTGCCCAGGAAGGTAGCTGCTCACCTGCAAGTGCAGGGAGTACCTGTGATGCTGGTCACTCATGCAGCAACATCAGGGGTGCAGGGGTGGGGGGGTCTCTAGGAAGACACTGGGCTCTGGATGCTTCAGGGGCCATGACTGAGTGTGCACAGTGTTCTGGGTCAGGGTATCTGGGCCAGGAGCCTGGGACTGGGAGGCTCCTGCAGTGATGGATTGAGGAGCTGTAGTTCTTCCCAGAATTATTGAGGAAGGAGGAGAAGCAGGAGAGGGCAGGGGACAAGTCCACCCTGAGACACTCACCCCTGATCCTAAGATGCTTACACTTTAACTCATACTTAAATGTTGGCCTCTTTCCATTTTTAAGTCACTGAGCTGGTGCACTTTGGAATGGGCTCATGTAGGCTCTGGAGAGATTCTCAAGCATCCAGAACTTTAACAGGGCAGTGGTTAAACTGGGTAGTTCAAAACTGGGAGTCCTTTTGCACCGTGGACATCAGCAAAAGCCACAACTCAGGGTTGGTTTTTATTTCTTTCCAGAGCGTTTGCTTCCCGCCATCCATGGCGTCATTGACTCCTGAAAACTTTCCTTACCTCCCACACACTCGGCAAAATTCTCCCAGGGATCGTGGACAGCTGCCCCTTAATGTCTTTGTGACGTTAGCCTGTGGGTCTGCAGTCCTTCTAGGGGACACAGGGTTCTTCTGTCCTGCCCTTTTGTGAGCTCTGTCCAGTTGGGAATGCAAAATAAAGATGAAGCCCTCCCTCCCAGAAACAGCAACACCGAGAAACACCTTCGGAGTGTGAGCCCTCCAGATCTCCACGCCAGAAGGTTTCCAGCTTAATATGATTCCATGCCATGTATCAAGTGCTTCGCAAAAGTATCTGGTAACCAGAAAACACAGAAAGGGCTGTCCTTATTTCTCTGCCATCTGCAGAAAGCAGGAGGCTCCATCATCTTGCAAAGGTGGGTGTGGCCCTCCTGCCAGGCAGCCCCCCCTTGGAGCCGAGCTGTCCCTCGTGACAGTACCCTGACTTCAGTCCAGACGGTGGAAGCTAGGTTAGCAGCCTTCACAGAATGCGGAGACTGATTCTAGCAAACGTCTGGGTAGCCACGTGACTCCCTGCTCCTTTCTTCATCCGGGAGTACCCTCCTGGTTTCCTAAGGATCCCCCAACCGGTAAAGACAACCTGACACATTCCCCACTCACCCAAACACATGTCCACTCAGGCCAGAGGAGAACAAGAGAACTAATGACCCAACTGCTTTTTCAGGCAAAATACGTAGTCCCTGGGAACAGATTAGTCCTGTTGAGAACTCCTGTGACCTGGTCATTGGTGAGTCCTATTTACACAACCCCGAGTGACTGAGTTTGGGGTTAATTGCACAGTTTGGCCAGATGCCTCTACCATTGGCCGTAAAGGCCGCTTAAACAATGATCTGAGGTCATTGGCGGATTCAGACCAAGGGACATCGAAACTGAAAACAAAGCCACTTGGCCAAATTAACCAAGGACGAGACCAGTTCAAGGCGACCTGGGAGGTGTGAGCCACATCAATGGGGGGAAAGCCATTAGTTTGAAACATGCAATTGTGGATGTTTGATTTTTTTAAAAAAAATTTAAATGCCATTTTATATAACATGATCCCCTGATTTTCGGGTAATCCCTAATCTAATATTCCAGGATCATTTAGGCTGGGGAAACACTGCCTGTCCGTAGCAGAAAGAAATAAGTGATCTTTGCATCTTTTCCTATGGTTCTGGTTTGTTCTTCTGAAGTATAGTTTCGTGGAAAGAGCTCTGGTCGAAGACTCCGGAGACCTATATTTTAGCCCCAATTGACTTGCTGCACGGCCTTCGACAAGCTGTTTCTCCTCTAAGTCTCGTTCTTTCTAGCTGAAGCAATATCATAAACATTCTTGTGCCGCCAAAACGAGTTGATGGATGGGGGACGTGGTTTGTTTTTTTTTTTTTAAGTGAAAATTACTCCAAAGATAATTTATAAAGGCTACCCCTATTACAGTGATCGCGAGCCCCTATTGATATGTGAGTGTTACCTTCCCTGGGGAGAGAATAAATTTCGAATGCAATCGTAAATGATCACCCCTTTGTTCCAGTGTCATTTCTGATAGCAAACAATGCCAAAACAGTAACAAATCGCCGTTGCATTTCCCATTAGTCATCCGAGAATAAAAGATTTGATAAATAGCAAGAAGAAAAAAAAACACGCAATGGCTCTTTGGGGGTGGGACATCCGTGTTATGGACAGTAGCAAATTACATTTCTTTTGAACAAGAGGGTGTCACGGGTCTTAGAGATTATTTGCATTGCTGCCGAGACATAAGTAAAACCCCCAGGAGCTCTGAAAGGCCCCATCTGTGAGATAACAGCCTGGTGTCCCGGCTCGGCGCCCCCTTCCTTCCATCATTCTGTGTGACATGGCTGGGCAGCTGCCTAGGTGTGGGCCCTCTCTGTCCAAGAGCGGACTGCCAAATGGAAGCAGAGAGGAAAAATAGCTTCCAGAGTGATCCCTGGCTTTGGGGGAGATGGGATGACCGGGGGGCGGGGGTGGGAGGTCCCTGGGCTTGGAGGACGGGGCGTGCGTGGAGCTCAAGGGTGTCCTTTCGTGCCCCGTTCTCCTGTCCTCATCTTTGCCTCCGTGGCAGCTGCCTCCTGTTCTGCTCCAGCGACAACCCTGACAGATGCCTCCCCCAGAGCCGCTGCCAGCCCCACTCCACCGGCAGCTGTTGCCACAGCCCTGGGAGAGCGGCGTGACCGCTGGCACCAGTGTGAGCAGGGCACATCTGCAGAGCGTCCCCTGGCCCTGGCTTCAGGCCTGCAGGCTCCGTGCCCTGCCATCCAGGAGGTTCCCAGCTGGTGCCACTTAACACGACCCTCTCCTTCGCCAGGGGAGGCGGCGGCAGCGGCGGTCTGTTTGATTTGTCACCCCTGAGATGGCCCGCTCTGCCCGGAGCCATTGGGAGTTTTCCAGATGCACGCTTTGCCTAAAATTTCCAGGCTTAGGGAATGATTTTAAAAATTCCATGGATGACCTTTCCAGAGTTAAGTGGGTGCGCCCTCAGACATTAAGAGGAAATGTTATTTTAAAGACCAAGAACACCAGATCCAGATCCAGGAGGACAGTATGCTGAGTGAAAGAGCCAGTCACACACAAAGACAATGTCACGGTTCTGCTTCTGGGAGGTCCCTAGAGAAGGGGAACTCGTTGAGACAGAAAGTAGAATGGGGGTCACGGGGGGCTGGGGAGAAGGGGGACGGGTGAGTAGCTTTTAATGGGTACAGAGTTTCGATTTTGCAAGATGAAAACATTCTGGAAGTGGATGATGGTGAGGTTTTGTGCAAAACAGTGAATATACCAAACACTACTGAATTGCACACTTAGAAGAGGTAATGATGGTGATTTTTACCTTATGTATAAATCACCACGATTCAAACTCAAACTTTCAAAAGAATACCAAATCCGAAAGTAATAAATCCATGGAGTTCCACCTATCGGGAGGCTTAGAAGTAAGAGGTCATAACATTGCGCTCAATTGGGGCTTAAACATATCAGTCTGTTATGTAAATGAATCTAAATTATAGTTCTTTTTTTTTTTAAAAAAAAATCCTTTGAATAGAAACTTCCATAATCATCCAAAACTAGTCTTCCTATTTTTACCAATTGGAAAACTTCTTTCATAAAGTTGCATTTATATAATCATTATAAAAATGCAAAGCCAAAAGGAAGGGAGACATACAATAATATTATCTAACAATATTGGGGGTAAAAAAAAGACGCCAATCAGTCTTTCGTGGTAGCTGCCTCTCACCTGCAAGGATCTGATGCTAGAGATGGGTCCCGAAGCAAAAATCCAAATCACAATCGTGCTTTGACTTGTAATAGGATACTCCTCTCCATTCACAGGACGGATTAAAGGTTAGCCTGGGTTTTCATCTTGCTGTGCCTCCCTCAGAATTAAAATTACAGTCCTCCTCAGTGCTGAGTCCAGTCCTTTCATCTCCATTCCGACCAAAATGGAGACGGGGATCATGAGAATTCCTTAGGGCTGGAATTCCCCTGCCCATGCCAGCGTCTGGAGGAGCAGCCCCCTCCATGAGTGACTCATCCCGATTCCATGTGACCAAACAAAGAGCGTCTCCTTTATTTTGTTTTTCCACACAGAAGGAAATTCGCTGAAGAAAACTGGGATGAAATCCAGGCCACAACTCAGTGTCCCAAGGACACTGTGCCTTGGCGCTCAGAGCTCTTGGAAGTGAGCAGGACTTCCTCATTTAGATCCACGCTCCGGAAAAGAAACCGAAACGCGGCTCATCTTGGAGCCCACCCGGGGGGTTAGATCCATTCTTGCTCCTGCCCTGTCCTCACAGAGCTCGTCCCTCCCCGAGGCCCATCTGCAGGTCTCAGAGGATCTCAGTTTCCAGACTTTTCCTGCCCAGCAACAGGCATGTATGTAAGAGGCTGCCTGACCTGACCAGGATGCAGCCTACCGCCCGGAGGTGTTGTTGGAGTGTGCATTTCCCTACCTTGTTTTGGCTCTTCTCCTCTCTGCTGGCCTCCTGGCCAACCTCTGCTCCACACCCATCTTAGTGCCCTGTGTCCACCATGCCCAGCCTTGGAATCCCCGTCTCTGCATGGACCAACAGACTTGGGGGCTTCTGCAGACTCCACCTTCTCCAGGTCTCTTTCAAGCTTGGGCCGTGCTCCTGGCTTGGTCCCTAATTCTATGGATTAATTTGAAAAGATGACCCCTGTTGGTAGATTCCCGTTGCAGAAAGATAGACAAAACAAAGACAGAGGAGGCAAGAGAGAGAAAATGATGAGAAAAAGAGGGAGACTCTATGATGATATTTTCCCCCAAATTCACAGTTAAGTTAGAACCTACTACATGCAAATACAGAAGCAACATCAGCAGAGTTCCAGAGAATGAGAACTAACAGCCCACCGCAGCCTACTGCCCCCTCCCCTGGTAAGTATCCATCCTGTGCCCTCAAAGAATGCTGTGACCCTCGTCCTGCCACTCATTCCATAATCATAGGCTTATTGTAGGATTACAGTTCCTAGAGAACAAGGACCTTCTCCTAGTGTGTCCCCAGGGCCTGACAGACAGGAGGACTCATCTGTCAAACCCTTGTTGAATGGGTGAACAGTTCAGAGACCCACAGAGTCCTGCAGCACTGTGGGTGAGCCTGTTGGTCATCCATGAAGCTACAGTGAGTGGACTTGGGTCTTCCGTGGAGGAACCCACAGGTCCAGGGCTCGAGTGCCCACTGCCTTCTGTTAGGACAAGGCCACAGGGTCCCATCTTCCTCACTGTTGACGTACAGGGCACTGGCAGATCTGTGTGTTCATGCACTCTCTGTGCTAAATAAAGTGGATTGTTCATTAAGGGAGATTATGCTCCAAGTACAGAAGCAGATTCCCAGGTAACTAGTGAAGTGCTTTGTGGGCCAGACTGTCCAATGGGATGAGATCAAATGCACACAGGGCCATGCAGACCCCAAATGGGATGGTCTTTATCCAGTGCCAGAGAAGAAATCATGTGGCTCAAGGCCGTGAGCATCAGAAAACTACCAGAAATCAGATTGGCATAGGAAGAAGTATGGAGACAGGGTACCATTTCTGATTTTTTCCTTTTCTTCCCATCATTTAACACTTATTTTTTTTAAAAAAAAAAAAAAAAAGGTTTTCTATGCATCTGGCGAACATCTCTGAAACATCATTTCTTATCGACCGCTTTGGCAATCATTTCAACAGGACTGAGTATGTTCAAAGTCCTCACTGGTGGAGAGGAAGATAGTGAACATGAGGCACTGTGGCTTAGATACTGCCACATGGACAGAGGGGACAAACAGAAAATAAGAGAGGAATGAGAAAGGCCAGGAAAAAAATAGCTTTGCCCATTGAGTGACAATAATTCAGAGGCATCACTCTACCCGCAACTTGAGAAACTCAAATCCTGCCATAGATTACGACCCATGCAATGAGGACCCAGATCAACCTGTACGTGACCTCTAGAGATATTTTCAATGACCTTGAGACCATCCTGGCATGCTGTGTATTTTATTCTACATTGTGTGGCCCCATCATCTGAGTTCAAATCGTCCCCAGAACATTCGCAGACTCATCACTTAAGTTAGACAACCAGCTAGAAAATGCTGTGGTGACACAAAAATCCATTCCAAACCACCAGTGAGGGTTGCTCATGGGGGAGATCCCACCGTGAGTCAAGAAGGATGACTGCACAGAATTTGGGCATTGACCTTGGCCTTGTCTTCTCAGAATGCAGTCAGCTGCCTGGGAAATTAGCACGGGGACAAGTTCACGCGGCCTGAAGTTGGGCCAAAGACCTGTCGCTTCTGCTTCGGAATCTTAGCAAGACCTGAAAGTTTCCCTCACTTTCTTCCCCCATCTCCCAAACCATGGCCCAAAACAGCCTTTTCACTTTTCATGTGATTTCTTCTGAAATTCTGCTTTTGGGGAGTCCAAGCTAGGCACAGAGCCTGCCAGAGATATCATCCCATCCAGGATTCCACAGTTCTCCCAGCTCCAGCCTATCCATGGGGCTTCCTCCCATAAGGAGGTACCATTTTATTTTTGATCCAGAACCAAAAGGGTCCTGTGGTCACCAAGAAATGGGAAAGGCCCTATGAGGGACAGGCTCTCCTTCCACCACAGGATGCTGGACACCTGAGCGCACCTCAACAGGGCTGGAGAGTTTATGAGGCTCGGGCTGGAGCACTAAGCCAGCTTCTCGCCCCGCCACCTGCACCTCTTCTCAACTCTATCCCCGTTCTACTCAAGTATCCCCAGAGAGCCACGTCCTACTCCTCACTGTGGTATAGGAGGACCCAGAGACTGAGAGCCCACTTTCAGACGCTGACTCTGGTTGGGTGTGACTCTGGACCACTAAATGCGCATCTTTGATCCCCCAGTGACACCAGGCAGCACTAAGTGCCTCCTGAAAGCTCCGAGCACAGCCTCATCTATCACACCTGCTGGTCAGCTGCCCACCGGTTTCCTAGGCCCTCCCAGATCCCACTTGGCAGGTTTGGCCGGATTCCCCAGGTTTCTGGGCTCTGGCTAATCCCACCTCTGACACTACAGTTGGTGGAGCCTTGGTGCTTTCTTAGTCTCCAATCTCCTCGCCAGCCCCCGTGTGCCTGCTCAGCATTTCCCAGGTAACCAAGCTCCTATATTAAATTCTCTCTGTTGAAAACATCCTGAAGGATTTCTGTTTCCTCCCTCATCTATGAATTCCGTTCATTGGGAACCTCCAGCTCGTGAGAGCCCTTGCACCTCAAATCTCACATGCATATCTAATTCCCCTCTCCTGATGTTAGGAGAAACCCACTCCACAGCTGACTGGATCCCCTCCAGGGCCTTCCTGACTCTCCTAGCTAGAGAAGCCTGAATCATTTCCCCACCAGGAGAAAACTTTCCACGCTGGCTGGATGAATTAGTCCACTCACCCCAGGGATGTAGCAAATGAGCCACTGAGGCAGCACTCAACTTCAAACAGCAAATCACCGTGTGCACTCCCTGTTGGCAAGGGCCCACGGGGCTGTGTATCATGGCAACTAGGGATCCTGGCTGCACCCAGCAGGTATTAACCCCTCCCGGAGCCTTGGGGTTTGCAGAGCAAATTCTCTCATACCCAAGACTTTGTTGCATCTGACTATTAGAGTCTTCACTGAGACCAGGGCGAGTGTCAGAGGCCACCTGGGTGATGTCAGAGGGGTTTCCCTGCATGGTGCAATCAGGATACTCACCCACCTGATAGGTTCAGCAGCCTGTCCAGAGGAGCTGGGGGTGACTTCATGCCCACATTTCCCTTATCAAGGATCCGGATACCAACCTCATAGTTGTTTGGAGCTACATTCAATATCTGCAAGGATCTTTAATATTTGCAAGGATCTCGGATGACTCCACAACTGGTCTGGGCACATGGTGACTCCACAGGCCTCACCCTTAGAAATATCCCTTTTGATCAAAGAAGGGAACGATGACTTATCCTCAGCGGTAAACATGATAAGATTCTGGGAAGTAGCAGCCCATGACCAGGGAAGTTTGTCCCATCATCAGCGTAAGGAGTCTCCAACTCTAGCCCAGCTGTGTTCAAAGAGGCAGATGGCAGGCAGACATTGGGGACCAGGAAATGAGGAACTTGCCTTGGACTTCTGGCTTGACCAAGATGGACAGGAAGCCAAAAATATCTTGGCACAGTTAACAAGAGAGCATCATTAAGGGGAGCTCAGAGGAGAACCCTCAGAAATTCACTATTCACTATTTTAACATAAGATCTCCTACAGGCCACAGTGAGGCTCAGTAATGCTGAGCTCCAAGGCTTCTGGTGTTTGTCGGGCGATCTGTGACATCCCTAGCTTGTAGACACGTCACCCCAGTCTCTGTCTTCATCTTCACACGGTGTTCTTCCTGTGTGTGTGTCTGTGCCCAAATTTCCTCCTTTTACACGACACCAATCATGTTGGACCAGGGCCCACCGCGTTCCTCTGTGACCTCATCGTAACTAACTCCGTTTACAACCATCCTGTTTCCAAATAAGGTCACATTCGGAGGCACTAGGCATTAGGACATCAGCCTCTAAACTTGAGGGACGCAACCAACCATTTGACCTCCCCCAAGTACATATACATCTCATGGGCAAATGCGTTCACCCCCATCCCAAAAAGTCTTAACCCATTCCAACATCAATTTGAAGTTTATAAGGTCATTCAAATATTCTTTGAATTAGATCTGGGTGAGACTTGGGGGTTGATTTCCTCCATCTGGGAACCTGGGAAACCAGGCGATCCTCTTCTTCCAGAATGGCTATGTCTGCCCCAGCCTGGGAGAGATTTCCGACTCCAAAAGAGAGAGCTAGAAGGGAAAAAAAGAGATTCTGTGTCTCAAGGAAGTGTGAACCCTAGCAGTGTAAACTCCATTCGATTTCAAGACTTGAGAATAATCATTGGTTCCTTGCTCTGTGGTTGAACTCAATACAGACACAGCCCTTTCTCTCAGTTAATGCCTGAAACAGGCACTAACGGGCACCTTACCAGGCTGTCCTTGCGTGGTTTGGCGAATACAGATCCATAGCCCCATGATTCTGCTCTCAACAGCCATAGCTTGGTCTGCAAATCTAACATTCAGCAGAAGCAACTCTTGGGCTTTAGATGCTTCTAGTCCACCCCTGACTGCTGTCACACTCTGGTAAACCTGTCAAGGGGAATGGCAACAAATGAAGGTTTCTTCAGAGCATTTATAGATCTAGACCTGGCCAGGCTGTAGGATCTCCACAGACAATGCTTTCGACGCTCTTTCAGAAAACAGTTTCAATTTCAGCTCCAGAATCCAGAGTGGGAGGCAGTGTCCTTCTGACAGAGCAGATGGCCATTTCAAGTGGTACGAAGCCGGTCTGGGCTCTCCTTCTCAACGGCATGTTCAGAGACGTAGGGGCCTCTCTAGAATGAAATGATTGTATTTGTTCTTGCTGCAACAAATAAAAAAATATCTTGTTTTTGAGACGTGGCTAATCCTGGAGGACTGTGTGCTTCGTGAAATAAGCCAGGCACAAAAACACAAATGCCGCATGATCTCGCTTACATGTGGGATCTAAAAACTCAAATACACGGAGATGGAGAGTAGAGAAATGGGGAGAGGTTGGTCAAAGGGTACAAATTTTTTAGTTAAATAAGAGGTAATAAGCTCTGGAGATCTATAGTACAGCACGGCGGCTATCATTAATACTTATTATATATTTATATTTTAAAATGTCTAAGAAAATAGACTTTAAGCATTCTGACCACAAAAAAACAGTAAGTATGTGAAGTAAGAGAAACTTGGTTAGCTTGATTTAATCACTTCACAATGCACTACAGGCACATCACAGAAATACTGTGGGTTCAATTCAAATTGCCCCAATAAAGTAAGTATCGCTATAAAGTGAGTCACACAAAAATAATAAATAAATAAAATGAGTCACATACATTTTATTGTTTCCCAATACATACGAAAGTTATGTTTGTACCATACTATAGTCTACTAAGTGTGCAATAACATTATGTCTAAAAAGTGTACCTGCCTTGGGGCTGGGGTTGTGACTCAGTGGTAGAGCACTCACCTAGCACATGTGAGGCCCTGGGTTCTATCCTCAGCATCACATAAAAATAAATAAATAAAATAAAGATATTGTGTCCAACTACAACTAAAAAAAAAAATTTTAAATATATCTGCCTTAATTTAAAAATTCCTTATTGCTAGAAAATGCCAACAATCATCTGAACCTTCAACAAATCATAATTCTTTTGTGGGTGCAGAGTCTGACTTCCCTGTGAATGTCTCCTGAGAGATCAGGGTGGAGGTTATTGAAAGTGGGGGTGGCTACGGCAATCGCTTAAAATAACATTGCAGTTTCCCACATCAATGAACTCTTGCTTTCCCCAAGGATTTCTCTATAGCATGTGGTGCCGTCGGATGGCAGCTTATCCACAGTGCAAATTCTTCCAAAATTGAAGCCGGTTCTCTCAAACCCTACTGTTGCTTCAGCCACCACGTTTATGCAACATCCTAAATTTTTTGCTGCCATTTCAACTGTGTTTGCCGCACCTCGGCCAGAAGTAGATTCCTTCTCAAGAAGCCATTTTTCTCTGCTTATCCATAAGAAGCAGCTCCTCATGTGTTCACGATTCATCTTGAGATTGCACCAACTCAGTAACGCCCTTGGACCCCATTTCTAACCCTCATTGCCTTCTCTCTCCAACCCATCTGCAGTTACTCTCACCATGAAAGTCTCGAACGGTTCAAAGTCATCATGAGGGTTAAAATCAACTTCTTCCACACTCCCGTCAGGGTTGATGTTTTGATCTCTTCCCCTGAATCATGCCTGTTCCTAATGGCATCTGTCCAGAAGGTTTCCAATATCCTTTACCAGATCCACCAGAGGAACCCCTACGTACGGCAGCTATAGTCTTAGGAAATGTGTTTCTTAAACAATCAGTCTTGAAAATCCAAATCACTCCTCCATCCACAGGCTGCACAATGGATGTCGTGTCAGTAACATGCAAACAACATTAATCTCCTTGTCCATCTCCACCAGAGCTCACGGGCAACGAGGTACATTGTGAATGCGTAATAACATTTTGCAAAAAGAAAATCCTTTTTCCGAGCATTAGGTCTCAACAGTGAGCATAAAATATTCAGAAACCCGAGCGGTAAACAGATGTGCTATTATTCAGCCTTTGGTTTTCCATTTATAGAGCACAGGTAGAAGTAGCTTTAGGATAATTCTTAAGGGTCTTAGGATTTGGGGAACAGAAAAATCAGCATTGGTTTCAACTCCAGTCACCAGCTGCATTAGGCCCTAACAAGAGTCAGCCTGTCCTCTGAAGCTCTGAAGCCAGGCACGGACTTCCCCTTTCTTGCTACAGAAATCTGCTCAGTGCAGCCACCACCGGCAATGATCTCTCGCTCCTCAGGACAACCCACTGCAGCCTCTCCACGCACACCTGCTGCTTGGCCTTGAACTTGGACGGCACAGAGATGGCTTCTTCCTTTAAACTTCATGCACAGGCCTCTGCCAGCTTCACACAGCTCTTCTGCGGCTTCCCCGCCTCTCTCGGACTTCACGGAATTGAAGAGACTTAGGCCCTTGCTCTGGACTTGGGTGTGGCTTAAGGGAACCTTGTGGCTGGTGAGATCTTCCATCCAGGCCAGACTTTCTCCGCACCAGCATTGAAGCTGCTGCCCTTTCTCATCATCCATATGCTCCCAGGAATATCACTTTCAGTTTCCTTCTGGAACTTTCCTTTTGTTCACAACCGATTGGTGCAAGAAGCCTTACTTTCAGCTGGTTTCAGTTTTTGAAGCGGCTTTCTCGCTAAACCAAATCGCTTCTACCTTTTGGTTTAAGGGAAGAGATAAAGAGACTCTTCCCTTCTTTTGAATATTCGAAAGCCATTGTTATTAATGGGCCTAATTTCAATAGAGTTGACTCAGGGATAGAGAGGCCTGGCGAGAGGGAGAGAGACAGAGTGGGTATTCAGTGGAGCCATTTATAGAACAACCTCTCCATCTCATGTGGATGTGGTCCATGGTTCTCCAGACAAGCACAGATCCCTGATCCACCAGGCGTGGTGCTGCATGCCTATAATCCCAGTGGCTTGGGAGGCTGAGGCAAGAAGATCACAAGTTCAAAGCCAACCTCAGCCACTTAGGGATGAGGCTGTAGCTCAGTGGTTAAGCACCCTGGGGGTTGGTCTTTGGTACGAAAGAAAAACAAAATCCATGATCACAACGTCACTATACCAGATAGAACAATTATGAAAAAGTTTGAAGTAGTGTGAGAATTCCCAGAGCATAACAACGGACGATACGTGAGTTGAGCCTATGCTTTTGAGACAATTGCCACCAAGGGACTTGCCCAAAGCAGGGTTGCCACAAGCCTTCAATTTGTGAAAGCCTTCAATACGTTATTAGTGAGACATCATCATAAAGTACAACAAAACGAGGAATGTCTGTAGGCAGATGTCAAAACATTGCACCCCTTAAACCTACAGAAAACTTAAATATATAATAAACACATCTTTAAATAAGACAAGATAATAAATAAAAAGAATTATGGCTTATGAAGAAGCAGAAAAAACCCACAGCGTGCACTGTCACCAGGCTGGTCAAATACTCATGATCCAAAAGCAGCCGAATGTGCCAATCCTGTACAACACAAGGATGAGGCAAAGGTCCATCGGCAAAGCAGCCATCTCAGACAGGTTACCCACAGCAAACCAGAAGCCCTGAGCTGGAAAATCTTCCTCTGTGGGCACTGCCCTTACCGCCTAACAAAGACTCTCTAGTGTCAGAACCTATTTTAAAGTGGGACCCGGGGCTCAGTGACTCTTAAGGGTGACTCTTTTTAAGAACCTCTGGTCTTTGCAGAGCACAGCCTTTGGTGTCAAACCAGGGGAAGCCTGAGAACATTAACTGACTGTGTGATCTTGGGAACACAGTCAACATCTCTGAGCCTCGATGTTTTCATCCAAAAGATGGGAACTCAGATGGAGCATCCCTCATTGGAAAACCCAACATTTGAAATGCTCCAAAGTCTGAAACTACTTGATGCCTCAAGTGGAAAATTCTACCCTCGGCTTCCTGTGACAGGTCACAGTCAAAACACAGGTGCAAGGAAAATACTGCACAAAATTACCTTCAGGCTCCGTGCATGAGATGTCTATGAAACAGAAATAAATTTCTTGTTTAGACTTGGGTGCCATCCTCAAGATATCTCATTAGGTATATGCAAATATTCCAAAAAAATCTGAAAAACATCAGAGATCCCGTCCCAAACATTTCAGATAAGGGATACTCCACCCGGCATGTCTACCACATCGAGTCCTTGAGGCGCCTACATGAAAGAATGCGTGTGCAAGGTTTTTAAAAATGGATAGGAGCAGCATTCAGGATGCATCAGATGTGGTTTTGTGGAGTCTCCTCTGTAGGGTTGTTCTCAGCAAAGGAGACAAGGCACCTGAATCACTTAGCCCTGGGAAGCTGGACTCTGAAGAACCTGTCTCATGGAGCTGTTCTGAGAAGTCGGGCACAATGCCCGGCATACATTTCGGAGCCAATAAATGCTCTCTGTTACCACCCTGCCCATGAGCCCCATAGTGCTGGGAGAGTGCTCCCCAGGAGCAGTGTGTGAGGAAATAGAAAGTCCAGTGGTCCCTTTTCAGAATATAGTATTTAGCCTTAATTGGGATCTAAGATCCCATCGTATCCATTTTAACTAGAGCCCTTCCAACCATGGAATATAATGTGTTCTAAGTCAGTCCTATATAATTTGTTCTGATTCAGTCCCCAGAACTTCCCCTCCCTTCCTCCCACCCCCATTCCCTTCCCTCTACTGATCTTTGTGCTATTTACTTGCATTATTTTTAATTAGTGTCTTATAGATGTACACGTTGGTGAGATTCACTGGGTTATATTCATATATGTACATAAGAAAGTTAGGTCAGATTCATTGATCTCTCTTTTTTTTTTCTTCTTCTTCTATCAAGCATTGAACTCAGGGGCACTCGACCACTGAGCCACATCCCCAGCCCTATTGTATATTTTATTTAGAGACAGGGTCTCGCTGAGTTGCTTAGCACCTCACCATTGCTGAGGCTGGCTTTGAACTTGTGATCCTCCTGCCTCAACCTCCTAAGCTGCTGGGAAAACAGACATGTGCTACCACACCTAGCTCCACTGATCTTTCTTCTATTTTTTATATTAGCTCCGTCCTATTTGGGAATAGCTTCTGCATGAGAGAAAAGATTCTACCTTTGACTTTGGGAGACTGGCTTATTTCACTTAGCATGATCGTCTCCAGCTCCATCCACTTACGAGCAAAAGTCATAAAGCCATTCTTCTTAACTGGTGAGCAATAGCACATTGGGTATATATTTACCTCATCTTCTTTGTCTATTCATCTATTGAAGGGCACCTGGATTGGTTCCATAGCTCAGTTATTATAAATTGAGTGCTATAAACATTGATGTAGCAGCTGATTTTAAATCATTTGGCTATATACTGAGGAGTGGGATAGCTGGGTCATGGGGTGGTACCATTCCAAATTTTCTGAGGAATCTTCATACTGCTTTCCCAGGTGGTCCACCCAACTTGCAGTCCCACCAGCAATGTATGAATGAACCCTTTTCCCCACGTCCTCGCCAACATTTATTGTCACTTATATTCTTGATAATTGCCATTCTGAGTGGAATAAGATGAAATCTCAGTGTGCTTTTAATTTGTATTTCTCTTATTGCTAGAGATGCTGAACATTTTTTCATGTGTTTGTTGACCAGTTATTTGTATTTCTTCTTTTAAGAGGTATCTGTTTAGTCCCTTTGCCCATTTATTGACTGGGTCATTTGGTGTGAAGTTTCCTGAGTCCTTTGTAGATCCAGGATTTTAATGCCCTATTTGGCCTTCCCCAATTTTGAAATTAGCCAGTTGCATAGATTGTAACCTCCAGTTCCTCCTATCAGAGCCTGGGAGAGTGCAGCATTAGGGGTAAACACGAGGGGCAGTGGGAGGGCACCCTTGCTTGCCAGACTTGGTCAGTAATACATTCTCCTGCAGAAGTAACTTTGCTTTGACAACCGACTTCCAATCACGGGTCTGATTCCTTGCGGCTCCACCAGTATTTCTAACAAGTGAGAATAGAGTGTGGTGGGGGATCATGCCAGGCCAGGCTGGACATCTAGGACATCTGTCATTCCTTGCACACGAGCATACGAGGAAGCCGCGGCATTTTCTGAGCGTGGCAACGATGAGGTCACTGTGACAGTGGTTAAAGGAAAGATGATACGTGAGAAAACTCAGGTATAGAAAGATAAGGTAGGAGACAAGCCAGATGAAAGTTGAACAAGCTGGGCACGGTGGCGGGGGTCTATGGTCCCAGTTGCTCAGGAGGCTGAGGCAGGAGGATCCCTGGAGCCCAGGAGTTTGGGACCAACTTAGGCAACATGGTGAGACCCTGTCTCAAAAAAAAAAAAAATTGTTGAATGACAGAGGAGTCAGTCCAGGCCCAGCAAGTGCACAGGACAGCTGCATACGAATCAGAAAGAGGTGCTGCCCCCCCCCTCCAGTGCTGCAGACCACCCTGGGGCTATGTCCTGGAGAGCAGAGGGAACACCAGAGGTGAGCCCACTCGCCCACTGGCCAGAGCCTACGGTGAGGATCCACAGGCGCAATCACAGGCTCTGATGTTGGCAAGAACAGAAAGAAGAAGATCAAACGTTTCTTTCATGTTAATCCATAAGCCACCAACTCACGTTCCCCTGAGACTTCTGCCCTGTCCCTTCATGGTGCCATCAAACAGTCTTTAATTCTTATCTTTGGTTCCAAAGCACATTGACATCCAAACCCCTGCTCCTCTGTTACAAGGCTCTGGGTTGATAATGTCTTGTGGTAGATGATGCCACCGATTAAAATTACATAGCCATATTTCATACGGCTGGACATTTTCCTCTAAGCAAATATTTGTGTGACCTAACTCTTTCCCACGGTGCCTAACATGACAGGGACACTCCCTCAATTATGATGAGGTTCGCCAGTCCACCGACAGACACCACATTCCCTTCATCATAAGTAATCATCAACGACATGATGACAAGGAAATAGGCCACATGCAAAGTCCTTGCTATGCATTTGGTGACCTGCCAGGTGCTGGGAATTCATTGAACGTGGGAGCGGGGACCGCTTCTGCCATCAAATCTTAGAGCCCGGCATAGAAGACAGACAGTGAAAAAAATGTGTAATCGAAGACAAAAAATGCAAGAGTCAGATAAACCCGCTGCAGAGGGAGTTGTTGAACCATCATGAAAGAGACTGTATGGCCCCCAAATTCAAGGATATTTGTTATCTAGCCCTCTGCAGGAAAAGATTACCAGCGCCCATTTAGCGGGTCGATGTTCTCTGGGGAAGTTGGTAGCTGATTTGCCATCTCTCTTTGGCATGTTTTCTAGGTGACCAAGACTGGAAGGAACTTTTGTCTCAAAAGAAGGAGAATTTGCAAGGTCAGTTCTTTCAAGATAAATGTGTAGGGGGGGAAAAATGTGGATCATACATACCATGGAATATTATTCAACCTTAAGGGAGCAAATTCTGGCACAGAATTTCCAACGTGTATGAAACTGGAGGACATCATGCCAAATGAAATAAGCCAGTCACAGAAGCACAAGTAGCAAGTAGCTAGGGTACTCAGATTCCAAGTCAGAAAAACAAAACAGTGTTTGCCGGAGCTGGGGGCAGAGAAAGGGAGGCAGGGAGTTGTTGAATGGCAATAGTTCCAAATTTGCAAGATGAAAATATTCTGGACACCTGTTTCACAATAATGTAAGTGTACTTAGCACCCCTGAACTGTACACTTAAAAATGTGAAAATGGTAATTTTTGTATTATGTGAAGTTTTTAAATCACAATTTAATTTTTTTTTTTTTTTTTTTTTTTTTTTTTTTTTTTTTTTTTTAGCTGGGCGCAGCTGCACACACTTGTAATCCCAGCAGCTCTGGAGACGGGGGCAGGAAGATCACAAGTTCAAAGCCAGCCTCGGCAACTTAGAAAGGCCCTAAGCAACTTAGCGAGACCCTGTTTCTAAATAAAATATAAAAAAGGACTGGGGACGTAGCTCAGTGGTTAAGCGTCCCTGGCTTAAATTCCTGGCACCAAAAAAAAAAAAAAAAAAAAAAAAAAAAAAAAAATTAGCTAAGCACAGTACTGGGCATCTGTGGTTTCAACTACTCAGGAGGCTAAGGCAGGAGGATGGCTTGGGCTCTGGAGTTTGAGGCCAGTCCTGGCAACACCACAAGACCTCATGCTTATTAAAAAAAAATGTATTTTGAAGTGAATTTTCAGAATCTGAAATATGGTTAAAAAAATAAAATTATGGTCCTATGTGAAACATCAGACTGAGTTTGAAAAAATTTATTGTTTCAGGATCATGAAAACTGAATTCAAAAATAGTAATTAAATCTCTCTGTGTTCCTGCCAGAGCTGTGCACAGGTTTTATGAAGCTGTATTAGCAATAACAATGTTCATTAGCAAAAGAGCCCTCGGTTTGACAAGTGCACATCGGTTGTCATTGGCTGAGCTGGCCTCCAAAGACTGTTGAGGTTCAGAGCCGCTCACCACTCCCTCCGTCCGTCCGTCCGTCCGTCCGTCCTAGGGCGCTCTCTGCTTGGGGACTTCACGAGCCAGCTCCACCCTGAGTCTTCCTCTATTGATTTAGCTGAGTTCTCTCTGTCTTCTTTGATGGTTCGCCCTTCCCCAACTCAGCCACCAAATGGACAGATTCTTTAAGGCTGTCTCCCAGAGCACTCCTCTCATTCCCTGATCTCCCTCTCTAGACAATCTCATCCACACACATGGTTTTCCTTTTCTTTACCCATTTCGAGAATTCTCCAATTCACATCTCCTTACCAGACTTTTCTTCTGAGACGTTCATGTATACCCAAATACCTACTCGACATCTTGGATATTGTATGAGTCGAAGTACGCGGAGACCCCCAAATGCAGGGTCTTGAAAGAGGAAGAAGTTTATTTCCTATTCAAATCACAGTCTCCCAAAAGGTGAGCTCAGTCTGATAAGGAAGGAGGATCCTGTCGATCTCCAGACAAGGATCCAGGATGCTCACTCCAATCCCCGTCTCCACTCCTGCATCCCAGCTAGCGGGAAGGGGAAGAGGGTCATGAAGACACAAGTTGCTTCCCCTTAGGAACATGACCCAGGGGTTGCACTGGGTTCACTCACAGACCCCTGGCCATAAGTTAATCTCGTGGGCACACTTAAATGCAAGGAAGGTTGAGAGATGTCTCCGGCAGCTCTCTGGTCACCTGACTTCCAACCAAGTACTGGGAGGTACTTGTGAAATTCAAGAGGGCTTCATATTTGAAGAATAAGGAGAGAATGGCTGTGGATAGTGCTTCAGATATCGGAAATCAACCAAATTATGTCAGGTGCATGCAGGAACCTGTCACAGTGAATTCTACATTCATGTAGAAGGCATCAATTTAAAAAAATATATATATGTATATCAAAAAAAATCCTAAAAAATTTTCTGAAAAGTTCCCGAAGCCTGACGTATCCAAAATCAAAGTCATGATCACCTCCTTTCCAAGGCCAATCTTTTGTGAGGGTTTCTCCTGGTGAATGGCACCGACATCCACGTTTCCACGGCTCTTCAGACATCTCAGTGCCTGGAAAGGCTCCTCTGTCTCTCACCCTCCCCCCGACTCATCACTGAGCCCTGCTAATTCTTAATAACTGCTCATGATTAATGATGGTTCACTATTAAATTTCTTAGTTATGGCTTCTTTCCATCTCTCTGCAATCTTAGCACAAGTATCCAACGTCTCTCCCCCGGACCACACAGGAGCCCCCTACCCGGGCTCCTCCCCTGCCCTCTGTGTCCCCCACTGTTGACACTAGAGCCAGGAGGTCTTCCCCAGCGTCCATCGGGTGATCCAGTCTCCTCCATCAACCAGTCCATTGGCATCCAGTGCTCTTCACCTGACCCTCAAGACCCTGCAGGTGTGGCCTCCCTGCCGTGCAGCCCGGGCTTCTCAGCCTCCCCCTGCACTTGGGTCTCAAGGACCCTCTGCCCATTCTCTCACGATGGCCTCATTTTTCCTCTGGCCCTCACAAAGCCACCTCGCTGCTGACCGTGGCATCTGCCCCTGCGGCAGGTCTGCACTTTTTGTGTGGGTATCTGTCTGTCCTGTGAGACTTTTAGCCACGCGAGAACAACAGCCACGGTTTGTTTCGTGGGGGTGGTTTTGACGGCCATTTGTGATGGGGGCTGAAGGTCCGTGTCCCCCCAAGTTCATAGACTGAGGCTGACTCACCAAGGGATGGTACTGGGAGGTCCAGGCCTTGGGGGTGATTAGGTCATCTCTGCCCTTATAAAAGGGAGCCCTCGGACTCTCTCACTCCCTTCCACCCCGTGAGGACACAGTGAGAAGGCGCCAGTGTAAACCACGAAGAAGATCCTCACCAGATACTGAACCTACCAGGGCCTCGATCTTAAATTGCCCAGAACCGGGAGAAATCAGTGTCTGCTATTTTAAGGCTGCCCGGTCAGTGGTGTTGTGTTACTGCGTGCTGAGCGAACCAAGATGCCCTTCTATCGCCCTGTCCAGAGAGCACAGGACTGGCAAATAGCAAATTAAAATAAATAAATAAATGAAAAAGAGTAGGTGAATGCATGCAAGAACTCAGAACTGGAAGCCAACGAGTTTGACTTGGTTAACCTGAATGAGAACGTGTGGTGCAGAAATTCAGTGCCGTTGCTAACGCTCATGTAATTTGATGAAGCCGGTCTCTGGGGAGCTCCTTTTGTGTGTTCCACGTGGCCACCGCACTAAGGACTAGGAGGCAGGGAGAAGGGACACCAGATGTGGTCTCTGCCTCCCAATGGTATTCAGCGCAATTCATCATGCACCAAGTGCTAAAGCAGATAATGCCCCAAAGAGAACTCACGGTGTAAAACGTAGGTAAATGCTAGTGCAGATGCTAGTGGAATTCAGGTGCACAAGACGGGGAAAGCCTTCGTGAACCAGCTCACACCTGAACTAGACCCCGAGGACAGGGAGAGGAAGGCGAGGTCTGCAGCAGGAGAAGGACCCTCCTGCCAGGAGGCAGGGCCAGCAAACCTTCCAGAGAGGGGGTTGGGGGGGGGGCCTAGTCTGCAGCCACAGAGCAGCAGTGAGGTTGGCCGTCAGGTGACAAATATCCCAGCAGCTCATTGGTTCTTGATCCAGAAGATCCAGGGAAACTGCTAAATGTTTGGGGTGGGGAGTGGTTGAGGAGGAAGAGTTTCAGAAAGACTGTTCTGGAATGGTGTTTCGCGTGGACTGGAGGTGATCACCTGGGGTTTCTTGCTAGGAACTGTCACCCCATGGTGGGGAACACCGAGGTGTCTGCCCCCCTGGGAGCTGTGCCCCTGGCTGGGGAAGGGTGGGGTGAGGGGGTCATTTGTGCAGCGCTGGGGGCTCCTGGGCACCCAGGCCAATGGACTGGGAAGCCCGCCCCTCTGCTGGGCGAAGGGATCCCATTTCATGATCCTGAGCGAATTCCGTGCAGAAAACATTCTGAACGCTTTCTCCTTCTGGTCCAGGAATGCATCTGGGTCCCGTTGGGATTTTTATGGGTGAACAATTCTAGAAGCTGCCAGATTCTCTAATGGGTTGAATCATGTTTTGTGGGAAAAAAAAAAAGTGTCCCCATGAATGAAGTTTGGGGGGCGGGGGGGGGGGTGCCTGCCAAATCTCCCGCTGAAATATGCAGAGAGATTAACTGGAGTCTGGAGTTGTCGAGGCAAGAGAAATACCCAGTGTAAATAATGGAGACTTCACTCCGTTATTAATGAATAGAATTTTTCGTAGACACTTCAGAGTGACATTGATCCAGCACTTGTGCCATGTGGGATGCCCTTTTAGGTTTTTGTTTTTTTTTTTTTAAACAAAACACTATGTTACATGTAAGCAATGATTATACTATTTGGGTCTAGTGTTTGACTTTGCTCATCTTGTTAATATATTTTTATTTTTAGGGGCTAGTGTGTCTAAATTATCAGAAATATATAAAGTGAAAAATAGGCTTTATCTTCCTGATAACCTTAAGGTGATGAATTTTCTGCGGAGATGTGTTTTTAAAGAGTTCTAGGCCTTAGGGTTTGGGGTTTTTTGTTCAAAGAGATTCATCCAGGAAGAACACCGTGCTCCTTGAATATCATAAGTGAGAAAAGCAACAAAAATAATTTCCTAACCATAAAATAGTCAACATGCAAAGTGGTCTGCTGTGCGTGATGGGTGAGAAAATTGAATTTTTTAAAAAGAACGTCCCACAGAAAATTTGGCAAAGGATATGAAAAGGCGATTGAGTAAAACATTAAATCCAAGTAATTATCTTCAAAGAAAAAAAAATGAAAGAGAGAAAGGATGGTCAGCGTTTCTGACAGCAAGAGGAATGCAAATTAAAATGAGGGAATCCGTGGAAAAAAAATCATCATAGATGGTACTGTTGACGGGGAGGAGAATATTCCCGTATTTTACTGATGAGAGCCTCTTTCCTTTTTAGAAAGGATTTAACAGTATCTATTAAAGTTTAAAATGCCCATTCCTCCTGGAACCAGGAATCCAATGTTTGAAAATTTCCCCTTTCAAGAAAAAAAACCCCTGACGTCTAGGAACATGCACGCAGCTATGGTTTGGGTACGGTTTGTCCCCAAAGGTCTCTGTGTTGAAAGCTTGGTCCCCAGCACAGGGATATTGAGTGGTGGGAGGAGTTTTAATAGCCGGGGGGGTTAGGAGAAAGTAATTGGCGCTTTCGTGGAGTGAGTTCTTTTGATAGTGAAATGTTATAAAAGAGCAAGACTGGCCCCTCTGCCTGCTCTTTGGGCTTCCTGACTTGCCGTCAATCCCCCTCTCACATACGCTCCTTCGATGGTCTGATATATCCACCACGAGGTGATGGCAGCCAAGCAGGCCCTCACAGGAGATTGAATCAATGGTGCCACTCAGTCTTGGGCTTTAATGGTCACAACTTTGAGCTAAATAAACCTCTTTCCTTTATAACGTACCAGGCTTCAGGTATTTTGCTATAGCAGCAGAAAAAGAATTAAGGCACAAAGATACTTGTATTTGCTACATTTGTCAAAAAAAGTAAAGGAAACATTCTAAAGTATATCAAGAAAAACCTTTCCACATGAAATTAAAAAGAACAGGTTACCTCTCTGTGGGCTGATTCAGAGTAATGTGTATGATACATTAAGCAATAAATGCAGAAAATATGCATGTCGTGCTCTGGTTTTACACACACTGACTTTATGGAGATAAAATTGATATACAACAAAATATACCTATTACAGTGTATCTTTTAATGAGTTTAACATATATCAACACCTGTTTGCTACCACCACGATCATAATATCAAACATTTCCATTATCCAAAAATGTCCATGTGTGTCTCTTCTTAGTTAAACCCTCTACTCGTCCCAAGCAGCCATTGGATCATTCTCTGTCCCTGTGTATTAATTCGGCCTGGTTTAGGATCTAGTATATAGAATCATGGAAAGTGCCCTCTTTTCTCTCTAGCTTCTTCAGCTCGGCATGTTCTAAGGGCCATTGTTACGGTTGCCTGTATCAGCAACTCATTTCTTATTTCTGAGTACTATTCTACTCTGAATATACCACAGCTGTCAGTGCGTACTTGGGTTGTTTTGGGGTTTCACCTATTACACAAAGTAATAGGTAAAAATAATAATGACAATGACATTTGTGTATGAGTCTTTGTTCGAAGATGTCTTTTCATTTGGGGGCAGGGACTAACTACAAGAGAAATTTCTGGGCCATGAGGTAAATGCATGTTGAATTTTATGAAGAAATGCCAAAAAATTCTCGAAATAGCCATATACGAGATTTCCAGTTGCTCTTACAACCTTGCCAACACTTGGTATTGTCTTTTTTATTTAAATTAGATGTAGAATGGAATCTCACTGTAATTTTAACTTGCATTTCCACACACACACACACACACACACACACACACACAAAAAATGATAAGCATCTATCTACTCATGTGTTTATTGGCAATTTGTTTATTTTTGTTAAATTGGTGTCAACAACGTTTGCCTGTTTTTTAATTGAGTTGTGTCCTTACTATTGAATCATAAGAGCTCTTTACATGTTCTGGACACAAGTCCTTTTATGCATGGCAGGTAGGACGAAATAGACGGTTAGAGTTAGCAGGGTGCGTTTTCATCTCCTGAATGGTGTTTGATCATGGGGCAGCTTTGAACTTTGGTGATAAAGCCCAACTTTTCAGTTATTTTTGACTGATGCTTTTTGCGTCCTAAGAAACCATGGCCAAAGTTTTGCATCCGGGTCTATAATCCATTTCATTTTAATTTTTGTGCCTAGTGGGAGATCTCTTTGAATTACATTTATGATTATCATTATTGTCATTATTGTCCTTACTAGGAATAGAGTTCATTTTTCCCACGGGAGAAACGGCCAACCAGCTGTCAAAGATAAATCAGTCACTTGATCTGGAACCATCAAGTGCCTCTAAGCCAGAGTTTCTCCACATACGTCTTTGAACACCACTCCTGGGCAGCCGGGGTGGGGAGGAGATGCTCGGTGGCTGCCCTCGTGCCCACGTGGAGCGGGGAGCGAGGTCGGTGCGTCTTTAGCTGCAGCCGCTGGTTCCCGAGTGGCGCTGAGCAGGGCAGAGATGGGAGGTGGATTTCCACGGCGCTGCTCCAGTATTCACGCCTGCTGGAAAACGGCTACCCTCATTGTTTTCGACACTCTTCCCAAGTCTTGTTTACACTCTTAATTTATTTCACAAAACCATTCTTAGCAAATAATATCAACAGATCCTGTGGGACTTAGCAAATAATAAGTGGGATCTAAATTAAAGTCAGCGGCCTGCATTGATTTTTATTTCTGCTTTTCAGACAAGGCAGCAGAGGGTCATCAGGTATGTGAGAATGTACTGGTGAATACGGGAAACCTGCAGAGCTAACTGGGCCTGATTTTCTTGGGGGGAATAAAAGGGTCATGGAACAGTCTCCTACTGGTAGGGAAATAACTGTAAGAATCTCAGAAGAAAAACGTCAGAAATAATATTTATCGAGGGTTTAATCTGCACCACGTACTATGCTGAGGGGGGCATCTTGTATTATCTCATCTAACCATCACAAACTACCCACCACCAAGGATTTTATTCCAACTCCCACTTTACATATGAGGGAATCAACACTCAGAGGGGTTAAGGAACTTGCCACCATCACCCAGCTAATAAATGACAGAGTGGAAAGTGGAACTCAAGTCTGTCTGCCTTCAAAGCCAATGCTCTTAATGAAGTAAGAGCTGGGTGTGGTGGCGCACACCTATAATCCCAGCGGCTCAAGAGGCTGAGGCAGGAGGATCTCGAGTTCAAAGCCAGCCTCAGCAACTTATCCAGGACCTAAACAATTTAGGGAGAATTTGTCTCAAAATAAAAACTGAAAACAGGCTCAGGATGTGGCTCAGTGGTTAAGCACCCCTGGGTTCCATCCCTGGTACCAAAAAAAAAAAAAAAAAAAGTCTATGACTCAAAAACTATCACTTTTGATATATAATAAGTATTATATATCAAAAACTGTGCTGAGCAAACATGACCTCTTTAAAACTTCCTTGACATTAATGCTCATGAGATTCTTGGTTAGATCTAAGGGTCAGCGTAAGAGAAAAACCACAAGAACAAGGAAAACCTGTGGAAATGAGTCACTGATTTGCTGAGGTTGCAGAACTTGGGGTCATTTCTATCTTAGTTGTTAGGCATTTTTCCATAAATCAACATTTATGTTTCATGAAAGAGTAAGAATTTGTTTGGCGCCTTTTCTACAGTTGATAGTGAATGATCATGGTTGGGCAAAAGCCCCCACCTCACCCATCCTCAGCTTCCACATCAGTAAAATGGGGCGGACGACGGCTCCCTGCCAGAGGGACTGTCAACATGGAGTGACACGGATGTCTGCAAAAGCACTTTAGCTGTGTTTCTTAAAAACCGTACGCGTAGGCCTAAAGCCAAAGAGGGCTTAACCACGCTGTGGTGTTTGCGTGAACCTGATCACCCAGATGCATAAACACTGTGGAAAAGCGTGAGCATTAACAATTAACACGGCCTGGTGCTGGCCCACAGGGACACAGACAGAGCCCGGGAGAGGCCAGAAACAGGCCACCCACGTATGGGAACTTGGTATAGGATAACGTGGAATGTTGGATCACGGGGAATGAGATATTTTAGTGCCTATGTCAGAACAACTGGGCAACCAAATGGAAAAATAAGAAGTCGGAGGCCGACCTTATCGTTTATCTGACATAATAATAATTTCCAGATGTTTCAAAGATTTAAACATGAAAAATAATCAAGCTATAAATTCCAAGGAGATAACACAGGAGAATTGTTTATCTTAGAAGTAAATATCTTGTTTAAGTAAGACACAAAGATACAAAAGCCATAAGGGAAAAGATTTCTAAATTTGACCATATAAAAATTTTAATTTTCTGCAAGTAGTGCTGTGTGATGTTTACACACACACAGTGTGTATAAATAACCAAGTTGAAGTGACAAATATCTCCATCACCGCAAATGATTTATCATGTCGTTGTCAGGTACCCCACAAGTATGTATAATCATTACATGACAATTAAAGATAAATAAATAAACCTACTCTCTGTAATTGGTTGGGTTCACTTTGCTATACAAAAGAGTGAGTCTTCTTCCTGTTGTTACAATTCTTTTAACAGATTGCCTGTGAAATGTATCGCATTCTAGTTTAATGCTCACTCAATAATAAAATTGTTTCCTTTTGACTCGAGAAAAAAAAAATCCTGCAAGGAATAAAAATCCCAAAGTAAAAGGTAAGTGACAAACTGTGAGAGAATATGTCAAGCTATGTGACAGACACGGGGCTGAATCTCTTAATAAATGCTTAATTGACAATATTTAATGAGCAGCTATTATGTGCCAGGTGCCAGCCTAAGCATTTGCGGATTCAAAACAATTAGAACTCCCCACCTCGTGGAAATTACATTCTTCTGAGGGACAGAAAGGGATCTTCCACCCTAGCAGGAAAATAACAATTAAAAATAAGCAAACAACCAAGCACGGTGGCACATGCCTGTAATCCCAGCAATTTGGGAGGCTGAAGCAAGAGGATGGTGAGTTCAAAGCCAGCCTCAGCAAAAGCAAGGCACTAAGCAATTCAATGAGACTCTGTCTCTAACTAAAATCAAAACAGGGCTGGGGATGTGGCTCAGTGGTTGAGTGCTCCAGAGTTCAATTTCTAGTACCCCTCCCCCCAAAAAATGAGCAAAGAATATAAACAGTTCACAAAACTGACAAGTCAAACAGCATTTAAGCATATGAAAAACTGCTCTGCCTCAAAGAAAATAAAGTGCAAATTAAGTTTCAGAAAGATACAATTTCATCCATCAGATTTTCCAAAATCAAAAAGTGTGATCATATACCAGGTTGGCCAAGGTACCTAGGAACAAATACTCTCTTGGGTTGGGGACGAGTGTAGATTGGTTCAGTGTCCTTGAAGAACAATTTGTCTGTATTTATCACAATTACAAAGACCTCTGCCCTTTGGCCCATCAAGTCTACTTCTGAGCATGGACATGACAGATGTGTTTGTGTATGTATACAGTAAGCGGTACATACGAACTCTACGGGAGCAGAGACTGACAACGGCGTAAATAACCAGGAGTGAGAGACCAATTATGCAAATACAGAATGTATCTTAAAATGGTACAAGACTTAAAAAGACTATAGTCCCGAGTCGCCGTGTGCTCACCTGTAATCCCAGTGGCTCAGGATGCTGAGGTAGGAGGACCACAAATTCAACGCCAGCCTCAGAAATTTAGCTGAACAACTCAGTAAGACCCTGTCTCAAAATAAAATATATTTAAAAAAGACTGGGGATGAGCTCAGTGGTTAAGCTCCTCTGGGTTCAATCCCTGGTACCAAATATAAATATATGCTGAAAATAATAAGGTGGATCCCCATATGATGAAAGATTCTTCAAAATATATTAAGTAAACAAGAGCAAATTTCAACAGTTATGCAATGCTGTGCTGGTAATGTTTAATAATGCAAAAATATTGTAAGGCTGTGCATAGGCACAAAAGATAATTGTGAATTTTAGTAATATAGAGGATGTATAGCGCACAATTGGCAAATAATAGAACACACACCACTCTTCGTTGTAAATTTCATCCTATAACATCAGTGTGATGTGTTATTTTTTTTAAAAACCCATTGTCAACTTTTTAATAATTCCATCGAGCATGATTGTGTCCAAATCAAACTATGAATAAGCTTGGTTACCTACCATTCAATCCGCAAGGAAGTTGCTTGGTTTGTTGACAAATGAGCATGGTTCAGACGTGAACGTTGGTGAATGTTTCATTTTTGTACGTGGGTAAGATGAATGGACAAATGTGTGTGTCGGAACTTCACTTGTGTATCAATGACATGAGCAGCTTCTTTGCTAAATCAAATAATAGTTTTTAAATACAGGGGAAACACATTTGAGCTCTCCACATAAAAGCTAGAGTGATTCTCTTTGGAAGTTAGGGTGATTCTCATTTTCTTTTTTTTTTATTATTTTTTACTTATATATAATAGCGGAATGCATTACAATTCTTATTACATATATGGAGCACAATTTTTCACATCTCTGGTTGTATACATAGTATATTCACACCAGTTCATGTCTTCATACATGCACTTTGGATAATAATGATCATCACCTTCAACCATCATTGATTACCCCATGCGCCCTTCCTTCCCCTCCCACCCCTCTGCCCTATCTAGAGTTCCTCTATTACCCCCATGCTCCCCCTCCCTACCCCACTATGAATCAGCCTCCTTCTATCAGAGAAAACATTCAGCATTTGGTTTTGGGGGATTGGCTAACTTCACTTGGCATTATCTTCTCTAGCTCCATCCATTTACCTGCAAATGCCATGATTTTATTTTCTTTTATTGCTGAGTAATATTCCACTGTGTATATATGCCACATTTTTTTTTTCAGATTTCATCTCCCTCCAGTCAGAATGGCAGCTATTATGAAGATAAACAACAACAAGTGTTGGCAAGAATGTGGGGGGAAAAGGCACACTCATCCATTGCTGGTGGAACTGCAAATTGGTGCAGCCAATATGGAAAGCAGTATGGAGATTCCTTGGAAAACTGGGAATGGAACCACCATTTGACCCAGCCATCCTTCTCCTCGGACTATACCCAAAGGACTTAACAATAGCATATAACAGGGACCCAGCCACATCAGTGTTTATAGCAGCACAATTCACAATAGCTAAATTGGGATTCTCATTTTCTCCACTGCTCTCTTAAGTCTAGACCAAGGGTCAGCCAACGAAGGCCCTCAAGCCCAATCTAGTTTGGCCTCTGGTTTTTGTCAGCACAATCTGGAAGCCTGCTGCTTGCTTTCAGCTACATGTGATACATTTGTGCCGCCTCGATGGCAGACATGTGGCCCACCAAGCCTGGGATGTTTACCATCTAGCCCTTTCCAGAAAGAGTTTGCAGACCCTTGCTCTAGACAATCAACAAAACACAGACCAGGGTCTGACTGGTAGCCCTGGCCGATTTCCAAAGTGTAAATACTCCGGCCCTGACTCACCTTAAGCCACAAATATGTCCTCATCGTATATGGAGCTTGAAGTTCAAAGGGCACACCACTCTGTGGTATTTCCAAGCTACAGATGTCACATAGCTGTAATAGTCAGAAATCTTAATAAACCTCAAGAACATACATAATGGTAAGGTGTGGGAAAGCAATAAAGAAGCCACAAGTTTTGACCAGAAACTTGCTTTTAATAAAACTGAATGGACTGAAAGGTCATAGAACTTCATTTTTAATAATGGCACTAATAACCAGCTCATAAAGCTCCTGAAAATCTAACAGTGGCCCCTTTCAGCTGATCCAGCGCCACAGCACATCAGTAGGGAAGGCACACTGACCAATACAGGAGACACGTGGCAGAGAAGGTATGTCGCCTGCCCACGTACGAGTCCACACCCACAGCGGATCTCAGGAAGACGCTGCTTCCGTAATTGCAGATCTGGGAGTTGAAGCGGAATACAGATTTATTTTTGACCATTGATTCTTTTGTGTAGAATATGAATTTTTCTTTACATCTGCCTGCATCACCCTTCAACTCCCATGGATCTTTTGCAAGCATGCTATTAAATCCATTTTTCCTGCGTCTCCCTCTGGCCCCGTGTATCTGAGCAATGCTGGTGGAGTGACCTGGCACAGTCCCCTGCTGGAGCACGTCCCCTGGGGCTGCAGTTCACCAGGGCCAGGAGTCCCCGAGGCCCAGCAACAATCCCATGAACCAGCAATCCCCGGATGAGATGGCTGGCCCCAGAGCAACCTCAAGAGCTCTGGCCCCACGGCCTGGCCTGGCCTCCTCTTTCTTCCTCCGTCTCTGCTGCATCTTTCCTGGAAAAAAAAAAAAATGAGTAAGCTTTTCCCTTTAACCAATTTTTCTGGCGTTTTCAAGGGCAAACCACAGCAGCGCCTGCCAGCAACTTCTGCCCACCAAGCCTTCCTGACTATATTTACCCCAGGGCTCCTGTGACCCGGGGATGGGGCTGTGCTCACAGGATCAGCCAGCAAAGCAGCTGCCAGCCCAGGTCCACCCGCCTGACTCCCAGCCGGGGACCCAAGCGTCTGCCCCGTAGACCAGCCTGGCTACCCCAGGAACCATCTAGAAGACTTGCCCTGAGGCAAGGAAATGCCACCTCCTCCAACCAGGCCTCCAAGAATCATGGAGGCCGAATGTGTCTCTGCTGCTTTGTCTACTCCAAGCTGCTACGTCCGATTTCTGTCTGCTTGGGACCATCCAGGGCCCTGACGCTGGTCCCTGGTTGTCTTCTGTCCTTGAGGCTCTGCCCTCACCTGATCCTGACATAGGATCCAACTCACATCTCCCAGCACCGTGCTGACCTGGACACTGGCTTCCGGAAGCACCTCCCCCGACGCCCAGCCTAGACTGACCGTCCTTGTCCATGTGCCCAGCTCTAACAGGGCACCACTTCTGCTAGCTCCCTGCCCTGTCCTCTGGCCTCTCATCCCCTTGAATCCTCAGCCTCCCGTGCCCCCAGCCCCACCTGAGACTCCAAACAACAAATGGGCTTCCAGTTTCCTAAAGCCAAGGACGTACCCTGTGATTGAGGTTTCTTTAATGATGGCGGAAGTGTCTCTGCTCTTCCATCCGGTTCCTAATAGCTCCTCTCTCCAGCCCCCACTCCAGGCCAGAGGAGGTCAGAAGCTGCCTCAAATGAGAATCTGTGAAACAGACACAAGTTAACACGAAAGGGATTCACCAGGATGCATTCCCATGAAATAGCAGTAAGAGGGTGGGCAGGGAGGGCAGGAAGGAGGAGGAAGCCAAGGGAGATGTCTGCCAGGTGTCTTCTCCTGCTTGTCAAGCAGAACCAACGTGGAGGCCCAATTCCATCGTCATTTCTACGATGCCTACAGATTCTATGGCCCAGACGTAGGACTGGGCCGTAGAGACGGCTGATTTGTGTTCCACTGTGTCTGCAGCCTCACCTGGAAGATTCAACACAGGGTGGCCCTGCGAGTAGGATCTAGAACCATCTGGAAGCTTCTTTACATATAGGGCTCTTTAGCTGGGATGAATTGAAACTCCAGTCGTTGGCCAGTAGACCTACATGTGGCCTTTCACACGTGGCTGTTGAGTTCTACGAACAAGCATTCCAAAGTGCAGACAGAGTCTGGGGACCTGGGTTGTTAAGGTCTGTAAACAAGTCAGGATGGCACCTGGCATTTTGCCAGAGGGAGTGGTTTGAGAAGTAACGCCAGCGAGCCATTAAGTGTGGAGATTCCTTATTGGTTGACTGTTGTATCTAGTTTATGTTAATTAAGATAAGCTGTGGGGAATGTATGTATACCCCTCCTGTCCTACAATAAATGGCTCCCACTCCTGATGTATCAATCTACACAAGTTGTTCGTCACCCCCCGGCTATTTTGCTGCAGCCGGACTGCGGCACTGGGTTCCATGAAGCCAAAGAAAAAACTGTAGGATTTTTTCTAACCTGTTTCAGAAGCTAGTAGTAAAGCTCCCTTGATTCACCTCCATTCTCTTCACACAAACGGTTGGTCAGTCCAGATTCAAGGCAGGGGAGGAGGTTAGCTCCAAATCATTTTTTTCCCTTTATTTTTTTTTAATTTGTTTTGATTAGCTCCAAATCTTGATGGACACATAGCAGAGTTGCATGGTGAAGAGCGTGGAGGATGGGAGGTACTTTTGGGCCCTCTTTTCAAGTACCACCTGTGTTATAGTCAGCTTTTTCTTCACTGGGACCAAAAGACCTGACAAGAACAACAGAGAGGAGGAATGGTATAGTTTGGTTCCTGGTTTCAGAGGTTCTGTCCACAATCAGCCAACTCCACGGCTCTGAGCCCAAGTCGAGGCAGAACATCATGGTGGAGGGGCATCGCAGAGGAAAGCAGCTAAGGACCTGGCCACCAGGAAGCAGAGAGAGAGCTCCACTCACCAGGGACAAAATATAAACCCCAGAGGTATGTGACCTCCCCCCTCCAGCCACCCACTACTGCCTACAAGTCCTGCCTGGCTAATCCATAGCAGTGGATGGATCCTCTGATCCCGTTCTCTCTCTCATGGTCTAACCATGTCACCTCTGAACATCCTGCATCGTCTCTCACATGCACTTTGGGGGGCCACCTCATCATCTGAACCATAACATCCTACCACATAAACATGTTCCATTGGCGGATGCCACATGGGACCCTCTGGAGAGTGTACTTGTACCCTGGAGTCGATCCAATCAGAGGCCGAGGAGCTGGACCATTTACATCCACGCATCCGTCCATCTTTGGCCACAGGCTGCCCCAGGGAGGACACCAATTTGCAGACCCTCTGTCTCTCTGACACTGCAGGCAAGGCAAGCCCTGGCAGCCTGGCGGCAACCCTGTAAGAAAGACATCCATTGGGCTGGGGATGTGGCTCAAGCAGTAGCACGCTCGCCTGGCATGCGTGCGGCCCAGGTTCAATCCTCAGCACCACATACCAACAAAGATGTTGTGTCTGCCAATAACTAACTAAATAAATAAATATTAAAAAAAAAAAAAGAAGAAAGAAAAAGAAAGACATCCGTGCTGGCCCCTGGAATTAAAGCAATGTGGGTACAGGTGTCTGCGAAACTGGAAAGGGACCCAAGGTGGTAGGGGACACAGAATTTTGACCAACAGAGAATCCCACAGCGTCACCCAACACTCATTCAATCATGCATTATATTGAGCTGGTGCCAAGACACAGTTAAGACAGATCTAGAGCTTCTGACAGCTCACAGTCTGGCAGGACCTCGAGCATGTAAAGTCATCATCACCACCTAATGCAAAGGAGGCCAGGTCTGTAGGAGGCCACGTGGAGTGATGGTGTTCCCAGATGCCACAGAGCGGAACAGATCCTGGTCCCCACTATGACCACGGGGTGGCCTCTTTCACAAAATAGGGATCACAGGAGCGCTTGCTCTGCAGGCAGGAGGTGAAGAATGAATGAAGTTACACATAAAGTAATACGGAGGACCACTACGACAGTGCCCCTGATACAGGCGAAGCATCACAGGTGTTAGCAATTGTCATTGTGCTTATTTTGGCAAAAGCTCAAGAGAAGGAAATATCCTCCCAACTGGAGGTAGACATGGGGGACGCACCTTGGGAACTTCACACAAGACCTGACACTTGAGCAGGATTTGATCCTTTGGGTTCTCTGTGTGCCAACCTGGGGCTCAAGGCAAGGCAGAAGGGAAGTCCTCCACTTGACAGGCAGCTGCTAGTCCACGGCTGTGGTCTTCGCACCCAACTGGACACTCGGTGCAGCTCAGCAATCCTCCTGCCGGCCTGGTGCTCAAAATCGCTACCTGATCTCCACAGTCTGACTCAGTTCTTCCCTGGCATGAAGGTGACCTCTTGAGTCTGAACATTTATTATTCCTTGGGTTCTGGGGTGAGGAAAGTGTGAGCGGCCCTTCTGGGTAACTCTTTATCCAAATCTCTCATGAGGTTATGTTTGAGGCTCTGGCTGAGGCTAAGTCACCTGAAGGCGTGACAGGGTGGTGACAGAGTTCCAAAATGGGGCACTTTGTTGGCAGGAGGCCTCAGTTCCTTGCTGGCTACTGGCAAAAGAGGCATCAGGTTGTTGCAATAGAATTTCTGTCTTGGGCTACTTAAATGTCGTCAGATTATAGCACCTGGCTTCTTTCCAGGCAAATGACCCAAGAGAGAGCAAGGAGGAAGCCACACCGTCCTTCGTGACCCAGGCTTGGAGGTCACACCATCGGGTACCCTCTATTTAATTGCTTACGAATCAGTCATTAAGTCCACCTACATCCGAGGGGAGGGGAAATTACCTCCATCTTCTGAAAGGAGAGTAACAATGTGAGAATCGGCTGAATATGTGTGTGTAGACCTAAACCATACGTTTCTTCTCATCTTTACCTAAACACAAGCACACCATAAGTGTCGGGTGACCCGCAATTTCATCTGACATTATACTTTTGACATCCATTCACTGGGCACGTTGTTTAGGTTTTCTCTGGCTGCCGTAGCAGAGCACCACAGACGGAGTGGCTTAAACGGCAGAAATTGATTTTCTCCCAACCCTGGAAATCGGAGGTCCAAGGCGAAGGCGGCAGCAGGGCCTCTGTCACCGGCATGTGGGTGGCCATTTCCTCGTGTGTCCTCACGTGGTCTTCCCTCCTGATCTTCTCTTCTTCTAAGGACACCCGTCAGAGTGGACTAGGGCCCACTCAGATAACCTCACCAGAATTAACCACCTCTTTACTAAAGCTCTCTCCATGTACAGTCACAGTCCAAGGTACTGCAACGACGACTTCAAGACACGACCTTCCTGTGTTCACATGTGAATACGCCACCATGAGACTGCACATCATCTGCAACCACGAGGATGCAATGCTGATTAGAGTAAGTTACACTCCATGTACAATATGTATGCATAATCTGTATGTATTAGTTACACTCCATGTATCTGTAATATGTCAAAATACACTCTACTGTCATGTGTCTCTAAAAAGAATTAAAAAAAATTTTTTAAAGACTTCAAGATATGAACTTTTAAGGGATACAATTCAATCAATAACACACAAATAACTTGTTAATTTTCACTGCTCTTTAGAATCTCAATTATGAATGGACAAAGTACATTTTCTTCTACTAATGATGAATGGTTTTGTTCTTTCCAATTCTTTGTTATAAACAACACTGTCCCTTGCCCCCTGACACTCTGAACGTGTAGGATCAATGCACCTTCATATTTACTGTTTGCCAATTTTCTTAAAAAGCAGTTGAACTAATGTACTCTCCCCTGGTAGCACCTCAGAGGTCCTCCTGCTCCCCTTCTTACCAATGTTCGGGATTGTCAGACATTCTAATGTTGCTGATCTCGTGGGTGCAAAACCGTCTCTCCCTTGTGGTTTAATTAGCATTTTCCAGATTACCTAGAAGAAAGAGAATCTTTTCCTTTGTTTATGACTCACATTTTCATTTCCTCTGACCATTTTTTCCACTGGGCCCATCTCTTTTTCCTTATTGATTTGTCAAAATTCTTCCCCTCTTGGTATTTCCCACCAGTTATGAATCAATCTTTTTACTTTATGTGTGTGTGTGTCTCTGTGTGTGTGTCTGCATGTGTGTGTATCTGTGTGCATGTGTGTCTGTGTATGTGTGTGTGTGTCTCTGTGTGTGTGTGTGTGTGTGTGTGTGTGTGTGTGTGTGTGTGTGTGTGTTGTGGTGCTGGGGACTAAACCCTGGGCCTCAGGCCTGCTAAATCAGTGCTCTACTACTGAGCTATACTCCCTGCCCTATCTTGCCAGTTTTTATTTTGGGTTTCTTGGTTTGTTTTAGTTTTGGTCTAGGGTTTGGGTGCTCAACCACTGAGCCACACCCCCAGCCCTTTTTATTTTTTATTTTGAGCAGGGTCTCGCTAAGTTGCTTAGGGTCTTGCCGAGTTGCTGAGGCTGGCTTTGAACTTCCAATCCTCCTGCCTCGGCCTCCCCAGCTGCTGGGATTATAGGCATGTGCCACCATGCCCCCGCTAGTCCCTTATTTTTGTCAGGCTCCCATTCCTCTGGTTTGTGTTCTTCTTGATCCTTTTCTCTCAGGTTCTACCCACTATCCCTGGTCAATCAACCCAAAGAATGAACTTTTCACTGGGCTTGCTCCTGGATCCTAAGTCCGTATCTTGAATACAGCTGTGCTGCATATTCTTCAGATTCACTGAACTCCCCCCCCTTTCTGTCTAGCCTTTGAATTTTGGCACACATCCCCCACTCTTGGGGGAGATATTGCCTCCCACCTCTGCCCCACTTCCCCGCTCAGCTACCCTTTGAGTCTCAGGTCTCAGCCTAAGGGACCTCTTCACTGTATTCCCAAGGCACCCTACAAAGTACTCACAGCGCTTAGCACAGTAATTACCTTTTTCTTGGCCATCTCCGCCAACAGACCATGAATCCTCAGGACATTACACCTAACTCCACATCTGTATAGTTAACATGCAACAAATCCCTGAGAATGAATGAATTAATAGGTTTCCCTGGGTAAAAAAAAAATTTAAAAAAAAAATATATATATATGCTCACCTTTAAAACTAACACACAAGTGTGCAAATAATTTGTGTTATTATAGCATGACATAAATTCTATGCATTAATCTTCAACGTAAACTTAAAACAGCCTCTGAACCCTAATTCCCATCATAAATGTATTAAGAACATGCAAAACAATAGTTAAGATCCCTCAAGGGTCTCCATTCAGCCGAGAGTAAAATGCTGTAACAGGAAAATGCAGACAGAAGCTCTCAGGTCCCCTGAGGATTCCAGCATAGACCACGTTCCCTTCCTGACCTTGACCTCACATCCTACACCCCCTCCAGAGAGAAACAGGCGCTAGGCAGAGCTGCCTAACCTGGCCGTACCTGGACGGTGGGTGCTCTTGGCACACCAGGGAGAGACTGAGCAAACGGGAGCACGACACACTACTTGGTGGTGGCTCTGCTCTTCCTGAAATCATTCATTCGGCATCGCTACCTTCTAGTCAAAGTCAGAAATGCCAGCTTCATGCTGAACCAACAGCTAGAGAAGCAAATAAAAGGCTTGGCAGTGGGCAGTTTAAAAACGACCTGCAGTCTTCTTGGGACGTCTTTTTCTGGTTGAAATGTTGTAGAACAGGTTTACTATTTTGTTTTCCTCTGAGACGAATTCTCTCAAGCAACTTTTCCTTACGGAGAAAAGTCCATCAATAATTTCTAAGTTACCAGTGCAGACTTTCTCAGCCTCAGCTCTATGAACGTGTTGGCCTGATCATCCTTTGTTGAGGGAGGGACTCTCCTGTGCGTTGTAGGGGGCTTAGCAGCATCTCTGATATCTACCGAGTAGATGCCACTGGCAACCCCTAAGGTACAGCAACCAGAAGCATCTGCAGACGTAATCTCTGGGCTTTAGAATCTCCAAAGATCGATCAGTTTCCTGCCCCTGGCTACGATCTTTCACTCTCTTCTCCAATAGGAGGCTAATAAACACATAGAAAAAAAATAAATAAATAGGAGACACAAGTCCTAATGAGCTGAATGTTTGGCAATGATTCTCTTCTCATAAGCCCAGCCAGGGTTTAGACTTACCATTTCACAGCCCCACTCCAAAGTAGTGATTTCCAACAACAGAAATTCTCTTTCTTAAGCCACATGTTCAAGGACCTCTATGACCTGAGTTTGGAAAACTCTGGAGAGCACCACGCTAAACAGGCAGAGAGGCGAGACCTTCTTTGGCAATGACATTGGCAAAGATGTGGTTACGAGAGAAAAAGGGAGATTCATGGTGGTGACCACCACGTTGGAGAAGAAGGCTCCTAAGGTACTCAAAGTCATGACTGCACCAGAGACTGGCTCACAGCTCCTCGGGGAAGTGTTCGCTCATCTCACCAACCCAGGCCTC